>NC_134112.1:23584038-24185192 GCF_040939455.1 Microcebus murinus
AGTTTCACTGGACACTGACAACCATCTTTTGAAAGCACTGCATACATGGAAAAGACTGTTGATAAATATTGATTTAAAAAGTAAGTTATTAGATAAAACTGAAACTAGTTATATAAAAATCATGCTTCGTGACCCTCATATTTTCTTTTTTCTCCAAAATAGATTCTTATGCTATAGTGAGAGAAAAAAACAAAACTCATTCTTCCCTTTTCTGAACTCTTAAAAAAGCTACACCTTTTGTAAAATACTGTTCTTTTAAAACCCATCAACACACGTGCACGCGCGTGTACACACACACACACACACACACACGCACACACACACCCGTTGAGGTCAAGCATTCAAATGGAGATGAAACACCGGCACCTGCCTAAACTGCTAGAGAGAAACATTAGCCCCTGTTATTTGTGAGATGCAATATTAAAACATTAGCACAGTAGAATGGCTTGTTTCAAGGAGGCACGACTGTGGTTCAGGGACTGTCTGCTTTGTATAACGGGCAAGTTCATGTAAGTTGTTGGAAATATAAATCAGAATTATTCAGAAGAGTAGAGTAGCCTGTGCTACATCCATGGGATTCCTTCAGCAGCCAAAGAGCACTTTCACTGTCTCGGGAGGGCTGAAAGCGCCCCTATGGAAACACTGGGTTTTCTTTCTCTCTTTGTTTCTCCAGTAGTTAGTCTACTTTCACCCACCAGAATAGCAAAGCTGGTTCCATAGGCTTAAGAAAAAAAATAATAATAAATCTTAGGCTATTAGCAGCTGATGATTGAACAATGTAATCTGTGTAGTAAATACAGCCCTTCTGAATTATTATATAGTACATGGATTTTCAACATTATAGACAGGCCATATACAACCAGTTGTAATTCAAGGGTGTGATGTTATGGCCCCGCGTCATAATTTGGACGTTCACAATGGAGGCTTGCAAAGTTCCCTTCCCTAGTGTCTCCCCAGCTGGCATTCAACGGTGCTTCGCCTACTACTAACCCACCTTTTATTTGCTCTGATTATTAAAAACTTTAAATCAGGCACATTAAGCATCTCCTGGTTATTACTTTGTGAGAAGCAAGAGTTGAATGAACTTTGGCTGTGGGTGACAGACAGGGGAGGCAATGGCTAGGTCCACATTTTTGAGGTTTACTTTTTTTTTTTTTCTTTGAACATTATTTTCTTCTTCACATGCAATGCTAAAGGGAAACAAAATAACACAGAAGAAAGTCAAAATGACGAGTAAACAGGGAGCCCAAGAAAAAGTGGAAATGGAGAGGAAAACTGGGCATTTCAGTAAGTGGACCAAGAGGAGGAGAACAGGTGGCGAGATGCTTGGTGGTTTTATTTGGACATCAGTGGATTTGATAATTTTTTTATAGCAGGAGGAAAAAAAACGTTGTGGGGAAGACCGTGTGTTCATCTGGGATTCTGGTGACATCACAGCGCAAACTCAACATGAGTGATGATGTCATCAGATTTCCTACCCAGTTACCTTGGATTGGTCTTACTTGACATGTAGGTACGCCTCATTTTGGCTGAAAGCTGTGGTTTTAACAAGGTTCAATGTTTCAGGCAAAGGATTGGACTGGTAAGAATGAAACCATGACTATATACAGAAAAGATTCAGTTTATAAACAAGTAACTGGTACCAGAAAATTGGAGAAAAGCACCAAAGCATTTTCCAAGCCAATAGATATTAATTGCATAACTCCCTTTTTTCTTATATAACTAAGTATAAAAGACAACATTTCCATAATAACTATAAAAACGAAAGCCAGTCTCTGAAGGGCTGAGGAGTCTTCCAGGTCTGAGTTAATTCTAAAAATGCCCTTAAAAGAAAGGACCCATGGGATGCTACAGCTCTTCTTGGAGGCCGGGTCTGACCGTGCGTTTTAAAGGATCGGGTTCAGGTCTGTTCTGTGAGTGGTGAGCTGACTGAGGGTGGAGCTTCCCACGACCTCACTGACCGATGAGGACGTGGTGATGGTGTTATGCTGGATGACTTGTTGCTGGGAGCAGGCTGGGACGGGGCTTGCAGGAGGGCTGCTCTCCGGACCTAGGAAAAAACACACATACACACACACCCCAATATAATAATAGCTCTTTCTTGTGTGGACCTCTCGGAAACGTAGTACTAGACATTTACTTGAAATAGAAGAGTTTCACACATTTTCTTCCGGAAGTTTACTTTATTTCCAACTGTTATCACAAAGCTATGCCTTCCCAGTTTACAGCTACGAGCAAAGCCATGCTTTCTAGATCAGCGAAATGGTTCTGATGTGTTTGAATCCTGCTATGTGAACTTCCCCGTCTCGTATTTTCAAATAGCCATCCATATATCAAATGTGGAAAAATACTCACATGTGGTGGGAGAATCTGTGTTGCTCAATCTAAAAAATTATTTGAAAATAAATTGACCTTCAGCCATGAATCCCGGCTCCTCCCACCATCCCCTACTCAACTGGGTTTTAACCTATTGAGATTCCAGGTGCAAACATCAGGGTTCTAGAAGAAGGGGTCCACTGTACTTATTGGTAAACCGAGACCAGGTCATTAGCTTTTCAGCCCAGTGAGTGATATGTGGTATATCCTCATAGTCTGAGTGGAATTCATCCGATTTATTTTCTAGCCCTCAGATTTCTCAAGAAGACTGCTTGTCCACTTACAACTGGGCTCCAGCAGGCTATTTGCTTATTGGCTACAAAATTGGAATTTGGTAGGATTTCACAACTTGAAATGCCAGGGAAGGGGTAGCCAGAAATTACCAGGAGGTGGTGGGCATGATGTTGGGGAGGGATCAGGAAATAGGGATCACCTTGGGAGAATAGTCTGGCAGCCACCCAAGAATTCTAGTACATCTGTCTGGGAGCACAACCTACACTTTACCTTTGCTCTTTCAATAAAATTCAGTGCAAAATAGTGGCAAAAACTTGGACACTGAAACAAGCAAAAACGTTGGTGACTTACTGAGATATCCTTGCGATTCTTTCTGCATGGCTGTTATTGGGCAGTCTTTATGTGTTAACAACAACTGTTTCAGCTGGGCCACCTCATTTTTCAACATAGACACTTCATTCTGGAAAGAGACACAGTAAACACAAGTTGAGAAGACCAGAAAATACAAACTCAAAGCCCTGTATACTTTCAACAGTGAAATCAGCAAACTTTTCCGTTATATGTGAAAGGCATTAAGAATATTGTTTAGAGGGGTTCATCTGAAAATCTGTAGCTGGCCTTCAATTTGGCCCTCACATTCACTGGGGCTTTCTGAAGAAACAAGAGCTTTAACTTAGGAGCTAACCCCATTAAAAGGCCAGACCACACCCTTAAGTGAGGGCCTCTGGAGCCAGATTGCAGAGATGAAAATCCCAACTCCACACTTATTGTACGACACTAGGCAGGAAATGGAGCCCAACTGAGCTCCAGCAACCCCATTTATAAGATGGGGATGAAGACAGTACAAAGTTTTTTAGGTTAGTGTGACGATCAAATGAGGTAATAAATGTAAAACACAACAATGCTCAGCAGGTACTAAGCACTCAATAAATTTGGCTATCATCACTGTCACCGGCTTGGGCTGACATTCAATATGAGGAGAAGGTGCACGTGAGGCATGCACTGGGAAGAATTACGTGGCAGGATGAGTGGCTTCAAGCTGAAATGCAATCAGAATGAGCTGACTGATCTACCATCAGATTTCCCAAAAGACGTCCCATGTGGGCTACTGTTCAGCAGAGCACGTCCCCCTGCCTGATGCTTGCATAGCACTAGGCATGGAAGGCGTGATGCAAATGTCCATTGTCTACTGGTGCAATGACATCAGCCCAGGCAGGCAAGAGGCAATGACATTCTGAGCTACGATTGACTTAATTGGATAAATTCATTAATTAGTTTGGCTAATTTGATTCTATAAAACTCTTTTCCTCCTCAATATCAGGATGTTGTGGATGGTGGGATTCCTTTTTTCCTTTTCCTTATTTACTCAGATAAATGCCTCAAATCTCTATGTTATGTAGTAATTCACAAAGGCATGCTCTCAGAGCTTTGTAGAATAATGTAACTGGCACCCATTGTCTACAACTATAAATGTAGAATAGATGGTTGGCTCCAAGGTGCTTCCACTTGATAAAAGTAAACTGTAAACATAGCGCTATCTTGAATAAGCCATTTTAAAATTGTGACAAATAATACCCTCTCTCTGGCCAAGGTTCACTGGTGGCTGCCAGGCATTTTCCTTCACATGTAGGAAACTTTAAAAAAGCATGCACACAGAAAAGGGCGTTTAACGTTGCTGTCATTAAGTTATATCTACACTTGCAATATGAACTTGGCTTTTCAGGCATGTACTTATCACCTAGGAAAGTAAGTTTGGGATTCTAGAACCTACTTAAAAAAAATATTCAAACCTGTTTTAAAGAATATCTCCCATTTCCAAATTCCTTTGTAAAATACATTATAAGCAACCACATACTGAGTCACTTTAATAACAAAGTCATAAAAATCTCATCTACAAAAGCTTTTCCCTTATTCCTCCAAACTTTACAAAGTAAAAGTGCCTATTTTGGAAATTATCCTTAAGGATGAATAAAATCACTTAATTACACAGGAAAATTGCTCTTAAATCTGAAAATATTCATGAAGGTGAATTGTACCCCAGCTTCCCCCCCCCCAAAAAAGGAGTATGATTGATAAGAGGCTCTGTCAAAGCCAAAAGTGACGCTGTCAATTCCAGGGTCAGTGGGACAATTTTATTTATAGGATAAATTATTTTAGTCTTAAACACTAATCCTTTCCTTTCTGATGTTACGCCTATCTAAATTCAGACGGCCTTCCTTGTTTTTCTTAAGTTTCTCTTGTGCGTAGAATAGCATATATAAAAGAAAGTCAATTTAGATTATTTTAATCCCTGGTTAAAAACAAAGCAAACAAAAAATAAAACAAAAAAGGAAACAAAGATGTGCTAATATATATATTTGCCTCAGAATAGAAGGTCATATTATTTGCACTGGGACTACAGACAACACTGAAATCACAACTGCCAGACACCTGCACCCTGAGTAGAAGCTCTTAGCTGCAGATAATGTAGACAGTGGATCTGAGAAAATGGAATCAAGTTCACACTTTTCTACTGGGACCTAGAAAACAACAAACAAGTATTAAAAGGACAACTGGGTTCTCTTGCTTTCTTATGCTTCTGGAAGAAAAAAATCCCAAATTCCTGTCTGGAGAACCTCTTGGAAAGGTTGAATTTAGGCTCCATTTCTTCCCCCACTGTGTCCTGGGCAGTGAAACCCTGTCTAGGCAGCATTCATTCTCTCAGGCACAAGGTGTTCATCACCCCTTCTTTAAGAAAACACCCTGAATTCCATCCTCTGCGTTTCTATAATTAGCAAGGAGCTCACTGTCTATGATACTTGGCATGCCCCAAACTTTTTGACAATAAACCTTTTGCTTCCATCAGGGTGTTTTACTACAAAACAGCACCACTCGCAGCTCTGAACAGCATACATGGTATCCTGACCTATCACCAAAGCCCCATACAAAGTATATATGACTTTAGTGGCATTTTATCTATGAGTAGCAAAACACTTTATTAATAAACCAATATATTGTAAGTATAGAAGAAACCAAGGCCCTGAGAGTTATGAAGATCTGTACAAATGAAGAACCCAGAGAATATTGTGATAACTGTCCATCATTTACAGATATGTGAGTATGAACGTATTTCTTAATGGAATGTGCTAGTAATTATGTTATTTAGCCATGGTATGGTTGAAAAGTGAATAGCAATGAATATCCTCAGTAGAATAGATATTTATTCTAAGATTAATAATAGGTCAATCTTTTACATGTTCATTTCACTAAAAATTATGTTCAGGTAATTGCCAACCTTATTTCACCAGACTCAGTGTCAAGTGACTCTTGGCTATCTCCAAACCAAATCTACCCTTAGAGAAAGGACATTTCTCCATCGTTGACTTTTTGAAGTCCATAATCTGAGCCAATCCCAAAGGAGTGACCATATTTCAGAGATGCTTTCACCTGTGCAATATTTGTACATGCTATTATATGCAGTGAATAAATATTAAAAATCCAAAATAAAAAAGAAATAATAATTTTAAAAACCCCACCACCAAAGGTATAAAATATAATAATAATATGATGCTTATGTAAGGACTAAATAAAAGCCCAATAGCCACAGAAGCAACAGAAATTCATGGGGAAACATCCAGCAGGAAAAGGAACTCTCAACTAGGGGTTGAGAATCATGAGGTTTCAGTCCCCAAACTGTCACACCAACCAAGCACAACGCAAGATGGTTGGACTAATTCTCTACGTTCTTTCTAGAAAGATAGCTTTTTATTCTATGAGTGATTCTGTGTTGCCTTCTATTGGGAAGGCTAATCACCCAATTATGTAATGAAAGATTCAATCTTGATTTTCATCCATTAGTTAAGTACTTTTGATATTCTCAAACATGCTTATGTTTCAGATCTTATATTTCATCAGGGAGCCAGTTCTAGCACCTCGTGCTATCAGGGTAGATTCCTACAGTTTCATTCTAGAGCAAAATTTTGTGTGTCCGTATTGTTGACAGAGAGTCTACGGAGCCTTCATCAGACTCCATAAGGGGCCTTTGGCTTAAGAAAGGTCAAGAATCACTATTCCAGAGAAAGAAGAATGAATCGTGTGCTAGGCACATGCATAATCATCTTAAGGATTCCATACTGCAAAGCTGATTAATGTGTTGGAAATGCTCATATACTAGACTACATTTTAAGTAAAAATCCTTTTCAAGGTAACGTATGTAGAATCACCTTGAATTCATTTTGGAAGAGAACTAGATAGCACATGTGTCGAGATGCATAAAGGAAATCAAATATGGCCTGCAAGTTGAGCAGGGAAATAAAAGCCAGGACTTCTAGAGAGATTTTCTCTGAATTAATTACCTTGCGTGCTTCGTGAATTGAGGAAAATCACTAATTTTTTTTTATTCCTCTATGTAGGGTATAATAAGAGTTCTAGGTCTTAATATAAAAGTACCTTGTGGAAAAAATGTATTAACAACATGTATTGATTCTCCTGCAGAAATCACCCCTTCATTTTTTCATATTTCCAAATTAATCTGGATTTGCTACTTGGAAGCAGTTAGCCATTTAAACAGACACTGTAAGAGGATGGATCCAATTGATCTATTTTTAAACCCATAGGTTTGCCTGGGGATGAAGTAGCACTCCAAAGAGATATTCAATACTGCAATAACATACTTTAAACAAGCACTCCAAGGAGTCCCTAATAGCTACATTTGCTGTTTTTGGCTTTGGGGATGTCATTTAGTTATATGATAAATCTAGAATGCTTTTTGGTGTAAACAGTAGTTTGTGCCAAAAAAATAATTATCAAAATGGGCCCTACAAAATAAACCCCCCTCCTCCCATTTTTGTAGATTAGCTGAGACCAAGTTCGGTTCGCTCTGAAACAAAGGACTCTCAATTTGTCAAGCAACAGTTCCCATCTGGCCTATTCTCTTGCCAAGTCCCAGACCTGGGCTCGTGTGTCTAAAATTTCAGCAGCAACTTAGACCATGTGTCTTTGCACTAAAAACGAAAAGCAATTATTTCCATGGGTGACCAGATGATTTCCATATCCTCTACTGAACACAAGCGATCTACTGAGCACTACATCGGCAGCGGATGAATTTAGAGTTGATCTTAGTCACTGTGTATCAGAAACACAGATTCCTTTAGCTTAAGGACTTTCTAGAATGAAAGGTCACAAACAAAGCAGTGGGTTAGGTCAGGGGGAGACTTGCTTGAGTCCTCACTCTGCTACTTACTGGTTGTATGATATTCAGGAAGACTCATTTCCCTGAACCTCAATTTCTCTCTCTATAAAATATCAGATTGGGTGGTTTCTAACATTTCCCTCAATCCTATACCTGTGTTGACCTCTTGGACAGAGATTTGTTGTGAGACTGGGAAATGAAGTCTGGGAGTCTGATTTTGTTTTCTTAGGTCTGGTTTTTCTGGTCTGAAACTCTGCAGCCTAACTAGAAGGTTCTATGCTGAAAAACAACTTAAAAGTGGCAGCTGGCCACCCAGACCATGGATATTCCGTTTGGCTGGAGTCTGTTTGCTTAGCACCTTCCATTTCTGTTTGCTTAAAATTTGGCCCATTGGACTAGTCTCAAGAGAGACACCTTTTTCTTTTGACCAATGCCCAGAGAGAGGGAAAAGGTCATTCAAAGGTAGCAGAACCTGTGGCATCCTCTCCCGGGCCACGGGGCCTGATGCAGAGCACGCAGCATCACAGAGAACACTGAACACTCGTAGCTTCTGAAGCTAAGCAGTGGAAAATATTGACAATTTAGTCTTTTCACAGACTGTCCCTTCCCCCTTGGTGCTGCTTTAACAACCAAAAGATTTTGGTGTCTATTACATGGACTCAGTAAGATTTTTTTTTTCTGGTTTTAAGGAGCTAGAGTTCTAGTATCTCTTTTCCTTAGCCATTTGCTTTAAAGAAATGTAAAAAAAAAAAAAAAAAAAAATCAATGGATTAGGGTCCAGCAAACACATAAATCTGCCTTGCGTGTTCTGTAAAAGCAATCATAAATATGCAGATGCCAAGTCACCCACACCTCTGACCTCAAAGCCAACCATCTCTCTGCTATGATGCCTCCATGTTTTCATGCTCTAGGATCATAGTTAAAATCCGGGAATAATTCGGCAAGGGACTCACGTTAGTTAAAACTGATTTTAAAGACTTGTTGGCATCCAATGTGTGTCAGCTGCCTAGTCAAGGCCACTTCACTGAAGGCAGTGGGTGTCAACCAGGGTCAATTCTGCACCCACTCCCCAACCCAGGGGACATTTGACTGGAGACTTTTTGGTTGTCCCAACTGGACGGTGTCCTCTTGACATATAGTGGCTAGAGGCCAAGAATGGTGCTAAATACCCTTCAATGCACAGGGCATAACAATGAATGACGGACCCAAAAGTCAATAGTGCCAAGATCAAGAAAACCTACACATTTTCACTGTCCACCTGCAGACCTCAGAACGGATAGCAAATTCCTTGTGTTCCCCCATGTCAGTCATTGCAGAACCACTGTTGTAATATTGGCTAGGTCCACAAATATAAGAACTTCTACTTACTTAACAGGTTTGTTAAGTAAGCAAATTAACTGAATTTCTACTAATTTATCCTTGTCCTAATTGGTATCTATGAAATTGCAGATGTGATGGTCCAAATACACTTTCAATACACATAAATCAGCAAGAAAAAAATCAAATAACCCTATTAAAAAGTGGGCAAAGGACTTGAACAGAAACTTTTCTAAAGAAGACAGAAGAATGGCCAACAAACATATGAAAAAATGCTCAACATCTCTAATCATCAGGGAAATGCAAATCAAAACCACAATGGGACATCACTTAACTCCAGTGAGAATGGCCTTTATCAAAAAGTCTCCAAACAATAAATGCTGGTGAGGATGCGGAGAGAGAGGAACACTCCTACACTGCTGGTGGGACTGCAAACTAGTTCAACCTCTGTGGAAAGCAATATGGAGATACCTTAAAGCGATACAAGTGAATCTACCATTTAATCCAGCAATCCCATTGCTGGGCATCTACCCAAATGATCCAATGACACTCTACAAAAAAGACACCTGCATTCGAATGTTTATAGCAGCACAATTCATAATTGCAAGGCTGTGGAAACAGCCCAAGTGCCCATCAATCCAAGAATGGATTAATAAAATGTGGTATATGTATACCATGGAGTACTATTCAGCTCTAAGAAACAATGGTGATATAGCACATCTTATATTTTCCTGGTTAGAGCTGGAACCCATACTATTAAGTGAAGTTTCCCAAGAATGGCAAAATAAGCACCACATATACTCACCAGCAAATTGGCATTAACTGAGCAGCACCTAAGTGGACACATAGGTACTACAGTAATAGGGTATTGGGCAGGTGGGAGGGGGGAGGGGGGCGGGTATATACATATATAATGAGTGAGATGTGCACCATCTGGGGGATGGTCATGCTGGAGACTCAGACTTTTGGGGGGAGGGGGGAATGGGCATTTATTGAAACCTTAAAATCTGTACCCCCATAATATGCTGAAATAAAAATAAATAAATAAATAAATGAAAAAAAAATACTTAAAATGCTTATCCATGTTCTACCTGAAAGCTTCTCACATGCTACTGTGCCTGCCGGATTGCAGAAGTGGCTTTAAAGGTGTCTGAGTCCAGCCATTCCTCCGTGGCTGGACTCCCCACAATCACATTTTTGCCAAGTGGTCAGGCAGCCAATTCTTGGACACTCCAGTGATGGGGAACTCATTCATTTATTCAGCAAATAGTTACTGCCTACAGACATTATACTAGGCACAGCAGATAGATAGTGGGAGGCGGGAATAGTAGGAGCCAGTCCCAACCTTCCTTTAGCACACAAGCTAGTGGAGGAATCATTGTATTATTTCCCTCCACATCTGTTACATGGTTCCCAGTTTCTTGCTCACGTCTTTCACAAAAAGAATGATACATTTAGGAGAAAAAGTAAACATCCATAAATTATCAAATTCGGCCCACATATAACCCAAACTTTCCTTGAATACTTTCAATGTGTACACTGGCTGCCCCAAGCCATTTCCATTTAATGGAATTGAATATGCAAAAGCGTTGGGGGCTTGGTCCCTAACTGTTCCTCTCTAAGGAGGCACAGAGAACCAGGTGCGGGAAAAGGACAAAGATGACCTATGAGCTATTAAGGTGCGGAGACTTCCTACTTTGGGCACTTTCCTCCCCACTCTTTTCTCTTTGGCCCTTCTCTGAGATCAGGAAGCACTGGGTTAGAATACACAACTCTTATTGCTATTTCTGGACTGTTTATCACACCTGTTCAGGTGCCTTCTTTCTTGCTGGTACTAGTGCACACCATTTTTATGTTAGAACAAAGCCCTGAAGGGCATCATTTGTATGCCATGAAGCCTGCTGGAGAAGCCCTGGGTACTACTTTCTTCTTTTTCTCTCAGATACTCCTAGAAGTGGCCTCATTATAAAATGTCCCCAGTGAAGTTAACCATAAAAAGCAAATATCATGCAAGATTCAAATCTTTCTCAGCTGGAAACATGCCTTTTCTTTCAGAGTAAAATAATAACCTTCTTTTCTTCCATTGAACAAAAATATAGATAATCAAATGAAGTCAGAGCAACCCCTCATCCTAGTGAATACACAGCTGCTTTTTAGTTTAGCATTTATTACGTGTTGCCAGGCGCTGTGCTAACTGCTTTGTAGACGTTAGTTCATTTGTTCCTCCTAAAGACTCTATGAAGTTATTATTCCCATTTTATAGATGAGGAAACTGAGAGTCAGGGAGGTTAAACGTAGCAAGTTTAATTGCTGCACCAGGGTTTGCATCTCCGTCTGCACACAGCCTGTGCTCCCAGCCCTAGACTTAGTTGTGGGTAGAGCCTCCCCGCTCAGCATTTGGCAGAAAGATTGATTGAAAACCGAATGGTTTATTTTGTTTTGTAGAATTAATAAAGCTCGAGCAGTAGGCCTGCAGTTCCTCTGCGGGCTAAGCGAGTGGCGTTGCTGCCTAGGTCAAGTGTGGGGTGGGGGAGCAGGAAATGCCAAGTGTGCACCGGGCCTGTGAGCCCTGGGGAGGGAGACAGTGGGCTGCACCTGAAGCTGCATGTTTGTCTGGGTGAGTTCTTCTGCTTTCTTTTCCAGTGACATCACCCAGACCTTCCTCTTCTGTCTGCAGCGGGTGGCAGCTGCCCGGTTCCGTTCCAGAAATTTCCGCCGCCTCTCGTCGGGATCCTCATCCACCACCCTTCGCCGGCGCCCCCCTGTGGGCTGGGGCGGCTGTAGTGTCTGCGTTGGCTGCATCTGTTGCGTTGCTGGTGAAACCTGCTGGGACAGAGAGGGAGGGGGTGATGGGGACAGGGAAGGACACCTTGGGTAAGGGAGGAAACCCAAGGCAGCGTTAAAGTGCCAAGCTCAGAAAGTCAGCATACCCAGCTTGCTTTCTGTGAATGCCATAAACGATGAAGTCACACTCACAAAAGAAAATAAAAAAGCATCACTGAATTATATTCTTTGTTATGTTGGCCGAGCATAGGAATGACTCGTGAAAAGATGTAGTTTCCGATGGATTTTTTTCCCTGATGGGCCTTTGGCTGAAGTATAGTAGAGGAGACATTTCTTTTTCCCCTCTCCCTTCAGGTATGAAAAATGTTTTATTTCAGGTGTATTTAAAAGCTTTAAAGTAGCCAATGTATGGCTGCAGGGTGACAATGGAAAAGCCAGGGCTACTGTCACAATACTGATGAGTCATCTGTCATCTGCAGAAAACCTCTGGGCAGGTTGCGGGCTCCTTTCATTCTAATGGTGTTAAAACCGTGTTCTTAGAACACACCTCTGGGATATCATCGCCGCTATGGCTCTTATCAAAAGAACCCTGTGAAGTGGGAAAACAGTGGAAATCCTATTTTCACCATTTCAGTTCTCAGTGAGGAGGACTAGCTGGGCCTGCACACTCCAGATGGGTCTGCCTGCTCCTGGGAGCTCTCACTCAGGTGACCTGGGTTACAGGAGAGCTGTCCGGGATCAGGAAGCTGGGCCTTTGAAAGCAAACCAACGCCCTAGGCTGCCCTGAGCCCGATGCACGCTGCATGCATGGCGGTGCACTGCCGTACGCTTACGTTACGAGGAAATACTAAGAGTGGCAAAGCACTCTGTTAAACATTTTACTATGCTTATGGATTCCTTGCAAGGTCTACATGGGACTCAGCAACATCCAAGGCTTTGGAGACCCCCATACATATAGCTTTATTTCCCTTTGGGAGGCAGACACACAGCACCTTGTGAAATTTCTACGACGGACTCTTTATATGTCTGGACTCCTAACCCTTTCCCTAATACACTTCACTCCTTCCTCCTCCTTCATTCTCAATAAAGAGTGGTTTTTTTTGTTGTTGTTTTTGTTTTAACCTCTCCCATTTCTCAGTCACTCAGGTTTATGGCTGTAATACCTATAAAGTTGTTTTTACAAGAGACATTTAACCTGCAGAAATAACAGGCAAAAAGTTTTAAAAATGAAGCCCAACAACCTTTTGTGCCACATTCCAATCCTATGATTAGAATCAATCAGAACAACTGTAGTTGCACTCACAGTGGCTCCTGTTGACATCTGTGGACTGATGGTGATATATTTTAATCCTAAACTGTTATCAAAACTCATAGAAACAGGCTCAGGATTGAGGTTGGACTCCATCTCAGTAATTTTACTTAAAGCAAAGATATTGTCTAAAACTTTACTGGTGATTCCTTTCCTCCCGATCATAGAGGAGTAACAAAATAGATTAATTGTCTAAGGTCTTACTCACCAGAGTGGCTGGTGGAGACGCAATCCTTGTTATTGGCAAAGATTTAGCACTTGTCATTTCAGATGCTAACTCCTAAACTAACTACCACAAAGAAAAGCATTAGAAGGGAATGTGCTAACTGTTCAGCTATTTTTGCATTTACTGTTTATTTTTGTGAATTATGATCTCTTATAGACAAGAATCTCAAGTGGGCCAAACTGGTTTTTAATCTCCCTTGCAAAGACCTCTCTTTCAATTCTGTATCTTCCTACCCTAACTTCAGTCAACCTTTAACCCATGACATTTTCCTGTGCTTTTACCCACAGGGATAATCGATGTAGAGATTTCAGGTGAAATGCAGGTTCAGGTTTTAAGGTGTTGGTCAGTTAAGTGAAATTCCTGTTGGCCATGAAGTGAAACCGGTACTCTAAAGTCACATCTTTGCATGTGGGAGGAATGCAATAAGCAGGGAGAAATCACAAATGCAGCCCTAAGACTAGAATTTGTGTCCCTGATAATTACCGTTGCTTATTTCATTTTTAAAATGGAATTCTCTTGGCATACATGTTTTAAAAATTTTGATCAAAAAAATTGTGATTTCAAAAAGAAAGAATTTATTCCAAATTATCTTAAAATCTCAGAGTTGGAAGGACCTTAAGAAATGTTAAATAATGTAAGATCTCAGTAATCAGCCAAATTAACACAATTTAAGAGTGATATTGTAAAATACTGTCTAAATGATCTGGTTTGAATTTTAGCAAGACCAACCTGGACTTTTTCTTTTTTGTATAAGATTTTTAAAAAAGCAACTGCGTGAGCAGCTGATTTTAAAAGCAATTAACTAATTGCATATACAACTGGCAATTTACTGATTTGAAACAGAGGGCAATCGGCTAATTGGTAATTAGCTAATGAATGGCTTTTATAGTCAAAGAATTGTTAAACTCATCTGGGAAATAACCTGCTCACAAAGGTAACCAAACCTTGATATCCTCCTTTGCCTTAAAATATAAGCACATGTATTAATCAACTGGCTTATCATTGACTTTGTAGGATCTTTTTCCCTTCTAAATATATGTCCCAGTATAGAATTTGACTAAAAATGTGAACAAAAAAGGTGCTCTTGACAGCATTTTATTGCTAAATTATTACTATTTGCCAAACTTCGATTACTTTGTTTTGGAACTACTTTGGTTTGGAATTAATCATGGCTAACATGTTTTAAAAACTGTGTCAAAGACTTTACAGAGATTACCTTATTTAATAGTCATAAGAGCCTATGAGTGTATCTATTATTACTCTCATTTACAGATGGGGAAACTGAGGTTTAGAGAGGTTAATCGTTTCTGTTCATAGTTAACACAACAAGTAAGGTGGGAAAAGAATTCAAGTTTCCTCACTCTAAATCTCAACTCATTCACTATCTAGAACACCCCTAAGCGCCTTTGCTAAAGTAAGTTTGTCTGATGAACAGACTAGGGAGTTGCCTGTGGCTGACCCACTTTGTGGATGGCTGTCCAGGTTTAGTCTATGTTAGGGGAGGTAGATGCAAGGGCTCAAAAACTGCCCGGTGTGAGGTCTTGTCTCCAGAGACAGATGTCGGAAGACACAAGTGAATAAGTCGGAGACAAGTGAATAAGTCTGACAGACGTCAGAGGAGACGGTGAATAACTGTTATTTGGCGGTCCCAAGCTTCCGACACCATTCTGCCCCAGCTGGTTGGAAGCTGGCAGTGTGGACTGGGTGGAGGGGACGGAAGAAGGTCATCCTGCGTGAGGATCCAAAGTGTCTAGGGCCAACCGTGCTCCTGGACGTGCCCTCCCTCCACTTACTAACGTTCACTCTGGTACATGGACTCGCCTCTCTTCTTGGCCTCGGGTGACATAACGTCTGCCTGGTCCCCCAACCCTCTTTCAGTTTAGTCTAAATGCTGGCTTTCTTTCCAGCCACTCCTGGTGACTCTCCGCCCCTGGGAGTTGGCCTTTCTCTTGGTCTGATCATCTACAGAGCTTGGCTCGCTCTCTGCTCCCTCCAACGCGTTTCACATTCGGTGGGGTGAGTCACCTCTCTTCACTACTCACACAGCATCTTACGCCCTAGCATCCACTACCAAGCTTCTCTGCCTGCCTCGAATGGTTACTCTTTAGGTTTTTAACATTTCTGATCATCCAGAAAATTGCCCACTCTATTTCACTTCCATTTAACACATGACCAAATTAAGTCTCTATCATGTTACAAAACATAATGGCTAGGGTTAGAATTAACTTATTTTTCTCATTCTTCTTTCACATCTTTCTTCATAAGCTTAAATTCTTCCTAAGCCTTCCATTCGTATTACACTTTTGGAGGCTTCGTAACACACTGCCAAGTAGATTCTGGAGAACTTAAAGTTTACATCTGCCCCTAGAGATTGGACCCGGTATTGACTATATTATTTATAGACATTATGATCTAGTAGGGTCTTCTGGGTAAGCATTACCTCCTAGGAAATAAACAGAGCTCCCCAGAATGTCAGATAGAACACCTGGTCTTGTCAAACCTGGTTACTGCAAATGACCCCAGCATTAGAACTTGCACTATGAAGAAGAAAGAAAAAGAAGGAAGAAGGAGAAGAAGATGGAGAGAAAAGAAGAAGAAGAAGGAGGAGGAGGAGGAAGGAGAGAAAGAAGGAGAGGAGGAGGAGGAGGAGGAGGAGGAGGAAAGATCATGGGGAAGGTTTACCTGTGCTTGGTTGCCGGTGTGCAGGGGCGGGTGTGGCGAGGTCTGGTGATGTGCTGGGTGTGCATGGAGGTGGGAGTGGGAGTGATGATGGGGGTGGTTCTGCTGGTGATGGGGTTGAGGGTGAGGATGGTGTGCTGGGTGCTGGTGCTGGTGTGGATAGGGGTGATGGGGTGGCAGTGTCTGGTGCTGATGCGGGTGCGAGTGCATGTGATGGTGCGGCGTCTGGTCCTGCCGGGAGCCCATCATTTCCATCATGTGTCCCATGGTGTTCATATTCCCATTTGACATGGCAGCAGGGTGGTGAGTCAACGCGGCCTTCAACCTCTGAAATGGAACAAAACAAGAGGGGACAACTGAGATCAGTCATGTACGTGATAGGGACTTTGAAGCAAAATGAGTCATATTTTCAATTCTATAATATTTTATAGTACAGTCATATAGTCGTTAACATTTTTTCCTGGTACCAAGATAACTTTTGTGTTAATTTCATATTTTCTTACATATTATGGTAGGTAGGAGGGTCAGTATTATCAATAAATGTTAATTCAACCACCATAGCAAATGGGCAGGACATCCCACCAAGATATAGACATTTTCCAACCTTTTTGACACCAGGGACTAGTTTCATGGAAGACAACTTTGTAGCTTGGTCCCTAACAGGCCACAGACCGGTACTGGTCCACTGCCCAGGGGCTGGGGAGAGAAGTACTAGAAGGTATTTCCTACTAGCCCATCATTCATCCTATCATATCTACAGCTGAATGCAAATATAAACCAAATAGACCCATGGGATACGATAATGCCACTGAACAAAGGCCCCCATCTGATATGGCACTGTGTTTTGTAAGAGTCACCAGCATAAAAGGTTTTGCCTCTCAAAAGCTTTCTCAGACATAAAGAAGAATTGATTTCAAATTTTAAAATGTAGGACGAGCACTAATATCATTTTAGGGCTTCAAGTTAGCTTAAGTAGTCTATAAATTTGGAGGTAACGTGTAGGTCTCTTCCGTTTGTTACCATGATATTTCTCACTGTTCTGCCTGATAATCTAACTTTTCTTGCCCAATAACTTTCTTCTAACTTTGAGAAAAGGGCGTAAGGAAAGCAGAAGAATATGGAGTATTGCACCTTTTTTGATGGCCACATCAACAGGCCAGATATATTTCTAACAGAAAGCATTATCCATTCACAAGCAAACATGCACACGAATACCTTCTCCCTGAATGTAAAGCAGGGGTCAGCGAATTTTTTCCATAAAGAATCAGATAGTAAACATTTTTTGTCACTGCATGCCTTTTGGTCTCTGTCATAACTACTCAACTGCACTGTTTGGGGCAGAAAACCAGCTGTAGACAATATGTAAATGATGAACATGCTGGGTTCTAATACAATTTTATTTAGGGACAGGAAAACTGAGCTTCATATAATTTTCACATGTCATGAAATTTTATTCTACTTTTGATTTTTTTCCCCCCACAATCATTCAAAATGTAAAAACCATTCTTAGCTCATGTGCTGTACAAAATCAGACAGCAGGTCAGTTGGCCCACGGGCCATAGTTTGCTAACCCTGTTCAAAAGAATCAGTTGGTAATCAGTTTAGTCCCAGCTTCTTCACAATTGTTTTTCCTTCGACACAGGCAATTACCATCATATCCTGAGGGGCACAATGTGCTAAGTACTGTATAATGCGATTGCTCCTCACAAATGTGTCTTATGCAGAGATGACAGACTAATTGGCAAACTCACATTAGCTTCATGAAGTATTTACTAAGGGACTCAAAGTTGTCTCCTGGTTTGTGTTCTTATGTGATTGATGATAGTGGTGTGTAATCCCTGGGCAAACGAAGAGCTGTATTGAAATGATCAAAGCCACCATGCTCTAGCCCTCGTACAATATTAATGATCCTCGGCCAGTTAAACTATTGAAAAATACCAATTCCATTCATCAAAATCTTTAGTTAAACATAAAGAGCCTTTCCTTGCTTTCTAAAAAAGAAAGAGGATGGCAGACTATAAGTTAATATCAGATAATCATTTAAAGTATTTTTGACGTCCTGATTCAGTAACCACTTTGTCCACTTGTCTCCTACTTTCAAAAAATTTTTATAGATTTTTGTTGCATGGATATATTGTGCAGTGGTGATGTCTGGGCTTTTAGTGTACCCATCACCCAAATAGGTGCCCAATAGGTGATTTTTCATCCCTCATCCCCCTCCCTCTCTCCCACTTTTTAGAGTCTCCAATGTCTATTTCACTCTGCAGGTCCATGTGTACCCCACTTGCCTCCTCTTTCACAAGCAACAGCTACTGCCCGACAGCTCCTGACCTTCATGTTGATAGTTCTGAAGGGGTCAAGTTCCCTTGAGTGTCTGGGAAAGATTCGATGCAGGGTGTTGTGTTTACCAGTAGAAACCAAAAGTGGCCTAACACTTCTCATCTTCAATTTTCAGAAATGATTTCATTGTTTTGATAAAAATGCTCATTATAAAAAATTTAAGCAATGCTTAAAAGTATAATGAAGTCAACATCAAGTGAGCCAAATGTGTTGTTTATATTTGGTGGGTGAGCAGCATTCCAGACAACTTTATATAGGCACATGTGGAGATGGAAGAACAGCCAGACTAACTTCTTAACAGTGGAATCACGATAGCATGTAATTAAAAAAACTTTTCTTTGACTATGTGAAGAAGTGAAAATTGGGTGAACTGCTGAGCTTTGGATACATATTTCTTTACCTAAAGAAAAGTTTCTGAATTATCTCCAAACTTAAGGACAAAAAAAAAAAAAAAAGTATGAGAAAACATTATGTTGAAATCATTATGGCTTTTCTAAAATTGACATATTGGACAGTATTAATGGGCTTTCTAAACTATTCCTTGTAATTTTATTATTATAAAAGTATACAGCTGCATAGTAAAACAACAACAAAAAATCAACTACTACAGGAATATTGGGTGAAAAAGTAAAAGCCACTTGCCTAACCTTCTCCCCTGAACCCCAGTTCCAGCTCTCCGATGTAACCACCATGTATTCTCAGACATGTGCTTAGCATTTATAAGAATATGTGCAGGCCCTTTTTATGATATATAGTTTTATACCCTCTTTTTTGTCACTTTCACAATGTATCCTCTCTAAACCAGGAGAGAAGGTACCAGAAGGCATGCCATTTGCATTTTGCCAAAAACAAGAGTGAATTGTGTTATGCCACCCCACCTTCCCATCATCAAAAGGAAAGACAGAAAGAAAGACGGAGGCTGGAAGAGTTGACAAGGGGAGATGTCATTGCTGCACAGTCCAGCGGTGGCCACATGTGTCTGTTACTGCACTTTTCTGAAATTTGGTGGATGGCAAGAATTTCCAGCAAGCTCACCTGCAGCAAGGGGTCATCCAGAGCCCAGCAGCTCCACCTCTCTTGTTGTATTTGCAAAGAACTGATACTTACATTTCCCCCATCCCAAAGCATAGGTTTATTAAGGTCTGCGAGTGCTTTCTCCTTGTCCCTACTTCCTGACCCTTGGGTATAACCCTTTTGTAAGTCTTCTTATACTCAGGGGATGAAGGGCAAAGTCCCAACGGTCTTTGCTCTTCCCACCCAGTGACACTGGTCTACTTCTAGTCCCTGGAGGTGCACCATGGTCCTCTGCATGCACAGGGCCTTGCATTTGATACTCTTCTTGCCTGGAATGCTCTTTCCCTTTCTTCAGACATTCTATAGCTCTCAGCTCCAGCCTCTTCCTTAGTAAAATTCTTCCTGGTCTACTGGCCCATCTCAGCTCCAGCCTCTTCCTTAGTAAAATTCTTCCTGGTCTCCTGGCCCATATCAATTCCTATTGTTATACGATCCCAGTAAAACTATATTCCTTAAAAAAGAAAAAACAGTTTGTAGTTATATAATTTTTAGTATGATTATTCAATTAATATTCACCAACTGTCCCAGACTGTAAGTTCCATGTTGGATTTTGCTTGTAGCAAAAGCAAATCCTTGTAGCAAGGATTCAGTGTGAAATTCATAGCTTTAGCACACACCTGATACGTATTATACACTGAATTCATATTTTTGGACTGAATGTATGAATGAATAAATTAGTGCATGAATGAAACTTTCTGAAGCTAATGAGGAGGATGCAGCATTTTTATCTTGGCTCACTGCAGGTGGTATTTCCATGAAGGATGATTTTATTAGTCAACCAAGGTTAGCCGAATTGACTACAGAAGTCATGCAGACAGATGGGCTGTGAAAGTACAGTCAAAACAGCTCCCCACTCCACACCCTGCCTGCCCTCTAGAAAATGATAACAGAGAAAAGAAAACATAAACAAACAAGAGGAATGCAGCACGTTAATTTTATCTTGATATGTTTTCCCTGGAATTGTGGCAAGGAGTATCGAAAAGCTGAGTAGGAGTGGGTCATCGTGTTGTTCCTTCGATGCTACAAACAACTTTTCCACTCTTAATTAGGAGCAAATGAAGCTTGACAAAGAAATGCTATGCACCAGATCTTCATCTCTCAAATAATTAGCTTGCACTGGTAAGGGAAATTACTTGATTGCCTCAAGTCTATTCTTGCATGTTTCACGCCAAGATGACAATACTAGCGATGCTTCTAACATTCCATTTAACTATTTATTTACTCGACAAATATTTATTGGGCTTAGACTATGTGCCAGGCATGATGCTAGGCACATCATTATCGGCCTACTAACTGAAGGAAATGGAAGACACATAAAACCAAAACTTTTGAAAAGCATTGCAGAGAAAAAGAAAAAAATACACACATGTGGAAATATAGACCTTCAAGCACCCCTCAGAAAATCTCAGGCTCCTGGGTTAAGCCTGTGCTCCCAGCATCAGCCTAAATCATATTTGAAGGAAAACAGTGAAGATAAGTGAAGGATGCTTATCAACCTGCAGTGCATATGCCACATTTAATATTCTCCATGTCATTTCAAAATAGTTTGGAACACTTCTCAAAGTCCTAAGGAGCCTACCGCTTCCCTCAATCCCAGTGCCAGCAAGAGCACTTGCACTGTGAGTCACTAAAATACACCAAATATAGGTATTTGTACCCCACTCTCTTAGGGATGATGAATGGCCAGCAAATGAGTCCAAGCTGGATTTTGCAGAATGATTTTTCTTTTTGAAGCTGAACTGCGTCTTGTTTTAAATAACATTCTGCCTAATGCCAAGAAAGGGCAAGGGAGAGGGAGGGAAATTAATGAGCAAACACACTTATATTTTTCAGCCATAAAAACCAGGGTTATTACTGAGGTACGACTGCAAGAAAGGAAAAATGATTCTGTCGACTTCCTATGGTCTTCTTCCATGTTCGTTTATTTGAGAGAGCAAATTGGGAGAGGCAACGAGAAGCCCGACGCGCAGCTGGTTTCAGTCAGGAGGGGTCATTTTCGTTCGGCCTGTGTATTTTACAAGCTCCTCGTTCCCTGTTCCCAATGGGAGGGTGGGCCAGCTGCCCGGGATCTGAGTCCTGCTCGGGGACCAGCTGTCCACCTCATCCCCTCCCAGCGTGGCCACTGCCATCGAGGCCCAGCCCCGGCCCCTCTTTAATTTTCCCTTAGCTCAGTTTAGCACCACGGCATGTGGTGGGAAGCCCGGGTACACGCACACGTCATTGCCACCACAAGTGTGCACACGTGTGTGCCTGGTGACTATGTACACACACACACAACACACCCACCCGCACCCACGCCAGGCAATTTATCTCCCATTAGCAACTCACTCACGCCAATTAGAAACATTCGTGGGACTGTGACAACATTTCTTCTTCCTCTTCAGCAAGGCCGACTGCTTATGCTTTATAGACCCTGAAAGCCAAGCCGAATTATTAATTACGTTATTTGAAATTCACTTGGGTGAGGGTGAGGAAGTTTAGAGCATTCTTTCTAGAAAGGTTTTAATTATAAACAGCTGTTGGGTTTTGTTCCAGAAAAGAATGTGATAACATCAAAATGTAGCGTTTCTGGGTGGACCACAAGGAAGAGGCTGTCTCCACACAAATAAGACAAAAATCTGTGTTCATATTTCCTATCGAACACAAAATAATCGCCATCAATCATTGGCTTCCCCAAAGCATTGCTGTGAGACGCAATTGTTTTCTTTCTTCCACAGAGGGAGGGGTCAACACAGGCTTCTGAATGGTCCAGTCAGTGGTGTGAGGCCAACACTCTTTGCTGGGTGTGTGCTTTTAATATCAATGACCTCCTCTAGGTAGCAAGGATTTCTGAAATTGTGTCTGAATTAGCTTTTTTTAAAAAAAACTCAAAAAAACCTGATATTTATCTGCTGAATTTAGTAAGTATAAAATGGCCAGTTTAGATTCCAAAATGCTTGCAAACATGAGAGGTAGGAAAAGACAGAAAGAAAACTGTCCCATGCTATTCATGGGACAGTTACATAAACTGCAAGCATCATTTGCTAACGCAGAAATAGTTCTAATGCCCAGAATCCCACTTGGGCGTCAGGACATCCACTGAGAATGAATGTGTGACCCTGACAGCACAGTGGACCTCAAAGTCCACGCACGTTCCAGCACCGCCACCAAGATGACTCACTAAAATCGAACTTGATGTAATCACTTGGAATAAAATGTGTGCCTTTTAAAGTTTTCATAAGGTAACTCGGCTTTGATGGTTTCAGAATGTAAGTAATATCTTGCTTTAGATTTCGCTTTGGTGATAAAATTTCAGAAAAGGCTACCAGGTTGGAAGGAGACATTACCCAGGAGGAGGAAGACCTAGAAGAATACCCAGAAAAAAATATTCACACTCCCTATCATGTTATATCGCTAAAACTTATTAATTCCAAAGATATTAAAAATGACATAATTACTAAAAAACACTAAGAAGCTGCATTATAAATCAACATTCTAGTCCAGTGGAAAACGGTATAAGGAAACCTCAAAAATAAGGATGGTACTTGAGAAAAGTGGAACTTCAGCAGTTCCACTGTAAGCGATAAAAAGAATTCAGTGCTTGATCAGACTTCAGTGCTAGGTGATACATTGAATTTTGGTGGTTAAAAAGCCAAACAAACCCCAGAGAAAAATCTTAGCAATTTCCCTGCCAGCCTTTTTCATATTAATATCTAAGTCATATATTAATTACAGTTCTGCAAGAGTGAGCCCTCCATTTGTTCTTGTTAAATGGAGAAATTAATGAATGCACATTTATAAAATTATTTTATTTCAGATACCATTTCCCCATATCTCTTGGACTCAGTGGATGTCTTTTATAATTAGCAGGACGGGGGCATTCTAAGAGGCTGTCTATTTTAGTGAATTTCAGAAAAACTGCTACTGTGAGAGCGAGAGCTAGTCTTAGCTTCCCTATAAAACAGCTTTAGGTCCTTGGATAAGTAACCCACTTAGCTCCTTAAGCCACCTAACAAAAGAGGGCAGGATCCTTAGCTCCTTATTCCATCAGAGAAAGGATCTCAGTTGATGTTTTGGTAAGTGACAGAAATCTATTGGAGAAGTGAATTGGATGAATGTCCGAAATAAATAAAGAAAAGTCATCGCTGTGGAGAACTTTAGAAAAAGATTTAAGAGTGAGAATTCTTTAAAATCCAAGCCAGGTTTTAAAGTCTGGCTCCATGACCTTGGGTGGTCACCTTGAGCTTCACATTGCTCTTCTATGAAACGGGAACACGTAATGAGAGGAGAGCCTGTATAACCATAAGGACGGCCACAGTAACCACTGAGACACAGTGGAGCTGTTTTGTGGATGGGGTGGAGGGGCAGGAGGGGAAGTTAATACCAGCTTTTGATGAAAAATAAAGCACAATGGAATATCATTCATCCATAAAAAGGAATCAGGCACTGATACATGCTATGACATGGATGAATCTCAAAAGCATTATACTAAAAGAAAGAAGCCAGACACAAAAGGCTACATTTTATATGATTTTATTTTCTATGAAATACCTAGAATAGGTAAATCCATAGAGAAAGGAAACAGATAAGCTGTTGCCAGGAAGTATGGGGAGGGTTAGGGACTGTTTAATGGTTTCCTTCTGAGATAATGAAAATATTCTAGAATGGGAGGTAATGGGGTACAACATGTTGAATGCACTAAACACCACCAAAATGTATATCTTAAAATGGTTAATTTTATGTTATGTGGATTTTACCTCAACTTAAAAATAAAATAAGAATCTCTTTTCTTCTAAGTGGGTGCTGATAGAAACTCTTGACTTCATCTGAGACTTACTAATATATATTATTGTGATGTCATCTTCAGGGAAACACTGTATTATGAAATGATAAAGGCTAAAAAGATAATGTCACCCTAGAATGACTACAGTCAATGCCAGGTTTTTAGTATCTGTCTCAGAAACTTTGACTTCTCTGCAAGATACTGGTATTTGCCTTTTCTTACAACTCTATCATCTTCTAGCTGGCTTAGACTGAAGGAGAAATTCAGAAACCAGAGCCATGAACTGTGTGATGATACAAAGCTCATAGAGACCATTCAACACACTGAATGAAGAATCAACATCCACAAAGATCTTGTCTGATAAGAGAAATCTAACAAGAATCAGTGTAATATCTTATGCTTGGTTAACAAGAGCAAAAAAAAAAACCCAAAAAACCAAAAAAAACTAAAACAACAACAACAAAAAAAGAAAAAGCAGCTTAGGGGAGATGTAGCTCGGCACTAACATATCTATAACAGAAGGATGTGGGGATTTTATTTGACTTTCTAAAAGCATCATTATGCAATGCAGATGTCAAAACAGCTGTGATTGTTCAGCTGCATCGATAAAACTAGATTAGAGAACTTAATGCAAAGGAGCGAGTCCCATTCTTCTCTGCCCAGACCACAGTGTATACCACACAAGCGTATGTCCACTCACATGTCTGTCCCTACCAAAGATCTGACAATCACACCTAATAGGTGTCAGATTTTCCTCTAGGGGAGCACCCCAATTCTCATTTGATGAGCGTGCCTGCTGTTCCTGTTTTTCTCCTCTCTAGCACTGTTATGAACAACCCTGTATTCACACATCTTGGCATGTTTGCCTGACTATTTCTGAAAAGTGCTCATTATTTAAAAAAAAAAAAAATCTGGTGAATTGACCCACCCAGTTGGGTTCAATTTCTGGGCAAGAGACAGTGATGGTGGTGACAGTAGTGTGTGTGTGTGTGTGTGTGTGTGTGTGTGTGTGTGTGTGCGCATGCGCGAGTGCGTGCCCAGGCGTAGGAAAAGGGGCTGGTGTCTGTGAAAGCAGATTTAAGGGAAGGGATGGGAGGCACCTGACAGGTTCAGCTGTAAAGAGCCTTTTCTTGGCTCTCATTTTCTTATTCTGCCAATATTCCCATACTCCGTGAGATAGTCTAGATCCTCTGCTCCTTTCAGGCCTTAAGCATTATGGGATGACCTCAGGTACTAATTTGGCCCTAGAAGACATTATATACTAGTTTCCCTGGGAACTTTAAAGGTGCTGAATGCACAGTGAAGGTAGAATAAATATTTGTCAATTGCCAGCCTGCCCGCTGCCCGAAAGTCTCCAGGCACTGGTGCCTAACCATGTAACGTCTTTGAAGCACTGGCCTATAATTTTCTCCACAGAAAGAACACTTTCTGGTGGTGATTGCAGGGAGAATAATGCCCTTTGTCTTGCTAGCAAACACCACTCACCCCTAAAAACCCAGCACCTGCAAACCTGGTAACTTTAGGTGAGGGCTTATTTCCAGCTTTTATAGAAGAAAGTTCTATTGGAAAAAAGTAATCCCTTGTTATTTTATTTTGGACGAGCTTTTAATCAGAAACATAGGCAGTAACATATGTTAGAAAAATACATATGAAACATAGAACTTTGCATTTATAACTCACTATGGAAAATTCATGCTAATGCAGCTTAAGTTTGGGATTTTAATTGCACAGAAGTTGGGAAACTCAGAGTTCAAGTTCCCACAGCGAACTTCACTCCACATGTGCATCACAGGGCCTTTCCTGAGTGGGTGATCTAATTATTTGGCAAAAAGTGGTGCCATGAATAGTGATGGAAAGGATTTCTCCTCAGTGCTACCCTTCTCATAATCCCACGCAAGATGGATAGGGAGCAACTGTAGCTACCAAATTGCACCCTTTTTAACGCTCAGCAGTCCTTGGGTATGTGTTTGGTGCCCATCGTGACAGCAATGCCACTGTAGCGCCTGGTGCAGGAGGTGCAGGACTTGACAATGTGCTGCCTAGGGGAACAGCCTGCTGCCATGACATCACCTGGTTCTCCAGAAGATCCCTCCCCAAACCCTTATGGGAGCATCTGTGTCCAGTGGGAACTGCCCCCAGCGCTACCCCCAGAGGGCATCTCAGTAACTCTCATGGTCAAACTTTTGAATCTGAAAGTTTAACTAAAAAGCCCCCAGGGGACTGGAAAATGAGCCTTCTCTAAGCAGACTTCTGTGTAACCTTGGGACAGTTGTCCAAGACAGCTGTTCTACGTTGCTGTCTTCTGGCTTCGTTCCAGTTGTTGGGAGATGGCAAGGTGTGTGCCATTGAGACCCTGTTGGAGTCATTAGGTGTTGTGTCCAAGGGCGCTGCGAACTTAACTGTAGTAAGAAGTCTCCAGGTGTTTCTCATTAATTATGGGGTAGCTGACTGCATGGAAGTTTAGGTTGTCTTGTTTCTTGGTATCCGTATCCAAGTCTAACATGTTCTATATGTGTGCAGTATCTGCTTTTTCTTCTTGGGAAAATGGTGATGGTGTATTTGGGTGCTATGCTTTGCCTCTGGACCTGACCCCTGCCTGAGGGCCCCAAAGTGTGGGGCCCCCAGTACACACCACTGATATAGGAGGAGGGTGGTGGGGGAGAGAGATTGTAATGACCTTGATTCTTAAGCACCCACTTAACTTCCTTCTTGGACTTTGTGAATGTTGGTGTTTGGACCAATAGCTGAATCAACTTGCTGTTACGGTTCTACCATCCTATTGAAGAAGAGTTACAAGTCTGCCTGTGAGTGGGCTGAAGTATAGGGTGCTCAACTCAGCAGTCATTTGAAAACACAAACAGCACATTTTTTAATAGCCCCTGGGCTCTGAGCACATTGAGAATCCATGATGCCACTTGTGAACAGCCTGGTCTCTCTGAGCCTGGAGGACCTGCAGAAACCTCTGGAAGATTCAGGGTCAAAGCCAATCATCACTAGTAAGAGCTTCCAGCACAACATAATCTTTGGTATTTTAATCCAATCACACTAGGGAGAATAAAGCTGTGCTTGGGGGAGCCAGAACAAAACACAAAATCTTTCCTTTCCCCTCTGCATGTCTACATTTAAGGCATTTCAAAGAGGAACCATTCATAATTTATGAACAATCTGGCCACCTGTGTGTGTATAGAAAGTTACATTTAAGGAGAGCTTTTGGCTTATGCCTAAGAAGATGAAAGTGCAAAGCATTTCCAACCAAAAAGATAAATAACTGATTTTCCGAGTTGACATGCATCCAAATCATGCTGCTTCTCACCTACATTTTAAAAATAACATTCCTAATCGGGTATTGGAAAATATTGAGTATTCTATGCTTTTTTTCTAGTTTCAGAGTTTTCTCTACTTCTGTGGGGTTTTTTTTCTTTCAGGTAGTATGATGATCAGAATACATTCTATTTGGTATATTTTTGACAGTGGAATTGCAGACCCTTGCTAAGCTATCTTTTTACATCTCCTTTTCTATTGTCTCCATGACGTACAGCTCAATGAACCAGAGATCTAAATCTACTATTTTATTGCCTACAACACAAGTAATGGGGTGGTGGGGTGGGGAGTGTGAAACCATCTCTTTAAATCACATTGTCACAACTGAGTACCATTCTAAAAATGCCAAACAGAAAGCTTTCTGGTTGATTTATTAATTGAAAATGGCCTCTCTAAGAATTTATCTTCTAACAAGCTTAAGATATCATTTTCATGATCTGTCTTCTTTTCCAGCTCAAGCTATTTCTTCTCTGACTCCAAATTTCTCTTAAGCAACTGCTCACCAGGGACTGACAATAATATAGTAGCTTGCCCTAAATCAGTACCTTCCTCCTAGAGAGAGCAAAGCTCTTTGCAGACATTAAGCCTGTGAAGTAGGAGACAAAGACAATTCTCCACCTTTTGGAGATAATAGAAAATTCCTTGGAAGAAATGTTAAGTCACCTGCTTAGGAGTCAGTAAAGTGAAGGAATTTGAAGCTGGTGTTGTTCTTGGTGGTGCGGCCTACTTGGATTGACAGCTTTTGGGGCAGAAGAAAGACGGCAGATAATAAAGAATAAGGTGGAGAAGGCAAGAAGGAAGGAAAAATCAAGGACAGAGGGAAGGGAGGAGGACCTGCGGAGAGCAGCAAGAGCAAAAGCAAGTTGGCTCTCACCGAAGATGTAAAACACAGACTATTCAATGGCTCCGCCATTTGTTAATTTACAATGATAAGGCAGAACCATTGTAAAAGAGAAGTGAATGCAAGATTGAGTCAAAATATTCCAAGCTCAAAACAAGCTCAATTCCTTTTTTTGGAGTATTGCCCACTCCACCCTAGTTTCCAGATAAATTAATCACCAAAGGGACATTAGCAGGTGGTTACTTCTCTTCACCCTACGCCAGCGAAGAGAGAGTCTGGATTTGGTGTGGCAGATAAGGAAGGAACTGAATCCTGTAAGGTTGTTTTTATATGAATGACATCCTACACAGACATGTGCCCACTCCTGTCAGGTTTTCAAACCCTGAGTGGTTAACCAGAGGCTAACAAAATGGTTAACCAAATGTGTCAACCACTAAGCCATGTGGAAATGGTGATGGCAGTTCTAGCAATGGGGGGTTGTTCTCCCATTTCTGTGACACATTCCAATCAGCAGCCCCAGCCTGATTTTTAGAATGGCATCGTGTGTAAAGAGTACATTCAGGTCTGCAGAGCTTGCATGAATAAAGCCCAGCTCACCAGGGGAAGGGCCTTCTGTGCTGATGGACTGACTACTTCTCCTGCTAGGCAGATGTTGCTGCTCTAGGTATGGATGGAAGCATTTTCTCCAACATGTCCACATGAGCTCACCACTTGGTTCTGGTCTAACTGATGGGACCAAGTCCATCTGAGTGGAAATCTTTTTTTAAAAAAAAATACTAGATGGATTGTTTTTCTTGGTCCCATTTCAGTGCCTGCCATTTTTTCCCTTACTTTTTTTGTTTGTTTGTTTGTTTTCTGCTCCTTTTATTTCCTTCCAAAACCCATTCACTATGGGAACTATATCATCATTAATCTTCCTTGGTGGGACATCACATACTGTATGTTTTGCCAAGGAGGATAACTGTCAATAGTCAGATACTCAACTTATTATGGTTGGATAACATTTGCTATGAATAGGACTACTTTTTATAATAAATGAACAGAATTGATTTGTATCATTTAGAACCTCAAAATCCTTTAGGATGGATATGTACTAACATTCAATTTTGTAAACAAAGAAAGAAAGAAATATTATACTCTTCTGACATCCACCCTAACTCTTTCTCCTAAGCAAAAAAATAAATAAATAAAAATAAAATCAAAATCAGGTTCCAACAAGAGAAAAGATGCATTTAAGTGCTTCTGTTCACTCCATTCAAAAATCTTAAATTCAGAGAGATGAACACACAAGTGTACAGAGGGAAGTGAAACTCAGTGGAAAGCAACCAGGGGGAAGGAGAAGGGGAGGGAAATAAACCAACCTAATGAACACTATTTGGGTTATGGGCATACCTATAGCCAAGACTTAAGCACTATAAAAATGATTCATGTAACCTAAAACATTTGTATCCTCTTAATATTTTGAGATTTAAAAAAAATCTTAAATTCCATCTGTGTGCATCACATTGATTCCCGTGGTGTTCTTGGATGGAAGATTGTAGAGACATAGACAGGGAAAGTGAATGTAAACAGAAGCATGTCCTCATTCTATTAAGTCTCTTTCTTCGATCACACCAGGTTTTAAAATTTTTAACTCTTTTCAGTTTTTCATTTAAAGATAGTGTACCACTGGATAAAAAATACAGGGCTCTAACAATGTGTATTCATGACCCATGCTGATGACACCAATTCTTATTACTATATTAATCTGTCTTCTGAAATAACAGTTACATGTTTCTTTCAATCCTAATTTGGGGCCTTGGTTTTGTGTGCAGAGATGATAAGCCCTCCAAATGCATTCTCTTTCCATTTCACTGCTATTTGCTTAGCTTTGATCTCAGATAGAATTCAGATCTGTAATATCAGTTGTCAATTAAGTATATTTTCAGAAGGATAAGACAACAGAGAATGTTTTATGCAGCGCTGGTAAGCCGTGGTGTTTCCAAAGCACTTGCTGTTCAAACTCAATGAATGGACCTGCTGGGAAGACGGACCTCCTTTAAAACTAAGCTACCCCCCAAAAGGGACATGGAGGGGGACTGAAAGATAAAGTGCAGCATCAGTCTGGTTGATTTTCCTCCTAAATGACAGTAACTACCCAGGTAAGAGGTGAACACCCTCAGGATTAGTTGATTGTGATCATCTCAGAACTTAAAAATTACAAAATAATATCAGATGAAATCCACAAATCTCACGAATCAGAGCTAACGATTGCATTAAGTGATTCCTGAATTTACATTTAACATGGTTGGTTCTGAGTTGCAAGGCTGATTCAAAGAATACCTATAAAACAACTAACAAGAAAACAAACTCAATGCAGTACTAGTGTCTACAGTGACAAATATAGGTGGGCTCTGTTTATTCTGAGAAAAGAAGGTTGTCAGGACAACTGAGTGAAACATTTCAAATGCAAGTTAAAGTTCTACTTTTTAAGTACACGAGGAAAAACAGTCAGACTACCATTTGAGGGAGATTAACATGTCAGATGCACATCTGAGATTCCATAATCCTGTGCTGCCAAAATATATGCCAATGTAGGAATAAAGAAGACTTAAAGTAACTGAACCTTTCACTCTTATATGTTCTTGGGGAGCGTGGGTGATGTGCAGCTTGGGCTCTGATGTACTAAGGCTGGTCATTAAATGTTCCATGACTTCTTTTTTTTTTTCTTAACCAGAAGAGGGTTTTAACCTGGCTCCAATTCAGCTAGGGCAATGGCAGCCTCCCTCCCAAAGATTCCTTCTACACTTCCAACTGGCAAACACTTGCTTCGTTTCCTCCTATAGAGTAAGGACTATGAAGCATGACTGGCTGAATGTGGCAGCTCCTCACTCTGCACCTCCCTGGTGTTTGGGGGGAAGTCCCTCATTCTTTCAACACACATTTACTGAGCATTCACTCTGTGCGCAGTAAGTAACACCAACACAAAGATAATACTGCCCTTTTCTGAAAAACTCAAAATGGAGTGGATTCCATTGCCTGTGAGGAGCTGTGACATTGTAGGTTAAAAGGGTAATTCCTATTGAGATTTTAAGTCAACATTAGATTTTTCTAGCCTGAATTAAATAAATAGTGCTGGAGCTAGTCAGCTAACTAGCATTTTTTGATTGCAACATATCAAGTCTATGTAGTTAACTCTGGCCTAAACTGGGATTTTTAGTCATGGCTTAATCCAGTCATTCTCAAATTAGGGCAGTTTTGGCCTCTGGGGGGACATTTGCCAGTACCTGGAAACATTTTTCATTGTCACAACTTGGAGCAGGATAGATAGGGTGCTACCAGCATCTAGTGGGTAGAAGCCAGGGATGCTGCCTAACATTCTACAATGTACAAGATAGCCCCCACAACAAAAAATTATCTAGCTCAAAATGCCAACAGTGCCACAGCTGAGAAATCCTGCCTCAACCTGACAGCCAGGCTAACTAAACTATGACTAAATAACATTTATCAATAGCTTAATTATTTTATGACTCTGAAGGAGACACCATAGGACCACTGTGATGTGGTATTAAAATCAACTGGTATCAAAATTCAGCTAAATAACAAAATATCTTCTTTGTCACATTTCCCCTCTGTCTTTAATGAAGTTCATCAAACCACTCTGTGGTTCAAGAATGATGATAGCAACGTTAAACATTTAGTTTTCTATAACCACAGGCTCTAATAACTGAAAGAGTTTTGGAGCCCACCTAGCCCAAGACTATTCTATTTCACATATTAAAAAACAGAGGGTCGGTGAGGTTAAAGGCCACTGTGAAAACATGACAAGTTCAAGGTTGAGGTTATATTAGGATCCATGCCTCCTGAACGCCAGTCCAGGCTTTCTTTGCTGCCCTAGGGACTAGTCTGGCACTCAGCTGCATCTTGACTATTAAAGAAGAAGCAAGAGACGACATACGAAAATGCTAAGAGCCCATGTGCTGTGTGTTTCCGTGGCACTGAGTCTATGTGATTTGAGGCTGGGCTGTGTCTTGTCAGGAGCCACAGGGACAGTGTCAGCCGCTGTGCCACTGGCAGCAGAAGGGCAGAGTTCGCTAAACCCACGGCAGGTGCATCTCCTGCTCTGGAGACACAGGTGCTCTGCTGGCAGGATCCGCCACCTGCTCACCTGTTTGGGAGATAAAGCCGGTCCCAAGACCTTCCTGGGAGGGTTATCTAGAGCATCACCATGTTCTCCCTCACCAATGGCAGCTGGGCCACTTCACTCAGCTGTCTTCCTAAAACGATTATTGGACTATCTTCTGTTATCTTTTAAATAATTCCAGCCCTGTGAAGTTGGTTGAAGGGAATTACGCAAAACCCTGACATTCTCTTCTCATCGATTAGAGATTAGATTAGATTGGCACATGGATTTGGCCAGCAGGATAGGATAAGAGGTATATACTCCACTTATCTACAGGAAAGTTGTGACAGCAGGCTCTGAATTATGTAGTGAATTTAACACTTCTTCTATTTTCAAATAATCAACCAAAATCTAGAGATACCAAAAACATTCTCATAAACCTTTTTAGTAGACAGACTTGACATTTTCTTAGCCAATAAGAGTAGGAAGGAGGACTTCCCTCCCACTCTCACTCTACCTTTCCTCCATAAAGAATTTTAAGAGAGGGCCTGGAAAAAGTCAAATCAAAGTATCTAAGTAACTTCCCCTTACTTCCTTTCTCTTCTTAGAGCTTCTGTAAAATACAGGGCATGTCAAAGCAAACTTTTAGTTTAAATTTTCTGTTTTGTGTTGCTCATTTTCTTTGAGAGGATTGGGGAAAAGCCATGTCAAATGGGTGATCATGAAGCTGAACACGAGTTGGCTGTCTCTTCTTTCGGCCTTCTGACCCTATCACTAATGTTCTCGTTCAGACTGTCACCATCTGTCTCCCTGCCACCCCTGGATCTGCCTCATGACCAAGGAAGTGGAAGAAAGTATGAGGCTCCTGTGTGCGTGTGCACGCATGGACGGTGTGCACATAGCATGAAGAGGAGGGAACGGAGAGGAAGAAGGTATGAAGCCACACGACCAGGTTCTAGATATCATGTAGAAGTCTGCTTGGAGATTTTCCTATGGACCTTTAAACAGGATATTTGTTGGGAATTTTGGATTCTGTCCTGTGGAGTTCAAGTGCATTCTTCAGGGCAGCCAGTTACAGTTCCACAGAGGTGTGAATGCCCTGGAGTTTCACAGGCACAATACTTCACATTGTTGGTTCGGAATTGCTTTAATTCCTCTCTCCACTGCCCCGCCCCCACCGCCATTAAGAAGCCTCATCTGCAGAGAGGCCAGGACTGAAAATGCCAACGAAAGCACAGAAACACTGCAGTAAACATTCTAGTATAGGAATATAATCAAACATTAACAAGAAATGTGGTCCCAATTTTTGCCTGATAATGGTCGAGCTTAGACTTTAGCAATCACACGAAGTTTGCCCAAAGAGCTCTATTTTCCTGGGACTAGGGGGTGAGGGGGGGAACAGCCATCACTTCATCCCATTTATGGACAGTGGATTAGAGTTCTGTGCCCTATAGGCAGTGAAGCACGTATGCTCTGGAAAAGAGCTCCCTCGAAGCGTGTTTGGAAGCCCATGAATCAAACAGATCAACAGCGCCCCCATTCACCCAGCCTACATCTGTTGCCAGTTCCAGACCGTTCCATGCGGATGATTTGTATATTATTCCACAGGGTGACACCCTAAAATGCGAGCACCTCTAAGAGAATTCTGGCTTTGAACTGGGACACACAAGCCCAGATGCTTCCCAACTCACGTGAACCCCGGGAGGTCTCCACACTATAGAGTGAGTCTATACAGAAGAGCCTAATGATGTCTACACGTGAATGTAGCCTGACGGTGACTGTTTATTTGTCTGACTTTGAGAAACTGCGCTGGAGACCATCAGAAAAATGAATAAAGAAAATCCTCCTCAAATGGCACCGAGCCACGTATAGGTTAAGAGATGCTGCTGAACAGTCCTGAAGAACAGCTTGTAAAAAATCAATACCTTTAATGACGGTGACTTAAAATGAAGCCTTAGCATACAGAAGAAAGAGGGTAGACAGTTGCTAAGGCGCAAAAATGGGTGAAAAGTGGAACAGTGTGCATCAGGCGGCCACTCTCGGATTCCCGAAGACTCTGGCGACCCTTTTGCACTCGCTCCAGAAAGGCCCGAAAGCTGTTTGGCATTAGAGGCGGAGAGAGAGAAAGCAGACATCGTCGTAACCCTTCGCTCCTGAACCACATCACACCCCCCTCCCTTAATAGGAATCTTGCGGGCTTAAACCACAGGCTCATATCCGAGCCTTTCCTGCCAGGGCAGCAGACAGACCTTGCTTTCCCACAGACCGGCGCAGAACCTCAGCATCCCACCACCATGCTGGGGCTTAAGAATCCATCATCAGGGCAGCCAAATCCGCTTCTCCACTCCCTGAGACTCCGTCCTGGCCCCCAGCCAGAGTGCGAAGACCAGGAGGGGGAAAAAAAAATCCTATCCTGGGCAGGAGGGTGGGGAGCAGCGAGAAAGGGTTCAAGTGGCTAATTTTTCCACTTTCCCCCTGCTGAGGCTAAAGCAGTGACAGATAATTTATCACACATTTTGATTGCACGCCAGCTGGCTGTAAAAAAAAAAAAAGAAGAAAGAGTTGTTTATTAATTTAATTAGCTGGCTTATTTATCAGGGCCGGGTCAGCGGGGGCGGTGAGAAGCCACAGGATGCCCATGTCAGGCTGTCTCTCGCAGGCCCTGCAGGCAAGGGGGGACGCACATTCTCAGCCCCAGGACTTGAAGTGTCGCTCTAGCTGTGTTTACCCTGAGCGCTTGGAGTGCCCGGAGGAAGCCCATCAACTGTAACGCAATACCAGGGTTGGAAGAGGCTCCAAACAGGACAAAGTCATTAGTGTTTTTTACGCTTTCAGGGGGCCACTGTCAGACACAATGCTACGTCCTTTCTGGACTCATGTTGCTTGTTGCCGTCGCTTTTTTCCCATGTGTCGGTGGGAATTTATACACCGGGCTGCAGCATAGCTGTCCTGGTCTGTTCCGGCTAATGATGCCCAGGATTAGGGATATCATTCATTCAGTAAGTGGCTTATTGAAGAAAAATTCATGAACGGTGCATCGAGGGGCTTGCTTTGTGCCAAGCTCTGATTGCAGGACTTTTACTGAGGTTGCTGGTTATAGTTAATTCCCATGGGGTGGGGGCAATGGGGGCCCATTTTACCAACCAGCTAGGTAAGGCAGAGATTTGAATCCATTTACCCTTCCCCAAGGCCCTCCTCATTCCCTTGTGGCTATGGGTGACGCTGGACCACACACCTCTGCGAACGCTGTAATGGCAAGAAGCAAGGAAGAAAAGAAAGGAAGGGATATTTACAGTTTTATTTTTTCATTTCAGAACAACCTAACTGTAAGCAAATGGTTATAATGTATACATTTGACTTTGTTTTTATTCATAGTATCACCATTTTCCTCATGAGCCTTACAAATAAAGTGCTTTAAAGGAAGACAAATTTGGGACAAATATCTAAATAGACTCCTTTTCACACATCATTTAGAATTAAGTGTGGATATTGTGGATAAATGGTGAGAGAGGCATCTAAGACTACAATAAATTTTCTGGTTCACTGGCTTGTTGATCAAGCAGCACAGGTGACATAAAAGTGGTGCCAACGACAAGGCCATGCTAGTAACTTTAGCAGGGATGTCGCTTATTAAGGGGAAATGTAATTTTTGAGCCTTCTGCAGGGCCCGGTCTCGGGTGAGAGGAGAGAGGCATAAGAGCGTTTTATTGAATGTTAGTATCTGGAGGTATATTATGCTGGCTTCTCCATAGCATGCTGGGAGTCAGGACCTCTTCGTCGTTCCACGTCAGTCACTAATGGTATGAGGGGGCAAAGGTTTTTCGCAACTTCTGGAAATGTCTTGAATCATCATCTTCCTTTCCTCTCCCCCTCCCTTCCTTCTCTGCATGTGTCTTCCATGTGCGAGAATGAAACAAAAGCTCCGGTGCGCAGACGACTGTGTGTGGAAAGGCTCTCGGCGATGTCACCACGCTGGGACTCCTTGGTGTGTCCGCCCCGCCCGGCCTATGAAAGAGCCTGTGTTGTCCCTTTTCCACTGCCATTTGCCAACTCAGTTTTTGGCTCTTTGGTTGCTGAACTTAGCTTCTCCCTTGACGATTTGCTAATTTCTAAAATGTCCCCGAGAAATACCAAATCCTTAATGTTGGCTCTTTTTGATAATATCTCCAACACTTGCCTTCTTCTAATGCCTAAAAATCGTCCTTTGAGTTGAATGAAATCAAGTGGGATTAACCCCCATCTTCCTAGTAACGTCTTCTGCCACATCCGTTGCAACTGGTGGGCAGCTTCCGCTTTCAAAAATGGGAAGGAAATTTTAGGTGGCGATGCACTCGTAGTTCTTTCATTTCTTCTTTTTCTTTTCAGAGCAAATTAAGCAAATAAAAAAAAAATTAACTTTAACACTGACATATTTTACCACATGTGGGGTATTGGGTTTTTCATATGAGTTCAAGTTTTCCAATTAACTGTGCTGTTTTCAATTCCTGCCGCTGACTGTATCGACATGGGACTTTAAAAACTTTTTGTGACAATTATATCTGGAGATGGCAAGGCCAATATGCTAATTTATCCTAGCATTTCCTTAATCTTTTGTATGGTAAAAAAGATGCTTTGTTAAACTTGTAAAAAAATTTCTCCAGCAGTCTTGGGTCAAAAACACTCTTACTGTATTTCCACCAAAGGGTCAAGCAGATATGCATGTATCCATGTTTATGATTGAGAAGTTTATTCACGTGTAGGGAAAACTGCTCAATTTGAAATCCACATTGTTGAAGCCTAATGAATTTTTAGATTCAACAAGATCTCTAGTAAAGTTCATTTTCAGTTTTTAAAATTATGGAAAAGTCCAAACCCTCTGCCCTGTGTAAAATATTTCCAGAAAAAATAAAAAATACATTCTTGTAACAAACAAGACTGCTTGATTGACAGGAAACTTCATGGAAGAATTCATAGCTTTCCTTTGTTACTATCTTGTCCAACCTCTAAATTTATTTCAAATGAGAAGTTACATTTTTTAAAGTGAGGGAAATACTCTTGCATAGAGTGGAAACCACCTTGGTTGTGGAAGTCTGGCCTCTGAAGTTGGAAATGCTGTGGGTGATTTGTCCCTGAGCAATGCTTGATTTTCACAAAAATATTTCTCAGATTGACTTCTGGGGTTTACTTCCAGAAGGTTTTTGTGACTGAACACAAATTTTATATTTTAAGTCCGATTCCTTTGAAAATGGAAACATTACCAGGTAATTGCATTAATGTAGGTTCCTTAAGACCACATATCAACATTTTATAAGTTCTTAATTTTACCACTACAGCCTATCAAACATCTCTGTGCAAATAAGACTTATAATTTTGATGTAAGTCAGGTACATTAGGGATTTTTAAGGATTTCTCATGATCTTATTCCCCTAGAGAATGGGAATCCCATCTGCTTTGTTGAATGCAGGATCATCAAAGGGCACTGATCTCTCCAAATGGCTTCATTCATTACTGTCTCTGGATCTTCCAGGGCATCTGCCCCATAGAGGGTCAACTCAGTCAACTCAGCTACAGTTCAAGCTCCAATAGATGTTCCAACACAGCTGATCCAATCCATACCTCCTTTAGGATGTAAAATGCTCAGAGACCCACTAACAGGAATGAATATCCCCTCCCTCAGAGTTCAACATTACAGAATAACATAATTCTATTCCTCAAGTTCCAATTTAATATGCATTCAGAATCTAGCACTATTTTGGCTAAGACGATTTGAATAGATTTTACTCTGCTGCCATCATAAATATAAACTACAGTGCAAAAGAGGAAAAATAGGCTGCAGCTTCAAAAGAAAAACAAACAAACAAACAAACATTGTCTTGTGTGTTGGGTATATGCCTCAGTATATTTCAAGAACAAGGATTGAAAGAACCACTACAATCAGCCGGCCATGGTGGCTCATGCCTGTAATCCTAGCACTCTGGGAGGCCAAGGCAGGAGGATCCTTTGAACTCAGGAGTTCGAGACCAACTTGAGCAAGAGTGAGACCCTGTCTCTACCAAAAATAGAAAAAATTAGCTGGGCATGGTGGCACATCCCTGTAGTCCCAGCTACTCGGGAGGCTTAGGCAGGAGGATCGCTTGAGACCAGAAATTTGAGGTTGCTGTGAGAGAGGCTGACGCCACGGCACTCTAGAAAAGAACCACTACAATCAAAGTACAGATGATCCGACAAGATTTGATTTTGAATTATTTTACTACAGCATTAATTATGTTTTTAATTGTGGAATGCCTTTTCTACTAATTAAGGGCTAGTTCCTCCATCAAGAGTGGGGCAGTTGTGTTTCCTCTGGTGCAGAGCACACCAACTTTGGCAGGGGGCTGTTTGTTTGAGTAGTTCTGATGACATTCAGCTTCTTCATCTCCTTAGCACAAGGGCATACGCCCTATGCTTCTGACTGCAGTTTACTTGCCTAAGCCACAGGAACTAACCAAATAGGGTTGACATTGTGCGGGAGATGACAGGGCGTGGAGAGAAGCCGAAGGTCTGGCTCCTACCCTCAAAAAAAATTGTCGAGTTGGAGGAATAAAAATTGCTTGCACTGCAGCTTAATAATCAAAGTGGCATGAGTGTCAAATTAGTGGAAGGGACAAAAAGTGGGTGTCAGAGGAGACAGAGCCTGACAGCATCTGGGGTGTCCAGGTAGGCAAGTCTTAGCCAGGGGGTTTTCAGCTGGTCTCAACAGAGAGTTCGAGGAAGACACATTCCAAGTTGCTAACAAGGCTCAGAGATCTGGTCTAGAGGACAAGGAGAGCTTTTTGGGAGATGTCCCTTTCTTCTCTTCCTCTGTTCATTGCAAGACTCATTATTTACTAAAAGTGAGCCTGAGTGTTTATTACCTATCTAGGTCTGCCTTTCTAACCCAAAGCAGGGCATGGGTTTGTTTGTTCAATTTCATGTGTAAAAAGGAAATCATGGACACTGCCACTAATAACTGATGGCAGTCAAGGTAGCCAGGCCTGGACAAAGGAGTCAGCATAATTTAGAAAAAAACATTATTTGTGCCATAAGAATACTCATTTTCCTCCCTTCTCCTTTATCAAAGAAGGGTTATGCAGAAACAAATATTAATAGTTCCAGTTAATAAATATCCCAGGGTAACAAGTCCAGTGTGCCCTTTTCTTTAATTTTTAAACTGTGGACTTCCTTTGTATCTACCCACCCTGCTTTCCTTTCCCCTGAAACAGAGCTGGACTTGGCAGGCTGTGTTCCAAGACAGTACCCTTTACTCTTCTTCCAGGAAAGAACTTTTCAAATAAGGTCCTAAATGCTCATACAGTATTAGTGAGCACATATACACCTACACATGGTTGATACATGCCAACTCCTGACATGGGAATTTTCAGAAGCACACCAAAGTCTCTGTTTGATTTAAATTTATTTTTAATCACATAAAATCCAATTTGGAAAATTGATGCATGGGATTTTCTGAGTCACCAGAAGCTCTTTATAAGATTGCAAATGCATCAAGAAGGAAGAAATCTGGCTTGGCCTGGCCGGTACTTCACAACAACGGTAAAAATGGTCAATTTCTTCAGTTTAAGACAAATGAGATGAGTCCTAAAATCTATAAAAATATGCTATTAAATCCTAACATAAAGTTGAAATACATTTGATATAGCTGAGTCATGAGGAAGAATTTGGGGGGGATAATAACCACCATTTTGAAATAATTTTAACTTTCTTTTTCAGTCTTATTTAATTATCCAAGTAATAGCTAATAATCTGGATTATGTTAATTAATTATAATGGTGATCTTTACCCTTTACACTCATTTTTGTTGTTGTTGTTTTTGGCAATACACTAGGACATTTTCTAATTCCTTAAAGAGTTTCTGAAAGCAATAATAAACGTAATTTGAATTTGTTTCATGCTCATGCTCTTTATTATTTATATGCCTATGGAAATCATTCTTGTATCTGTAAATGAATTTTTTGAAGAAAGGCATTAAGATTTTTATTAGCTCTAACTAGTGTCTTATCTCCAGCATAATCAGGAATCACAGATTTACAACAATAATCAGTTCTGATGATAATTGAATCAGATCTCAAAATGGGGATGTGAGGAGTAATTTTTCATCCCTACCTATTTGATGTGCCAAAGTCCTTAAAATGTTATTTGGTCTCTTTCTATGCACAAGTGATCCTCTGCTTTTAAGTCAAATGCTATTGCCTTGTCACTGGTGGACGTAACATGACATAACTTTTTACTAATTGTGCATTAAATTACAAAGTACAACTAGAAAACTCTGTGTACATGAAGATGTTTTTCAAGTTACTACAAGTTCCTAGTATTTTCTTATGAATTTTGTTGTTTCCTGTTCTTTCCATGGGAAGCTCAGGTAGGTTCTGTACTATGCCTGTGCCATCTTTCACACGATAATGTGCAAACCGTATGGAAACATCAACAAACAATATGGAGAATATCAATAAACAGTTCTCCATCAGGGGATTGTCCCACAAATCAGAGTGTATTCATATGACAACATGTCATTCAACTAGAGAAATCATGTTTTCAAAGAATATTTACGTATAGACTAAAGACCAAAAGAAAATATTCTATCGACGATGGTCATCTCTGAGTAACTGGGTTATAGGTTACTTACTTTTCTTTATTTTTATTTTCTTCTATCTTTTTTAGGCATTTCTTAAAAATTGTTTTTGTAATTAACCTTATGTCTTTCAATCAGAAAAAATAAATATTATAATTTTTAAAATTCATCAAATATCAAAAAAGTTCAAAAGAAACATTGTGAAGGTTTATATTTATGCAATTAAAAAAAAGCCTCCAGGCCGGGCGCTGTGGCTCACGCCTGTAATCCTAGCTCTTGGGAGGCCGAGGCGGGCGGATTGCTCAAGGTCAGGAGTTCAAAACCAGCCTGAGCAAGAGCAAGACCCCGTCTCTACTATAAATAGAAAGAAATTAATTGGCCAACTGCTATATATATAAAAAATTAGCCGGGCATGGTGGCGCATGCCTGTAGTCCCAGCTACTCGGGAGGCTGAGGCAGAAGGATCACTCAAGCCCAGGAGTTTGAGGTTGCTGTGAGCTAGGCTGACGCCACGGCACTCACTCTAGCCTGGACAACAAAGTGAGACTCTGTCTCAAAAAAAAAAAAAAAAAAAAAAAAGCCTCCAAAACAATGATGATTCACAAGTCCCAGAGCTTTTGATAGGCAAACATCTGGATGGCAGATTCATTTATTCTTGCTCTGATTGTTTCATGGTGGTGTTTGCAGGACTTCTCACTGTCTTATTTTTTCTTTTCATTCAGATATGAACCAGCTATCTTGTTACTGCAATGTGGTTACATAAAAGTTCTATATTTTTAAACAAGGTGGTATTTTCTACAAATCTTTTCATACCAGAGCCATTCAAATTTGGTAGATAAAATAAACTTGGGATGGAAATTACTATAAGGATTTTCCTTACAATGAAACCATACCAAACTGAGGTTAATATATAAATGAAACCTGGAATAAGGCTATTTTGTTCACAAAATGAAAGGGCAAGTATGAAATTGTTAGAGAAATATAAGCACTGTATAGTGGCACATTAGGAAATAATAAAGTGAGTTCAGAAATTGTTTTAAAATTCAAAACATTAAATTAGGGACTACAATGATGACAATTAAGCTAGAAATGTCTTTGGAGTGTTGAGCTACTTATAAAAATCTATATAAAGTGATACAACCACTTTGAAAAACAATTTGGCAGGTCCTCAAAAAAATTAAACATTGTTACCAGATGACCCAGTAATTTTACTCCTAGACATATGCCCAATAGAGTTAAAAAACACTGTCCACACCAATACTTGTACACAAAGGTTTATAGCAGAGTTATTCATAACAATCAAAAAGCGGAAACAAGCCAAATGTCCATAAATTGATGAATGGATAAAGTGTGGCATAGCCATAAAATGGAATATTACTTGACAATAAAAAGGAATGAAATATTGACATGTTACAACATAGATGAATCTTGAAAACATTATGTAAGTTAAAAAGGCAGTCACAAAAGGCCACATATGATATGATCCCATTTATATGAAATGTCCAGAAAAGGCAATCCATAGAGACAGAAAGTAGATCAGTGGTTGCCAGGGGGCTGGCAAGGGGGTCAGGATGTGTGACTGCTCACAGATGAGGGATTCTTTTGGAGGTAATGAAAATGTTCTGAAATTAGATAGTGTTAATGGTGGCACCACTCTATAAACATACTAAAAACCAGTGAATTGTGCACTTTAAAAGAGTGACTTTTATGGATGATATGTGAATTATAGTTCAGTTATTAAAAAGTTTTTTGTAAAAAAAATTCTACTATTGCCTTATCTTACAAGATATAGTTCCTCTAAATAAAAAGCAGAAATAATATGATTTACAAATTTTTTTCAATGAAGTTTCAAGTTCTGGACTAAAAAATTCAAAGTTTTATGAATATGTTTCAGTAAAAATACAGTGATAAAAAAAAATTCTACTCTCCTCTAGTGAGAATGGTTTTAACATAGCACTGCTTTTAAAAAAAATTGCACTGCTTAACTTCCTAGTCAAAGGAACCACAAAATCTAATTCTATATCAGATGTTGATCTGCTGTGCTCATGGGACAATTAGACTGCACTGGTTTCGACATTTGTAAAAAGGCGGTAATACTTGCTCATTCTCTTGCAAGGATTTAATTCAAAAGAACAAAGGTGTATGGAGCACCTACTGGAAAAACAGGACTGTGATAGACAGAGAGTAAAAAATATATAGGTAAATGACCTATCTGTGATACAATGTAGCAAGTGTCATAACAGTGATTTAAACATTGTGTGAGATCAAATGAAAACACCTTAAATGTGCACCAAGAGAATGATCAATAAATTTTAATGTAGCGGTGAGAATGAATGAACTAACAAAAATTAACACAATAAATCTAATAAACATAAACGTGAACCAAAAAAATACCACTCAAGTTTTGGGAGACTGCACACAACATAAAACCATTTATAGAAAGCTTAGAGAAACGACAGAACACTATATATTGTTAAGGGATACATAGATATATCATAACATATTATGATAAGACAGGAATGATAAATACCAAAAGCAGATAGTGGTCATCTAGTCCTCAGGAGGCTTGTGTACTATCAGTGGTGGGTAAATGGATGTTAATTACATTATTTCTTATATAGTTTTATATGTCTTAAGTGCTGCATGATAATTTTTAAAAATTGGATTAGAGAAAAATTCATAGGTCAAATTTCTGTTGGGTGAGGAAGGGTATAAGGGAAAATTTCTAGCAAGACATGTTTGAGCTGAGCCTAAAAATCTCAAGATTTCAACAGGCAGAGAGGAAGGAGACAGTATCGTGGGCAAAAGGAATAGTGTAAGCAAAGAAAAAACAAGGTTTTAGCATTAGGAACCACAAGGTTTCTTTAAGCCACAAAAGCATTTTAGGTTTCAGCTTCTTATAGATTTTTGAAATGCAAAACACAAAGGATGAGGAAATTTTTATGAATCATAGCGCTGAAAGCCTGATACATTGAAAACAAAACTTAACCAGAATCTCAAACTGCAGTTTGGAGAGTCGCGAACTTGTTTCTTCTTTTTAAGAGTGAGAACAAATTGGGAACCCTGGAATATACCACTTGGGATATGGCGGGAGAATAATTTTATCCACAAGTATTAAGTTGTTGCCTGAGGACAGCTGAGTAAACAGTTTGCTGAAGTCCGTTTGAGGACTGCCAGCTAGTTACACCCATAATTTCATCTCTATTAACAAAAACAACTCATACTGTCGCAGTGCCCTGCTTTGGCTACCCCGTGGTTTGCAGTATTTGAATTATGGAGTGTCACTTGAGTAACATTCTATAGCAGTGGGGGCTGTGTTTTGATGTCCTTTCATTACCCACCCCCACTCTGCTGATTTATGGCATACCATGCAGAGACCTAAATCAAAACTAGAAAATACGTGTGAAATAATGCAAAACAGAGTCGAAGGGCTGGCAATTCTGTAATTATACCTAAAGGGAAAATAATTATGTAATACCATATGGCAACAGTAAGTCTCGGAATAACAAATGCCCATACTGTAAGTGTAGAATTCTGGGAAGAGCACGAAGGGTCTTTGAAGAGAAGCCGAGGAAAAGTTTGCCTTTTAAAAGGACTCAGAGACAACTTTGTGAATGATATTTGGCCTTTGATAATACTGTTTATAGCCCAGGAAATGAAAGCCGGAGTGAGTGAAGTGGCGTGGCCATGACAAATGAATGGGGAAAAAGGGACAAGACGTGAGTTATTTATTGTTTCTGCTCAGTCTAGATTCCTACCTGTAGTAGCCATTGGTTTCGCCCACCAGTTGAAATCCTGGAAATGTGAAAGCAACTTATTGATAGAAAACAGAAAACTCTCCAAGTCTTAACAGCAACTACAAAATAGAAGCTAGGTCAACATAGGAAACAACTCATACTGGTGACCTTTGGGTTCAAAAAAGGAAAAAAAAAAAAAAAAAAAAAAAGATGAAAGAATTGCTCAGTAGTCCAGAATATGAAACTCTCCTCTATAAGTCTATCAGTTAATGAACAAACTCTACATAGAGGGAAATATGAGAAAAATGACCTGGGCAATATGCCAGCTTAAATCTTCATGTTGGAAAACAACCTTCCATCCCCCTCGACATTATAAAGTCCTGGCATGGGAACTGAAATGAAAGATGCTAGGAAAAGATTAGGTGACTAAGGCTCTTACTGGCCAACTTCCCTCATTAAAAATTAGTCCTGAATTTAAGTGTTCCCTAAGTCCTTCGAGTCACTCACCTGGTTCGAGCCATAGTGGGGGCTGGCCTGAAATTGTGTGAGCCTGGGAAACATGAGTGACAATTAAAACCACTCCATATAGGAAAATCAAGGAAAGACATATTTCTTTAAGACAGGGGTTGGCAAACTATGGCTTTGGGCTAAATCCAGCTAGCTGTCTGTTTTTGTAAATAAAGTTTTATTGGAAGCCAGCCATGCCCATTCATTCAGGTACCGTGTATGGCTGCTTTTGGGATACAATAGTAGGCTTGAGTAATTGTTACAGACACCATATGACCCACAAAACCTATAATATTGATTATCTGGCCCTTTTCAGAAAAATTTTGCCCACTTCTGCTTTAACATACCATTTATCTGGAATAGCTTCAGTTGTTAAAAACTTTAAAGTAATAATTTATAAGAATAGCTCTCTAACTGGACACAACTTTTAGGTAATTATGCTTAAGTTTTAGAGCTGAAAACTACTTCCTTGGGTTCTTAATGGTTATTTTCCATTCCTAATGAAGGGTAAATATATTATATATTCAGTCCTTACTTTTTTTTTTTTTTTGCCCTGCATGAAAAAACGTGACAGTAGAGTTATATAGAGGCTAATATAGTCAACAGTCCTAAGGTGATTTTTTTTGGAAACCAAGCTATTTAAGAAAGTATTAATTTAAAAATAAGTATTAAATAGGAAATGTTGAATGGAGGCTTAAAGGAGGAATTTACACACTTGAAGATAATAGTAACAATTTCTAAAGCTTTTAAAAGCACTGCCTTATAATAGCTCGTTTAATCCTTATGCTAACCCATGCATTAGATATCATGGAACCCATTTTATAACAATGCACTTGAGATCCAGAAAGTTAAGAAAGCTACCTATGATCGCCGACTAGCAAAAGTGGTAAATCAGAGCCAGAGCACAAGTGTCACCTTAAATCCAAAAACACTTCCTATGCTCCACCCCAACCCACCCAATCCACCCCCCAACCCGTTACCCTGGATGAGAGAAGGAGGACTTGCTCAGGAAAGCTGAGCTTCCCTATCCTAACCCTGAGTGAGCCTGGACAAATCTCTCTGGGTGTCATTAATCCAAAAAGGAGTGCTAGTGTTCTAGAAAGTCTTTACTGCTTTGCTCTGTGAAACCTATAATTGAGAATTTTACTATATTTAGCTTGAAAATGTCTTTAAAAGAGAATTTACCTTCCTGTGTTTCCCTTGTCATAACAATTCTGGCTCATTTCTTTGCAAGTCTTTGGCAGAATGAAGCAGAAGCTTCATGGGGGAGGAAGTTCTGGGTGGGCACACCTGCCCCCACCTCTCTTCCCATTCTGCTGCCCCTAAGGAGCTGGTGAGGTTTCTGAGACCCCTCGGCTCACAGCCTTTTTTTGGGAGTTGGGTTCCCCATTTCCCTGGCCCTCGTGGTCACCCTGCCCTCGACTCTCAGTTTTGCCCTGAGCAGTCGTCCTCAGTCAGCTGAGTCACACCATGGCCCTCTTTACTCTTTCGCCCCAGCTCCCAGAGCTTTTTGGCTACTACCTGAATGTTCTTTAAACCTGAGCCCAGAGTTCCCAAGTGTCTAGCCGTCTGAAGTGGGGTCTCTTTAAAGACAGACTCTGCCAAATTCAGGAAATGCCACCAGCGTCTGCTCTCTGAGGAAGTGGATTTTGTAAGTGAAACTATCCTATGTCCCTTAACGTCTGGGCCAGGCAGCCAAGGTAGGTGGCTGGCCGAGAAAGTGGGCACATTTTGGAGAATGACAACTGCTCACTGCTGTCTAGTTTTTACCAGGCCAGGAAGAAGAAGGTGACTTTCCCCTCATGAGAAATTTATTGCCAGGGAAAAATAGAGACTCACAGACCAGCCATGCGGAGGAGGGCTGGGCTGCTCTCTGACTCCACGGAGCACATTTACTAAACTTTTTTGTAAATGACCAAAGAAAAAAAAGTTACAAACAAGAAAAATGTCTTCTCCTGAGAGATTGGGCCCCACCCTCTCACCCACACACAGGGAACTATAAATTAGATATTACAGGCACAGCAAATTGGCAGCCAATGCTTTAAACATTATGAAGTGCCAGATCTGGGCCTCAATACAGATACCTTTTTGTTTTAGGCACTCACCATTTAAAAATACACTTAGAAGTTTCTGGAAGGTATAGGGATATAAAAGAAATGTCCACACAGAGATTGTATGATATGAGAAGGGTTGGCCTGTTGCTCACAGATACTGGGAGCCTGGTAAGAACCATTTCATGTATTCCCACAACTCTCTGAGGTAGGTGTCAATATCTTCTTATTTAAGGTAAAGAGGAGCCCTAATTAAAGGAAGAACTCACCCAGGCTCACCTGTGAGCCCCATGCCTGCCTCAGGCAGAGTCCAGAAGACAACTATGAAACACATTTGATAAAATCTCCCTATTCTAAGGCGACTTCCTTGACAAGGGAACAAAAACTGACTATGAATATTTCCCTTGAAAAGTCCTAGGAATATGACCATGGAATTTTAAGCCTTGTATTTCTCTCGTAAAGAAAGTCATTTTTTCTTTCTGCTTACAGAACCATTGGGGCTTCAGAGACCAGTTCATCTAAACCCCCTCCAGAGCAAAGAAGGAAACTGAGGCATTGAGATGTAGAATGATTTACTCAATAGAAACTAATGGGTGGAAAAGCTCTTTCTTTTGGTCCTACTACTATGCCATACTTAAAAAAAAATTTCTTCCAGCTTTATTAAGGTATAATTGACAAATAAAATTGTATGATTTTACAATGTACATGATGATTCGATATACATATATTTTGTAAGATGATTACCATAATCAACTTAGTTAACACACCTACCACCTTACCTAGTTACCCTTTTTCTGTTTTGTTTTGTTTCATGATGAGAACATTTAAGCAAATTTCAAGTATACACTTGAGTATTGTTAACTATAGTGACCACACTATATATGAGATCTGAATCTATTCATCTCATAGCTGGAGGTTTGTACCCTTTGATCAACATCTTCTCTATTTCCCCAGCCCCCTGACCCTAGTAACCATCACACATATATCTTTTTTAACGTAAGACACAACACCTGAGTTAGTAAGCAAAAGAAAAAAAAGTACTGCTGGTGTTACTACTGAAAATTTAAGGACCATTCTCACTTTGTGTTCACTGTCAAAAACCATCAGTAGATTATCAATTCATAGCATCATCATTAATGTGACTGTCTTTGCCATAATTGGGTTTTCTTTCCTCTTCCTTACTTATTTTCCTGGTCATGAAAACCAAAACAGTAATTGCACTGATGAATGAAAAATGAATCATGATGTCAGATCCAAATGTGCCTACTCATATTTAAAAAAATATTTCCATTCTTTCTCCTTCTTGTATTTTATTCAGGAGAGTTGGCTAATGAAAAAAAAATGTTCTTAGGCAGGACTACAAGAGAATGTGTAAATGCTCTGGGTTTTGTTGTTTCTCTTTTCCTACCCCAACTTTGGTGGTGGGATTAAATTTACTAGTAACCAGAAGCAGATGCTCTAGTATAACAGGTTTCCATAGACGATCAAGGAAGCTCACAATGAGCTTGCGCGGCAAAGTAGCCACAGTTCTGCTCTGGAAGGCGGAACAGACCAAGCCCTATCAGAGTAGCTCACCCTGGACACAGTTGTACAGAACTAAGGGGCCTACTGCCAAGAACTCTCCAATGACCCTACTCATCTTTTACATCTGATCTCAATTTCCAGCTTCCTGGATGGTCCTATTGAATCAAATAATGGATCTCTTCATTTTGGCCGTGGTCATATGCCAAATGTCCCCATGAGGACAAGAAATTACATTTCATTCAGGTACCCAAAGAGCCTTCCCTGGTCCTTCTTGATAAGGAGTTAACTCTGAATCCTGATTCTATCCACTTAAATGTACAGTCAATAAAATGTTTCATAGCTTCAACAAGACATATACACCTTGGGGCTCTAGCACATGTTTTTATTAAAAAATTTTAATTTTAAAAACCATTTTATTGTTATTTTTAGTTGACACATAATAATTGTATGTATTAATGGGGTATAGTATATTTTAATACATGTATACTATGTGTAATCAAATTAGAGTAATTGGCATATCCCTTATTTCAAACATTTATCATTTCTTTGTGTTGCGACAATTCAGAATCCACTGTTCAAGCTATTTGAAATATCCAACAAAGTGTTTATTATAGTCACCCGATAGTGCAACAGAATACTGTCTAGGACATGTTTTTTACATGCACAGGAGGTTCATAAGCAAACAAGGTATCCACTGAATGAGCTATAGCTGCAGGCCTGGTCAAAACATGACTAATTTATCAATGTTGAGTTACAATAAAAGAAAAAGAAAAAAAGAAGACAAATGTCATATTTTTACTATTTCCCCAATTCTTTGTATGTTAATGCTTTATCATTTGGACCCAAAGTGGATGTGTTCTCTTTAGTGTAGCAGAGGACTGAGTTTACATCCAAGGATACATGGCAAGAGGTCGGTGCTCACTCATCTGTAGGATGGAGTCTTCTCCTGAAGAATGAGAAAGGTCCTGCTTTGCCCAAGGGGCTGCCTGAGGAGAGAGCTGAAACTGAAGGAAAGCTACCTTCAGTGAAAGCTGCTCAACTTAGATCTTATCACTGGTTGAAACCACCACCTTCTGGGAAGATGGCCAACATCGTGAACTCATTTGGGTAGGAGGATGGTGGGGCTAGATTAGACTCATGACCAAATTTCAGTGTGTGGGGCCCTCTTGACACTTGTCAGGAAGTGAGTGCTTAAAACCTTAACTTATTCACAGAACCAGAACTAGAACTAGAGCACCTATGCAAGGATTCCTCCCCCCTAACACATCCACAGTATCCTCACAGGCTGACATTTTGTCCTCTGACCCAGAAAGGGAAAGTTCACTGACCATACAGCAACTCATTCTGCCCTGAGGTAAGATCTGTTTTTCTGAGGTGCTCCCTCCTTTCCTACACTGCAGATTTTCAAATGTGTGAAAGTATTTGTTTCACCTCAGATTAGATATCGGGGTTTCTTCACCCCTTCTTCATGCAGCATGGTTTCCAGATTCTTTACTCATTTTGGGATAAAGAGAAAAGTTCCCCCAAGAACTTCATCTCACTTCTACATTCATGAGAAGACTAAAGCCTTCAATGACCACTGTCACCTCCTTGAAACTTCTCTATCTGCAAACCCTCTTACTTCCCCCAGGAGTCTCTTGGTTCACTAGCCTGCCCTCTCTTAATCCTGAGGAAAGGGAAGAAGGTCCCTGGCTCGCACACGGCACTTCATCCCCTCCTGGTCCCCCTGCCCCCAGTCTGAAATATTCTACCTCAGACTATAAGGACTTTTGAACTGTTTTTCCAAAAGACCTTTCTTCGAATTTTAATTTTTTTCTTTTTACCATGAAATTAAAACTTTATTGTATTTGTAGGACCTGAATGGACACAAAATCCCTTAAGCAGAGATTAAATTTTAGGTGGGTCATGGGAAGGATTGATCTTTAGGGAACTACTTTTAGGTTGAAGAGGCTTTAGGCAAAACAGGCTGCTTTTCTTCCCTCCAGTTTGAGGCTTGGAAACAGGGGCTGGATGGATACAGATGCTTTACGACTTAATAATTTTGAAAGTAACTTTCTTTTATGTGGAAAAAGCCACAGAAATAAAATTGAGGGTGGTAGAAAGGGTGTGTGCCAATTCGCAGTGGGCCTCTCCTGCCCCACCCCCACCCCATGTTAAAGGTTAAAAATGCTCATCAGTCTATGCCAATATCTGCCCTGATTCATCCTGGAAACTATGAGTCTTCAGGGCCATGTTGGGCTGAATGGTTATTTTGCAACATCTCTAATCAGAACCACTGCCAAGTTCAAAATAAACCCGGGTTTATGAAGATATTTACTAATAGGAAGATTCCTGAAAGGACAATACAAAGCTCAAGCAAAGAAAATAATGTCATAAATATGTCAACCCAAGAAGGGCTGGCTAACACATCTCACAATTCTTTTCTTCTTTCTCACTCTCTCTTAGATGTTCTTTCTGACTAGTCAGTGACACTCTGCCTGTAGCCCAGTCTGGTACACATGATCACAATGAAAATAAGTGAAAAATAAAAACAAATACATACACAGATCGGGGCAGCAAGAATAAAAAATGGACTAAGTTATTTGGGTACATAAATTGTGAATGAAGTCATTTTGATTTTGTAAAAATTGAGTCATGACATGAAGACAAAACACAGAGTGCTGAGCAATTCTCCTCCCAGAATTTTCCTCCTAGGATGCAGTTTAAAACTTAAGTGCTTATTCCTACTCTTTGTTAAAATAAGCACACAAACAAAAGAAGCAGAACTTGACATCAGTATAGAAATGATGTTTAGTGCCCAGTTCTGGGTTTGAGCCGAAGTGCAGATGACTTGTACTTACATCCTGTTTTACAGAAGTTCAAAGTATATATCATCCTGTCCCCAAGAGTTATCTTGTAAATAGAACCTCCCTGCTGAAGAGGTGGGGTCCTCTCTACATTTTCCAGTGGAGACTAGTGGATGAAGGGACCAGGAAGTCAGGAGAGGTTACCAAGTCTGGCGGGCCTGGAAACCTGAGGGTGTTTTCCTCAAGATGGTTTCAGGTACCCACAAAGGCCATTCTGGTCTCCATCCCAGCAAGCTGCCACAGCCTGAAGGGAAAACTTGCCATTCCCACCCCTGGGTGCTCCGGTGTGGGCTACAGATTAATTCATTCAACTTTTCCTGCCCTTTCCCAAGGCAGTTAGACAACAATTAGACGGGGTTTGAGAGGTCTGTTTAAATTTCTTACCAAGAACCAAGGGAGGAATTTAACAAAAATCCTGGGATACGAAGCATGACTTTTTCTTCTTTTCCCCCCACACTATTTTTTTATTTCTTATTTATCCAGCCAAACTGGTTTTTAAGTAACTTCGAAGAGATGGGATATAACATAAAGAAAATAAGCATAGTGGCTAATCTAATACATATGTTATGAATTCCCATTATGCACTAGGTATGTGCTAAGGAATATATAAATATTATCTCATTTATTTTTTTATTTGGTGTGTATTAGGACTTCCGCTTTACACTCTGGAAAACTGCAGCTCCAAGAGGTCTAGGTAACTTGTCCAAGGTGTTAGACTCACGCTAGTCTGATTTCAAAGCCCTCGCTTTTTCCTGCTATACCTCCCAAAGAAAACTTTTGAGATTAGAGCCAGTGATGATTTGAGGTGAATTCTCAAACTATCTTGTACACGGGCGTTAGTTTCAGCTCTCTGCTACCACGAGGAGAGAGAAGTGGCCTCAAGCAGGGTGGTGGCCTGTATTTGGAAACATGCTTTGTTATCTCTCTTTCTCTCTAAAGGCACATTGCTGGGTGCCCATGATGAGTACTACTGGGTTTCAGAGCCGGTGCAGTGTATGAGAAACAGATTTTCTGCTGTAAATACCAACAGACAGAAGACAGATTCCTTCTCTTCAGCCATTCATGTCTCTACCAATATTTTCTTCTCTTTTTATTACTAACGCTAACAACCCTCCTTCCTTTTGTTTTCCTTTCTCCTTTCCTGTCTATCTATGTCATAGCTCCATAAAAGAGAAAATAATAGATGTATACAAAGAATGTGGATAATGCAAATGTGATTTTGTGGCATTCGTTCCACTTAGAGAGGAAGACCAAAAGAAGGAACAGCGACAACTAAATATTTCACTTCCCACCTAAAACTCATCCATGTTTCTTGGAATGAAATGTCTATAAAGAATCTTGAATAAATATTTTCACATTTTAAAGTGCTGGATTTGTACGAGGGTAAAATATCTAGGAAATACAGACTCTTATGTTTCTGACCCTTAACAAAAACTTAGATTGTATTCAAGAAAATCACATCAGACTGTGGGCAATGTAAATATGTCCACCATTACTGTCACCCTGTACACAGCTTCTGTTGTGACACACATGACCACAACAGACAAAATATCCAAAGGCTAATTCATAATAAAGTCTGCTTTGGGACTCTTTCAAATAAATTATAATACAAAATAACAAATATGTCACTTACATAAGTAACAGACAGATAATCAGCTCATCTTTGCTACTACTTTGAAGACCAATATTCTAGATATTTCATGGCTTTTTAAGCAGAGAATTTGACTATAAACTTCATAATGTATACATCTATGAAAGACTGGAAAGAAGCTAAATTGTAGTCATATAAGACACTGAAGTAACTAGAGATAATTTATGAGACAGCAACAAAGTGTAAATGACCCTTCTAAACCTCATTATCCTCAGAAATAAATCCTTGCCAACAACAGAAACAAACTTTATTACCAACATTTATATTTAGATTCTAGGGAAAAAATTAAATTCTCAATGACCTCTGAAAACTGACTCAAGTTAAAAAAAGATCTAATAGTCAATCCACGGAGAAGGACATTTATTTCTCACAGGGAATATAGTAGCTTTCCAAATCAATAATATTTGCAAAGAGTTTTAAAAAGTGGAAAAGCATAATATAAAAATAGAAAACAAATAAATTATAGCTCAGACTTTCTTTTTAACCCACCAGAATCAAATAGTCTAAGACCATCCAACAGGAATATTTGCACTAAGCAAATATTGGTACAAATAAACTCTCTCGTTTTAGTTTTGATCTTTCTCTTAAACATCATGAATTTTATAGCTTGGCAGAGTGTTGTGTTTGCCATCCAAAACCCAAACGGCTAATGGTAGATTAAAAGTGTAAACTTTTGGTCAGTTTTTTCTTTTTTTTTTTTCTTACAGGAGAATGAGAGCCTTTCCTACATCTCAACTCTGGTGTATGTGTAGCACTGTGTGATCTGTTATATGTTAATATTATAGAACTTATATTTTGGTTGAAATTTTTTAAAAATAATGAATAAGAGAAATGTTAGAGAACTTAGAGGTGAATTCAGGTCAATAAAAAATGTTTTTCATATCCACTAAGCAGTCCTTGAAGGAAACTTCTCCAACACCACGAATGTCATCTCTACCCTATCGCTAATAAACAATATTCCCACACCCTTGATTACATCATACTTTCAAATCTCATGAATAAGAAAAAGGAAAGTTGGGGGAAGGGGGGGAAATGGGCATTTATTGAAACCTTAAAATCTGTACCCCCATAATATGCCGAAATAAAAAAAAAAAAAAGAAAAAAAGAAAAAGGAAAGTAACAAAATATTTCTGATGAAAAAAATATCTGTTATAAATCACCAAAACCCCGGTATAAAAGCAGGATAATTTATAGGAATACTGAGAATCAACCTGAAAATATAGTCAAGGGCCCTTCTTATTTTCAGGTCTATGTGATTAAGTGGCAAGGCACAGAGGAAAAGTTCTGTGTTGTGGCAGGACTAGCTTTCAAAGGCTAACGTGTGGTAGGATAATTAATTGAAGGTTGAGGGTAAAGGGTATTTAGCTGCATGGGGAACTTCACAGATTGCTTGACAATATTAAAGCAACAAGCCCTGGGTTGTTCTATTCCTGAAGACTAAAATTTTCTTCACATCTCAAGCTCCTAAGAAATAGCTTCCCATCCTTAAAAGCAAACCACGGAAAAAAAAAAGGCGGGGGGCTCCCTTTGAAATAGCATGCATAGCACTCTTGAAAAGAAATAGGTACATTTGTATAATGCATATACACCTCAGAACTTGAAACCTGTTAATAGCTACGAAGGATGTAGAAGAATGGTAAATGATTCTCATATTTGAGATGGAAGCATGTTTTTATATTAAAGAGTGGAATAATCAAGAAAAGCTCACAGGAAAGACAAGGGAACTCCTAATCTCATCACTCTCAAGATGCTCTGGGGCCGATGAAAATGAGCAAGTTATACTTTGAGAAAGGTTCAACCTCTTTCTGTCACCATTCCCACCCTTCAAAAGCTCCTGGAAATTTCTGTCTTGTCCGGGTAAACTCTGTGAAGGTAAGAACAAGGCTTACACTTAAGTTGAACACCTTTATAAATAAGATCCTTCGGGACCTGTGTTTATACTAATCAATGATTAAAGCCAAGAGTCTTTAATGGATTTGTTATGTGTCTCAGCTCTAAAGCAAAATGAAGCATTGAAGATGGGTGAGGAAATAAATGAATGGAAAGAAATGGACCTTCAGTTTCATACTGTATCAAGGTCATCTGAGAGTCTCATAATGGAAAAAAAAAAAGGCAGCCAAGAGTTTATGTTTAGGACAGATGACTATTTTGCTAAAGGAAAGATAAAACCATTTACGTTTATCAGGGTTTTGTTTTATTTTCTTTTTGTGTTGGGTAGGAGGGAAAGTTCAAGGCACAGAAGGTCCTGGGTGCATGGTGACATGGAAATACAAACAATTATCAAATGGTCACCAAAAATTATATTGCAGCATTATTTTGCTTAAAATTTCATAGAATTAGTTGCGTTGTGGTGGGATATTTGCTTCTAATGCTGCTTATATCATTTCAACTCTTTGTCACATTAACAACAACAAATAATAAAGTTACTTAATAAATGTTTGCCATAAAATTGAAACCACCAAACACAATATGTTAAAAATTGTTTTACAAGTAATGTAGCCTATGTGACCTGAAAATGTGGGCACATCATTTTGACATCTAAATCTTTAATATTCTAATTATACAAAATTTGTTTTGATAAAATAATTCTCTATTTTATCTTGAGATTTACTTTAAAATATGGGGTTTTTAAGTTCATTGACCCACATTGACAACCAAAATTATAGTTTATGCCAAATGTGGTAACAAATAAATAAATATGTGCTGTGTTATTGCAATGCTGCAAGGATATTTTGGAAAATCTGCAAAGCTTGATTTAAATGACTTGGCTGGCAAGTGAGTTTCTCCTCACTACAAACTTTCTTCCTCTAGAAGTTTCAGAATGAGATCAGTTTTATCTTCGACCAATTTACAGTTCAAATTCAGATGCTTTCATACTATTTTATCTTCATGTCACAAATTCATTTCCAAAAGTTATTCTGCTCCAAAAACAAGGATCATACTATTTCAAAAAATGATTTAAATATTTAAGGAATCACTGAAATCTTCTCAAGTCTTGGCATATATAATTTGCTTATTTTCCTGAATTATCACACAAAACATTACCCCCTCACACAAAAATATTTCCATAAGACAAATGATAAACATACACACACACATACCCTCACACCAATTAAAGTGACTACGCAGAAAAAGAAAAATTGGACTCTCTCCCAGTCACACAAAATGTTAGCTATATGACTTGTTCCAGCTGAAAAAGCCACTATCCTATTTGCATTTGTGATATTGGTACAGTGCCATGAAAGAGAAATCTTTAATTAAGGCTTGAGTTTATGTCTCACTGGATAAATGCACTACGTGGGGATGTATGCCGTATTTCTCTCAGCAGCTCCACTCAAAAAAGGCTGAGACCCTTCTCAGGGTTGAAGCTTTGCTCATTAACTTACCATTTGCCCTGAGCAGAAACCTGTGAATTTAAACACAAAAGGGACCTGAGGGACCTTCTACTCCAACGCCCATAATTTATAGATGAGGAAACTTAAGTCCAGAGCAGTGAATATCTTGCCCAAGGACCCAGCACTGGTTGACAGCAAATGTGGAACCTCATATAGGACCTCATCCATCTCATCTCATCTTCTCTGCTCCAAGGAACACATTTCACACCTTAGTAAATAACTACATATAAAAGTATATTTCTTTCTACCTTAATTTATTCTCCCCTTGAACTTGGGATCATCAGGCATATGCTGATTTATTTAAAATTTCTGAATATTTGAATCCCTTTCCCGTGTCCCTCTTTCTAAAAACCCTGTTGGTCCCACATTGTTGTGTGCCATGTCATGGTTCCCCACCTGACGATATTCACTTTGGTTTAAACGTGTGGGTAGCAGGACGCAGTGTATGTAGACCAAGCCTCCAAGGGCCTTCCTGTGAGGCAAACCCCCTATACGTGCTACTTTTGGTACAAGTAGAAGAATATATGTTCCTACCACTTGGAAATATTATAGAAGATTAATTAGTTAGCATTTTCAAAGTGCTTTGAAAATGAAAAGTGCCATGATTACACCTAATTAAATTTCTCTTATATATTCAGCAACAATTTCATTTGTATTTACTTCTGTGCCAAGAAAATAATAGGCTCCTAGAGCTGTTACCATGAAAGCCAGTCATGGGTTTTAGCTCTTTCTTTTTCTCTTTTTATCCTATTCTTTTATTACTTCTTCTTGTCTCTAGACACAGATCTTCCCTGAATGGGTACATATCCATAAGTCAATGTTACATTTTGGAGTGAAATACTTTTTAATGAATAGGTTTTTGTGTGTGGCAAAACAGCCCTCTAACAAGGTAAATGCTGATTCATAAAGAGACGGCCAAAGATGATAATATATGCGCTACATAAGCTATGTAAGACTGCCCATCAGATGAACACAAACATGCACAGGCAGCATTGGTTGAGACTTTGGCGGTTCTGAATCATTCCCTCGGGTCTTCGAGGTGGTATCGTCAGTAGGACCTTGTAAACATCTTTCCCCACTGGTTAGGCTACTGTCTTAACCTGCCGCGATGCATCAGAACTGCAGAATAATTTGGTTGGTCTGGTTTTGCTGCCACATGTAGATACCCAGTGGAGTCTCCAGGGAGAGGAGAGAGGTGTATGTGGAAACTCAATCTGATTTAGAAATCAACTCTCCTGTAGGTAATGTTGTGTTCTAATAAAGACCTGGAAATACAGACTCAGAGGGTGTAATTAACAGAGTTGGGAAATCAACAAGCCAGAAAACTGTTGATAGAGAAGTATTTCTATTGTTTAAAACATGTTTTGTGCATTAGGAAAACAAAACCAAATTCTTTCTCTTGGCATCCACCTTTAGAAGCACATCAGCTAATGAAGGGGGCATCCGAACTGACATCATGGCATAGCCAGCAGCCTGAGACCCATTTGTATGTGTTTAGAGGTGAAATTCTAGTTTACCGCTGATGTCATTAGCCAAACTCGCATTAGTGATGTGGATTGGCAAGCTTTCCATTTCTTCCACATAATAAACAACCTCGGCACACCACAGACAAACATAAACCTGAGCATGTCACACATTCTAAAAAGTTGCGTGGTATGCAAATCCCGAACAGTTCCCACTGCCAGAGCTGCGGGCGCAGAGACAACCGGAGTGATAACACAAGACCCTCCTGTTTTGCATTCTCTATACAAAGGCAAGTGACCCTCCATCCTCGCCTGAGCTCGAATGAATGGAAATGGTTTTGCAGCAAACTTACTTAGCTAGAAATGCTGGCAGCCAATGCTCCACTTGGTAAACTCAGCAAGAAATAAAGAAAACTAAGCCCTCATTTAAGGAACGTGGTTTGATCTGCATGAATGTGTACATTGTAAAAATCTAATTGTGCATCTATAATTTCTGGTAGACTGCACATATCTACTGTAAAACCCACAAAGCACACTGCACATCTGCTCCGACTATTGAAATTCTGAGACAGCGTTCTTCAAATACATTTTTCTAAGAAATCCCATGTAAGTATAAATAACCAAAGTCAGGCTTCACATATCTGGCAAAAGTAAATGTCAAAATTGGGTAAAATTTATGTTGTAGGTACTGCTTGTTCTCTTTATTTTGGAGCTATTTCCTTTCTACTTGGCACAATTGAGTGTACCTTAGCCCCAACTCAGTTGAGTTTCCAATACAATCTCTGTGACATATATGTGAACAGAAGTACATTGGGTAAGTATTCCAAAAGCTCAATTAATCTTTATTTACTTGCTTCAGAAACAAAAATAAATATGTGTGTGTGTGTGAGTGCCCGTACCTACATGCACACAAAAACACACAGATCCATCGCATGAATAATCTCCAGGGGTTTCTACCTAAGCGTTTTCTAACAAGAGAAGCAGTTGAGTTAATCACCCCAGTACAAATTAGGGGTGCTCAGGACTGAACCACTGGCTCTTCCATGGGCCTCCTGACAGTGTGTGTTTTTCATTAATGCTATTCCCTCGGAGGAATTACTGACGTCTCACTTTAAGTACACTTTTCTGTGAGTCGACTAACAAAACTAATTAGGAACTGTGAAAGGCCATATTGATAGAGCAAAAATATATAAACCAGCCCTGACAATTCTCCTGGAGGACTCCATACATCATGGGACTTTGCGCTCGACTTTGGGCTCTTTTTGGCTAGAACATAAATAAACTAGAGTAAAATCTCACGTTTTAAAATGACTTTAAAGATCCACACATTTCCTGAAAGAACCATTTTCAAATTACGTATAAACATGTTTAATCAGTCTTTACTGCTCTAAGTGGCTGGGGATTTCACAGGGGCATGACTCGGTGACCTGCCGGCTGGTGGCGCAGACCCGAGTGGTGTCTGCATGGGGCTAGGGTTTGATCTGTCTCGCTGAATTGACAAGCTCGTTCAGTCACAACTAATTTGACTGATTTTTCCCAATGGACCTCCCTCTATTCACATATCAGCCCTCACACTGCCCAGCTACGCCCCAGCTAACTGGTGGCTTGAACATGACAGAGACTCAGCCAAGGATAAGAACAACAACTACAAACCATTCAAGCGGCACGGTTTTCGGTAGCCTTGCCAAACCAATGGCCGGGCATCTGAGCAGCACTTTCTTCCAGGCTACAGAAACAGCCCTTGTCTTCTTAGGAGCACTTATTGGGAGGTAGCAAAGCACTCAGAAACATGTGGGCACAAATCCTGTCCTGTCACTTACCAGTTATTCGGTCTCTCCAAGCCCAATATCCTTACCTATGAAGGGACAGTACAATGACAAGGGCAACAGAGACAATGGTAGCTGCCACTACTACTACACTACTGTTATAATACTATTACAATACTACCCCTATTACTGATATTACTACTACTGCTCCTATTGCTGTCACTGTTGCTGCTATACTACTACTACACTACTATAACAATACTACTATAATACCACTGCCACTATTACTAGTATTACTACTACTGCTACTACTGTTGCTATGGCTATACTACTACCACACTATTACAATGCTACTATAATACTATCACTACTACCATTACTAGTATTACTACTACTGCTGTAACTATACTACTACTCAACTATTACACTACTATAAAACTACAACTATTACAATACTACTATAGAACTAGTGACACTACCATTGTCACTACTGCTACTACTGCTGCTGTTATTGCTACACTGCAACTACAAAACCGCTGCTACTACAATGCAACTACCGCTACTATGATAGTAGTGCTTACCAGCACTACAGGTTGAGCATCCCTTGAAAATCTGAAATCTGAAATGCTCCAAAATCCAAAATTTTCTGAGGTGGACACGATGCTCAAAGGAAATGCTCATTGGAGCATTTTCAGATTTCAAATTTAGAATGTTCAACTGGTATAATGTAAATGTTCCAAAATCTGCAAAAATCCGAAATCTGAAACTCTTCTGGTCCCCAGCATTTTGGATAAGAGATACTCAACGTGCACCACCATCACCACTGCTACCACAGTGAATGCTACTGCTCGCCATGTGCCTTTCCTCACTAATTGGTAGGGTGGCAGGGTAGTGAAGGGCATGACCTCTAGGAGTGAGACTGCTCAGTTTAAATGTCACCTCTGCTATTTACCAACTGTGTGACTTTGGGTAAGTTACTTAATGTTTCTGCATCTCAGTTTCCTCCTCTGTAAAATAAGGATGGTATTAGTGAATACCTCATAAGATCGCTATACAAATTCACTATGCTAATATTTATAAAGCATTTAGAACAGTGTGTTTGGCTTGGGGAAAACAATATGTAACAGTATGCTAAAAAAATTTAGCATGGGTAACTGATAACTGGCAATAATGCAACAGGATGGGCAGTAACCGTGCTTAACTTGGTACCTATAAACAACATGTTGCAGATTGTCAAAATTAATTTATTAATGGTTGATTATACAATCTTAGAAAGGTGAGTGCCTTAACCAATTACCCACAAAACCATGGAACTGCTGTAACCAGCAATGTAAACACCATGCAAGGATAGTCAATTGATCATTCTCTCTCTCTCTCTCTCTGAAAACTGCTGTTGACTTCCAACAAATGTCTTTGAACATCAGTTAAAGCATCTGCCCAGTTCAGAGTATACAGTTGTGGCTGATACTAATAGCCAATGTGGTGCTTGAGGAGAAGGCTCCTATGGAAGGCACCAGTGGTAGTGTTTCAGGTCCTCAATTAAAACTTCTGGAAAAGATTCCTATCTCAGTGCCAAATAAACAGGACTCTATCCCACCGAAATGCAAGGAGTACTTAAATGCAATTTACTTTTGCTGAGTGAGGAAGGGAGCTGGCAGGCCCTTCTTCTGGCTGTGGCCAGACCCTTCTATACTTCCCTCTTACATGCAGGGCCACAGACTCACTGACCCTCAGCAAGGCCCATAAGTGAGTTCCAGCAGGTAGATAAACCCCTCAGGTAGGAAGGTTTGTATACAGTAGTAGTATATATGCTGTGAATCCTGGGCTTCTGAACCTTCCTATGTTCTGTATAAAAAAATCAACAGTTATAATAAAATATAGGATTTTTGAGAAGATGGAATATATTTTTTTCTCTTTATACACCCCAGAGGATATCATGATGCCTGGCACATAGTAGGTTTGAATCCATTTGCTAAATGAATGAACGAATGAACTTGAAGATCTCTGAAACATTTCCGAAATACACTTTGGCCTCTAGCACTTAAAGATTTTAGGGGCTCCCTGTGTAACAGCTGGATCTTTGGCTGACAGCATTCACTTCATCCTTTCCACACTGAGCAGCTGTCAGGATCAATGTTCCACAGCCTCCAGCAGAAATGAGCAAAGTCCATCATTTAATCATTGCTTAACACTGCCCAAAGTGGAACTTGTAATATTCCTAGCTTAGAGAGTTTTTTTTTTTCTTATTATTAGCAGATACGTACTTCTTGCACATCACAACCAGATTCATCTTCCAGAAAAACTGATTTCATCGTGTCCCTCCCTACTCATAATCCTCCGGTGACTCATTATTGCCTAAAAGATAATGACCATTTCCTTAGGCTGGCATTGCAGAGCCTCCCTGGCTAGAACACAGTGTGTCTTGCCAACTGGACCTCCAGCCTCTCCCCCATGAATTGATCTCTCAACCCAACAGGTCTACTGTTGATCGTGGAACAGAGAGACTTGGTTGTCAGTAGATTGATCTAGTCCAGAGTTTGTATCCTGAGCAGCTGTTACAAATAAGGCACCACCACCCTTCTCTTCACACCATTTTCCTCAGCTGGAGATGCCAAAGCCTGTTCCTCCTTCAATGACCTGCTCATTTCCTGCGTCCTTCACCAAGTTTTCTCTCCAAGTCCACCGAATGCAGATGCAGGTCTTCCTCCCCTAAACTTCCATAGTATTTCCTCTTGGCTAGAAACCTCACGGGCATGGATCGTATAACCCCATAATGCCTGCCCTACTCAAGCTTAAGCTCTCATTTATCCCCAGTACTAATCCCCAAGATGCGATCTGTAGGATTTGGTCATTTTAAAGAGTCAACCTTACCCCTTCTTGCAGTTTAGATTTAGGGAGGGAGGACCACCTTTTTATGTAAAGGGGGTTTATATGCTCAGGCCCCAGGTGTGACAGTTTTCCAGGAAAAAAACGTAAAAGCTGTTGTGCTAGTCTGGTTCCTCTTCAGATCATATACATCTTACGCCTTTCAAAAGCTGCTGTTATTCCTGGTATCATGGCACCCACCGGGGCAGATACAAGCAAAGGCATAGTTTCCGTATCTTGAAACTATCTTATTATTGAAATTGGATACTGCTTGCTGCTGAGTGGAGAGTAAAAGATCCCTCTCCATTGTGAAACAGGAGTAAAAAGCTTGGAAAGCTTATTGGGGGGAAAAGAGAGGAGTGCACTTCTTTTTTTCATGTTCTCGCAGCTCTCGTAAGGACGGTGTTGGCTGGGGGCTACTTGCCAGCATGCTCCTGGCAACTGACTTACTCCTCTGTCTAAGCGAGTAGGAAAGGGAGGTAAAACACGAACAGACATGCGTCTTTAACTAAGCTTCTGGTGGCCGAGCCTGCCACTGCTTAGGAGGGCAGCGCACCGCTGTGGGGTCCCCTAATCACAGCAGCGATCCCCTCGTGGATCCTGCGACAGGGCAGCAGGAAACGGAAGGTACCACCTTCTTTCCCTTTGAGAACAGGTGGCCGACGTGATGTTCAAAGGAGCAGAAACGACACACTGCCGGCGTTCGGGCCACATGCTACTTCTCCCAGTCCTGGCCCTGTCTTGTGCCACTTGAATTATTCATGGCACACGGTGCCATCACTGCCCACAGGCGAGTGGGGCCGCAGCCCGGCACAAACAAACCGAGGGCCATTGGTGTGAGAATGGCCGTTCTGTGGCTTTAAGAAAGAGTGGGTGCACCATGCAGCAGAGAAAAGCCTGTAGATTCAGCTGTGTTCTTACCTCACTCTCCCTTCTGCAGTGACCTCACCCGGCCACAATGCCACCATTCATGCAGATGGAGTGGAACACTGCATACAAAAGTTTCATTTAGGCACATAAACATGAATATTTAGCCTGTTTGATTAAAAATGAAAGCAAGATATTTGGCTTTCTGCAATTTGATGGGGTTGAGGAGGGCTTTTTTTTTTTAAGTTTAATTTTTAAAGACTAACCTTGGAAAGAATAATAGAAAAAATGTTCCCCTCCTTTTTTTTTTTTCCCCCTGAAAAACTATATTTCCTGATAGTGTTAGCCTTCTCTCATCTTTTCTTACATCACAATCCTTAGATCCTATAGATTTTCTGTTTAGTTTTAGAAAGGCAACCAGGGACAATCTAGACATTGAATCTTTTTCTCCAAATATAGATCTAATTTTTAAAATTTGACTTATTTTACTTAACCAGCAGTTTATAATGGCCCTCTCTGAACATGTATGCATGCACATACATATACATATCAATATTTAGAGTAAATATTTAGAGTAAAAACTAAAAAGCCATTTAGTTGTTTTAAAGTTATAATCTCCACAGTGCTGAAAAGGGGAATTGGAAAGAGGTTTCAAAGATTCCATCTCCCCAAAGGGCACCTGTGGAATTACGCTAATCTTAAATTCTCAAAAATATTTTTTTCTTGTTAATAAATGAAGTCTATATTAAAAGAATTGGAAAATAAATAAGCATAAAGAAGAAAATAAATGCCAGTCATGATTCTAATACTTACAGGTGACTTTCTTATTTTCAGTATTCCTATTACTTGTGTGCATGTGTGTGTGTAAGAGAGAGATATTAGGTACATATTCCATAGATAATATTATTTCTACTTTTCTCATATGGCATATTATTGTGATCGCTTGAGCATTTTCTCATGGCATTATTTGTTTTTTGGAAACATAATTTTAATTGTTGCACAACATTTCACAATTTCCTATTTTATTGGGCATTTCTATTATTGCCAAATTCCCAAATCATTTACCCAATACTTAATAATAGCACTGCAGTGGATATCCTTGAACATTAATCTCTGCCAGGGTCTGTGATTATTTTCTTAGGACAGATTCTTTTAGGTAGAACTGAAGGATAAAACACCCTCAAGACTAACACCCTCAAGGTGCTTGGCATATCTTGCCAAATTCTTCTCTAGAAAGTAGAATCATATGTATGGCATGTAATTTATATTCTCTTAATCCTTCATCTTTGGTATGATGTTACAGGACAGCATCTCTTAAAACATTTCTTTCCACACAAAATATATATATTTTCCAAAAGTTTTAGCTATTTTTGACAGTAAAATAATTCCTTTCAGAAAAGAATAAAGAATAGAAAATAAGCTCTAGTTTCTTCTTTCAGTGACCTGCCAGGTACGAGAAATTCTAATGTTATTTTCTAATTATATATGGGGATAACCTATTCATGCAATATTAGAGAAGACAGACATTATCCTCAAAGAGGACACTCATGTAGACATTGTCTCAAAAAGTTGTTGACTTTCAACATTTATTAGACAAGCCATATGTTAAATGTGCTAGGACTGAGATTGCAATTTAAAATCAAATCCTAGGGCAAAACCTTTGGAAAAGTGAAGAATGCCTTTGTTAATGCAAGAAATTACATCAGTATTTATTTTACAAGTTCAGATCTCTATGTGAAGATTTTGCTTAAAACAAGGTGCTCCTTCATCTCAAATATTCTCCTGAGATGTGTATTAATTACAAGGAGAAAGTTAGTTATATTATAGTGGAGAAAACTGGCCGACACCACCTTAACCAAGTGATCAGGGTCAATATTGCCAGTGGTAAGATTTACCATCATCATGTACCCGTGACATGAGGCATTAAAAAGGGTACAACATCACCTCGGAAGCGTCCTTTGAAAACATGCATAACCTCATTACATCATGAGAAAACATCAGACAAATACAAATTGGAGGACATTCTGCAAAATAATTGCCTAGTACTCTTAAAAAATGTCAAGACCATTAGAGATAAGAAAAGACTGAGAACCTGTCATGGATTGGAAGAAACTAAGATGTGACAACTAAATGCAATGTGGTACTGGGTGCTGGAACAGGAAAAAAATAAAATCAATGGAAAAAAAGGGAGAAATATGAATAAAGTCTGTACTTTAGTTAATAGCATTGCACCAATGCTAATTTCCTGCTTTTGATAATTAAATCATGGCTATCTAAGATATTAATATTAGGGAAAGGTTGGTGTACAAGGGAACTCTCTGTACTATTTTTGCAACTTTTCTAAGTCTAAAGTAATTTCACAATAAAAGTTAAAAAATAAAAAATTACATTAGTAATTAAAAGAAAATAAAAGATGCACCTATAATATACAAAAATTCTGCATAACTAAGGAGGCAACTCCTATTTGGAAGGTATTGGATCCTCCTAGATGCTTGCGAACCACAGGTAACTCCATGCCTGAGTAGAAAACCACTCAGTTCTGAAATGGCTAATTTAACCTGTTTTGCTAAAATCTGAGAATGTCATAGACAAAATCCATCTTATCTTCACATAGCCAACATGCAAATTCCAAATGTGTCGGTTTCCCATTTCTGACAAAATGATAATAGTGGCAGGCCCTTCAAGCAGAGTTATGGCTTCCTTGGAATATCGGGAATGGCATCCGAGTTAATGAAGACACACAGACAGGAAGTCCTGCCTGTCCTCGCCACTCTGTTCCCACCAGCCCATGCTCAGTCGCCCTGTGATACCTGTCATGGATTGGAAGGCAGGCTTGTGGGCAATCACATTGCTGCATTTGTTGGCTAATGAAGAAGGGAAAAATTGCCTTGACACTTGTTTGGAAGAAGCTTGAGGAATCTAACTCAAAACCTTTCGCCCAGGAATATGGGGTTTAATTCTTGATGACAGTATCAAACATTCTATTTTTAACCTCAAAATTTTTCAGAATCTGTGCTCAACCAGACAGATAATTGGAAGATTCCATAGAGATAATTAAGCCTATGTTTAGTATATTTCTGAATGCTTATGGAAACCTGAAATTTCATTACCTGATAAATTCATCCCATAAAAATTAGATTTTACCTCCTGACATTTCAATTACATATTTAAAATGAGTATTTAATATATATCTAACTTGACAATTATTACATGCTAATTAGGTGTAAATGTGTCATAGAAAGTATATCTTCTCTGGGTTTAATTAACCACATTGCAAAAACATCAAAATAAGGCTTAATTCATATGTTTTAATCATCTTTTACTAATTAAATATAATAAGTATGAAAAATGCAAGCATCTCTAACTCTAATAAAAAAAAAAAGAATCACGTATCTCCCATTAAGTCTCAACATGTGTTTCTCAAATTTCTTGCGTATCAAGTATCGATGGCACAGGTTAACAATGATCAGCGTACAGCCCTCCTCACCTTCAAAATGAGATCCCCAAATTTTCTTATCAGAAATTCATAACGTTGAGTGAAAAAGCAAGTATGGACAACTCCATACTATATGCCATTTCATATAAAGCTCAAAAACAAGCAAAAATTGAACTATTGTTAAGACATGCATATATGTGTGATAAAACTATTTTTTAAATGCCTGGGAATGGCGAACACGAATTTTGGGATAGCGGGCAGGAGGAGGGACTGTAGAAGGAGACTTTGATAGTTAGGAATGACCGCCGATGGTGGACCCCCAGTGGCGCCATCGGTTAGCACATGGTACTTATCCAGAAATGACTGCTGATGTTCCCGTGCCAGGGCTGGGTGCTGGCTTCACAGCTACTTGTTCTATTGTTGTGCTTTGTAACATACATATCTACCACATATATTTCCAAAAAAAACTAAAAGGAAAAAAAATGTTTATTTCCATTGGAAGTGCTGTCCATTGCTAAGACCAACAATTAGGAAATATATTTTATCACTTGCCTGCATTGATTTATTATTAAAAGTTATATTAGCAGCCTAATATTCTATCTAGAAAAGATATAGTGTACTTTTTTATATTGTGCATATTTTGAAAAAAAAAAAAACTATTAGTTGCCAAGAATGATGTCAAATTTCAGCTCTTGGCCAACTTCTTGGCCAATTGGATTCTACTTCTGAGACATGTAAAACTATTTATCTTGCACAAAAATCTGGCAACTGCATTAAAGACTTCTTCTGCTCAGGGTGATGTATTAGGTACCCCCTAGCAACCCAATAAACACAAAATAACCTTAAAGATTGTCTTGAAAAGTCAGCTGATTCCATCACTGTGGACATGGCTGTAATGAGACCTATAAAATACAGATGACTGATTTCATACCAGCATCCATAGTCTTTTGTTTCAATAAAGGCAACTGACAGTGAACATATGGAAACTGATCAGATGTGGCCAATATACAACTGCCTCACAATTTGCAACATCCAATAATTTCTTGTTCAAGAATAATTTCACCTAAGTTAGTGGCGTTCGACCCACCCACTTCTTTTAACTGCAGCTTCAAGCAAGCGGACGCTCCGACAGCGGGGTGCCACTCAGTGGGCTTGCAGCAGAGGAGGGGAGAGTGACTCAGATCCTAGGAGCGCCTTGTAAATCAGCCGCATGTAGCACGGAGACATCCATCAGGGCGGTGTGCCCTTTTTCCACTGCTGCAGCCATGAAGTCATGGGCCTGCCAAGGGGCTAACATATTATTAAAATAAATCACCGGCCTGGAGACTCGTGTTTAAACACCAATTAACTCATAAGTAAATGGGAAGGAGCTGACTTGTCTCACCCAGAACGTTGCTTGGAGACGTTGCTGAAATTACCACCCTGTTTGGAGGCCTCCGCTTCCATAGATGCCGAAACACCCAGAGAATAAGCGGTTGGAGCATGTGCCTTAGAAGGCCAGGCTTGGACTCTGCTTACAAATCCCCTACCGCCCAATTTTCCTCCACTGGGAAAATAACAATTGGCTCAAGGTAGCTTCGGTAGGAGGCTGAACTTTCAAGCGCATTAAATCCTCATTGATTGTTAAGTGAGAAAATCAAATAAATCACAGGCACCCGCTCTCTGGTTGCTTTCTTTGTTTCTGCACAAAAGCAGCTGTGGCACTGGGAGCTCACACCTCGTAGACATTGCCCTGCCCTCTTGCATCTAGTTCCTTTCCAGGCAGAATCTCAGAGTGGCACACAAACTCACTGTCTGAGAAGTGAGACCTACCTACAAACTACTCTAAATGCCTGATCGCACGCCGGGGCCCAGGCAGGCTGCTCTTCGCACAGGTACACCAGGTAACTCAAGTCTGAGAAGAGGCTTGCTTGCTCAGCGAGCGTCATGCTCCAATGCCACGTCCCAGCTTCAGTGGTTCCGTGGACGTTGGAATCTTACTCCTCAAGGATGAAGGTGTCCCTGCAAAGCCTGCCCAGGGCATTTGAGGAGTCTCCTCTGGAACTCTGGGATTGTTCCCATTTCACAAGGCTGAGGTCTAGTAACTCGTCCTCCTTGGCTTAGACACATTCTCTCTAGTTTTAACAGGGTCACACTCAGAATGCAGTCTCCGTCCCCAACGTTACTGACTTTTGCTTCGGGTAAAGAGCTTTCCCTTCTCTGGATGACAGCTAGAGTTATAACTGGCATTTCAAAGGAGTCCTGCACGTTTATTTGAGTCCTGTCCCATTCATAAAAACCTGAGAGGTGCACAGATCAAGGGGTTTGCCACTAAATTTGGCTCGTATAGATTCCGACTTGCACAGACTACCATGAAGACAACTCAGACCTTGCCTGCATGAAACAAAAACACTACACTTGAGCTCTATGCTGTCTCTGGTCCTAGTGACCTACAGACATATTATTAAAACTCATGGCCTATTAAGTCATTATTTTTTATCCTGCTTATCCAAAGCCATCAGGTAACAAACCATAATCTGAAGCCAGCCACATGGCCACAGGCCCAGTTGGAATACATTCATTGACTCTGGCATTTAGCTCTGGCTTTTCTCCTATGGGAACAGAGACACCACCATGAGCAGTGACTGGAGAGGGGCCTCTCAAGGACACCCTCCAAGATTCTGCACCATCTCCTGCACCTAGCAGAGAAAGCATGCTCCTTCAGGGGAGGGGCGCCATTAACAAATTAAAGGGCAAAACCAGTAAACAAAGGCTGTTGTTCATCATCCAGTATGTGCTGCAAGGCTTTGATCTTTGTGTTATGAGAAGAAGGGTCAGGATCCGCCTCTCCATCATCTACAGGACAGGCCCCAGGCACAGTGTCAGCCTGGCTAGCCCAGCCCACAGTCTGCAGCTTCCTCAGAGGGAGAGACTGGAAAAAACACAATGGGACTGGTCTTCCTTGCCTGACTGTCTGGCTTCAAATTAGGGTTGAAGAATGTGTGTGTCTACACTCCGCTCAGCCCTGGGCGCAGAAAAGTGAGTCCTTTCACCATTATGGGTTCCAGACAGCTGCCAGCAAACCCTGATGACATTGCTCCCTCCCTTACTTAAAGGGAATTAGCTTTAACTCCCTTCGGACAGAACCCTGCCATGCTACAGATGACTGTCTTGTCACTCAGCCACTTTGCAGTTCTAAGTGCTGCTTTCTCATTATGGGATTCTTTTTGGCTTTAGCCTTAATGAGAATTGATGGATGCAGTCATCAACTATCACAGAAGTGATGCTGCTGAGAAGATCTAAAATAGAGACTTTGAAAGGATGGCGGGTCACCCAGCAGGTGCATGCGTGTGTGCACATTTGTGTTGTCCTTTTTCTCTTCCTCTGCACCTTTCTCGATCATATAAGAGTATACAGGCCGGGCGCGGTGGCTCACGCCTGTAATCCTAGCACTCTGGCAGGCAGAGGCGGGCGGATTGCTCAAGGTCAGGAGTTCGAGACCAGCCTGAGCAAGAGCGAGACCCCATCTCTACTATAAATAGAAAGAAATTAATTGGCCAACTAATACATATAGAAAAAATCAGCGGGCATGGTGGCGCATGCCTGTAGTCCCAGCTACTCGGGAGGCTGAGGCAGGAGGATTGCTTGAGCCCAGGAGATTGAGGTTACTGTGAGCTAGGCTGAAACACCATGGCACTCACTCTAGCCTGGGCAACAAAGTGAGACTTTGTCTCAAAAAAAAAAAAAAAAAAAAAAAAAGAGTATACATAGTGGCAGCCCTCATATGATTTACCTCCTGGAGAGGTGAGGAGTTCCAGAACTGCCTCATTTCCTCATTCCATGTAGAGCAAAAAGAAAAATTATATTCAACGTGGCATCAGTCCGGGAGTGGCCAGTTTGAACACCACAAAAAAACACTTGCAGCTAAATTAAATAATCTCTTAGACACTGTCTTGTCTCTAATAAGAACAACAGTTGAGAAGATAGGAGTATAGAAAATAAGGTACAAGAAGCCTTATTTGAAATATTATTTTTTTGAGGAAAGAAAAAAGAAAAGAAAAGAACCTGAGTTGTTTTGAAATGAAAACTATTTTCTACACTAGAGCCTAATGTTTCCACCTCCATCAGCCTTCCTGCCCCGGTAGCCTAAGAAATGTCTGCGAACCAATAACATTTTCTCGGGGGATTTCATTACTGAAAGGGCTCATTAGGAAAGACATTAAAATACGAATTACCTCATAAACTATTTAGTTGTGTACCCAGTGGGAGTGTGCTTATTAGGGCCTGGGCTTTTCACAAATAGAGCTAATCAATTAAGCTTCATTAGAAACCGAAGGGGTCTCCAGCAAAATGGGTAAGTCAGGTACCACCTGCAAAAGGACTTGATAGGAAAGACCACCTTCTATGACAACAGCTAAAGTTAATTGCCAGCTTTGGGATAGAGAAGGTAATTCAAATATTCCTCTCCTAAGCTAGAACCTCCTCAGGGTCAACAGTTCCTAAGATCAGTGCTTCTCACAATATAACATGCTAAGAACCACCTGAGGGTCTTTGTAAAATGCAAGTCTGAGGTGGGGCTGGAGATTCTTCATTTCTGACAAGCTTCTAGGAGGTGCTTTGGGCTCAGGGACCCCACTTTGGGAAGGAAGGTCTTAGATTATTGACCTGACCACTATGATGCCATGTTGAACATAATTTTTCTTGTTGCTCTACATGGAGTGAGGGAATGAGAAAGTTACATGCAGGCTGCCCTTAGAACCAAAATTTCTTTCCCCTCGTGTCACTACAGAATCTATTTTTGCTAATATTAATGATGAATCTTTCCCCATAACACTAAAAAGGGGACTCGTAGCTTTGGATATCCTTAGAGATCAACTTATAAAGGAAATCTTTCTTTTTTCTTTCTTTTTTTTTTGAGACAGAGTTGCTTTGTCACCCTGGGTAGATAGAGTACAGTGGTGTCATCATAGCTCACTGCAACCTCAAACTCCTGGGCTCAAGCGATCCTCCTGCCTCAGCCTCTTGAGTAGCTGGGACTATAGGTGTGTGCCACCATGCCTGGCTAATTTTTCTATTTTTGGTAGAAACAAGGTCTCGCTCTTGTTCAGGCTGGTCTTGAACTCCTAACCTCGAGTGATCTTCTTGCTTTGGCCTCCCAGAGTGCTAGTATTACAGGTATGATTACAGGCCACCACACTTGGCCCCCACATTTTTAACAGTCAGATGGAAGAGTAGAGATAGCTTTTATCTTCCCCTGAGAATGAAGAAAAGTTTAGCCAGGCTCTGCAAATTCACACCAAGGTGCTGAGCTGAGGACAGTGAGTAGAAACACCCAGCTAGACTTCCTACAAGAGGGTTTGAGAAGGCTCTTGGAGGAAGCACATGTTCTTAGGCAAATGGAGGGAGCAGAGTGTCCTACGTAGCACTAAAGTGTTAATCCTGGAAGCCAACTGTTCTAGCCAACAGATCTCTTAGAGAACAGCAACATTCGCTGCCTTACTACTCATGCTACCTCTTGAAGGAAAACGTCAGTATTGCACTGCAGGGGGTAAGAAGGAAATCTCTCTCCTGTCTAGACAGCCCCAGCCCATTGCTTGAGCAGCAGCATGCTCCAGAGGTGCGGATCATCTGCTCTGCTATGGCAGAAACGGCTTTCTGAAGTTCACGGCCGTAGCCACTGGCTGCAATGAGGAATGCCTATGCCTGCTCAGTTCTCAGAAAAGAGCTGGATACTTCTAACAGGATCACAGCACTGACACAACGCCAAAGACCTCAGCATATTCCGAGCCTGCCTTACAAAGAGGGGCATGAGACCCTTTCCCAAATTCTGGGGTGTTCCCTAGGTCATCATCTAGCATCATCTAGTGCCAAGGCTAAGAATACGGCTAAATCAGAGCAAGCATCCCATTGAGCTATGAATGTAAAGATATGGCAACAAGGACCTCAAAATCTATTCCTGGTTCAGTGGCTGTCACTATAACAAGGTGATGACTCAGGATCTATATTCCCTCCCCCTACCACTGTTAACAATCACACTCAGTCCACTTCCGAGAACACTTGAGTACTAGGTGTTTGCCATAACGTGGTCGAAAGAGTGATGGGACTGACATATGGACACCTTTCTCCTTCCTCTACAGAAGTGCTAGGATTGAGATAGAGCAAGAGAGGTGCCCAGGGCACATGATCTAACCATATATTCACTATGACAGTCCTGCACATGCATCAAGTGCAAAGCCAGAGTGCATGCAGCCCTGAGAGCAAGAGCTTTCTTAAACTCGTACCCTGAGTACCTCTCCCACCTGCTTTCAGCATCAGAAATGAACCAATCTGCAAGTGACTATATTTGTGAAGGGAGAGCTCTTCATTGGAAAGGCCAACCCAGCACAGCCAGGCTTTAAAGATTCTCACAGCACTTCCACTGGAATTCAAGATTGGCTTTTGCAAAGGCCAATCAGAGGTTCCTGGTCAGGTTTTTGTTTAAGATTTTAAGATCTAAGCAATATTCAGATTTACTTTAGGAAGCTGTTATGGGCTGAATTATGTTCTCCCCCCTCCACACACACACACCAAATTCCTATGCTGAAGTCATAGCCCCCAGGACCTCAGAAAGTGACTATAGTTGGAGATAGGGCCTTCAAAGGGGTAATTAAGGTAAAATGAGGTCACCAGGGTGGGTCCTAATCCAATGTCCCCATAAGAAGGGGAGATTAGGACACAGGCACACACAGAGGGAAGACGCCGTGAAGACACAGGGAGAAGGCGGCGTCCACAAGCCAAGGGGAGAGTCCTGGAACAGGTTCTCCCCTCTCAGTCCTCCAAAGAAACCAGCCCCACTGACACCTTGATTGTGGACTTCCAATTTCCAGAATTACAAGACAATAACTTTCTATTTTTTTAGCCATACGGTCTGCAGTACTTTGTTATGGTAGTCCTAACAAACCAAGACTGACAGAAATTAATAGTTTCCTAAAGTTTCTAATGTCTACTTCCCCAGGGCTTCCCCCTCCTCTTTTTTTCAAAAATAGACTTGAATCAAAAATAGCCTATGGACAATGAGCCACACATAACACTTCACAGTCTACACTGTCATCCAAGTCTGAACTCTGGTTTAGAGAAAGCAAAACAAACCACAAAAGCGACAGTCTGTGACACTGGTTCGAAAATTCCCAAGCATAGAATGGTAGGGGAATGAGGATTGGTGGGTAATAATTTATGTTTTAAGGAAAGTTGGCACAGTTTGGAGGTAGGCACAAATGTCAGGCACTGTGGGCATTATTCATGATGAGCAGGAGGTGACGGGCTTGCCCTCCTTCTAGTATGAAGTAAGTGTAGAGAATTGCTTCAATCAGTTCAGCTCTTGCAGGGGAGAGATTTAATCCTTCTGTAGATCATCTCCCTCACTCCTATCTCTAGGTTCCCTGCTAAAAAGAATCAATTGTTTAAACATGAAGAAGTTATAACGTATCAATGGAATATGAGAATAGCACACTGTGGCTATTTTTAAGGGCTACGTAAATGTTCATATCATAAGCTGGTGGGAGATGCAGGCGCTGGCTAACAAGGACTCCCCGGGACACTGATTTCTACTGTCACACGATCATCATTTCTGGTTTCTGAATCCAACAATGGTTCAGAGATAGCCGTAATGGAGCTCACAGGAATAAAAGAGGAGAAAGTTCAAAATGTACTTAAATCCGGCAGTATTGAGCTGTCTTACAAGTAATGCATCTTGACTGATAAATGTTCATTCTACAAAAGGCTGTTCCAAGGATAGTTTCAGAGACGGAATCCTTTCAGAGGGAAGTGTGTTTCCTTTCCTTATCCCTGAATTCCAGGTGGCTGCTTCCACGGCCAATAAAAAAACATTGTCCTCGGGGATGGCGGGATGGGGAGGGGGGCGGATGTCTGTCCTATACTACTCCATTCTTCTGTCAGCACATGTAGGGAGACTCCTTCAAGATATGTTATGGAATAAAAGGCTTTTGTGGGCAGCCCTGGGAAAGTAACCATCTCTGACATCTCTTGTGAGGAAAACTGTGTTTTGAGTTCTGAATGACTGACTTTTAAACACTCTTTGGGAACACCACCCCTGAGTGAGAGTCTGGGACTGCCTTTAATAGAATTGTTTGCAGAAGATCTACCTTGGAGTTCTAGGGTAAACACTGTAAACCTTTTGAACTATGCTCAATTCCACAACATTTTTGGTAACTCAACAACCTTCAGTCCAGCAGACTAAATTATTATACGAAATTGGTTAATTTAACAAATGTGTAAAAAAAAAAAAATCCCTGCATGGCCATAATGTTTATATGTTCATCATGGGTTCTTGGGTCCTGAAAAGCTAAAAACATAATATTCAGATAAAACATGTCCTTTTGAATTTCCCTTGCCTGAATAAATATCAAACTACATTTAACTAAATTTTAACCAATTGCATACCAGGTGACAATGGAAAAAAAAATTCCCCCTTTCTTTCAAACAGTTCATGCTATCTTCTCAACTGCCTTTTTATTTTCCAAAGAGATATATGAGTTTCAATGGAAGGATTTTCCACTGGAAGTGGATAAGATACAAGCCTCACCTCATTTCAAAGGAGATTTTAAATAGTGATCTGGAAAACTGTTCTGTCCTTTATTTTGCTCATCATTTTGCACAATTTCGAATTTCTAAACAATTTCTATCAGGTGTCAACCTCAGTTTCCGTACACATTACCATAGTTTCTAAGAAGATATTTCTCTGTCATTCTTTTAAATCCTTCTCTTCCTGGATGACTGGGAGAAGTCCTTCAAAAGGATTTCTGTTACTGAGTTTTCCCAAACAACAAAGAACGTTGTAACCCCAGCCATAGAGGACCAAGTGGCTTTTGTGCTAAGCAAGACCTCAATTGCACTTTGCAGATAGTGCAGAGAAAAACCACCAAACAGAAAAGGAAAGCGGTCACCGAACAGATTCTACTACCACGAAATCTGCCTGGAACTTTACCATTCCGAGAATACAATTTACATATGCCCACAGTTGTTTCCTGACATTTTCACTGTATCTGCCTGTTATCTACCCCATAACTCACCTAAAACTGCTTCCGAGTTCCCTCACCTTTTGGTGCACAAAAGCTGCTTTTACAGAAGTCTCCAGCTTCCAACCTACATATCAGCCAGCGATTTGCATAATCCTTAACAGCCCCCAGCCCCAATTCTTTTTTCAGCCACCTAATGCAAACAAGATCTGGCTCAAGCTTCCCTAAACTAATCCATCTAACACCATTTAGAAGAGAGACTATTCCATGTAAGTTGGCACAGCCGAATAAGATCTCTGTTGTATAAAGGGGAGTCTTAGCAGAAAGACATTAATGAATATGCCAGTGGGGAGAGCCTCAGCTTCCCAGTTGCTTGCTGGACCTTAATGCCGTAGGAACTTTGGGAAACTTGAATTTTTTTTTTTCTTTTTCTTAACCAAGGTAAAGTGTTTAACTCCACCTCCCTGTCTGAATTCTTGCAGTTCTTGGGGAGACCCAGATCACATGCAACAACTTGACGGAGACTGAGAGACTGAAGACTGGCTTGATGCTCCCTCCAAATTCTCCTTTGCCACTGTCGCTGCTTCAACGCTTGAAGTAACCAGTCTGTCCTCTAAACTCGAATATCCCTTTTTAGTCATTTTTTTCATGACCCCTATCTTGCTCACATATATGTACGTTATTTATAAGCTGAGACTGAGTCTTATGCATCATAGTAAAACTCACAGCCCAGGGATAAGCTGTAGCCTATTTTTTTAAAAAAATGCTTCTTGAATAAATAAATACACACATTTTAAAAAGTAACTTTTATAGATAACGTTTTCATGCTATTTTCCTCTACTATCTCTAGGCTTCACTTCATTCTGTTTATTTCCCCTGGAAAACCTTCCCTTTCACATTGGCTTAAACTAGTGCCAAACCTTTCACATTGGCTTAAACTAGTGCCATTGAACAGAAATTTCTGTGCAGCCACAGAAATATGGCAGCCACACGTACCTACTGAGCACTTGAACTGTGGATAGTGGGACTCAGAATTGAATTTTAAATTTTATTTTCATTTTAACGAATTTAAAATTTAAATAGTCACATGTGGCTAGTGGCTACTGTTCTGGAGAGCCCAGGACCTTGACTCATCTGAGAAGTCTTCCTGGATAGCCACTTTGGAGATCTCATTGTCATTGCTGTGAAGATGGATTAGGCACTTACCTCTTACTTGACTTTATCGTAACACTTATCACAGCATACTTAGGTATCTACTTATTTACTTGATTTCCCCATTGGACTGTAATTTCCTAAGGCTTCAGTTATGTCTTATTCACAGGGGTACCTCCAAGAACTCAGTGTACTATTGGCATTTTGAAGGTGCTCAATGAAGATTTTTGGAGTAAACGGATGAATGAATGAATTGATTGCTAAGTGGACCGCTTGAGACATTTCTTCATATTCAATAAATCTACAAAACAGATCTCTTGGGACAAAGTAAGCTGGGAACTAAAAAATGAATGGTGGTGATGTGATAAATTATCTGTGTCTAATGAGCATATATGCAGCTTTGTAACTTATCTTTCCTCACAAACTCAGACCCTGTCTTTTGCTTCACCAGAACTTAGGGACAACTCACTTGTAGACCCCCTGGTCATGAAGCCATGACTTTATCCAGATTCACTTGTTAAGGAAATTCCCAGGAGATAAAGTTCATTGCAATGATGGAGTGAGATAAACATGCCTTTACTACGATCCTATGTTCTCATATACCCCATACTGGTCTACATAACAGCTGGACTCATTCATCAGATTTGAAAATAATCAAGTTTTCACACTCTGTTATCATGGGTATGGTTGTTCCAAAGGGTGTGTTGGCAAAAAGCCTACTTAACCATGTCCCAGAGACCCATATACCTCCATCCAAAAGACTGGAGAACTCTATCTCCTTTGCTAGCATTTCTCCCAAATACACTTGCAGAGCATAAGCTCTCATTCAAACCAAAAATGATCCTAGATGTTTTGGAAAAAATTAAATGCCAAAGTTGGCATGGCACTATTTATGTCATTTAAGGGTACATAGATAGTTAAGTCTCAGGGCTAGACATATTCCAAATATTTGTGTAGTTTAAAGTAATTTGTACAGACACAGTAAAAGTCTATTTTAGGTAATGGAATTTAATATATGTTTTTTGCTGAGCCCTTAGTCTTCTGTGTCATTTTAGCCCTAATATTCTAACATTAAAATATTTAATGTTATATATATTTCTGTATGCATATATTTGTGAACTAACAAGCTATAAAACAATAACATGAATTTAAAATCTGAAAATATACTGCACTAAATTCTATTTTCTAAAATAAGTTTTTAACTAAAAAATTATGAGTCATCTTTACTTTTATGTATTTCAATTAATTGGTGAATTCAAAATAACAGCTGTATAACTCCCATGGGTTTCTATATCTAAGTCTCTATAAAGGGCACAATAACTAAGTCCATTAATCAAAACTAGCAGTTGAATTCTAGAACAGATTTTTACCATATCTTTGCTGAATGATCAAAAGTAAGTTATTTAATCTCTCAGTTTCGATTTTCTCCCCTCTGAGACTATGAACCTTGTATAAGAATGTTTTAGACAACATGAATTAAACCAGTAAAAGAAAGAGTCTTTTAAAGGAGGAGGCAAAAAAGGAAAGAAAAATATACATAGAGAGAAATTACTATGTGCTAAATGATTTCTCTGTGTTACCTCATTTACTCTTCAAAAATTGTCCCCATTTTATAGATGGATAAGTGAGAAACAGAGACGAAGCAACCAGGTCATACAGCTCAGATCTCAAGCCAGGCAGTTTGAGTCTATGTTTTTGTTTTCAAGCAATGCATTATCCTGTATCTCAAAGAGAGAAAGAGGAAAGAACAACAGCAGCAACAAGAAACAACCCCGAGCAATGTCAGGGGCCTACTGTTAAAAATTTAAAAAGGCTAAGTACATACACAGTAGTTGACACTGATAATTAATGTTAGCTGAGTAATCGCCACTGCTGCCATGCTTCCACCCCGACTGGAATCCAGTCCCCATGCTGATTTTAGGGAACCAGGGCAGAGACCCAACACGTAAGGGTCAGATCCTCCTCCAGAGTCACTAGGAATGTGGGCTTTGAAACCGGAGCTAGGCCCAAGTCCTTGGTCACCCAGTAAGCACACGGCAACATGACCCATGATCAGCTCTCAATGCATGTTTGATATTATTACATAATTAATTACTCATATTCATTCATTTGACAAATAGATATTTTGTAGCCAACTATGTGCCAGGTATTTGGATCCCTCTCCTCAGGAAGCCTAGACACTAGTAAGGAGGTTCCAATCTGGTTATCAGAGGACTCACTCAACTTTAAACTACTGCTCCATCAATATCACCCTATGGGACTTAAACTGCTTATATTTTCTGTTTAATTTTCTTGCTTGAGAACGGAATCAGCAACGGTTAACCATCCAGTAATGATGATAAAATTTAACCAATATAAATCCAGATACTTACACAGTGCTTAGTGAAATGGAAATGGTCAGAGGTTGGTGTGTTATAAACAGGATAAGAGTAGGATCCATGTAATCCTACCTTAGAAAATTGTAAATGACACAAACATATTATCTTTGGTTTATTGAAGATACTTAGGTAGATATTTAAATAAACAAAGGTTTGGTTAGATACACATAGAAAATGTGGAAAAGCCACATTAATATTCTTAGGAAAGCCAATATTTTTTGTAATAAATAAATTGAATAACTATAAAAATCAGAAAGCTTAAGGTTAGGAAAAAAAAACTTAAAACAAAAAAATACTTAAAAACTCTTCCAAGCAAGAGTGATGTAAAACAAACAAACAAAAAACTCACAAAAAAACAGAAAAACTACTAAACATGTTTTAAAGTATGCATTTAGTCTGAGAGAACAAAAGTATAATTAGTAAAGTAAGATGGTAGAGATGATTAATTAAGAATTTGAAAAATGCAGTAGAAGGAGGACAATCTGCCTTATTATTAGTTCCCTGGGTTCTGGTACTAACTTCAATTAAGAAAAGCTGCCTTTAAATACAGAGATTTGTTAAAGAAGAAAATCAAGAGGCCAGCAAATATAGAAAAAGATGTTCAACAGTACTCCTAGTGTATGAAATGCAAATAAAAGTTGGCAGAGATTTTGTTAAAAAATGATAATGCTTAATACTTCTGAAAAATCTGTAAGATGAACATCCTTCTATATTACAGGAATGAATAAAATTTAGTATGAATTTTAAGAACTTTGGCAGTATATATATACCAAATCTTTAAAACATTTATTCCCTTTGGCCTTTTAATTCTAATTCTTAAAATCTGCCCTAAGGAAATAATTAAAGATATAATTAAATAGTTTCAGATCAGTTTTTTGGTCTGTTTCATTTTTATGACCGATGGGCTATTTCTAGTAGAAAAAAAAATTTAAATATCCAGAAGTAGAAATAAGGGAATAGTTAAATTTTTATGTGATACCCATAGGATAAATTATATTAATACAATTATTTTAATGTTTTTAAAAGACAATGGTAGGAGAAAATGCTCACAGTATAGTATGAAATTTTTAAAAGCAGGACATAGATTGTAGATTTAGTATGAACCCAATTTTGATATAGTACATATATGAACAGAGAAAAAAGACAAAGAAAATTTTCCCTTTAAGATATCCTCAAAAGTTTGCTGCTATAAATTATAACCCAAACTGCATTGGAATCCATGAACTTATGTATTTTTTTTATTTTTTTTTAGGTACTAAAGACTTGGGCCTGCACAAGGGGATTTCAATCCTGAAGTGTCAAAGCATTTGATATAAGGCCACCTCACCTTCAGGTGGTGCCACACTACAGGCTCAAAGGTCCCAGGCAGCACTTCTCTGAGAGCTGCACCAGCCTGTGGCTGGCAGAGCTCCCAGGTACCAAGGCAGAGACCTGGGAAATCGTGGGAAGAATTTACACCTGCTCAAACATCTCTCTCCCACCCACATATCATGGGTCCTTAGATTCTAGCATAGTGAATAAATCGTTTAACTTAAGTCTTATCTTTTCCCTAGAACTTTATGAAAACAAACAGCCCACAGTGTGGGATGCCATATTAAATCACGTAGCGGCTCCATCTAAATTAGTTTATCAGACTTCTTCCTTCAGTCTATCAACAAACATTTAGTTGGCACCCAGCACTCACTGGAGAGATGCCAAACTGGGGACATGGATGGAGCTAATTCAAACTGGCCTCTGCTCGCAAGGAGTTCCCAGGCTGGCAGGGAGGCAGGTACACAGACAATGACAACATAATAAAGCTCGATGGGGAAGAGACGAACAAGGTGCCAGTGGAGTCTGCCCCAGCAGAAGGTGTGGCTCCCGTCTACCTGGGGAAGGTGAGAAGACTTCACAGGAGGGTGCATTGGAGCTGAGTCTTGCAAAAAGGAGGAGTGGAGTTTGCAGAGGCAAAGGGGGATGTATGCAAGGAAATTGGCTGGGATAGGCAGTCAGGAGAGAGCAAGAAGCTCTCCGAAAAATGCTAGGTTTCTGGGAGGGGCTTCTGGAGGGTGATCGTGGTGTGCAGAGATGAGTGGAGAACAGGCTGGAAGGGACTTGCGATCAGACTAAGGCCTGAAATATCGGTGCAGCACGTTCCTGTTGGGGGAGAAAGGGAGAAGGATGTTCCAGGAAAGGATACAAGTGAAACACTTTGCCAACCCTGAAATTCTATGCAGGTGTGCTCCTTAAACTGCAGATCCTGGCTGTATACTGAAGTCAAGGCTACTAACTTGCCTCTCTGGTTGCACTTTTAATCTCTGGAACCCAAGGCCACAGTTGGATGAAAGTCCCATCCTCTGGGAACACCTCTTCTGTTCTGGCGACTGCATATAGAGTTTCGAAATAAAAATAATTGATGTATGCCTTTATCGTCTGAGACTTAACTATTTTGAGAACCTAACGATTCCACTTACTCAACAACAATCAAATAGCACTATCCAGCTACATAGTGTTAGTTTTCAAACTAACAGGCGATAAAAAGACAATTTTAGAAGGATATCAACAGGAAAAATGTACCCTCTGTTATTTTAGACTTGAAGATTGAATTCTCTTATTTTTAAAGAAAATCCTAAACCTTTAGGAAAACTTTGCTTCCTCTGGCTACCCGAATGCCCCACCTTCTATGCCCCTCAAGGCCTGAATTTTCTCACAGATCTTCTGTGCTTCCCACATAAAAAGCTAAGTCAAGGCACAGCCATCAACCCAAAGTGCAAAGCAAACTTTCGTTATTAGCTGTGCTGGCAAAAATCTTGGAAAGTGTAAGCTACATACATTCCAAGAAAAAGACCAAAATATATCTCTGCAAAGCAAAACTTCCCTATAACAAGATTGTTAAATTTCCTTTTTTCCCCCCCCTCTGGCTTTTCTGACGCAGCTGAACTTATTTGCACAATGTTCCAAAGCAGACTAGGATACACGTGTGCACACACACGTAACACAAATACATAAGAAAGACATGCCTGAAAACTTCGTCTGGGGCTAGGGGGGCGGTGTTCTGCCCCAGACCATGCGCAGTTTCCTTGCGCAGATGTGTCTGACTTCAGGCTTGGGAACATTAAGCAAACATAAAAACAAGACCCAACAATGCGCGTGCTGGGCTGGATGACAGAGGCAGGGAGCAAATATTGGGATCGTATTTCACCTATTGCCATGGTTACCAAAACAGGGTGGATACTGGCAGAAGGAGAAAGCAAGAAAACTGGGAAGACAATGAGTCCTAGGAGAATGTCTGAGTGTGTGTACGAGGAGCCGCTTGTGAGGGAGGAGAGGGTAGAGCCCAGAGAAGAGATGGAATGGAAAGAAGCATTTCGATCCTTTGCACATGTGAGCAGGGCACTTGGTCACCACTCAACACCCGGCACCACACAGAGCTCCAAAAGCCTGAGTAAGATCTATGAGGGCCCAAAGAAAACAGTGATGGGACATGGGAATTCTGGTTGGTGGCAGGCAAAAAAATCAAGGCAGTTAGTACTAGGCGGCAAGAGATGAAATAGTTGGCATGTATCTATACACTGGCTGGCACATAAGAATAGCTTGGAGGTCTCCTGTCAAGACCACCAAGTCTCAGGAAGAGTCAGAGAGAATTGGGCTAAGTCCTTCGGGCAGTCTGATGGTTAGCTTCCATCCCCAGTTGACATAGATAGAAAAAGCTCATCTGGCCCCCTCTTTCCCCCATATACTTTGCCTCCATAACCAAACTCGGCAGAAAATGCTTAAAGAGATACCCCTACACAGTTCACTGTCACAGCAACCGACTGATGGCATTCCCTGTCACATCCCGACTAGCACATGGAGAGTGAAGTGCCACACGTTTGGAGATCAGGAATCTGGGTTCTAATTCTCCTTCTTCTATCCATTAGCTTTGTGATCTTAGACAAGTTATTAACTTGAACTTTTCCAAGGAAAGGATTTTGATACAGTCATCCCTGAATTCCTTTCCTGCTTTGGAATTTGGTGATTCATAGGCAACTGATACTCTCCAAATTGTTGTTTCCAAGGCGAATATAATCAAATGTATAATCTCCTGTATTTGGGGTTCTGATCAGCATATGGAATATAAGCTCTGTAGGAACTTATTCTTTTCTGTAGACATATAAATAAAAGATTGGTCTTATCAATGATCTCATAATATAGTCATTTATATTTTATTAAAAATGACATAATATATTCCTAATTTAAACTTTCTACAGTTTTAAATGGGCAACATGGTGATGGTATTTTAAAGGTCTCACTTTCAGCCGACAGAAAAGAGCAGGGGCCTCTATTAGCTCTCAAAGTGCCAGTCTCAAAGTTGTTGCCTTAGTAATAGCTAACTCAAATTCAGCACTTGTCTTTGCCAGAAAGAAGTATAGAGAAAGCCTCTCTCCAGTATGTAGCTGACGAGGCCTAGAGAATTTAATAGGTATAAGCCAAGAGGTGGCTGGGCCTGAGCTATTAATTTGAGTCTCATCTTACTTTGTGCCACTGAGCTTTGTTTTTATAAAGGCCTGCTTTTATTCAGAGTTAAGTTACCATGGGAACACCAGCAACAGCATATAACGTAGTAGAAACAGGACAAAAATCAAAGAAGACTTGGGCCCAGGGCCTAGTTATGCCACTGAACGATGCTGGCAAAGTCACCTAACTTCTCTGGGTCTATAAAATGAGGATAGTAATATTTTCCTGTGGACCCTACAGGGTTGCTATGACGCTACAACGAGACAATGCATATGGAAGCATTTTCCAATTTTTAAAGTGCTCACTAATGTAAACTCAGGATGATCATTCTTACTGTACATGAAGCACTATGGTGAAGGGCCCAATGCCTAGGTTCACATCCCACACCTCACTTTACCAGCTGTGTGTTGCTCTTCCACAAGGCGAACCTGTCAGTCTATTCTTTTGTAAAGCAAGATTAAAAATGGTACCTACTTCATCAGATTGTTGCGAAGATTGAGAATAGATCGCAAGGTGCTCCGACCACACTCATAAGTGCTTAATTCGTGTTGACAATTACTATTTTCTACCATTGTATGCTAAGAAGGCAAATTGCCTTTAAAATGAGATGTGTCATCCATGTCAGCGAGAGTGCAGATTGTTATTGTTGCTGTCGTTGTCATGGAACCTTACGCAATTCCTATTCGTCTGCATATTGGACAGTGGTTTTCACAGCAGCGAGGGAGGAGGATTCTGAAAAAGTTGGTCACCTTAGCTCAGTCCATCGTCGTGTTTTGATCGCTGACTACAGAGACACAGGGCTGCTGGCACGATTCAAAAGTTAATGAGCACTTCTTCAAAGTCAACAGCCTTGGCTGGCCACAACGGCTTCTGAGCAGCCGACAGTCTACTCACTCACTGCTTTTTATTCCTGGACTTTTAGGAAGCGAAACTGGGCGTGATTAAAGCAAATAGGCAAATCGAAGAACTGCCTTTCTCAAGAGTGCCAGAGAGATGTTACCTGGAGACTGCCTTTGCACGTGTACGAGCTTTCCAGGCAACTCGGGACGGAGCCAGGCTCCCCTGTGATTTATCTGTTGGACAGCGGGTGGCCAAGGGGCACCGCAGGCAAACAGTTATCCAGCTCGATAATTAGGGAGGGGAAAAGCAAACACAAACACACCCAGGTTGACATTCAAAACAAAGCGGATATGTAACCAAGGGTTGCTCACCACACCTCCCTAGCGCTTGTCTGCCGGTCTGTGCGGAGCAGCCGTGAGGCAGCAGCAGAGCTGTTAGGGACTTACCGGTATAGCTGCCAGGAAAAGTACAGCACTAAGTTGAAATGGGAAGGCCCAAGTTGAGGGCCCAGCTTTGGGTTAAAATGATGGCTTGATCCCCCTAAGTCTTTAGCAGGCCTTGACGTCCTCACTTGTGAAAAGAGGCATTTGGCCAAGGTATTCACTAGGTAACCTCCATTTCTAAAATGCCTTCTTTCATTCATTCATTCATTAGTGCATATATTTATGTATCTATTCAATGAGCTGCAGACCTAACTATAGATGGGGCATTGGCAATCAATGACCAGTATACAGCATGACTACTTTGTCACCGTGGAAGAAAGAGCATTTAGTATTGATTGTTTTTAGTTCCAAGGAGGGCAGTGATATTCCAACTTCTATTTTCTCAGGAACAGACATACTGCTTTTTTAATCCAGGAAAAAAAAATGTGATGGATGTTGTTTCTAGGTATCTTTCCAAGAAATCGAATATAGCCAGCTACTCTTTCCAGGCTGGTTTGTCTGGTTTTATTCCCTGCTTCTCAGCCCCACCTCTGCTCCCACCCATTCCGTCCCACCCTCATCTCCATTACTAGGGTTTGGTTCCTTCCCATTATTTCAATTCAACTCAACTCAGTTAAATTCAGTTCTCACTCATGGGGCCTCTCTCAGTACAAGGACCTTACGAGATGCATGGATTATCTTCAAGGAGCTTCCAATTAATCAAGTAAGGGAGACACACATGTAACATAAGAAAAGTCAAGACAAAAATGTGTTTGGATGAAGAAGCAGTGAGGCTGGACCAGTTAGTGAGACTAGGGAGCTCCGGTTAAACCAAGAGGGAATACTACCAACTGTTCCATCTCTTTTCCAGGTTATCTGGAGGTCTAAGCTATCTTTGCCATCCTTGTCTCCCATTTGCATCTAAATATCAATTAACCCAAAAGAATTAGATTTAATCTGCTGGTTACTGACATCTGGTAACCATATGATATTTTTATCCAAAGCGTCAATGGTGTCATCAAAAAGCTTGGTCTTTGGAGTCTAAAACTCTAGTCTTTGCTAAGTGACATGTCACTGGATGAGGTTTTAACCTCTCGTGGCCTCAGTTGCCTCAGCTATAAAATGGGGACAATACCTCTATCACAGTGCTGTCGTAAGGACGAAATCAGGTCACAGCAGTGCATACCTTCTTCCTAGTATCAATACTCCCTAGCCTCCGCTAGCCCTGTCCAAACATAAGGTGAAATCTGAGCAGAGTGGCCAGAGCCCTGCCTGAATAGTTGTTTACACGCCATCCTTCATTTTAATAGTTTCTGCATGGTAGTAGTCACTGCATCTTACGTGAGACACTAGGCAGGTGTATGGACAAGTCCCCAGCCACTCATTTGGCTTCTAAACCCAAACATAAACTTTTTTTTCAAAGCTAGAATTGGTCTCATTCCCACAAACAGAAATGAACACAAATCTATGTTAGTCTGAGAACACCGTGACCACATCACTACAGAGTGACCCCATGCTGCAGAGAGTGGCAATGTGTCCCAGTGCAGTCTAGTCTGCACTTCCCCTGCCCTCTGTCTCCTTCTTTCTCCCTCTTCCATTTCAGTCTGCCTTTCTCCCTCCTTTCCTCCCTTTCCCCTATGAATGTTAACAATGTCCACCAGGTAGCCAGTGAATTTCTTTCTAGTAGACCCCACTTTCATCCAAGACATACACTGACCTCAGGAAACTGGAAGGAAGAGCCTATTATTTTGGGTGGTTAGAAAGATCGAAGGCTGTCAGGGCTCTGAGTCCACTCTGACCCGCCCAAACGAAATCCAACATGTGCATGTGCACTTGCATAATCGTGAAAACATACGTCTGTTGGCTTAATTCTTCAGAAGAAGAATCCAGAAAACTAAATTATGATCAGTCAGGATTATGATAAAGCTAGCTTAGACAGATGCAGCTACAGTTCATTGATACTAATATACATTAAATCAAAAGATTAGCACATGTGCTTCTTGATTTAGGATGTTCCAGATTAATGGACTGCAGGGCTGGTTAAGGACACCCATTTTGTTCTCTCCCATGGTAAAATTACCCATCTGGGACAAGTAAACAGATGCATTCTAATAGGCAATCACTAGTGGGAGAGTTTCTAACAACATTGCACATTTAAAGCAATCCTGTCTTAAGCTTCTGTCCACTTCCAAGACCTCCCAGTTTCACCAGAGATTCAGAATGATGGCTTTTGTCAGTGGCCAATAGGGAGTTTGAAATGGACACCCTGACACCACGGTCCCCAGGAGAATAAGCCTGCAGTGTTTTGGTGCGGGCAACACCTCCCCTGTAGCTCTCTGGTTACTTGTGCGCTCTGAGAACACACCCTGCAGAGTGCATTCGTCACAATAGCCTGTGTGTGACCTTTGGAAAAGTCCTTGAAAACAGTGAAACAAGAGTCTGAGTCGAAATCTGGAATCCATTCCAGTCTTACACAGGAAGAAAATTAGGCATAGAACAACAAAGCCCATAGTTCAGAGAAACCTGGGGAGCCTCTGGCTGACATTAAAATCAGGGAAGGGTTTTTTTTTTTCCCCTCTTCACTACTTTGTATTTCATAAAAAACTTTTTATCTGAGTAGCCCAAAGCTGCTAGAAAATACTGTATGGTTAGTAGAAGCAAGAACTGGTTTCTCCAGGAAATAAAGTAAGTGGAATAAGAACAGAGATGCTGAGTGACATGTTCAAATTCACTTACTTAACACTTTTCCAAGCTAAATGCTATTCTTCTGAACATGAGTGGCCAATACTACTACCATTTTTCCCTTTGGATTAACGTACTGGAAATAACAGGGATGGGGTGAGAGCTCGGGGAAGAGAGAATAGCTGTATTCCCCGAGCCCCAAGTCTGTGATGGAGTTCATTAGTGTAGACACCCTGGGCCTGGAAACAGTCATTCCCTTAGAACATGAGTCAGCAGAGGGATGCGCCTGCTCAGCAAATTGAACTCAACAAACATTCTGGGGGGGAAAATGATTTTTATAAGTGCAGACCAACTCCCTTTGTTTCCAGCTAACATTATTCACAATTAATTTGCCATATCATATGATTTAATTCATGCATATAAATGATTATAAACCTGTACTACCTTTGGATCCGTTTTCCTTCTTTGTCGGCAAGAAAAGAGGTAGGACACTTCTGAGTCAAGTGGTGGCATAAAATCCAGTGAAAATCAATTGGCAGAAAAATTTGACTTGGAATGATGTTTTAGAAGCCACCCAACATTTATCTGAAAGATCTCTCAAAAGGGTACGGACCCTCAAGCAAATAAGATTCAGAAGTAATCCATCTGAGGGAATGTCTCAGATCCAGACCTGAGCACTTATTCATATACACAAAGAACTTAATTTTGTTTTTTTCTTAAGTGCCTTCACAGTTCACTTTTTTCTTTTTCTTTTGCTTTCTTTCTTTCTTTCTTTTTTTTTTTTTTTAAAGGTAAATGGCATTACTTTGGTCTCCAAAACAGATGCCAGTTTGGACTTTATTCTGCCAGCAAGTATTTGGTTTGGCTCTGCAGAGCTTGAGCTGCAAAAATATTAGCCGATTCCAAAAAGATTTAACGAGCTTTGCTGCAGCTGCCGGTGCCATTTGGCACGTCACGGGGATTGTGGCACAGCAAAGAGAACTCTCTTGACCACAGATTTTATTTGCCCAAAGTAGCCAACACTGGGAGTTCAGCTGATGATTCGTTGGGTCAAGAAACTGCAAGTCAAATGAGTGAAGTTTCTAAGAGAAAGTGACCAAAGTGGGCAACAACAACAACAAAAACAACAAAAAAACTCTTGCTGACATTGAAAAGGAAGTCACTGGGTCTGACTCCACCCCTGCACAGCAATTGATGGCCAACTTTCAGAACTGTCAACAACATCCTCATACCAATCACCAGACACAGTCTCTAATGCTGCCAGTCAGCAGAACAGATGAATCTCTAACTTCTAGCAAAAGCCATCCTTATCCAACATCAGATGCTAAGAAATGTGCTGTAGTATATTCTGCAGTCATCTGATACCTTAGTAATTGTGGTGTCAGGATTTAACTGTATGAAAACTGAGTGACCTACTTCAAGTAACTTCACCAAATATAACCAGCAAGTTAACTTTATATTGTAAAGACAGGTGTGCATTGCTTTTACTAATATTTAGTAAAATACAGATGCATAAATCCATCACTGTGATTGGAAAGACTGACCTTACTGAACACCAATAACATATGTTAAAAGTTACTGAAGATTGTCACTTGAAGTTGTGCATTTCAGTAAGGGTGGCAAGCACATAAGGCTCTCATCCTTTCAAATCAACATCGCATCTGACAACTATAACAAAAAACACAAAGTATTTTCATAACAGTGTGTACTTAAGAATCAAATGTCTGTTTTAATGGCTACGGGGACAGGAAGAGAGCGCTGAAACTACCTTGAAGAAAAAGAAGCTCTAGATTATTTTTGCTGTTTCACATGATGAACAAATATTCACACATACTATGGGCATATCTTGCCCCCAACTCTATGGATCTCCCAAAACTTCTAAATGTTCCTTTTATTAACACCACATGCTGATCCAATGCTTGTTACATGATTGTCTGACGCCGAGGGTCTATAACAAATATCCTTAAAGAGAGAGCCAATCTCTGTACCGCCTTTTTATAGAAAGACCTAGTCACCAAAACAAAGACAGGGCCTTCCATTGGGCTTAACCAAAATGCTGGAGTCAGAGTAGAAGTCAAAAGAAAAAGTCATGCAATAACCAAAGGATGATGATAACTGTTATTTACCATTTTGGCTTCTGAGTGCATTGGCTGGACTTGGGGAGAAGCACAGGGGTTGCTGAGATTTGGACCTTGCATCCCCATGATGCTGGAGTTCACGGACATTTGCCTCTCCATCTAAGAGAAAGGAAAGCAACAGAATTAGAAATCTGAGAAAGGCAGTCAAAGTCATAGGCAAAGCTGCACTTCTCTTTCAAATGGATTGTTTGGCATTTCTTTGAAGAATTCCTGATTTCGAAAGTCTGTGATTTGTTGTATGGTGAGCAATGTACTACTGGGCCTTGAACTCAAGCACACCAAAGAGTCATCCAAAGCTGTGCCTTCCTTCTATAGATGTTCCAGGGCCCTGCACATCTATAGATGTGGCTCACGCCTGTACTCCCAGCACTCTGGGAGGCAGAGGCAGGAGGATCACTTGAGGTCAGGAGTTCGAGACCAGCCTGAGCAAGGGCAAGACTCCGTCTCTAATAAAAATAGTAGTCCTAGCTACTCAGGAGTCTGAGGCAGGAGGATTGCTTGAGCCCAGGAGTTTGAGGTTGTCGTGAGCTATGATGATGCCACTGCACTGTAGTTGGGGTGACAGAGTAAGACTCTGTCTCAAAAAAAACCAAGATGTTCCAGGCCAAGGAGAACTGCATTGTCATGGTAGATCATTTCCAAACAAAATTACCCAATACTTCCACTTTTGCAAACACTGCAACTGCCGCTAATCATGCACATTTTTAAGGCAATAATTATGTACAGTAACGTATACATAGAAAAATACTGAAAGGATATATAATATGCCAAATGATTAACTCAGGCTATCTATGACTTTTTTTCTCTCTAAATTTTATTCAATACACATGACTCTTTGAGGTAATAAGAACAAACAAACAAAATTAGTTTTAAAAGCAACGTTCTCAAATACGGCGGGTCTTCCTATGGCTCTAGCTCGTAACCATAAGCAGAATGTTCCAGCTGCATATTTGAGCCAACACCCAGCGCATCTCTTCCCGGTTAACCTGGTCAAGATCCTACACGGCCGGAGTTTCAGGCCTCACCTCACAGCAGGGCAAGGCCTTTGGGCGGGTGCAGAAGACAGCCAAGGGTTTTATGTTACACACCGATGACTGACTTGCTCCCACAGTGTCCTCCACTGGCCGGCCACCGTGTCTCGAAGGAACATCATTCCAACACCTGAACTGAGTTCTGACATTCGCATCTCCAGGGTATCCCATTAAGAAGTAAATATAGCCAAATTTCTACTTTTAGTCCAGGAAGGGTGTGCCTGATTAATAAGATTTTCCATTTAGTGGAAAATTAACACTTTTCAAAGAAGGAGACCAAATCAAGTACACTTAATACTAAAATCACACAGAAAAAAATAATTAGACTTTCCTCAGGGGGAGAAAAATAGATTCTTTAATGCAAATGTGTTCCCATTTACCGAAGAATGGAAATAAAAACAATGGCTGGGAAATTTCAGGGAACCAGGTTTCTGCTCAAAGTTAGCCAGGATAGTCAAGGAAAATATGGCATTCCTTGTCCCTGGAGGTGTCCAAAGAGTGGAGGGTGGAAATCTCACAAACAGGAGTGACGCTTGAGAGTGACAGTTGAACTGAATGACCCTTAAAGGTCCCTTCCATTGTGGACACTCCCTGACTGCAATTCCTGTTGTGTCCGCCCCAGGGGCAGGGGTGTGATTAGGACATTAATCTGCAGGTCAGTAGAGGTGCTGGCTACGGGCTTCCTCCTGACTGAGTGGTGGATATTCCCGTGACAGTGAAGACCTGTCAGCCACACTTTAGCCTGGATTAGCTGAGCAGTCGTCTGGTAGCCTGGGGATGTGTGGAACCGTTTCCAGAGGAGCTAATGAAGCCCAATTTTCTGTACATTCCAGAGTACTTCAGTACAACTTTCTGAGGCCTTCCCAAGTCAGTGAAATAAAACGTTCACTCCCACGGACCTCCTACATCTCTGGACAGCCTAGGCTCTCTAATTTTCTTAAATTATTTTTTAAATTGTGCTAAAATATACATAATACAAAATTTACCATTTTAACTTTTTTTTTTTCCCCCAAGGTGAGGATCTCACTATGTTGCCTAGGCTGGAAAGCAGTGGCTGTTTACAGGCATGATCACGGCACACTACAGTTGCCAACCACTGGACGAAAGTAATCCTCCTACCTCAGCCTCCTGAATAGCTGGGACTACAGGTGCACGTCACCACGCCCGGCTCATTTTAACCATTTTTAAATTAAGTGCATTGTCATTAAATACATTCAGGCCCTCTAATTGTTAAGTCATGAAGAATTTAAGAGTTTCATTCCTTTAAAAAAATGCATATTCCTTATAACCCCTGCTTCCAGATGCTGGTGGGTAGGAGAGGTGATTGACCCCTTATTCGAATTGGTGACCCACTCAGAAAGAGAAGTCAAAGCCCCAAAGAGCTTTTGTTTTCAGTTTCCCAAAGAAGGATCTTTCAGAAGTACAGATGATTGTCCAGAGTCTTCTAAGCTACTAGTCATACAAAGAGATGGGAGTAGCCTGCTCATGGCTTCTGGATCTGGTGTCAGCAAAGCTTCCCACTTTTGGGGCTCACTAAACACTGGTTTTACACAGGCTGATTTCCCTATCTGTAAAAAAAAAAAATTGCATTTTGATCTTAATGATCATTGGCTTACAGACACAGACACAGAGTGTCAGCAAGAGTGTCTTCAGAACAACTATTTGGTGCTTTGCATTAGGAAGCCTCCGTCTGCACCACGGGCACAGCTTTATGCGTTGGGAGTGGTTGGCTGAATACTGGGCATTTAGCACTGCAGGTAAAGCAACCAGGATTTCACCTTTTTCACACGCTGGAAAACAGAAGCTAGAATGTCGGTAGTTCACTGAACTTTTGTAATTATAAATGGGTGCTCCTATGCCCAAATTATCAAAGGAGTTGCCTTTCAAGATAAGACATCACAGCCAGTGACCTCCCTGAAGGCAGTGCCTGCCATGTTCCTCAGCGTGTCCCTAGCTCCCGGGCGAAGTACACATGACACATAGAAGGTGCTCAAGAAAAGTCTGGAATGGATGAATGAATCAACGCATCATTTTGTTTCAGACCTAGGCCTTGTGAAACGTGTGGCCTGGCAGCATACATTACAAATCAGCTAAGAATCTCACCTTCCCCTAAAGACATAGACTCATCCTTCAGACCCAGGGAATCCTGGTCTCCCAGGGTAGGAACTCTAGGGGAGGAGGTTCCCCTGTGACCAGGCTTGAGATGCCAAAGTGATAGCACAGGAGGTGGTGACAGGATAAGAAGGAAGAAAAGGTCCAGGTTTCCACAGCCTGAAACTTTTAGGATATACTTTTTAGAGATCTTGTATTAATCATTATTAGTCATATTCATGTCACTCAAGAGCAGGGCTTCTCAATCTCAGCACTATTGACATATCGGGCCAAACAACCCTTCGTCTCAGGGGCTGTTCTGTGCACTGTAGGATGCGTAGCAGCATCCCTGGCCTATACCCACTAGATGCTGGGACCTGCCCCCACCCCAGTTGTCACAACTAACAGTGTCTCCAGATACTGCCAAATATCCTCTGGGGGACAAAATCACTCCCAGTTGAGAGCCGCTGCTCCAGGCTGACACCCACTGTCGTGGCAGCTATACCCAGCACTGACATAGGTTAGGGAACTCCCCTGGGGATGGTGCTGGACCCTGAACCTGAACCTCGGCTTCTACTCTGAGGCATTGACAGGAGGTCAAGTTGCACGACGAGATGGCCCTGTCAGCCCAAGTGTCTCATTTTTGTCCCTGGGAATGGTACACAGTTTAGCCAAATGGAGAAAAGGGTCCCAACAGTGATATTTTTCTGGGTAATGCATAGAAGTTTTGAGAGGAAACGAATTTTGGACAAGAGGAATTTAAAGTCTAAACGAAGGCAGCTGGTGGTGGAAGTCTTCGTGCAATTAGTTGGGTTGAATGAAACCTGGGATAATTGCATGGATGGTGCTGTTTTCCCTTCATCTAAAGGGCTCTAAGGAGAGCAAGGCAGATAAAGTCAATCAGCTCAATTTGTTATCTGGCCTGATATTGCAAAGACAGTTTCTGACTTGGAAACAGGTCCACTTCTCTAGACTGAGTCCACCAAGTGTTTCTCCATTCCCCTGCCTACTCTTAGATAAAGGAGCAAACTGCCCAACCCAGGGTGATCCACTGATGAGCTGCTCAGTTGTGAGTTCAGATGTGGGTTCCAGCCCCAACTCTCCACTCACAAGCTGTGCGACATGAGACAACTCCCTTCGACTTCTTATTCTTTAGCTTTTCATCTGTAAAATGAATATATCAAGAATTACTGCTACCATATCCCTGCAGGATTGTTGTGAGGATAAAGTGAAATAACAATATAGACAACTCCTTAAAATGCTAAAACGCTCTGCAAGACACTGTTAATATTGTTGTGGGAGGATTTTAATTGAATTGTCATATTGCCTCGAGGACTTTTGAGAACTCCTGTGGCCCTGTGAATAATAACCCCAGCCATCTTTACCAAAGCACAATGCCAGGGAGGACAAAGAAGAGTGCAGGGAGAAGACCCTGTGGAAGGTGACAAAGGTTTTCCCTGGAATAGTCTGTATCTCCCTTCTACATTGATCTACTGTTTTTTACTGTTCATCATTATATAATGATTATAAGTGGAGACTCAGGAGTCAGACCTTTTGGATTTAAATCCTGACTCCATCACCTACTAGCTCTATAATCTTAATTTTTTAAGTTACTCCACCTCCGTGCCTCAGTTTCCCCATCTGTAATATAACAGCAGTGCCTACCTCACAGGTTTGTTGTGAGAGCGAAGGGAGGAAATGCAATGTAATGTCATGGTCGAGAGAGTAGACTTTGGAACCAGAATTCAAAGCTGGATTCAAAACTCGACTACTTTGCTTCTCAGCCGAGCAAGGGATTCGCCTCAGTTCCCTCATTCAAAAAAACAGGGGTAGTAATAGACCTACGTCTTAGGAGTGTTGCACATATTGACAGAGCACTTGGAAAGTGACCAGCATGTGGAAAGCACTCAGTACACGCTATTAGAATGATCGATAGAACATGATACACATGAATACATGTGAGCCGCTGTTACGTATGATCGCTGTTATTGTTGTAATTACTGCTCTGAGTTCTGGCTAGATCACTCACTGGCAATTAAGGACAAGCTACATATATAGCCCAAGCTGTAGACTTTGCAGTCGTTTTATGACACTGTTTCCCTGAATTCATTCCATTTTTCCTGGGTGTCACAGCCTCACCTGTCACCAGCGAGAAGATGGGACCCTGTCTCATAGCAAAGCATCGAAGGGCAGGAAAGCCAGCAAGGCACCTAGGCACGGGCAACAGGGCTCCGCCCTCCAGGCAGGAGCACTCGCCTCCTCTCCCCTCAGCTTAGGTTTCAGCTTCTCCTTTCCTCTCTCAGGAGTGGCAGACTTCGGTGCAAGTGACAGGTCGCTGTGAGACACACAGAAACACTTACTGGCATCAGGACAGCGGAAGATCCTGGCATGGTGGGGTTGGGCAGGGTCCCGGGCATGGAGGCTGGCATGGGCTGTCTCTGTCTGTTGTGGAGCTGTAGCAGAGAAGATAGAGAGCCTGGGACAGGCCTGGGACAAAGAAAAAGAAAACAAACATTATTCCTGATGCCCTGGGTCTGTTTCACCACTGTCCAGAACAGCAAGGACAACACCGGCACATGTGCAGCAGAGCGGATCCACTGATGGGAGAGCCATATAATTGAGGATATTAGGGAAATAATAACAAATAAAACACCAGCCTGGTTTCCTTTGCTGCTTCCTAGTTAATACATCAAATTCCACTTCATTTCCTGACCTCTGTTATCTAACCGATGTTCAACAGAAACAAGCCAGGAGATCTCCTATAAGCCCCACATCTTAGGAAAGGGACTTCATGGTGAAATCCTGTATTGACTGGGAAATCTCAGCCACCTGGAGTGCCTTAGAGCCTCGGAGATGTGCACGTTTATTTCAGCCACACTCTCCAACACCTCTTCCTGGAAGCCCGCCTGGCTTTGCTTTTGGGTACACTTTCGTTCTCTGGATTTGCAGAGCAAACTTCATTCATGAATTCCCAACAGAAATCTGTTTTGATTTTTTTTTTTTCGTAGTTCTCCACCGTGAGTGGAAAAAAACCAAAGTCAGGACACAAACCAAAAGCAACCGGATCTCAGGGAGGCGGCACAGCTGGCCTGTCTCAGGGCACGTCCAGAGCACGGCCTCCCATTACCAACCGCTCGTTTCATAATAACTCGAGGTGTTAGGCTGTTTGACAGAAACTGATTTGGGCCTGACCTGTAGGACTTGGGTAAGCGCTCCTCGGGGGAGTACCGTACCGAGTTTGAGCTTTTGCTTCAATTTGCCAGGAAAAAAAAATTTTTTTTAAGGGCCTTAAATTGATTTAATGAGCCAGGGAATGTGGGGCTGAGGGAAGAAGGGAATTATTTGTGTTTATTAAAAATGGCAAACAAGTGACCTCCCCAGCTAAATTCTCAGTCTCCTGATGCTTTTGCTCTGGGGAGCTGTATAAATGTCAAACCCTTAAATTCAGGGCTTAACAACAAACAAATAAAACAGAACAAACAAACAAAAACCTCTCAGGACCTATGAGTCTTCCATGTTACAGCAAACTTAGCCTGCGTGTCATACTAGGAACTAGTGCTTGCAGAATTAACGCGTTTTTCTCAAAAGAGAGAGAGGGAGAGTGTGCACGAGTGTGACTTCCTCGTGCTCAGTGCTGGGCGGAGGCTGCAGGCAGGGATGCTCTGGGAGGGCCCACGCCTTCCCTCGCTCCAGGAAGGACACCCCTCCCTGTCTACACCACCATCAGAGTAGCAGAAGGAGCCACTTCTCTGGAGTCCCTTTGGCTTCTATGGAGAAGTCGGGGACTGACGTGGAGGAAGAATGCCACGTTCTTGCTTTGCATGGCTGTTAGAATTCCCAAGAAGATGATGAAGTTTTCCACTCTCTTTGCCCCTGAGCTCTTCTGGAGAAATAGAGCTAACCCCACAGTCACAGCTCATAGGATTAGTTATAAAACCAGTGAAGAGTTATGATCGGCTTGGGAAGGCGTACACATGGAAATACAAAAGAGTAGAAACCCTTTCTGCATAGGTGATGCGGACGCACACAAGTGGCACTCAGTTCTAGTAACGATACATAGATAGGCTGATATAAGTCGCTTACGACAATGAAATGGGTGTTTTCAGATAAGCAAGTGGGGTACTCCGGGTATTCCTTGGCACATGCCCTTGGGACCTCAGGAGGAGTATGGATTGACCGGGGTCTTGGAAAGCCCTTTAGCTTTTACAGTTCTAGGAGACTGCTGGTTTCAATTGCTCTGAAAGACTATGGCGCGTTGTGACTTCACCGGGTCTTAAAGTGTCCTTCAGAGGTGGGTCGGACAGGTATAGGATGTGGTCAGCCAGCAGACAAGGCTGGCTTGTGACCTCTAGTCTTGATGTCCTGTTTAGGAACTTTATTGAAAAGAAAATAGTTGTATATCAAAGCATATAGAGTTTAATAATAGTCAGTTGCTCCAAATCTAAGATGAATAATTAGAACTCCCTAGTTTCATACTGAGGAACATTCATTGAGAGCACCCCAACATATAGATAATCATCTAATCTCAATAGATCTACATACATACATACATACATACAGCTTTTTATCCTATCCTGTTTCCCTAGTCAACCAGAGGGAATGCTTTGAGTATAGACAGTTAGGGACAAGCAAAACCTATTATGGAAAAGACAACTAGAAACATTTATTTTTACTATGTTGGTTAGCAGTATCATACTCACGGACAAAGGACAATATGTCATGGCATCATTCATATTCTGTATCCAACCTGACATATTAAAAATAATCTTAGTTATCAGATTACTCAGAAACTGAGTGTTTTAACACTCAGTTGAGTGAGTTTTTGAGTGTTTTAACACTCAAAAAATTAGTGTTATCAAAAACACTGATTTTTATTGAGGTGTTCTTTTTTTTAAAAAAAAAAAATCAATTAAACAACTTAATGGTGATGCGAATGGAGATGCAAAAATACAAATTTTCATTCGTCCCAGAACTACAGAAAACTCCCAGTGGTATAGAATAGTTTGGGAATGGTATGTTTCATGTAATTCAATGTTCTTACTGGCTAAGTATTTCTATACCTTGCATAGATCTACCAGAGTTTAAAATGCCAAATATTCCCTCACTAAGAGAGCTTTTAGGGTACTGAATTCCCCTGGGATTATAACAATAATTTCCTAATGATACCAATCAGACTAATTAGCAATGTATACTTGGAGGGAAAAATGATCCTTTGAGATATATATATATATATATATATGTTTGGATTCTGAATAATCTTGAGGTTATTGTTTTACACAGATTCTGCAAATTATTTCCCCAAACTCCACCTACCAAACTGATGGAGTTTTTTAATTATTAAAACTACAAAAACTGTAAAAAGTAAAATCATTATATCTACCCATATTAGGTATATAAAGGACTAGACTGAGGTGATTATCGACATAGTGAGGCATAAGAAAAAATCATTTGTCCAGAATATTCGTATCATTGAAGCAAGAGTGGTATTGGAATCATTGCATTGTCTAATTCCTTTTGTGTATATTGAAATAAGAATTTTTATTACTTAATACATTCAAAGTATATTCACGTCCCTAATTTCATGTGACAATGCAATGTGGTAGGAAGGTCCTATTATTTCCATTTTACTCAGGAGTATGCTGAATTGAGAAACATTTAAATTTGCCTAAGGTCACATGGGTCATGACAGGGAACAGGGCTTACACTCAACTTCCAAATTGGGACTTCCCCCATCCCACCTTGAGGGCTCCCATAACTATGATATTATTGATTTTTTTTGCATGCTAAAATAAATTCACAGTTCATTTCCTTTGATAGTCACACTGTTCCCTGGACTTTCTATGCAGTAGTAAATTACTGTAATACTGCTAACACGAGAATTCACTCATCCACGTGAAATTACGTTTTCTTCCTTCAAAAGGAAACAAAACAAAATTTCCCAAACAACACATCAGTTAGACTCTGAAAACGAGATGGCAAATTGCAGTAAAGTTGTGAAAACAAAGACCCAACAGTCTTTCTGCAGTGCAGGCTTGTTGCCATGAGCTAATAATTCCAGACTTTGAGCAAGCCAAGCCTCCTTTTTAATAACCATATGCCTCTAGGTAAAGTATTTCTACTAAAAATTATTGAGGCATGGAACAAGGTAAGATGTGTGAGCTCATGTTGGATTGTTCAATTACTACACTGAGTCCTGCAGCATTAAGAGTTTTCCAACTTGACAGATTATTCCTCTTTATACACTTGTATAAACATACTGCTTATGGTTGAAATCTATGTAAGCTTTTCTTTCAATTAAAATGTCAAGGATGACGGACTGTTTTCACTGTCCTTCACAGAATGATAGGTACCACAGCAAGCGATTTCATGTCCTCATTTTTCCCCCCCAAAGGATGTTTTCCAGTCTAGGGGTGTCTGAAAAGCCTGCACTGTGTCTACAGGTCTTCCTTGCTCTTGGGCAAACCTATCTTCTGGCCAGTGCTTAGGTTTGGAAGGTTGAAGGGGGGGGTCTCTGCACACTGGTCTCCTCCCCCAGGTCCTCAGAAGATCTGTGGTGTCCCAGGGTCACCCATTAAACCTCTCAGGACAGGCAGAACTGCCACGTATGCGATCAGGCCAAGGATGAAAAACTTAGGTTAGAAAATTGGAAGATCTGAGTTTGTATAGAGGGTTCATTTGCCAAAGGAAAAAAAAGAAAAAAAAAATTAGAAGATCAATGTTAGCATTTAAAGCAGACCATAAACATTGAAGAAATCTGGAGAAGATAAAAAATACCAACATAAGGACTTGATAGGGAACAGGATTAAAAACACCAAAAAGCTTCAGAGAGCAGGAGATCCAGATGCCATTGTTATTAGAGTTGCTGGCTCTGGGGGAAAAAGACCTTCTTAACTTTTGGGCTCTCCTTTGCATCCTCTGTCTTAATGAACAGATCGGACTACAGGCTATCTCGAAAGCCCTGGAAGCTCTAAAATTCAGATTCTAGGAGTCAAAAAAGAGATGTTCTCAATCTAAAGAGACTACAAATTCCATCATGATAAGGGTGTCATTCACAGGCACTCTGAAGCAGCCACAGTACTCAACCCAGCACCTGGCACACAGCGGGTGGTCAGTGTCGATGTTCGATGAAATCGAGCCAGTCTAACACTTAGTTCTTAACATCAAGACTATAAGTGAAACACGACTAAACCACAAATATAAGGTGTTCCTAAAAAGTAAGAGAAGTTGATTAAAAAAGGCTTTACATTCCGTGGGGCCCACACTTCTTTCTCACTTAAATGCAACGTATTTTCACACAGATCAGAAAAAGAGCATTGCTCACTGTGCTTGTATTTGTTTATGAAAAGAAATGTGCATTGCCTTTGGACCTTCTCAAATGAAGTGTTTGTACTCTATCTTGGCAAACTAGTTTTTGTCTGGGAGGAGGAGACTGAAATGCTAAAGAGGGAAATATAAACTCTTAAATCTTAAGAGAAAGCAGTTTCTAATGCAAAATGCTTATTTACTCATTCTTCTCTGATGTGAAATTTTACAATTTCTATTTTTGTAAAGAAAGCAAATTGTCAGGGTAATCAAGTAGAATGTGAAATGGAAAGACAATACACTCAGTTTCTTCCACGGGTAATAGTTACGTTGCACAATAGGACAATGAAGAACATGGGCTCAGGAGCTGACTGCCTAGGTTGGAGTCTGAGTTCTGCCACTTCCTAGCTGTGTGACCTTGGGCAAGTTACTTGGCCTCTCTGTGCCTCAGTTTCCTCAATTGTATTTTTTATTTTCTTTATATATATATTATATATGTATATACATGTATATATAATATATATATATATATTAGTTGACCAATTAATTTCTTTCTATTTTTAGTAGAGATGGGGTCTCGCTCTTGCTCAGGCTGGTTTCGAACTCCTGACCTTGAGCGATCCACCTGCCTCAGCCTCCCAGAGTGCTAGGATTACAGGCATGAGCCACCACGCCTGGCCTCCTCAATTGTAAAATGGCTGCATTAAATAAGTTGAATATGCTAAGAAAACTTAGTTGTTATGGTCTTTGTTATTATTACTATTCTGAAATGGTGATCAAACAACAGATTAATCACCATACTACAGTCAAGAAATTGTGACTTGCTCTTAAACACCAAGCTTTGGTTTTAATTAAAGAACCAAAATCTAACAAATATAAAACGTCAATCACTTCCTGCATATGTAAGAAATTTCTTTAAAAATCCATAAGCTTGAGACTCCCAAACCCTTCTACAGAGGCATATGGACTACTCTCACCCACAACTTTACAGAATTTCAAAATTATTTCTCAGGAAACCCCCTGGAAAATATTTCCTCAAAATGGAACCAAACTAGTTCCCCAGAAATCAGTTCCTCAGTGTCTTGCTCTCCCTGAAAACAATGACAGAAATCCAACAGAAGCAATGATTGGGAAAATAGGGAAGCCCCTGGCCCATATTTAAAGACATCACATTACCTGTGTCGTTTTTTGTGAATGAGCTCATGCTCTGCATGAAGTCTTACTGCCAACCTCCTAAAGATAGGTGGCCAAATACAATATTTCCCCTTTTTAACAAATGAGACAAAGAAGTAGAAATATTTAGCCCTAGAAAAGGTGCGAAAATACCAGCAGATTTAATTAAAACGTGCATTCTCCCTTTCAAAGCTTTCTTAGGCTCAAGGGATGGCAGGATTTCCCTGTAAGAATTGTTCCCCACCTGCTTTTCTTTGGGCATCCGGAAAGAGAATTTTGCCTTCGTATCCATCCCTCTGCCTCCTCCCTAGCCCTCATTCTGTTCTAAAAAGCTAGTGCCGATAGCAAGTGCTACTGCCCATCAGGGACACCTGTAAGGCCATCTCCCCTTGACAGAGCAGGACAGAGCTCCACAGCCCCGCACCATCTGGCCTCTGGCTGCCTCTGACTGCTCATGGCTCAATGTCCCTGCCACAGTGACTTTCCTCCACCTTCAAGAAGCATCATCTTCCTTCCTGCCACTGAGCCTTGACAAAAGTAACCCTCACCGCCTTTTCTGGGCAACCACGCTAGATTGGGGCTTTTTTTTTTTTTTTTTTTTCCTGAGACAGAGTCTCACTCTGTTGCCCAGGCTAGAGTGCCGTGGTGGTGTCAGCCCAGCTCACAGCAACCTCAAACTCCTGGGGTCAAGTGATCCTCCTGGCTCAGCCTCCAGAGTAGCTGGGACTACAGGCATATGCCACCATGCCTGGCTAATTTTTTTTTCTATATATTTTTAGTTGGCCCATTAATTTCTTTCTATTTTTAGTAGAGATGGGGTCTTGCTCTTGCTCAAGCTGGTTTCAAACTCCTGACCTTGAACAATCCTCCCGCCTCAGCCTCCCAGAGTGCTAGGATTACAGACATCACCCACCATGCCTGGCCGATTGGGGCTTTTTGTAGAGGGCTTTGAGTGTACCCTACACTTTTTCCTAGTAACATTTATCACTAGTTATTCAATGAATGCATGAATGAATCAATCAATTAGACACCTAATATGTGTCAGGCTCCCTCCACTCTCATTTTAGAAGGGAAAACTGGCCTGGCCAGTTAGATTGTTTAATATTGATAATTCATTTATAAATTTTTGATTGGTGAAGATAGAATGATAAACAAAATAAATGTGTTCTATAATCTCTTGGAGTTTACCATATCAGCTTCTTGATTGTAATTCATTAGTGATTTGGTTTTTTTAGAGATGAGGTCTCACTATGTTGTCCAGATTGGCCTTGAACTTCTGAGCCATGCTCCCATCTCAGCCTTCAGAGTAGCTAGGAATATAGGTGCTCGCCACAGAGTCTGGTAATTCATCAATGAGTTTTGAGTAATATTTTCAAATGTCTCTCCTTTCCACTAGACAATAAACTTCATAAGGCAGATATTGTGTCTGCCTTGTACTGCCTTTACTGTAGCAGATAATTCTGAAATTTTAGAGAGTACATGGTACTTAATAGGTGCTTACTAAATATTTCTTGAATTAATGAAAACATAGATATCAAGGATCTCATCTACCAACGATGGACATTCCAAGAATCCTGTTTAGTAGATTATCTTCATTAACTAATGAGAAGAAATTAATTGATTTACAAGCCATAAGTGAAACTCCAATTTACATTAACAGCCTAACACAACTCATTTCTGTTCTCTAAAGGCATAAATGGTTACCCCCAAGGTAATGTGTACTTTTTATCAGTGCTCCTTAAATTAAACTCAAGCTTTCAGATAAGTTCTAGACCCATTTGTTTCTGCATCAATTAAATTAATTTCCATTTGAAATGATATTTCAGGCACTTCATAGGAAAAGGCCAAGAATAATTCAGGAACACTCATCTGTCTCCAATCTATATAATGTTTTAAAAATTGGATGTCTGCCCTGCAATAAGGTTGTACTTTGTAATAATGCTCAGAGCTCTGCCCTAGGAGATAGCAGTTACACCCACACCATGGTCAACTAAACATCTCATTTCTGCCTTGCATAGATGTATTGATATTGACAAGGGCACTTTTGGAATCATTATCACCAGGGGTGTTGGAAATTGAATGTACCACACAAGGTAAATTCGGGCCTCCTTTTTATCAATTTTGTACTACTGATGCCTTTATTTTATTAGATATAGTGTCTGATGTATTGGAAATGATAACTTCTTTTTCTTTAAATGAAAGCCTGGCTTTGAGAAAGCCAATGGCAGTAATAAAACGTAATACAGCTAACAGATCTGCATCCTGCTGGAGCCTTTGCTTGGTTTTATAGCATATATGCTGCATCTATTTAGGTGGAGGGGATGTTTACTAGTGCTTTCAAGTGTTTTAAACAGAGAGAGCAGTAATGGGAGGGGAGATCCGAATTTATGATCATTCTGTTAAGACCATTAAATCAACCCTTAATTTTTTTGGCTTCTTTAATGACTGATTTCTGCATCATTAATTTGAATTAGTCATGCAGTCGGCCTGATTCATTTGTTAATAAGAAACATAGTTGAATTGGTTTCTGATGTAGTACTGTCAGAAGAAAAAGAAATCTGTTTTCAAAATCTGATATTTTTTTTTCCTCGTAAGGAGCTAAAGGCTCTTTATAAAGATCTTTTATAAAAGACCCTACATGCTTGAACAGTTTGGCTTTAGCCATGGGTCATACTTACAGACATCAGACATGAAGAGATGGCCTTTCAATCAGCCAATAACTTCTCAGTTACATCAATTATTCATAAAGTTACATTTAGAAAAGGCAAGTAAATGCAGATCAAAAGATAAAAGAAAAGATGATTTTGAATGCAGTTCAAATAAATGCTGTACATCTGACAGGCTGGGGAAAAAAATGCTATTATAGAGACATATCCCTAAGTAAAATTTCTTCCTGTTGTGAGTTGTTAATAAGCTTCCTCCTGCCTCACAAGGACAAATAAGTAGCCCTCTGATTACCAGCCTTGTCATTTACATGCGACTGCTGCTTGCATTCATTCACCATAAATGAATAATTCATGAAAACATTCACTAAGGCCTTTGCCTGGGTATATTCTGCAGAGGCAGAGAGCTCCCTGAGCCCCACCCCCACCCCAAGCTCTAAGTCAGCAATTCTGTTTGGGTTTCTCCCGGCCTTTCATTCGGCTTGTCAGTTATCACGTTTTAAGGAATCATTTGTGGTGGAATCACACCTAGCACCATCCTCTCATACCTACATTCCTAAAAGACAACTGAATCTTGCAGCTGAACCATGATAGCTCCAGCGGCAAAGAGACTTCAGGGAAAACAGAACTCTTGAAAAAAAAAAAAAAAAAACTACTGGATCACCCAGGCGGCCCTTGCTCAATCTGTGCCTTTTGCAAGGCTCCTCATGCTATTGCCCTCACTAATGCTTTTATCTCACCTCTTCTTGAATCTAGAGGCAGGGTCTCTTGGGCAATTTTCAAATATCTCTCCTGGGAGACCAAATTTATGAGCTCCTCCACCCAGCCACTTGCTGGGATTATTTCAGCTCTTTAAAAGGCGGCGCTAGAATTTATTGGCTCCACAGATACACTGGCAGGGGAGGGATGTGTCAGTGGTCCAGAGGGAGTGGCTTTCAGCGGCTGTGACTACAGGCAGGGAACTATGCAACCTCAGGCAGCTAAAATCCTGATTTCTGGAGTTCTGTTCTTAACGATAAAGTAACAGCAGTGTTGAGAGATCACTTGTTCTCCAAAGAAACACAGACAAGGAAAAAGGCATTGCCCTGCAAGGCTTAGCAGACTCCTCACTCGGTTACATCCTCAGCGAGAACGACAAACTCTATCTCAGCCCCTGCTGTAATCACTTCACCTTTGCCAAAAGGCTGAGAAGTGATTCACCCCTGTAATCAAATAGCCAAAACCATAGGATGAGTGGAAGGGATCCTTGTCAGGCCAGGGCTGAATGTCGTAGGGAGGAGAGGGGACAGGAAGGTATGGAGAACTTCCAGAAGGTTCCAGAGAAACACAGGAAAATACTAAAAGGCCAGAGGGGAGAATTAAGGGGGAAAGTGAAGGGAATAAGGACTCTTTAGCCCTTGGAAAACACAACAGAGAAGGCCAGGAGAAGATGATAATAATCTTTGAGGTTCCAAATTACTATATGCTGAGGATGGTCACTAGTTACTTTCAAACCCAACCGGAGCAGAACGATAACAATAAATCAGCAGCACACGGGATTGGAGTTAGACACGAACATCTCCCAAGAACAAATTGTGTAAAACAACTAAATAGCTAACTGAGGTTTTGGAATTTCCTCTTATTAGACTCTTAAAAAATAGATTCTGATTTCTAGGGAGGAGGAGGAGGAAGAATGGGAGGAGGGGGAGGAGGAGGGACTGGCGGACCTCTCAGAGTCCTAAATTAGGTCTATTATTTTCACTTATTCCCGTCAGAGTGGCTGACAGGAATGATAGAGATAATAGTGACTTCCATCATTAACCAGGAAATCGAATAAAGCAGCCTTGTGTGGCTGACAAGGCGCAGGCTCTGGGCGGCCTCCGGCTCTGCCGCAGCCAAGAGTGTGTCATCTGTGCGAGTCCTTTAACTTCTCTGTGTTTTTCACTGGTGACAACAACCTGGCCCTAACACCCACATCGCAGGTATGGGGTGAGAACGCCTTGGGAGAATATTCTGAGTGTGCTTGGTCCTTGGAAGATGACAGGTGATTAATCTGGTGTAGAAAATAAAATTATGACTAGTAACATTTAAAAATACAAAGTAAGGCCAGGCGCGGTGGCTCACGCCTGTAATCCTAGCACTCTGGGAGGCCAAGGCGGGTGGGTTGTTAGAGCTCAGGAGTTCAAGACCAGCCTGAGCAAGAGCGAGACCCCGTCTCTACTAAAAATAGAGAGAAATTAATTGGCCAACTAAGAATATACATAGAAAAAACTAGCCGGGTGTGGTGTCACATGCCTGTAGTCCCAGCTACTCAGGAGGCTGAAGCAGGAGGATCACTTGAGCCCAGGAGTTTGAGGTTGCTGTGAGCTAGGCTGACGCCACGACACTCTAGCCTGGGCAACAGAGTGGGAGTCTGTCTCAAAAAATAAAATAAAATAAAATAAAATAAAAAGTAAAGCTATATTGTTCTAAATTTGGGGGGAAGGGGCCAGAGGGGAGAATTAAGGGGGAAAGTGAAGGGAATAAGGACTCTTTAGCCCTTGGAAAACACAACAGAGAAGACTGGGAGAAGATGATAATAATCTTCGAGGTTCCAAATTACTATCTGCTGAGGATGGTCACGAGTTACTTTCAATCCCAACCGGAGCAGAACGATAACAATGAATCAGCAGCACACAGGATTGGAGTTAGACGTGAACATCTCGTGTTGTTCGGGGAAGTGTCGGGGGAAAAGACCCCAAAATACCCAGGCTCTCCAAGGGATCTGGGTGACTGTCCCATTACTGTGAATCCTGCTGTATCCAGTATCCCAGGGAAGTCTGCTCTGATTTCTCCAGGCCTGTCCGGTCCCTGCTATGTGTATCACAGCATGTATCACTCTCCCCGCTAGACCGGGAGGAAAGTATTTGAGAGCACTGAGCTCGGCACGTAATAGGAGCCCCATTGAGGTTTGTTGAATGACTTACTGAGGTTGCCTCATAATACACTGCCTTTCATTTCCTGGCAGCTGTAATCCTATGACACATCCATGACAGGCACCGTTTTAAGGAGTGTGATAGCTTGAAACACTATCCTGATTTCTAGGGGCAGTCACCTTATCATAGCCTTGAGTGAGGGGTATCTGGGGAAGGGTAGAGTTTCTAGGAAACTCTGCACCCTCTCTTACGCAACTTTCCCTGAGCTACCTTTCAAGTTCTCCCACTTTGCAAGAGCACTTACCATGAAGCTGAATTGATATTAATCTGAAACACTTAGTAAAATAGTAGCAATAAAGTTCATAATAATGATACTTGGCATTTACTTTGTACTTCGCATCCAAGGATCTCAAAGGGCTTTTCAACCAAGCTTTGCTCTGTTCCAAGCTACTCAGGGACTGGACACACAAGCAAAGAAGCCACCGACTGTGGCTTCCCTGTGGACAAAACTGGTTCCATCATTAGGTTCTGAGATTGAGATTGTGGCTGTGCTACGTGCATGCGTAGTGCCGACCCCACAAACACCCACAGACATCCACATGCTGAAAGGCCACCGCGATATTAAGATTTTTGGTCCTAAACACATTTTTGCCTGTATTCACGGGGTCAAAGCTTAGAACCCAGGTTTACATTTTTATAGGCTTGTTTTATTCTGATGTTTCTCTCAACCCTCTTCTCTGGGTATTTATAAGCACAATTGAAAAGTCTGTGTCTGTTCTTTAAAACGAAGCTTTCAAGGGCTTATTTGTCTTGTAAGTTCATTCTGAAGAAAACTTTGTTTAGGTTTAAATGATTAGTTAAAAGCCACACAGGGGTTTATATATAAAGTGTTTCTTCTAACGTACTCTTCCCTTCCCTGGTGGCCTTGCATTTTGCAAAGGAGAGTGACTTGCTCAGTTTCTCAAATTATTCCCCAGACGGTCCTATTCCTACTCACAAACAAATGTGGTATTTGGGGTTTCAAGTTTAAAATGTAATTTGGTATCATTTCAGATGTCATCCTACAGCTTAATAAACATATTCCCCAGAAGGACGAGGGGTCTGATTTTAATTTGTGGTAGGGTTATGGGCACAGTAAATGTCAATGTTCGCTATAGACAATAAGTCCCTAATATAAATAGGAATGGAAAGTGACTGGCAGTACATTTAAAGAACATGCCCATTATGCTTGTTCACAGGACGAAACTGTTCCCGAAGAGATCCCTTCACGGCTCTGTGATGATGGCTTGGTTTCTCCTCAGAACCCTGAAAAACAGTCGTTTGCCTGAATAAAAAGGCTGAGTTGTCCTCAGGATGTGCCAACCTGAAGATCATAAAATGATAAAGTGTAGTAGCTGAGCCCTTCAGGGAATGGCTTTGCACATGAAGACTCCAACAAGAGTGCTGACTGCCTCAGCCCCTCATGGGGCTGTGTCCTCAATGTCTCTGAATTTCTAATTCTTCAGGTGTAAACATGAAGTGGCTAAACCAACCATCTACAAGGGCCTTTTCAACCCTAAAGTTAGATGAGTTGATATGAGTAAGAGTGGATAGCCAGCACCTAAGTAGACACATAGGAATTACATTTATCGGGTATTGGGCAGGTGGGAGAGGGGAGGAGGGGACGGGCATATATATACATAACGAGTGAGATGTGCACCGACTGGGGGATGGTCACACTTGAAGCTCAGACTTGTGGGGGGAGGAGGGGCAAGGGCATTATACACAACCTTAAAATTTGTACCCCCATAATATGCTGAAATGAAAAAAAAAAAAAAAAAGAGTGGGTAGCCAGACTTATAGAGAACTCTAGAACTATTTATTTCAGGAAAGCAACTCATCAGTTATGAGCAGAATTTCCTCAAAGTCAGACACAAGCAGATGAGTGATTCCTCGCTGGCCTCTCTGGTGTATTCCTCTGCTTGAGCAAAAGAAAAGCTCCAGTGGTCCCTGAGAGCAAGTAACATTTAGCAAATGAAGGCAGGATCTTGGAATCCTGAGGGGTAGGAGTGGAGTTAGTTTTTTCTCACATGCAAACAATAATCTTTTAAATGAACGTGAAATAAAGCTTTCACTCTTTTGTGCACTAGAGTGAGTCATTTATTATTAAGCAGAATAACATCTTTTAGAGAGGTAGGGCGGGTCTCCAAATAAGCCCTTCTGTCTTTTCAGTGTGGTTCCATCAGACTAACTGGGACCTGGTCTAAACTGGGCATTTTAAGAATGATAAAAATCCTCCGAAGTCTGTGAGCTGCCAGGAAAAACATTTTTACTACTTACTAGTGGATGCTACCTGACTCTACCTGCTGAATAGCTGAGATAACATTCCTTAAGTGCCTGTGGACGAGTAGGCCCATGGTGCCTACGATGGTTAGTTTTATGTCAACTTGACTGGGTGATGGGTTGCCCAGATATGTGGTTAAACATTATTTCTGAGAAGATGTTTCTGGAAGAGATTTGCATTTGGCTTGTAGACTGAGTAAAGAAGCTGGCCTTCTGCAGAGTGGGCGGGCATAATCTAACCCACTGAGGGCCCGAATAGCACACAAAGGTGGAGGAAGGTTGAATTCTCTCCCTCTTCCTGATTACTTGAGCTGGGACATAGGTTTTCTCCTGCCTTTGGTCTAGGACTAACATCATTGGTGCTCTTGGATCTCAGGCCTTCAGACTCTGGAATTTATACCACCTGGGTCTCCAGCCAGCAGATCATGGGGCTTTTCAACCTCCACAATCTAGTGAGCCAATTGCTTATAATAAAACATGTATGTATACGTTTCCTATTGGTTTATTTCCCTAGAAAACCCTGATTAATACAGTGCTCCCCTTTTCCCTAGAAAGTGTCCTATATTTCCTCAAATATATTCGGTAGAACTGAATTAGTAGAAGCCAGGCATTAACTCTGAGATTCTTCATCTTGTACTTCTAATCATTCAACAAGTTCTATTCATTCCACCCCCAAAATAGACCTGGAATCTATCCACTTGGCTCCATCCCCACTACCAAGATCCTAGTCCAAAACACTTTCTTCTCTCACTTGTTTTCTTCTAACAGTTTCTGCCTCCAGTTGTGCTCTTCTCCACGCCAACCTCTGCCTTGCTGCCAGAATGATCTTCATGAACCGAAGATCTGGTCATGAGATTTTCCTGCTTAACATTCTTCCATGGCTATCCTTAGCATTTAGGAATTTTTTTTTTTTTAAGCATCTTTTAAATGTTCTACCTCTTTGATGCCTATAGTGCTATTTTCTACCTGGATTAATACGTTCCACCCACTCTGGCTTCCATTCATTTCCTAGAAGGTGCCATACTCTTTCCTACCTCGGCGCCTTGATACATCCTTTGGCCTTTGCCTGGAATGCTTAGCCATCTGCTCTTTTGTTGAACAATTCTCATTCATACTTTAGGTTTCCTCTATTTTATTTTTTTGGAGACAGGGTCTTGCTCTGGTGCCCAGGCTGGAGTGCAATGGTATGATCATAGGTCACTGAAACCTCAAATTCCTAGGCTCAAGCCATCCTCCTGCCTCAGCCTCCTGAGTAGTTGGGACTGCAGGCGTGCTCCACTGTGCCTGACTTATGCTATTTCTAATACTGTGTCCATATACATGGTATGGTTGGTTGGTTGGTGTCCATCTCTCCTATTAGACTCAAACCTCCCTGAAGGCAAGGGTGATGCATCTTTTGACTGCCAGAGGTAAAGTCATTCTCATTTCTTTTGACCATTGGGGAAATATGTGCTTACTTTTTCTGGAGTATGTTTCTCCGTTTGCATGGGGAAGGAGAACAGGGAACACCAGAGTATAGCTGGAAAGGTTTCAAGAAGTTAAGAGGATTGATCCAACATAAGTGAGCACCAGTGTTTGCCTACATGCTATTGGTAATGGATCTGCCTTTCTGAAGCCTGAGGCTATTTCTCTTGACAAGCGCAAAAGTGAAAATGCCAAATGGAAATGTTCTTTCCAGGGCTTAGGATTCCTGTTTGGGGTTAGTGCTGAAACATTCAACGGTTCTTAGGATAGTTAAGTGTCTTCCATTTTTGCCAATGGTTTCGATTGTTGAAACTCCCCAGAAGGATCACAGACCATAACTTTTATGTAAAGTTCCCAAGCACCAACTCCATATACTGTGCAAACCTCTTTAAGTAAAATAAGGCAGAAAGAGGCTACAGTTATAAGTGCCATGTGACTGCTTGCCTTATAAGGCAGAAAACTGGGAAAAAAAGATCTGTTTTTTTACTCAAAAACAAAGTAAACAAAATCAGTGATTTCAAAGTCCAGTATGGCTGAGAGAATTCATTTGCTTAATATGGAGTGGGCTTCAGAGTGGTGGGGCAGAGAGTGAACACACGAGAATGACTGTCTATAGCAAACTTCTGGCAAACTCTTTGGCCTATTGGTCCTCAGCCAGTGTTTGTCTTCATAAATGAATTCCACATCTTTATTAAGTTAAGTATTTCTCTCTTTTTTTTTTATTATTTGAAACATACTTTAAATATTTTGTTTTATGACGTCCTGGAAATTGATACAATTCCTTCCAGATCAAGGAAAATGAAAAAAAAAAAATCAATTGTGTTTTTTTTATATTTAGAGCGATTACACAAAAATTATGCTCCAATTTATCCATTACTATGAATATCATTTGATGTCACATGTGAACAGCTCAGGCAGCCAGAATTTGAAGTGTTTTTCTGAGTAGATGGTTTTCCACAGAAGAGCCCTAGATGATTATTAAATAGAAATATACCCCTAGTGTAAGTTGATCTGTAGAAAAGTATGTAGTAAGAATTATAGATTTTAAATTAGAATCAACTTTTTTTTTTTGAGACAGAGTCTTGATCTGTTGCCTGGGCTAGAATGCTATGGCGTCAGCCTAGCTCACTGCAACCTCAAACTCCTGGGCTCAAGGGATCCTCCTGCCTCAGCCTCCCGAGTAGCTGGGACTACAGGCATGTACCACCATGCCCGGCTAATTTTTTCTATATATATTTTTAGTTGGCCAATTAATTTCTTTCTATTTTAGTAGAGACGGGGTCTCGCTCTTCTTCAGGCTGGTTTCGAACTCCTGACCCTGACCGATCCTCCCCCTTCGGCCTCCCAGAGTAGAGTCAACTTTTCATCGGAAAAACCGGTGCAGGAACAAACTCAAACACATCAAAAGCCTAAAGTGAATCTCTAACATCAGATCCCTTGCAGAAGCAAGTCATCATTTGCAACTCAAAGAATGAATCTTATTAAAATGAATTTTATCTGACACAGATGGAATTTCAAAGTTGGCCCATTTACAAATGAGTTAATTGGCTTTATCCAAAATAAGTTTTTTTTTTGGGGGGGGGGTGCATTTAAATCGTCAGAGTCATTGGTAGAGAAGTGCTAGGGGAATGAAACCCAGCCCTAGCAGAAACTAGGCTTGTCTTCCCCACTCTTCAAATCCCAGTTCTTAAAACCTCCTAATGGGTTTCACTGTTTTCTTTCCAGTGCTTATCATAATCAGAGAGCAGCACATTTGCATCCCTAATGGACCCTTTTCAAAAGTGTGTTGACATTTCGGTAGGTTTTGAATAGCTCTTAATGCTTCTCTCAATTTGGGCAGGTGCCCACAAATCTCCTTATATGGGCCTCAACATATAGACTGTCTGCTTTACTCACCGGGTTGGTGGGTTGGTTTTTTTGTTGTGTGTGTGTGTGTGTGTGTGTGTGTGTGTGTTTTTAAATCCCTGGGAACCTATCTTAATTATACTGTTAAAAAAAAGTGAAAACTCAAGAGTCAGATGACTCAGAAAATGAGCATCTAGCTAGATGCCCACACGCAGGGCAACATCTTAACTATATCTGTGAAACTCAGGCCAGAGTTAAAAGTATCATCCCTCCTGTGGCAAATACGCTTTTTTGAGCTTCTATTTTCATCGAAAGGAAATAGATATAAATAAGACCGTCAAGATAAACATAGGTTAGGGGAGAAAGTTGAAAGCAAGCGGAGAGCTCATCATCTGAGCACAAACTCCCCTGCGTTTTACTCCTCACATTTTCTGCAAGGATTAAGAGCCCAGACAGCCTGTGGATGCACAGTTTTAGACCCACCTGACTTTTCCGTGGCTCTAATAAAAAATGCGATCCAATAGAAACAAGACTACAATTATATATATATATTTTTTTAAGTTTACTTTTTCAAACACGTACTCAGCCTCTGCCATGTTTCAGGAACTATGCTGGGAACCTAGTGTGAATAAAAGATCATTTCTGCCCTTAAGAAATTCATCATCCATTAAGACAGACAGACAGACAGGCAAAGAACTCAGCACAAGGTGTAATGGGAGACGCTCCCCCCCCCCCGCCCCACCCCTGACAAAGTGATATCTAGTTCCCTGGAGGTTCCAGGGAAGGGATCCTAGAAGAGCAGACATATGAATTGTTCCAGGAAAGATGAGACGTCAGCCCCGAGTGGCGGGCACACACATGCACGCCTGTGTGTGTGCAAGTGTATGAGTGCGGGGAGGGCCGCGTTGGTGGCAGGGGCTCCAAGCAGAGTTAACTGTCGGTGCAAGGCAGGTTGTTAAAGTATGTCATCAACGATATTAAATAACTAGTGCCACACAATCTCTTTGGATGATAACGACCCTTTCTAGACATATAGACTATCTGATGTGCATCCCATTAGGGTGATCAATCCCCTTGTAGATAGCAAATTGGGAACTACATATATTTAGGATTTTTTAAACTGATTTTCCAGTATTTCAGGTAGATGGCTAAGCTACAAATTAAGAGAACTATTTAATAAGCTGTCCTGCATGACTTTGATTATTTTTGCATTAGGAAGCAATGAAATAAAAGGGAAAGAGATATTTGGGGTAAGAGGGAAAGAAGCACTGGAAGCTCTTGGGCACAGGACTCAGTATTTTTCAGAATCAAACGAGCTTTTCTTGGCCCTATTGTTCTACATTAATCTGCTCTGGACAAAGTAAAAATGGGATCAGAATTTGGCCCTACCTTTTCTGACTCTGAGGCCTTTTCCAAGACGGAAAGTTGGTAAAACTGATTTTTCTCTTCAGTATTTCTAGTTCTCATTTATTCTCATTTTGAGCTCAATAAATACAGATAGGCATAAGATGGGGTGGGGAGAGGTAGATTTTAAGATCACTGTTTTACATTATTTTCATCAGAAGTATAGAAAGTACTTTTCTGAGTTTAGTGTGACTTTTACTCTCTCTTCCAGGAACTTCTTTTGCAAAAATTAATTTTGGTTCCTGGAGAGCAAGTTCCTACCTCAGAGTTCTGTGTAGAATTCTGCCCTAACAAGATAATAAATAGATTTTCCCATGACTTCCAACATAGAGTTAAAACATACAGATTTAAAGATAGGGGTTTTTTGTTTTTTTTTTACTCTATGTTGACTTGAAATCTTTTGATAAAGTTCACATTTTTGTCCCCTAGTTTCTAAACCAATATTGGCAGTCACTGAATGCAGCCTTTCTTTCAAAGGAAAATAGCGAAAGGAAGGAAGGGAGGAAGGGAGGAAGGAAGAGAGGAAGGAAAGGAGGAAGGAAGGGAAGGAGGAAAGGAGGGAGGAAGGGAGGAAGAAAAGAAAGCCGGAGAGCAAGCCTTGGCCATCCTGGCTTAAATATGAAAATGTGTGACGGTACGAGACAAGGTAGCAGCCCAGAGCAAATGTCTCACCCCAGCTCTCTCCCTCACTCACTGTGTGTAGCTCACCCAAAACCCACCGCTTTTGCATACGAAAAATGAGGCTATAAAAGTGTCAGCCTGCTTTTGTCAGGAATAGCTAGTAAAAAATAATTGGAGAGCATTTAATACATACGATGCACAATGTTCATAAGATAATTAGTCCACGGATCCTTACTATGTTGCTCCTGAGTAATAATAGAGCTTATTAAACAGAGACGAATTCTGTTAGAATTCGAATTTCGAGGACCAGTCCCAGCAACTTGAAAACCTCAATCCATGCCCAGCCTTCATAATATACAGCATGTCCCTACTGTGGCTGTTTTAACAAAGCAATGACTATTTCCCTCCAGTCTGTTTGCTTTTAGTAGATTCTTTTTTTCTTTTCCAAAGAGGTTGGCATTATAATGTCAGACGAATAACTAGAATAACCATGCATTGCTCCAGACACCAAAGAATAAAATATATCAAATACTGCACATCCCTAGAGTGTATGATTCCACTCTACAATGAATAATACAAAATAGTGAAAAATGGTATAACTGACTCTGGATATTATAGGGTAGGGAGATCCGTGTATTTTTGAGTCGTGGGGCACTTTTCTGGTAATTGCCTGACTTGAAACTTTAGTTTGTCCATCAGACAGTTCTCTTAGCCATGTAAGTGTGTGTGTGTGTGTGTTTTTTTTTGAAGGGCAGGGAGTATTAAAGACCTGAGAAAGTGGCTAAGCCCCACAGGCCTTTTTTCTTGTCATATAGTTGTTGTCAAAAAGATTCACTATTATGTCTGGGGACAGGGGAACTCTGTGGCATTTTGCGTTCAGTAAAAATGTCTCAAACCATTTTTCAAACATTTTGAGGTTTGGCACAGACCTGAAATCCATCTTGCCAAGCACTTTCCCCCCTTAATTCTTAAACCCATGTGTCTTTCAAGGGAAATTTAATCCGTATGTTTCTGATTCATTTACACTTAACTCATCAAAATGGTGTTTTGTAAGAGCCATTTGATGTTCAAGAAGTCTTATGAGCTTCTCTTTTTATAAGTCTGAAAAGCCTTTCTTTCTGAGAACCAGAAAATTGTATTTTACCAGCTGTAAGCCAAATGATTTGAGCTGTGTTAAACATCAAGAACCCGCTGAATTTCGGAGGCATGAAAACAGCAGACACAATGACACGAACGAAGGTCCTTGCATCTGTCTGCTCACACATCTACCAGAGACCTTTCAAACTTATTCTTTCCCAGAGGAAGCCAATCCCATAAGGCCTACCAACAAACTATAAGGCTGGGGCAGAAAGGAACTATGGTCCCGTAGCAAAAATTCCCGTTGATTCTGGAGCTTCCCATTGACAGTCCCAGCGCAGAACCAAAAGAAATAAATCCTGTTGCATTTCGTTAGATGAATCTATCGCTAGGAAATAAAATAATCAGTGAATGCCAGAACTAGAAGGGATTCACGAAACCCATAGTCTAATAGTATTCGGATTTTGTTCCAAGGACCTCTGGGTGGGAGTGGGGGTGACTTATGGAAGAAGACATTTCCCATATTGGGCTTCTCCATTAGAGGACTTTTAAGAAAGTACTCTGGAGGTGCACTCAGTTTGAAAACAAATACCTTAATTTTATATGAGGTAGTAGAGGTCGGGGGAAGGAATCTTGGAGCTGGGGCAGAGCTGGGAATACAACCCAGGTCTCCTGACCCCTGTCCAACAAACATCCCAGCGACCTTTCCTCTACGCCAGTGCCTTTCCACAGCGTCTGCCTGCAATGCAGTAGGGGACCAGTTAGTGAGAAATTAGTGAAATGAGTTTAATCGGATGTCTTCAGTATTTTAGAAAAATGAATAGATAGCTAACAAATAAGATAGGCAAAATTTTATACACAGTAAAATTTAAGTGTTGTTTCATAAAAACTACATGTGTGTACATATACATAGTATATATACACACATATGTGTGCTGGACTATAACATACATTTTTCACTATTGCTCATATCAAAAAAGCTTCAAAACCACTTTACCGTACAGAAAACCATGTTTTGTTTGCAGACAGTTCTGCCAATAGCAGTGTTCAATTTGCCTTTTTAAATATCACACAGCTGGAAACACCCAACATGACTGTTGCCACCTTCAGGAGGAAATCCTACAAAACACTGGCCTGTTCCACCGAAGGCGGCTTCATACAGGGCTTGGGAGAAATGGATAAGAAAAAGTGGAGGCAGGACGGAGGGGGACAGATAACTAGTTGAGAAAAGAAATGGTCATATTCACTGTCCTGTGATTTACAAAACGACAACAGTGATTTCTGACTTGCATTCAGTGCAACTGCACAGTTGAAGATTCAGACGTATGAGCACAGAATAGTTCCAAATTGCATTTTCCAAGCACTTAACAATCATTAATTAGTGAGAAACATCCTTTCAGGGTCGGGAGGCATAATAGTTCATCTCTACACAACAGAGCTTTGGAGACTCCCAGCAAGCCGAATAGTCGGGCACCTGGGTAATGACTGTGGGAAGATTAATTGGGCTAACTGGCTGTGAAGGATCTTGTGATGCAGCATTATGAAAAATGCTGCTGCGTGGCACCGTCAGATGTCAGAGCAGGCCGGCGTCCTTTGTGCCTAACAGCTGAAAGCTGCCTCCATGGGAAGGATGCAGAGTCATTAAAACAACTATGAATTACCCTTTGCTCTCTTTTTTCAGAATCGTAATGAAGTGACAAGTTTTCTGTGGTCACAAAGTGCGGGAGTCTCTTTGGGATTAGAGTGCAAAGTGGGGCTGTTTGGGAACTGTGGTCTGAAACCGTTCCCTAGGTGGGGAGCAAGAGGGAGGAAGCAGCGTGTTTCAGAGCCCGGAGGTCACATCCTGCAGGTGGGTGGGTGCCGGTTCTGGGGCGGCTTCCAAGCTCTGTCCTCATCCGACATGCTCTGGGGGTAGCCAGAGCTCATGCGGGGAGAGGGAGGAAAGAAGAGAGCGGTGGGAAGCAGAGGGCTTGACTCCAGGACGGCTACCCCAGCGCATTTACAGCCCAGGACTTCTAGTCCTAGGGACAACATGCTCCACTGCTAACTAGACACCAGGGGGCTTATGGCTGGAAGCAAAAACCAAGCTATCCTGTCTGCCTCCCAACCCTGCCCTCCAGACCAGAGGGTGGAGTTTTTGCACAGCCAGTGGCGTGAATGATTCCCAGCTCCTCTGTGCCCCTGCACTTCTAAGTCTCCCTTTTCACCCTTTCCACCCCACTATCCCCAGGAGCCAGAACTCAAAAGAGGACTGAGAAGCACTAGCTTGAGCAAAAAGAAGGAGTTCCTGGCACCAGGAAGCCCACTGGCCTGGCAGGGCAGAAATGTGGTCCTCACTGCCTTAGAGCTTGGTCTAGGCTCTGCCACCAAGTGGTTTTATGGTACGAAATAACCCTCTTCACATTTTCGGGTGGCCTTGATTTCTGAATCTATAGGATGAGAGGGTTGGGCTGAATGATCTCTAAGGTTCCTACCTTATCAATGCATTTAGAATGATAAGATTATTATTCTACAGCTAAGGAAGTTCCAGATGGTGAGAGCAAATCCAGATCAAATGACGGTCCCTGTGACCTGTACACTGGAGCTTCCTCTTTGCCCTTGGAGGAAGGAAATGGCAAAAGCAGCCATGTACTGAGCTAGGGCAAGCTCTGAATTCAGAAAAATAATCTGGCTCTAGAGAGGCCACTGCATACTCCATATCAGGGTGGATGCTGTTGAGAACAAAACTAAAAGGGAAAATGCAACACAAGAGCAATTTACATCTACATTTATACTAAATGGGTTTATTATAATTGCTGTTATTATGATTAATTTCAGAGGAATTAAATGGGATCAGCCCTTTATTGCAAAGTGTTGCTGAGCCGACGGAAGTATTATGATAAATAAGAAGGTCAAGAAGAGGCAGATGAAAAAGAAAAATTACTTTATGCCATCTAAAAAAAAATCTACTACTTTACTAAAAAGGAGTGAAAAAAAGATCTGGCTTTTCTTGACGCTGAAATAAACTACAGTAATTCAAAGTGAGGTCTTAAACCTCATTTTCTGACCAGCGAGGAAATGGTCAAGTTACAGCCAGTGGTATGATTCCCTCTTCACTTCTCCACCTGCTCATGGTCTCACCTGCATTCTGTAACTCAGTTTACCTTTCTTGGAAGGAACTGCTAAATGACAGTATTCCTCACATTATTGATGCCCCAAATATATTCAGACTTCCCAAAAAATGAACCAGTTCCATTATTAAATAATTAACATTTACTGAACACTTACTATGCTAAAAGTGCATTACACTCTCATGTATTCTCATAGATGAAGCAACTTAGCTTAGGGCATAATCAGATCAGGCCACATTGATTACAAGTAATTAGGCTCCCCCTCTTGCAAAACAGCTTGTTTTGCAGACCTTCCTAGAGCAGTGATATGGGCTCCATTGAGGGCAGACGGGCAGAGCCAAGTGGGCAGACAGGTCCAAAAGGCTGCAGGAGGGGCCAGCTGGCCTTTTTGTTATGTCAGTGCATGGATCCAGCCTAACATGACTTCGATTCGAAATCTTCAATTCGAAAAATAGAAAGTTCGTGGGCTCCTAAAACACAGTAACTCTCTGGTAGGCATCCTAGCTTATACAATCCAGTTTCTGGGCCTTGTTTCCCCATTAAGATGAATGATTGAATCTATACATTGATAGATAACTTGGTATTCATTTGAAGCCATATTATTGCTTTTTCTAGGCTTTACTTTTTTGGACATATCCAGTTCTATTTCAATCACTCTGATAGAAAAGAAAAAAATTACAAGGTAAGATTTAATTTTTGGTATCAGGTGCTAGCTGGATGGGTCTTGGCTCTTGCGTAACTACTTTCCCACTCTCCATAATAATAACTATTGATTAATTCTTCTTGGGTGCAGTGTTGCCTCATCAATCATTAAATAAGCTCTCCTGCCAGCGTAGGTACAGGAAAGAAAGATGTATGGACTTGTTTTAAAGTGTTTGTGTACTACGCAGTGGACTTTGGAGTGCTAAGTCAAGTCAATTTCAGTTTTCAAGGGTGTAAGTCATCAAGGAGCTGCTCTTACTGTAACCAAAACTCAAGAAATACTTGCCTCTGAAAGCACCCAGTCTTACAGCATACATTATAATCAGGTCAGCAAAGTTGTTTAAAAATCACAAACTGAAACTTGGACCACAAAATGTTTACGGGCCTGGCCACGTTTATCAATGCCCCCCATTGTCCTTCTCCCTTTGGGCTGCTCCCCATGTCCCTGTGCTGAGAATGTGGGCTCAGGTTCTTGGACACACATCTTTCTGTAGCCCAGTGCACAAGGAGTCCCCTTTGAAGGTCAGAATCCCATGAACACCAAACAAAAAGGGAGCAGAATGGAGAAACCAGCGCTTTATGTCGCAGCTTTTCTTTTCCTTCTCTTAAGTACAGTTCCAGATTTTCCCACCTTATTTTCTACCAGGCACATGACAGGGCTCATCCTAAGTCTGTACTAATTTCTGCCTCTTAATGTTGGCCTGGCCTTCCTGACCAATACCCACTAAGTAAAACCCGAGACAAGGCTTTTATCTCATACCTTGAGACACCCTTGGGTCCTTTTCCAGCTTAGATTTGGGGATCCCAACATGGAACCCTTCATGTGCCTCTTGGGCCCCACCGATGTCATATAATTCCACCAACTGCCGTCCTAACTCTTCCGCTTGCCCCCTTGGAAGTCCCTTTCTCTTCAGTCTCCAAAACACCACTTTTTATCACCAGAAAAGGTACGCAAGAGAGAGGCAGCTAGTTTAAAAGATAGCCCCTCCCAACTAAGGATGTGCGTTACACACGTACGCTACTGCACACAGGAACTTCCAGCTCCCGTGACTGAACTCACTCACCCCCACTTCACTCCATTTCCTCAATCGCAAAGCTCCAGCTGAACACTAATGGGCACTCAAGGGTCCTTTTCCCAAACCCTACTGTCTTGTATCTTTCCCTCCACCCAGGCCATGGGAAATTTGGTGTTTTAATCAATAGCAGTCCTCACGTCACTTTAATCAAAACGGTCCTTTTGCTTCTCCTTTTCTAGTACCTGATGAGAGCTCAGACCGGGATAGGAAGAAAGTGTTAACAGAGGAGAGGCTGGGGAAAGAAGAGGCCTGAGTGACGCTGGGAATGAGGAGCCCAGTTGGAGTCGGGGAGGCTGCACCTGCAGCTGTGACCGCTGCCAGGAGAATCCTGTGCTGGCATCCTCACTCCATGACAGCAGCCCAAGGTTTCTTCCCTGTCACCTCACTATATGCCAGGGGCCTCAGAGTACGGCCTCTGCCCCTTACAACAGCTGCTCAGGTAGGTCTGGTTATCCTCATTTTACAGAGAAGACGGAAACCATGGCACAGAGAGGGGAAGCGGCTTACCAAAGTCACACAGCCGGTAAGTAGAAGCGTGACTTGAACCCAGGCCTTTTTGACCCCAAAGGCTACACTCTTTTCGGGAGTCCCCACACTGCTTCTCTGATCAATAGATGCCAGTCTCCCTGATGTCATGGCCTTCCTTCATCCCACAGATGTGTCCACCAAAGGAAAGATGGCAGGGAGGAGAGGAAGAATGCAAGTTCAGCACTGACTTATGGTGACACTCGGGCATGGTCTGTCGGCACTACCCTGCTCTGTGCCTGGCAGACAGAGGGACGGGATTTGTGCTTCTCCGGCTGCGCTGTCGAAGCCATGCCTTCTCCTTCACCTGCTCCCATGCAAAGCATGGGCCCAGGGATCCTTGTGGAAGGCAAAGCCACCATGCAGGCCATGGCCCCAAGAAAATGTAAAACACAGACGGTGTCAACCAGGATTGCCCGACTGGGTACTTGGTGACTTTCACAGACAGCCACAGGCATTAGGCCCCTTCCTTGACCAACTCAAGACTGTGGTGGGAAGTTTGTCAGTGATGGTGAGCTAGACTCAAGGCACCAGATCTTGTATGCACTTTGGCAGGTCTCACCCTCAATTCTCACACTGACAAAAACAACACACACACAAGCCGAGGACAAGTACAACTGAGGAAGGCTGAATAAGATCAATGGATTGTACTCATGTCGATATCCTGGTTATGATATCATACTATAGTTTTGCAAGATGTCACCACTGGGGATAACTGGGTAAAGGGTATGTGGGATCTCTCCATATTATTTTTTACAAATGCATATAGATTTACAATTATCTGAATAAAAATTTCAAATAAAAAACAACAATCAAAATATACCCCTCTTCCCAAAAAACAAAATAGTCACCAAACAGTGGGATTAATGATTTTTACCCCACTGGATTATCCTGGGTAACTGTGATGAACTGAGACCATGAGTGCGACCTGGTATTGCAGCTGGCACAGAAAGGGCAGAGCCAGGCTCACGCTCTGGGCCTTTCTGTGACAGTCACAGGCAGGGCAATTCTGATTATGGGTGAACAACTTGGAGCCAAGTCGACATAAATTGTAATGCTCCAAAAAAAGAAATCATGCCTTCTTTATTCCTGAAGAGTCTTAAGCACACACTTGGCACTCGCCAAACTATGCACAATGACTAATAACCTTCTCCACTGGTTTCGTTTCAGCTCTGGGTAATTTGTCCCCACAGATAGGCACAGCTACAGTCTTTCCCTATTGCAATTAAGTTAGGCCCCCAAATACATAAATACATGCTTTACAATAATGCTACCACCCCAGGTACATAAATATATACTCCATATTAAGGCTACTACCCTGGAATTTGGCTGATGAAGAGGAGTATTGTCTGGGAAAAATGTCTTTCTAACAAGCACATACAGTTTTGCCTTTCAGGATCTTTGGGGGTTTTCAAATGTAGCCTTAAATCTCATTTAAAAACTTGAGTTTATGTTAAAATTATAGCAACACATCATGCCATCTTTTGGAGGAATTAAATTCATTACAAATACTGTTCTGCACCACATGGGTGACTGAAGCATGGGGGTCTACGCCTCCTGCCTTTTCAGCAGCATTTTGTGGATCTGAAGGAGGTGCAGGACCTTTTAGGGAAGTTTACTGGACAGGTGTGCTCTGCCAGTGTTTTGGACAGGCTCTCCTAGGTAATTACACCTCACTGAGGTCTCCTCACAGGTGGCATTTGAAAACTAAGAATTCCACCACGTAAGCAATCTTCATGCCAAAAAAGCAAAAGCAAAAACAAACAAACAAACAAACTTCAAAGTAGGGGAAGATATGCTCTTCTTCACCCTCTGCATTCATTTTTTTTTTTTTCAGGCACTAACTCATCTTGAATTTAAAATGCACTTTTCTCCGAAAAGCTATGCCAAATGCCCTTTAGCAAAGTTTTGTACAGAACACAGACATAGACATAGAACTTTCGAGTGGAGAGGGACTTCTGAGATCATCTGAGATGATTCCCCACGGTGGGGAGGAGCTTAGAGCCCACCTTGTCTTCCCCCTCACTTTCCAGTGAGCCCAGATGGTTTAAGTGATTTGTTCAAGGTCAAGCATCCGGATTAGCACCCAGGCCTTCCCACCACATGATGCTCTTTCCTCCAAAAATGACTACCCCTCACCCCTTCCCCTTTGACTTCTGCCCAAAAAGTAGGGAGGAGAAAAATCCATAAAGTCATGATTAATTACATCCAACACATGTGTTAAATAAATAAATATAAACACCTTTCTGGTATGTGCCCCAAGCCGCACTGTGCATCCAGCTGTACAAGAATGAGGACGGAAGAAGCCCAAGAGAAGTTCTGGAATACGCAGAGTGAGGGGATGCTGGGCTTGTCCTCTCCTACCGGGCTCTGGTTTATTATAGTCATCTAATAATGCTGGGAGGTTTCAGAAAGCACTCAACACAGGCAGTGCATGACAATCCTAAATCTACTTTATGAAACACGCAGAAATGTGGTAGTTATTTTCAAAGCATAAAGGTCTCTCTCTCTCTGTGGATACACATTCAGAACACCATCATTTGCTCCTCTCTCTCTCTGTGTGTGTATTACAACGTGAATTCCTTACTCGCAACTATTAACCGTTTCTAAGACAACTCAATCACAAAGTTTTCATCACTCCTTCCACTTCGGAAACATAAGATCTTAAAATCAATTCAAGAGCACGAAAGCCTTAAAGATAGCGCTGGAATCATTGTTACACAGAACAACAGAAAGTTAAAATTCCCCAGCACAAATTGCACAACTGCTGTTACCTTAGCCGAAATCATTGGTGAAAGACTATAACTACTTTTGAGGATCATATATTACTTTCAAAACCTACAGTGTATATGCTTAATAATACAGCACGACCATTAACTCTTCATACAACATACACACATAGTTTCCCAGTCATGTGCAATTCACTCAAAAAGCAGCCCCCACCCACACTCCCACCATCACTTCAACCTTTTATGAAAAGACAACCGTTTTGAGCCATTTAGAAAGAGAGAGAGAGAGAGAGAGAGAGAGAGAGAGAATCCTGGTGGAAAATAATACACAGCTGTGATAATATCATGTTATTTTAAAATACCATAATATAGTTTTACTTTTAATAATAAAAGATAAAAAAGGGGCGTCTGTGAATAATTAGAGATTGCAGTCTGAAGCCAGTTACAGTCACTGCAATGGATAATAAACTGAAAACCCCTTGAGAGCAGGTAAATGCTTTGCAACCCTGACCCCCTGGCTCTCACATTACTTAACTACCCTGCAGTTCTTGCATTACATCACCATTCAAGCGATTGGTTCCTGCATTTTAACTCTCTCCCTGTCTCCTCCGATTAGGAGCGACACCGCAGCGAAGAAACTTCGCCCGAGTTTGCTCTTTCTCGCTTCGCTTTTTATTTGTGGCCCTTTTGCTTCTGTTGCTTCGGTTTGCTCCGCTTTTTTTTTTTGCGCCCAACCGGCCTCTGTTCAACTCATTCAGGTCTCCGTACCAGAACAAAAACTCTGACCAAAGTGAAAAGAAATGCCTCCTCCTCGGGCAAGAAGAGGAGCAGCAGCGGTGGGGCTGGGGGAAGAGGAGAAGGAAGAAGAGGAGAAACAAAGACAGGCAGAAAGGGGAGAAGGGGGAGAAGGGGAAGAGGAGGAGGAGGAGGAAGGTGAAGACTTGAGAGCAGAAGGCAGCAGGGGCAAAAAAGTCTATAAAATCAGGAAAAAGAAAATAAAATTAAAAACAAACCTCATGGACATCACTGAGGCTGAATTCCCTCCTGAGGTGCAGAACATGAGAGCTCTGGAATGAGTGTGTGTAGAATTTGAGCCAAAGCTTAACTAGCTTGAGTGAGTCATATCCTTCCCATTTGATTCCAGGCCAAGCGATGATGTAATGTGCTGGCCCTTCTCTTGCGCCCAGCTCTGGCTCTCTCCCTCCGGCTCGATCGCTCTCTTTCTCCCGGGCTCGCCCTCCTCCCCCTTCTCCTTTTTAGCTCAGTGCTAGTGAAGTCACCATTTAAATCTGGCAGAACTGAAGCAAAAACTTCAATGTAACCAAAACAGCCCCAGGCCGAGTTCCAGGCTCAGGGAGCCTGCCTGGTGCAATTGCCCTTAGAAACGGGTAAACAGAAGGGGAAACAGTGCCGCGGGGGATGGCCCTACAGCTGCCATCGGAGGGCTCAGGGAGGGACAAGGACTTCGGCAGGCAGGGGTCCACTGGTCCTGATAACAACAACCAAAAAAAGCTGGTTTAAAAAAAAGTGTTTGGAGAACGGGAAATAATGCCGAGACACGTGGAGAGGTGGAGACGCAGGGAGCGGAGAGCAGGTTGGAAGGACTGAGTCTGAAAAACCAACGGGGGTGAGCAGCCCGGGCTTCAGTTCAGAACCAGGTGACAGGGTTTCCATTGCCCAGGGCCCTTTTTTCCTGGAGCTGGATGGGATTTTCTGTTGCAGAGTGCCAACCACCACCCCTCCAGAGAGTCCTCGCATCTGACCTCCCTGTCAGCAAGGGCAAAACCACTTCTGGTCCAAACACGCGCCCATGTCTGGAGCTATCAAGGGCTGTGAAATCACAGTCACTTCTCCGCTGGCCCCTGCTGGCCGCTCCTTTATGTGCTACAGGAAAAGGACCCTGGCCGCAAAACACAGAGCTCGCCTTTCTGAGATTAGCGCCCTGCTCTCAGGCGAACCGTCCAAAGAAGAGGGAAGAAAAATATGTCCCCCCACAAAATGAAAGAGGGGCTAGCCCTTCCTCACCTTGCTGGAGGGGTGTGTTGGTGCGGGTGGGGCTGTCTGTGAGTTTCAAGAGGATAGTGGATCACAAACCCTGTGTTGTCTCCTTTTTAATTACAGAGTGAGGAAGAACAGCTCTGGTGGGGAGGGGTGGAGGGGGGGGCGGCGGGTGGGGGCAGTCAAACATTATCCTTCACAAATGACTGCGAAACCCTTGTAATTGCTGAATTCTCCCCATCCCTTCACACCTCCCCATGCAGGACTCTGCCTAGAACGGTCTAGACGCTCATCTGCCTTATTAGCAGGACTTTTAAACCCCATCTTCTTTCATTTTCTATTTCCCCTCACTCTTCATGTCTCCTTCAAAAAGAAAAAAGTAATTTAAAAAAAATGGGAAGTTCACTAGGATTTTTTTTTTAATGCCACAAAAGCAGAAGAAAGGCATGGGGCTGCAATTTTTTTTTTTCCTCCAAAAATGATCACAGCTTTTGCTACAGTTGATTGCCTTTAATTGCTCTGTGGCCAGTGAATCAGGTAGATGATACAAATATCCGTCTCTTTGCATGTTGCAAAGCAGGGAGGATCTTGACTTCTAAACTCCGTTTCTGGAGATGTCTCTTAGCTTATTAAAGATATCTGCTGCGAGAGGTCAGGGATGTGAATCTGAATCCACCGGAATTTAAATCACAGCTTTGGGGAGTATCACCGTACTCAGGGTGAAGAGTTAAAATGCCCCACGGCGGGGGAAGAGCTTTCCCCAGCAGGCTGCCCTCTGGCATGACATCCTCAATTGATGCCACCCTGCCTCCCAGTGACACCTTTATCAAGGCAGGCAGCTCTGAATTAGAGGTGATCAGCCATAATTACAGCTGGCGCCACTGAAGCCCCTGGCCTGACAGCGGCAGATGTGGTTGTTATAAAGTTTGGTCCGCCATGTCAGAGGCCTGTATAACTCATTTACGTCTGACTCGCCGAGCAGCCATTGATTTTTCTTCTGCCGCGGGGAATAAATGAAACAAAATTTTCAATAGCTCCTGCAAGCCTTTACACTTCAAGATTTTTTGCATAAACTTTCTCCTTTTGAAATGAGCCATTGACCTTCTTGGTTAGTATAAAGCTAAATAAAACCTTCACTTTCCCTTCTCCACCCCCCCCCACAGGACTCACCCCCCCCCAACCTTAGCTTTCCTATTCCCATGTTTTCTTTATGTTAGGTGTATATCGAAATGGGTATGTGGTGGAGTTTTCCACATTTACATCTTCCTGTAAACTCAATGGGAAGATGCTCTCCCTGGGATTTTTCTTAAACCACATCACAAGGGGTGGGTTAAGCCCTGAGATAACAGGCCCGAGGTGCTTTTCAGTGAGGTCCGCAAAAGGCCCTATGCTGTAGGTAAAGACTATGTAAAGGTAGCTTTCCTGTGCCTTGCTCCTTCCTCGGTAAGAGGAGATGATAGCTTTGGCCAAAGCCAGGCACAGACCTCGGAGGAGACATGCCAGCACCACCGCCCCTGCCTGGAGGAGAAAGGGGCCAAGAGGTCTGAAAGTAGCATGTGTGCCTCTGATCAGGAAGTGATGTACCTGGCCAGTGGGTCCGGTGCTTCTGGAAGCCAGACAGACTCCAAGGACCCAGGATGTCTGACACCACCCCAGGGTGACCACGATGCCATTAAGCCACCGATGTGCCAGAACACATTGACATCCCAATAAAACCGCTTTGGAGCGCCGGCCTGAGTTGAAATCAATTTCAGAGTTCAAGGGTCTGAATATTTACATTAGCACTTGTTGGCTGGAACGTAGTAAGTATTCCCTCTGCCACTTCCAAATCAGGCGTTTCACCGGCTGCTAAGTGTCTTCCCACTTGAAAAAAAAAAAAAAAAAAAAAAAAAACCCTGCTTTCCCATTTTCCTTCCATTTTAAAAACCACGTCTGAAAGAAGATGGTATGTTTTTCCTGGAGGAAAATAAATTCAAACTTAAAAACTTAAATTTCCTTCTTCTTTCTCTCTCTAAGGAGAGAGACTATTCTGTTCCCAAAAGGAAACTCCCCTCCAACTCAGGGGCTTCCTTTTCACCCATTTGGCTTTCTTGTTGCCTCGCCCCAACCCCAGCACCCCCATGCCCTGTCCTCTCTCTGTCCTGGCTGCTCCTCTGAAGAAGGGGGCTTTGTAGATAGAAGTTGTAAGATGCTGTAATTCCGGTGGGAGCCTTCTTAGAAGTAGCCCCCGGCCAATAGGCTAGGCCTCCAGATTAGCTGGCTTGCTCAGGAATGCTTACTACACCCTCCTTTGCTGAGCGTGTCATCCTTGGGGAGAGGGTGGTGGGTACTCGCAGATGTTTGGTGTAACTCACATACTCTCAGCTCCTGATGAAATGCTCGGCTCCGAAGAAGTGGAAACCTCAGAGATTTGAGCTCAGAGTTCAGAATGCTTTTGGATTATCTCCAAAACAACCCAATAGGAAAGGCACGACTTGGATTTGTGGGGACTGAAGGGCCCAACAGCTGACAAGGGGAGACTTTCTGTGTGCCTGGGTGAATTGCTGAGCTCAGACACATCGTGGAAAACACAGCAAATATAAGAAACGAGAACGACCCTTCCTAGAGAGAGCCGATTTTTTAAAGTCTGAATTTATTTTCCTCCAGGAAAAGCATATCATCTTCTTTCAGACATGGTTTTTAAAATTTAACCCATGACTCCTACGGTCCCAGTGGAGTTTGAGGGGCCAGATAATTTCAGAGTTAAATAAGCTGTAATGACTATCACATGTACCCAGCCATAAACCTAGTATTAAAAATTATTCAGAAAAAAAGTGGCATCTCTTCCTTTTTTAATTTACAATAACCATCCAGGTGGTTTTCTAAGGCCTCCTTGGCAAATTGTTTCCAGCGAACCTTCCGGTCACAGACCACTGCACACCCACATGGTGTCATTCAACATTCCCTTCAACTTGGGTGTCCTGTGTTTTCACAGTGGACAGAGGCTGAGGGGCTATTTGGGTGACCTGGTGTAGCATGCATCCTAAACCATGCGCAAGCAGGATTAGCCGGCTCTGATAGTTGGGCCTGCTAAAGTTAGGTCCACACGTGCCCAGGGAGAAGATGAGGCAGTGGTCTGTCCTTGGTCTTGTACCTACTGCAACTCCTATACCCCAACCCTGGCACCAAGTACCCTCAGGCATCTCACTGGCCTTTCCTGCATCCAAATCTATTTGCAATTCACTCATGTGGCAATGCTGAATGTATCTAAGACAAAGGAATGAATCTCTAATATGGAGACAGTAGGAAGCCTTAGGAATACTACAAGGTTATGAGAGCTCTTTGATTAGCACTAAAATATTATCATCAACTCTGCCTATTCATAGTTGTTGGGGTTTTTTTTTTCCCTTGACTTCTACTTCATTCTTAAAATGTGGGTGTTAATGTATCACTCAAACCTATCACAATGTCTGAAAGACAGCTGACACTTAATGACTATTTGTTGAATAAATGAATGACAGAATAAATGAATATACTCCTCAGCTCAGGCATTATCTGTTCCATGATCTCCATGATCTACCAGGCTGGAGTAGGAGTGCCCATTTCTCTGTGCTCTCTTAGCATCCTGGGCCAGAGTCTATGCCAGCAATAAGCCAGTTATAGAAAAATACCTATTTTCATGTTTGTCTCCCACTGTAGCCATGAGCTTCTTAAGGGGCAGAGACTGTGCCTATTGATCTCCACACCCTTAGCACCTAGCACCTGGCCCACACATAGTAGGTAGTCAAGAAATGTGCCTGAGGCTGGGCACAGTGGCTCACACCTGTAATCCCAGCAACTCAGGAGGCCAAGGGAGGAGGATCATTTGAGGCCAGCAGTTGGAGACCATCTTGGTCAACATGGGTGACCTCGTCTCTAGAAAAATAATAAAGAAAAATTATCCAAGTGTGGTAGTGCACACCTGTAGTCCCAGCTACTGAGCAGGCTGAGTCAGGAGGATTACTTGAGCTCAGGAGTTTGAGGCTACAGTGATCTATGATGGTGATACTACATTCCAGCCTGGACGGTGACAGAGCAACACTCTGGCTGTAAAAAAAAAAAATGTTAAAAAAAAAAAAAAAAAAACCTAAAAAATGGCAGTGGACAAGAGGTCCAAACTTTTGAAGGTAGAAATTGAGATAGGCTCAGAGCCAATGATGTTGACTGCACTGACTTCATGTTCTGGTGTTGAGTGGAGCCAGGACATGGCTCAGCAGCTACCTGGATGGCTCAGAGCAGCTGTGGTTGGGAGCGGTGGGAGACAGGTGAAGCTCTGGGCCTACCTGGCCAGGTAGGGGCTTAGAGGATGATGCCTACAACACACTGGACTCTTCCTTGGAAGTGTCACCTTTGATCAATCTTTCCTTCTTCTCAATTCCATGTCTTTTAGTATTCCATTCTATTTTTCCCTTTTTCCCCACTCTATTTGTTGTTTGTGTGAAACATCAAGATTGCAGCCTTCTATATCCTGTCTTTCAGAATTTATGGAAAGTAGAATTTTTTCTTGGTTTTGTATTATAAGACATACATGTGATATGATCATGAGCCACCACGAGCTTAGATTTGAACTAAAAGTCAGCTGATACCAAAGTCAGGGATGTGACCACAACATCTCACCTCGCTGTTTTGTACCCATGCATTAACTCCTTCTATGACCCAGGTGTTCCTCGTGACCTGGATTAATCCATGTGCCCAGAAGTAAGCAACGTTCCTGGTTCCAGCAATCAGCATGGGAAATGTGGGAAGAAGAAGGTCTATGAGGTTCGTGATTCTGATCAGAGAGATTTTCCAAGGGATGAGGATTGGAGTAGAGGCATAAAATCAAGAAGTAGGAAATATAGAGGGTTGCTTCCCTCCCTTGGGCCTCACGCCACTCACCTGGCCTTTGCTACCTTCTCTTCACACCCTGGATCCATCAGGGGGCCACACTCTGAACCAACCCTGCGAAGTCAACACCAATAGCTTTGCCCTGGCTGCTGCTGCCGTGGGTTTCTGAGGTTCCCTCATTACCAGCGGGTCTGCCCATTTCACCTGGGGGAAAATGTGCCCCTGCCGGAACCGGATCATCACTTTTTATCTGGAAAAGCAGTTCATGGAGACTTTTATAATCAGTGAAAAATGCTGTCCTTTTGCACATTATAAATTCAAAACACTACAGTGTCTTCTTTCTAGATATTCCTTTCTCAACCACTGCAAATACTATGCAATTGAACAGAAAGGCCTTCTGAAAAGGATTACTTACTTGTCGGAATAATATCCCTGAAAATATACTCTGCTGGCTGTTTGCATTATTAAACATGTTTAAATGAGGGGAAAAAAAGCTACAAAAGTAAGAATGAATTTGAAGAGGTTTTGAAGGTATTAGAAATAGAAAGGCAGGCTTAAACGAGGGAATTGTGTCTGTGGTTTCATTTCTTTTCACAAAGATTCCAGCTGTAGGGCTTGGTGTGTATTTAATAACTGACCTTCCCTTACACCGAGCAGAGAAGTTCACCAGCACTGATTTATTAAGAGGGTTTCTGCAAGGAGAATTAGCCCTCCAACACTTTTGCCTGGAGGGGATAAGAAGAAATTTTTTCTTTTTTTTTTTTAAACCCCAAACATGAAGCTCTTGGGCCTTCTAAATGAAATTATCTATGTTTTTATTAACTGGGCCCCTGAGTTAAAAAGTTGGTTTTGATAAGGGAGAATAAATGAAAGAGAAAACTGCTGACATAATATTTTGGTTTCCAAACCCACTTCCACATTCTACTGTCCCTCTCAGGCCCGTACATGACTACGGTTTCTGTACTTACACCAGAATCCCAGATAGAAAGGTGCAGTTAATCCTGCCCAATGCTGAAATTTACCTCTACACTCTTAAGAAAATGATCATAGTGACTCTTTCAAATGCATTGATATAGGTTTCTGCCTTTCTAGAAGTTCAGTAATATATGATTTATAAACAGCTTAGTCTGGTCTTCTCCAGTCCTATAAGAGGCACAGTAGATATTATGATGTCCAAGGGCTTCTTTAGATTTGGGAGTAAAAGATGCTAAATTTCTCATCCTTCACAAACTTGAGAATTCCTCCTTCATGAATAGAAATGGGAAGGAAAGTGAGATTCAAGCACTGCCTGGGCCAATCCCAGTGCCCAATTCCTTTCTTTTAATATCCAAACCGGAAAGCATGTTTTTAAGCTGGTATCAGAACATTCCTTTCTTGGGCAATAATTATCCTTGAGAATCTAATGAAAACTGTGACTCCTCCTTTTAATTACGGACCCCCCAGATTAAAACCCCCAAGAGAAAAAGCATAGCCCTCTTTGTATTAAACTTCAATCTATGCTCTTTTATAGGTAAAGAAAAGCAGGTACATAGAAATGAATCTCTCTTCTACAATATTTATCCTAAAAAAAGCTTCTGAATCCCTTGACGGCTGACCCAGGGCCTGGCATTCTAATCATGAGACAGGCCTTTTTCTAGTTTGGTGGTTCTCATAGGTGAGCCTAAGAATTTCTGGGGAAGAGATTAAAATGTAGATTTCTAGGTATTACTTTAGAGATTGGGTAGGTTGAGGTAGAGCCTAAGAAAATGTACTTTTAAGCAAAACTCCTCCGAGATTTTGATGCTAGTGATCCACAGACCACATTTCAGGAAAGACTAAATTCTAGGTGGTCATCCTATGGCCATAGAAATTTTATAAATAAATAAATTAAATTGAAGAAGTAAATGAAAATAAATACAAATACATATGTACTTTCTCTGCTGTTCGTGCTCTACAGGAGCTGTGCTTTCCTTTCACGACTTATTTTTTAAGACAAAAGGTATAGAGTGATCTGTCCTGAAATGATCAAGCCTGTAAAGAGTGCCTATAGTGAGTGGCTTTTCCAAAACAGGATGCCTACAATGGGTGGAAAGAAAACATACGTGTTCACAGCAACAACACCCATCTGAACAGTCTATGGAACTGTGGTCTCCAGGACCCCAGATAAGATTAGGGTTTCCTGACCTGTGGCTAGTTTTGCAAGACATTTGTCTTCTCTGTTTACTATCAAGGTTTCCAGATGTTTATTTTGCAATATTCCTAGTCTCCTAAGGTGACAATCTCAGGGAGAGTGCACTGGGGAGGGGGGAAGGAATAATAGTGGTAACCGACGGGTCTAGTGCAGGGTACTAGTCCACAACTCTGGCATAACTTGGGTTATTTTCTTGAACTTTAGTTAAACTTCCACAGTGGTCCTGGCTGCGGATCCTAATGAAAGCCACAGAGTTCTGCACTGGGTTTCTTTCTCTGGGGTTCTTTATCCATCACGCTTCCCAAAGGATGTTAAGAACGTTTTCAAGAGTCTTTTAATTTTTAACCTTATAAAGTGCCACAGTACTTGAGAGGAGAAAGTACCCGTCTATCCACAGACCCAAAGACAAGAGTGAGCGATGGAGGAGAATGAGGATCACGACCTGTGAGTCATCAAGGGCTGCATCTATTGCTAAGTGGGAATTAAGTGTCTGAATTACAATGATCCTCCTTGTGGAATTTCTGTTTGACCAACTCTTTGTCATATTAATAATGTCATAGTACCACGGAAGCAGTTATTGAAACAGACACCCCACACACAAGCCCAGGGAATATACAAAATGAAAAACCTTGGTAGGTGCCGAATGTCTGGGGAAATAATAATAATAATAATGCATGAATCCATGTGTAGATACAAGGGAAGAGGCAACAGTCAATGAATGTAAAAAATAATGATGGTTACAACAAAAGCATAGAAGGTCCCTATGTAGCTCTTTCCTCTCTTCCTGGCTTCTAGCCTAAGGTTACCAAGCCCCTTTCATTCTGACACCTGTTATAGTTTTTACATCCCCTTACTTAGAGAAGCTTTGTGTTGGCGGAAGAGGAGAGCCTCTAAGATTTGGAGAATGAAAAGATATTGATTATTATAATATTAATGACACATATCTCTGAATGAAATCGTTTGGGGGCAGTAATCCTCTTTAAAGTTCTGGGTATCTTCAGAAATTACAAAATCTATAATTGTCAGTAAATTGCCTTTTCCATTTGGTGAGAAAATGTTCCTGGTGTTGACTTTCTATAGGGAAACCCAGAGTCTTCCTCATCTCAAATCTGTGTTGTCTTCGTGCGCATGAGCATATATGTGCTTTTATCACAAACTGAAATAGTATCCACGGTGCACAGTTGCCTGGGGTAGCACCAGTTTGCAAGGGTGAGGTGGTTGTGAGCCTACAAGGCCCTATAACTCAGTCTGAGGCAGTTCCGTCTTAATTTGTCAAAGTTTCTGTTATTTTAACACAGGCTATTTTGTGTTACCTGATATCTCTTGGCCCGGCCAAATCTCAGCAAAATTGAAATCCTTTTGTTTCTCTCTCATCTCCCCTTTCCATCTCTCTATATTGCCTTTTGTTCTTACTGATTTCAAATCATCTCACACTAGACTTAAGCTGACAAAGCCAAATTTCTCCCAGTGTATATGCTGAGAAACCCAAAGTCCTAAGTTCTTCTGATGGTCTTTGAGACACCAGGGCAGAAGATGGTAGGGAAAGCAGTCGGGTACAAGGATGCTGCTGAGTCCTTGGTTTCAGAGACACAACAGAAAACAAAACAAGTACGATCTCAGACCTCAGGGAGCCAGCATCCTAATGGGTAGAAAGAGATGATACACAAGCAAACAGGCAAATAAATAATTTTGGACAGTGATAACTGCTACAAAGAAAATAAAACACAGTGATGAGAGGGAGTGTTGGATGTGGCGAAGTATTTTGGATAGAGTGTTCAGGAAAGTCCTCTCCTGAGGGATGACATTTTACCTGAGATTTGACCAGTGAGAAGGAGCCACCTGTAGATCTGGGGAACAGGTGCGCCAGAGGACCACCTGTGTGAAAAGGCAGGAAGGGAATTGCTGTGCTCCGCGCATGGAACCAAAGAGGGAAGGAGAAGGAGGAGGTAAAGAGATAACGTGGGAGAGGCAGGTGGAATCTTGCAAGTCACACCATAAAGAGTCTCTGCTTTATTTTAATTGCTGACAGAAGCCATTGGAAAGTCTAAAGAAGGGACTAGGATAATCCAATTCTTATTTTAAGAAAATTGTATTAACTGCTATATGGTGGACAACGGATTGTCAGAGGGAAAGAATTCAAGTTCAGGGAACAGTTCGGAGATTTTGCAACAGTCTGGATGAGCAGTGATGGAGGTGGGTGCCAGCACGTGGTGAGAAGAGGACAGAGCCAGCAGCACCGTGGAGCTAGGAAAAGGCAGAGACCAGGATGACTCTGCATCTTTGACCTGATCGAGTGGGTGAATGCTATTGCCATTAACTGTGATGACGAAGACCGGGATTAATATAACTTTGGAGGGCCAAGAGTTCTGCTCTGGACACGGTATTAATCCATTTGAGATGCCTATTAGGCGTGTACAGGTGCAGGAATCAGGAGGGCAGAGGGGTAGGAGCACCCAAGCTCGGCAGGGAGGTCAAGGCTGCAAGATATCCAGTGGGAATCGATTCTGATTGACTGTCTTCGAAGCCATAGAGTGGGTGAGCAAGATACTCTCTTACAATAAGAGCTGAGCAGGAAAGGATTAGCCATGAGATGGGAGAAAGATCAGGAAGGGCGACAGAAGAGGGTCCTGGAAGTCAGTGTGAGTGTAACAGTCACTGCAGATCAACTGGAAGTATGAACGTGTTAGAAATCACCTACTCAGTGGCTGCTGTGGTTGTGTTCTGTCTCGGAGAAAGATCAAAAAGCAGCTCACTCTCAGCTGACTGGGAAAATAGCTCTTCTTCCTCCCACCTGCTTGCAAACACTCCACCTTTTCCCCCCACCATGAGAACATCCAGAAGGAAACTCTGGTAATGCAGAAAATCTGAAGATCTTATGTACAAGCAACAAAAGACAAGGAGCTTTAAAAACATTCTACCTGGGGCCAAAAGCTTTTAAGTACCCTGCTGCCTGCTCACCTTTCCCTCTAACAGTCGACTGTTCTTGGGGCCCCAGATAAATATATGTACTTTTCATTAGCAAGAGATAAACTTCATGTCAACAAGGGCTCTGCTTTATTCGTTACTACTTTTGAGACTTGGCAAAAATGATAAAATTAAAATTACCCATGGGTATTAGATGTAGACCTTCTTTTGTTTCTAAGGCTAGAGAGTAAAATTAGAAAGAAAATCGTACAGCGGGTTTTAAACCGATAAGCTTTATTAATGTATGTGATTTTAACACTTCTATGATGTATCTCACTTTGAGATGGTCCCAGGGTGGTTTGGGAACGTGGGCTGCCCAGTAGGTTCTAAGAGCTGCTTTCCAGCAGACAACAGGAGTAGATGATTTCTAGATTTTTCTCCATCTGTGAAAACAGGTACCCAGGGACAGGTTTACAATGGGGAGGCTGTTTTGGAATGTGTGATGACAGCCATTGTATTAGGCCCAGGAGGCCCTGGGTGAAAAACAAATGGAGAGACTTGAGGAATTCACTGCCCCAAATTTCAGATGTCAAATAACAAACTTTGACATTTAAAAGCTAAATTGTGGGTGCTTATGAAAATCCCTATCTTGTTCTGGATAGACCCAAATTCTTCTAAACAGTAGTGGCATGGGGTCTGAATATATCTGTCCCTCCTCTGAAGATGGCCTGCGCTGACTCAGGGCAACAGAGGGAAGGTAGTGGGTGGGTGGTGTCTGGCATTCAGGAAGCCAAGATAATCCAAGAGGCCAAATGCTGCAGTGGTTTTTTTCAAGTTTAGGGGTAAAGAATAGAAAAATGACCCCAAATCTTCAAAATACTTTGTTAACACAGTCTCATAGAGTGTTAGAGCATGAGAATTTTAAAGTCCAAATTCTTTCATTTTGCTGGTACTGAATTAATGAGAAGTTAAGGGGCTTACTCAAAATCACCCCAGCCCCCCTTATGCCGATTTCAGAACTCTTTCTATTGCACCGCTGGGCAGCCGGGTATCTCTGGATTGTGGGGGGGGGAAATCATCTCACTGGGTGATTTCCCCGAATTCATTCTTGCCTTTGGGCTCTTGGGAGTAGAAGCCAAGAACCTGCACAGTCTGCGAGCTGCAGGGCTGGGACCCAGGGCATTTCCCGTTAACCGGGTCAAGACAGCCAGTCTCTGTCAATCAGAGTTTGTCAGAGCCTATTTCATAGTGCATTATTAAATGCTCTGATGTCTTTGTAACCAAATAAATGCATTATGAACAGGACATTTTTTCTGCAGTTCTCTACAACATCCTGGATCTGTTCTTAGAAGCAGATAAAAAGGAACTCTGGCCACAGTAATACCAATTTATATGTGTTACAAAGCAATCCGTTACCTCGTTTCATTCTCCTAAAACTTTTCTCAAGGAGAAAGCTTAGGTCAGAGGTGTAATGACTTGGTCAAGAACACAGTTATTAATTAGATCCCAGGTCGTCTGCTATCTAGTCCAGTGTTTTTTCCATAATATAATTGGTCTCTTTATCTTGATATCTTGGTATCTTGAATGTGTGTTATTTTATTTTAGGAAGTGATTTTATTTATTTTATTTATTATTATTATTACCTTTTTTTTTTTTTTTTGAGACAAAGTCTCCGTCTGTGGCCCCAGGCACAATGCAGTGGCATCATTGTAGCTCACAGCAACCTTAAATTCCTGGGCTCAAGCAATTCTCCTGCCTCAGCCTCCTGACTAGTTGGGACACACCATCACACCCGGTTAATTTTTTTCTGTTTTTAGTAGAGATGAGATCTTGCTCTTGCTCAGGCTGGTCTCGAACTTCTGAGCTCAAGCAATCCTCCTACCTCAGCCTCCCACAGTGCTAGGATTACAGGGATGAGCCACCATACCCGGCCTGATGTTTGTATTTGTTTGGCTGGAGTGATTACAACTTTTTTGTACTCGAGATAAAGTATACGTAGCACAACATTTACCATTTTAACCTTTTTAGGTGTACAGTTTAGTAGCATTAAGTACATACACGGTTGAAACTTTGGAGGCAAAAAGGAATAAGAAAGTATAATAACAATTATTACAATAAAGATAAAATCTAATTTAATTTAATAGTAAGTCTTTACTAAATGACAAGCAATGTGCTAAGAGTGAATCTGTAATGTCTCACTAAATTCTACAAGTAAATCTGGTGGCTATTCTTATCTTTCTTTTACAGATGAGGAAATAAACGCTCAGAGAGGTTAAGTAACTTGCCTAAGGTCACCCAGATGGCACGTGACACAGTCCAGTCACAAACACGGGCAGTTGACTGACGTGTTCACACTAACCCACCACACCTTGTTGCTTTCTCTTTGAGGCCGCTAAACAAAACAAGTAAGAACTGAAAGGCTTAATTCTTCTCTCTTGGCTTCTCTGGTTTTAACCTTCGTATGTTGACTGGCAGCTAAGCAACCCACGTCGCACCAGAATTTTAGAAGACGTATTTGAGACAGAGAAGAAGACCAAGAGTCTCTTGCTTCTCCCCAGTCTGAAAAATTAGGATCCCTCTTTTCTGGTTGAGGCTAGATGTTGAAACCAGCAACATCTAAGACTGGCCCAAGACACCCCAAATCATGCTTATGCTAAAACAAGTCATAAGAGAACCTCAGTTTTCTGAGAAGGGACCATGGCAAGCAGGAAACACATTTATAAATGGGAAGTGACTGATTTCATTTCACAATAAATGTCACTAAATAACTCAACCAACTTAGTTCACACTTTTTGCTAATAGATTGTTATGGAAAATGTAATTGTAACTTCATCAACAAGCAGCCTGCTATAGAGTGGTGGAAAGAAGACATGCACACAGTATAGACATGCACACACCTATAAATTTTATATTAGTGAACTTTGTTGTTTTGACTTGAATTGATTTAAAGAGCCTTGGGCTTTTTAGATGGCGTATGGGAGATATGTTGAATTAAAAACAAACTTAAGATAATTACCTCATATAAGCTACATATTTCCTTATGCCCTATTCCTTGTAGATAAGTATTCGTGGAAGAAATAGATTTATATTATTTTGGGGTAGAGTGTCAGCTTCTCTTAGTCTGCATTAATGACTACAGAAAATATTTCTAATGACAGAAACACAGTGCCCCCAATTCAGGTAAATGGTCTTAAAGGGAGATAAACTGAAAATCACCTGCTAAAAGGCAGTAAACTCAAATACTGTATTCCTGCCTTATCCACGGTTTGGCTTTTTGTAGTTTCAATTAGCTGCAGTCAACTGCAGTCAGAAAATAGGGGCGTACAATAAAATAAGATTATTTTGAGAGAGGGAGAGACCATATTCACATAGCTGTTATTACAGTATATTGCTATAACTGTTCTATTTTTTTTACTAGTTATAGTTCATCTCTTACTGTGCCTAATTTATACTTAATAAATTAAACTTAGGCCGGGCGCGGTGGCTCACGCCTGTAATCCTAGCTCTTGGGAGGCCGAGGCGGGCGGATTGCTCAAGGTCAGGAGTTCAAAACCAGCCTGAGCAAGAGCGAGACCCCGTCTCTACTATAAATAGAAAGAAATTAATTGGCCAACTGATATATATATAAAAAATTAGCCGGGCATGGTGGCGCATGCCTGTAGTCCCAGCTACTCAGGAGGCTGAGGCAGAAGGATCGCTCGAGCCCAGGAGTTTGAGGTTGCTGTGAGCTAGGCTGATGCCTCGGCACTCACTCTAGCCTGGACAACAAACCGAGACTCTGTCTCAAATAAATAAATAAATAAATAAATAAATAAATAAAATAAATAAATTAAACTTTATCATAGGTATGTATGTATGGGAAAAAAACATAGTCTACATAGGGTTCCCAACTATCCACAGTCTCAGGCATCCACTGAGGGTCTTGGAAAATATTCCCCCAGGATAAGAGGGACTGCCTCAAGAACTTTTCAGATTATGTGCCAACTGGGCTTAAAAGCATTTTACTTTCTCTTGCATGTGGCAGAGAACATTCAGAAAACTGGCAAGAGGGATGGTGATAGCAGAGAATTGGTAAAGAAAACAAGAAAATAGTAATGAAGTATGTATATTTTTTTATAATAACATATCAACATTGTTTTGTTAATTAACACAATTGTACCAGCATTGTCAGGTTACTCCACTGTGTAGTCACTCTTCCCACCCTCCTTCTATACTGTACTCTTTGGAAGGTCACTATGTGCAACCCACACTTAAAGAGTGGGGAGTTAGTTGTGCTTTACCTTCTAGATGGCAGAATATCAATAAAAATTATTTGGAAATTTTTTTTTTAAAAAAAGGACACAAGAAAAAAACCCCAGAGTCTCTGGGGCTCCCCTTGCTGTATCTGGTGCTGCAGCCGTTGGCATCCGGTTGAGAGCTACATCCTCATGGCAGGGCACAGGAAGAAGCAGCCCCTAGGAGCAGGTGAAATTACAGAAACAAAGATTCTTGACACAGGAAACAGACTTCCAGAGCTTGCAGTAAAACAACAAATGCTTTACTTTCTACGATGTTGGCTTGTCGCCACAGTGGTAAAAACCAGCCAAACGGTCCCCTGATGCCCATGGTGTGACGGTCCAGCATTGGAGATAGAGTCCCACAGTGGCGTTTTGTTGTTGTTGTTTCGTTTTATTTTGAAATAACTTCCGATTTTCAGAAGAGTTGCAGAGAGTTCCTGTATGTCCTGCACCAGCTTCCCCTAATGGTAACATTTTACATAACTGAGGCACATTAAACAACACTGAGAAATTAACATCGGTATAATACCATTAACTAAACTACAGACTTTATTTGGATGCTATCAGGTTTTTTTTTTTTTTCCCCCACTAGCTTCTTTTCTTTTCTAGGAACCAGCCCAGGACACAAACAGAGTGGGGTTTTAATCACTTTATTCCCTTGCTCAAAAACAAGCTCTCAATTGCTAACCAACATAAGTGTTGTTCAGTTACTTGGTGGCATCCTATATTTTTAGAGCCGTCTGCCACTATTCCCCAACACGTACCTGATAAAGTTTGGGTAGAGCCAAAATGGGCGTGCTTGCTTTCTCTCAGTATATCCCGACCTCCCCGCAGCCACAGGCTTGCTCGTGCTGCTCCCTCAACTTGAAAGGCTTATGCTTTGCGAAAGCAGTCTTGGTTCCACAAGCCAGATGTGTGCTTTCTTGCCTAACAATTTCTGAAGCAGAGTATCGGTGCATTGCTCGTGTGGCATATTGGGAAGGACAACACCACCTGGGGCATCAGGGCAGAGTGAAAGGGCGAGGCCTGGGACGGAGGTCGGCAGGAAGGCCCTGGCCTCTGAAAGAGGGAGGGGACAGCAGTCCCTGGATGGAGCATGGCAGGGAATTTGAAAAGAAACTCCACACTCTCACCCACTGGAAACCCCAATGCCATAGAATGCTTAAGGCATCCCAATATAGTTTGATCCTGATATAGATTGCAATTATATCATATAAATAATATTAAAAGAGTTGGTTATTTCCTACCTGTAATACTTCCCATTACTTTTGCTGGAATAAAACCCGTTTTCACCCAAACTCTGTTTATAGAAAAACCTAACTCGTCATAATCTTATTTGTTTTGATATTTGTATGTATTTCCTCCCCCCTTACTCTACTAACGATTGAATCAGTAATTTTTAATCAGTAGCATAAACTTTTTTTTTCTATTTCTCTTCCCTTCCTCTTCCCTCCCATCTGCAGCATAAACTTTAAGGGAAAATATGTATCATTGACCAGAGCAACTCTTTTGTAGTTTTATAAATCTATACTTGCATTTGCATAATGACAATAGACTTTCATATTGTTATATACATATAATAAAAATAATTCCTAAAAAATGAAAAATAACCTTCAACATATCAAGACGTGTTTACAAAGCTCAGACAATGGAAAAGAATATATGACTCTTCATATTCTGAATGCAGAGTGCTGATTTCTTTTTTCTTCAATTGAAAAAAATGCTATACTTTTTTATTGGTTTTCTTATGTATCTTTCAGCATTAAGTTAGCAAAGAAATTTAATAAAAACTGAACAGGATAAAGTGAGATTATGCATTAAACTTGGGAAGGGAAACTTCATGAAGTTTCTTTACATATCCTCACAACAATGAGTTCTGAAACAAGTAGAGTTTAATAGAGACTTAAATGAGATACCACCTGACTATAGAGCATTTTATGAAAACGTTTGTATGAAAACATTTGATTTTTGTATTTGATCATGCAGCAGTCAAGGCTGGGGAAATTAGCAAGAAATGTATTGTTCACTAGATGTGACTAAAAGGGAGACATGCATTTTTCACACCTTTAATTATCTTATAAAATGTAAATATTCTCTTTTTTAAATGCAAAGCAAAAGTTTAGAAAAAACTGTCAGTGAGAAGCAAATATTTACCACTTGCAGTTTTTTTATAAATCCAACACATCCCTCAACTAAAAATATAAATGTGAACTAATTTCAAGTCCATCGAACAGATATTTGTTTTTGTTTCCTGGGTTTTGTCATTTTAGGGAGCCAGGCTGGATGTAACTTCAAAAACACTTGTATTGAAAAACGTTTATTTTATTTGCAAACTTAGAAATATTTTGCAAGTTTACAAATAAACAGAACAAATTCTTCTACATAACAACAAAAAGGCGGTTTTTTTAAAAACTGTTTCATCTTTTTCTTTTCTTCCTTCCATATTTTTAGAAAACGTCATCTAACGAGAGCTACTTAGAGAATTATTCCTATCCCAAAGAAAATATTTGGGCAGATTTATTCATATCCTTGGTTTAAAAAGGATATGAGCAGGCTAAACATGTCTTATTGAAGAAAGGAAATATACCACATAGTTTCTCTTACACATTAACAAGTCCTTTTTATTCCAAAACCTCAAAACATTCTATATCTTTAAGAATTGGAATCCCCTCAAACAGCAGCTTTCCAAAGAATCACGGTAGCATTTTAACTGTCAAAAACAAAACTTGATGGCAGTTTCAAGCAACTACATAGGAAGAAGGGTAAGCACTTACAAGAACACACTCACAGCAAGAAATAGTCCCCTTGATAATTCTGATTGCCATTCCAGTGCTCACAGTGGGATCGGTGGCCCCACCCAGGGACAGTACGCATCTGAGAATTTTTTGAAGGGGCCTATGTTTTGGATTTGTTTAGAGCAGTTTGTTTATAGGGGCAAGGCAGAACTTTCTACGCAATTCCAAGAGCATCAGTCCTGGTTTCACTCTTCACAAAAAAAAAGTGGATCCTCAAATCTTGTTGCTGGTAACTCATTCAATCCAGGCAAAATTAGTGACAAGTACACCCCAATCTAATCAAATAATTAGGGGAATCCTTTTGAGTTGGTTGAAATGGGAATTGGCCTGCGATGGATCAGTTCTCTCCTGTTTCTGTTGCACTCTTCCTTTTCCTCTTCCCTTTCTTTGGGCTACCCTTACCTTGCCTTTTATTTTTAATTAAAAAGAAAAAAACATATATATATATATATGTGTGTGTGTGTGTGTGTGTGTGTGTGTGTGTGTGTGTGTGTGTGTGTGTGTTTTAAGCAAGCAGGCTGTGGACTGATTCTCAAAAAAGCTGCACCTGCATATATGTGTAAGGGACCTGTTAACACCAGAAAAGGAAAGTGATTTGGGACTGACTCAAGGCAGGGAACTACCCACTGAATCATCGCTGACACCTCCAGGGTTTCTTTGGAGGTCTCGCATAAGAACACGGACCCAGCCCAACCCTGTTCAGCTTATGAGAGCTTAGATGAAGGTGGTATGGCCGCCAGCCACATTACTCATTGGGGATATTGACTCATATACATTTATAAGGGGTGGGCACAGAACACTAAATATCCCTAAGGTGTTTTGTAGCTTGATTGACGCTGCTGGGCCACAGAGTGACGGAACTCCCTTTCTAATTCTGGGTATAACATGCAAGTTTCATCTTCACCACATGCGTTTCTTATTTATTATCCAAATGTTTGGCAATCACTGCTCATAACTTAACATTCGCCTATTTCAAATAAGAATGTTTGCTATTTGTTGAGAGATGAACTGAAAAAAGACAGCAAAAAGTGGATTCTTTAGACCACTTGATCCACTATGGGTGGAATGACCTTTACTTAGGATTTTGTACATATTTAGGGTCAGAAACACTCTTCTTCCTTGCGGTTTAGACTTGCTTGTTAATTCTCCTTGCATAAGTTAACCTCAGAAGTTAGATGATGCCCCCAATGTGGAGCACGAGTTTCTACCAGACACCTCTGCCTTACTTTCCATCCAGGCTGAATGTGATCTTTGAATAATGGCTTTGCAAGAAGATGAATACATCTATCTATTCTCTCAACCACTATTTGCTGAGACTTACTGGCTCAAGCCATTTCTCCCCCTCTCACATCCTTCCAAATTCCTCTTTCTAACCAAAAGAAAAAAAAATTGATAGATCTTGCCTGTCTGTGTTTTCCCCCCACTTTCTTTATAAAGTTCCCAAATACATTCTTTTAAGTTTCATTTAAACTAGGGCATTTGGTAAGTTGATAGTTACAGCATGCTCACAGCTGTGGGAAAACTGACATAAAAAATAACCAGCTCAGAAAAATGGCCCATGCACAACATCTTTGGGTTTTTATGTTTTATTAGCAATTTGGACTCATTACTGTTTGGGGGAGGAAGGAAGGGAGGTAGATGTTTCTGCAAGTTGTTTCTTTAATGTATTAAGCAGAGTTTTCCAATCAGGTTTAATGCAACTCTGCGTGGCCCTTTTAGCTGGGCTGCAGGAGATCTAGGCAACCTTGCCCGCCGGCCCCCGCTCTCCCTCACCCCTGCACCTCCCCACACAAGTCCTTGCCCCTGCCCCATTCTCCTTAACTGAAATTCATCGTCCAGTGGCGGAGGCCAACCTAGGTATTTCGTGATGCTTCTGTGGAAAAATGAGATAACCTCCTTGTCTCAACCCAATATGCTCTCTGATCTTTCCCAGTTTTTGTCTTTTTCTTAGCCTTTTGGGCAAAGGCATGATTACCACTCGGGTCATAACTACCACATTGTCACTATAGTTTTGAATTATGACAGCCAGAAAGGGCTGGGTGATATTTAACAGCCTGACATCACAGACTTCCCTGACATACTTAGGTCTGTCTTCCTTCCAGAACCCTCATTATTTGTACCTGTTCCGTGACTCCTGGGAGAATAGACTCTCTCTCTAAAACTCTCTTTCCCTTCCCTTTGTGCTTTTCCAGGGTACTAACCTCCCTTCTCTCACCTGAAAGGGCCGTCCGTTTTGTTGTGGAAAAGCATTAATGCAGACTAGAAGAGCTCTGTTCCTAATCTTTTCTGAATCTTGGTGAGTGTTTGGAATATAAAAACAAAACTGCCTGCTGGAACAGTCTTCCGTGGCATTCCTCAGGAAAATCACCAATTATCACATTTGAGGAAATATTAAACACACAGGCATCACGTCTTCCAGCTCCAGTGCTACCCTTTCCCTAGGAACATGGGAGCTATGATGGAAACATGGTGGGCACAAGAGGAATCAGAAGAATAAAATAGGAAAATTCGTTTTGCTCAAACCCTCACCCTTGGAGGAAGAAAGGAAGGGAAGAGAAGAAAGGGGTGTGAGGGCGGAGGGAGGAAGGGAGAGAGGGGAGGAAAAAAGTGACTGGTAGTATTTTTCATCTTTCCTTAGACAAACACTATTTTTAATGTTTCAGAAGGAATTGAAACTGGGAAATATTTGGAATTTAAAATATCAAATTTTACGTGAAGGGCTGAATTAGGTCTGCGCTCCTTGAGCTGATACATAGAAGGGAGACAAGAATGCTAATTCCACCTCTACAAACAAGATCACCGGTTCAGCATGTTTTTCATGACTAAGTTGATAGTTCACAGGACGGATATTAGAGCTAAGTAAGCAGGAAAGTCCCATATAATGGGTTTCTAGGGTAGTACAGCTCTTAATTGAAGTCTGGGACCAGCAGCAACAGTAGTATCTGAGCATTTGTTAGAAATGCAAATTCCTGGACCCCACTCCAGATCTACAAATCAGAATCTCTGGGAGGGTGGTGCCCAGGAATCTGCATAATTGCTTTCCAGGTAATTCTTCTGCATGCTAAGTTTGAGAGACCCTGTACACACTCTCCCCCAAAAGAATTTCACCTGTACTTGGGAAGGAATAGTAATTATCATGCCTTCCTTCAATAAAACAGCAGTACCTGTAGTGCTAAAGCAAATCAAGGTGTAGAAGAACATGTTTTTTTATGAGCAAATAAGAGAAGAGGATAGAATAAATGAACACAAGCACACATCTATCTGTCTACAGAGATTAGAAGACATTAAATTCCTAGAAGGAAAATAAATACCAGAAATATATGGGGAAAGAAATCAGATCGCTGTAGGAAAGCAGGCTTTCCGCCTCTCATACCTCAGTGTAGAAACCAGAGACGGTTCCAAATGGCAAATATAAAAATGGAATCTTAGACCAGAGATTTATGGTCCCATCTTGCCTTAGAGAATTCTTCAGCCTTCACTCACAAAGGGAGAGAGATTCCTCGAGGTAATATATCCACTCTATTGACACTGCTAAGAAGAGGATTTTATAATAGTATTAGGAGAAATTTCCATCTTTCAACTATACTGACACCCTCACGTACAAATCGTCCTCCTCCGCCATGAGTGAGCATTGAATAGCAAACCTGATCGTGAAGCTACACGGGCAGATAACGGCTAACTCATAAGCCAAAGGCTCCCTCATGACACACAGACAGAGAGAACTCATCCAGGGTAGAAGGCTCTAGAAGAGCTCCCTCAAACATCTCACAGCATAATCTCAGTCGTGTCCTCAGGGCTGTCTGTGTGTTGAGGGGAAATGGAGGTAGGGGTTGGGGGGGTTCCATCATCTGCTTAAATCAAACTTTTCAGAGAGAGATGACAAGTCAGCTTTATGGTTTGGCCCTCAAAGACTCACTGTGCGGAGCAAAAATCAACAGCCCTGCTCGCACAGGTTTGAGAGGGCCAAGTTTAACACCGCCGTTTCCTGCCGAGGCAAGCTCGAGAGAGAGCACACTTAACCCACCTCGCGTTGGGAACTCCTGGTGGTAGCATAAAATACGGTGCTGAGCTGGGGTGAAGCCACCTGGTGAAGTCACTTACCGTCAGAACTTCGCAGGGACCCGGACATCTCTGCCTCATAAAAGCCCAGGCCCCTTCAACATCTTGTCCAAACCACGTTAGGCTTTTTTCCCTCACCTTTTAAATCAAGGTGTTGGTGGCTGAGCCTGGATGGTAAGGTGCCCTTTCGACCCATTAGATCATCACAGGAGTGTCCTGACTTCTCTTCTGCTTGCCTCCTTTTGTCTCCTCTTGCAGTGATTTTACAAAGTTCTTCGGATGATCAGGTCTAGGCAGCTGGGAAGAGCGGCATGTTTTTTTTTTTTTTTTCTGCTGCTCACTTAAGGGCAGCCACCTTGTCCCAGGAGCTGGCATGCTCAGGCCTAATATGAAACACACTCATAGGAAACAGATCCAAACAAAGAGCTGTGTTTCCCTGTGACATGATGTTTCTGCCCAAGTACAGCATGTCAGTTTCCTCCACAGCTGGTGCGCTTGCCGATGGTTACAGGAAAAACCATTGTCATTTATAATGTTTACAATTTGTCTGCAGCTTTCACATTAAATCCTCATTATCTTCCCCTTTAAAATAATGTATATGAGATTTCAACCTTTTTTGTAAGTATTAATACAAGGGAAGGATCCCCCTACCCGCCCCCCCCCCGCCCCCACCACTCGAGCGAATGAATGTCCTGTAAGGCTAAAAAAAAGAGTCAGAATAAACCTAAAAAACCAATCAGCTGTTGCTTACATGAGTGAAAAATAAAATTCAGAAAATACCAGCGCTTTCCTGAATTTCGTGACTCTTTTTCGGTAAAGAGAGGGAATTTTATTTATAAAGTTTAGCCTCTAAACCCAGCAAGTAATTTATGCTAGCAGACATATAAATGGCCCGGAGGAAAATAGATGATGTGTAGAGAAAATTTTGATTTTGTGCAGAAAGAGGGAGAAGCAGTTTCCCTCTTGACATGTTGACATGGAGACTGGGATCCATGGGAGCCAGGAGGGTGGGGACGGTGGGTGGGGAAATGAAAGAGAGAATATTTATGGGGAAATCTTTATCCCTAGTCATTACATAAATTTGAGAAACACTGAGCATCCAGCATGAGTGATACACGCAAGTCATAAACAATTGTGATATGAAGAATGCTATGGGAGTGTGGTAGGCTGTATCTGGAAGGGCAGCTAGGAATGGGGTCAAGGGGAAGGAAGCAATTGAATAAGGCTTTACAGAGGAGGTAACATCTGAACTAGGGTTTGGAGGTTACGGAGAAGAACACCAGAAACAGAAGACACTGAGATCCTTGAAGTAAAGGCCATGTTTTCATTCCCCCATCCCTCCACACCCAGGGAAAGAGCTCAGTCAGTGCTTGATGAATGAATGCTGAACTGTATTTTGACAGAGAAAGCTGAACTGAAGATGACAAGGAATTGCCAAAGTGGCTGGAATGTTCAAGGCCTGGCAAGCCATGGAGAATGGCTAAGGGAAAGGTTCGTGGAGAGAGAAGAGGGGCAATGTAAGGTGGGGTCAGATGGTGAAAAGCTTTGAAGCAACACTGAGGAGGATGGCTTTTTCCTCTGGAATCCAGCACTTCCCAGAGTGGGTTGTGGGGAACATGAGTTCCACAGAATATTGATGTAAGAATACGAGTGAGGAAAAGAAGAAAGGGAAGAGGAAGGAGAAGAGGAGGAGACATTATCCCATATTTAAATAAATTTAGGAAACATTAGTTTAAACAAAGTTCTCTAGCTTTTTTTACTATAAGATTTCTCAGTTTTTAATAAGATAATATTTTATCTCCAAGTCAGTGTGGGCACTACTAGGTGGTGGAATTTATTTCTGTTTGTAATTTTACATTTGTTCGGGAGATTTTTTTATCTCTACTTTCACAAGTATGTTATCAGCCCTGAGAGGGCAATGACTAACTCTGCTTTTGTTCACCATCATAACTTCTCTGAATAACAGAATGCCTAACTCATAGAAGGTGCTCAAAAAAATTGTTGGATGAATAAATGATAGTTTGGCTGGGTATAGAATTCTAGGTTCAAAATAATTTCCCTCCAGTTTTTTGAGGACAACTGTTCTTTGATTTCTAGCAATTAGTGTTGCTGATGGGACATTCAAGGCCATTCTGAATCCTATTCTCTTATTGATAACCTATTTCTTTTTTCTTTTTTAAAAAACGTATAGAGTTTTCTCTTGATTTTTATAGATAAGTTATAAGCCATAATAGCTATGCTATTCTATGCACAGCACATTTTTGGTATTGTCATAAGGACAAAAAAAAAAAAAAAAAAAAAAAAGACCAAAAGACAAACCATCATTTACAGAGGAAAGAGGGAATGCCAATAATCTCAATTCATTTGAATAAAGTTTTTAAATAAATTTTTGTCCCAAGGCCACTCCTGCTCTTTGAACTATTGACTTGAAGTTTGGAATATGGCTGAGGGCCCTGGGGAATAAAACCACCTGCTTCTAGTATTTTGGAGAGAAGTTTCTTCTACCTTTCTCTCCACTGTTCTGATCATGTCTTCTAGAAAATCCTCAAAGTTTCTAATCTAATAATGACACCCATTGTCATTTCCCAGTGCTGTTATAGTTTTATGTGTGTGTGTGTGTGTGTATATATATATATATATATATATACATATATACATGTATATATATAATACATATATTTTTATGTTTTACATCCCTGAGCTTTCTTTTCTTATTTTTATTTCCTATTTCAAGGGGAGGTAAAGACGAGGGGTAGGTATAAGAAATTGGTTTTCTCTCTTGAACCACTGTAGTTGTATTTCATTTTTGCATTTTAAGCTAATCATTCCCTAGAGATAGCAAACTCATACTTGGAAATTTAATTCAACTTAATCTAATCCATACTGAAACAGATTTCTTGTGTGTTTAAATTAGGAGGCAGCTTAAAAACTAAAACTCATTGCAAAATACGTTGTCACAAAAAGTTGTGTATTTCTATAACTTGGTTTCCAGCTCCTTCTGCCAAGGATACCATGAGGATTAACAATAAAATATCAGTCAAGGGCTTTGGGCTGTCTGCATGCAAGACGTATCTGGCTAGAGGACATTGTCACAGAGAACTGAAAGGAGAATAAAAAGGTTTCTGAAATGGGTTTAGGAAGAGTGTTCCGCAGCTGACACCTTAAACTTCCTCATTAGTGGCAGAAATGCTCTGTTGCTTCTTTCAAAGCTCACTTTGCCCTCTTTTGCTTAAAATATCCAAGATCCTAGCAGGCATTTCACTCTGAACACCATTTCCATCTTCCAAAGTGCCACAGGAACCAATTCCAGCTGCTGAGGGGACTTTCCAGATACTAAATAATCGCCTGCAAAGGCTTTACTCAGGCGTGCCTAATAAACAGGAAAAATCCCATCCGCCCAGTACACTTCTTGAGTAGGTTGTTTAAAACATTGATTCTCTTCCACATTTGTGAAAGGAATGAGTCAGTAGGTCAGTGTTCTGAAGCAGAGGACCAAATAAAGTGTTCATTCTCACTTTGGAAACCCCTGAACATGAAGACTTGTTATAAATTATAATATGGACATCATATTTAGTGCAATGATTTAAAGATTAGTGACCTAGCCAATAGAGGCACTACTGAGAAAGCCTTCATTTGTTGCAAATCCTGTCTCTGTGCTGTGTTTCCCCCTACAACAGGAGGCTGCTATCTCTACCCATTTTTGCACCAGTTGTGCAGCAGCTGTCAGCCCTTTCCTTAACCCCCTCCCCAAACTAGAGACTCAACATGCCCTTCCCATCACCCCTTGCTTTAATCAGCTTGGAGTCTGAGAAAGCCAGGCTGCATCCTCCTGGGAACGCCACGAATGGCTGGTGGGCCACTTGGCCAGACCTCAGCGAGCTGTCTATTTGATAGTGTCTCTCACGTTTCTCTGTGCATGAGTGCAGACGTGCTTTGTTCCGGGATGCCTGAGCTACCCCGGTGCAGCTGCAGGGACCGGCTTCTCTTGCAATGAAGATAATTGCCGCATGCACAGAACAGAAACTCTTGCCTCCTTCACTACTGTTAAGCATCTCCAGCCTGTGTTAAACTCCACATAAAAGGCAATCTAACAAAAGAAGCTTTTAAAACTAAACCTTCAAATCAGCTCACGGGCACAGGCAAATATGAACTATCGTTTTGGCTATAATTCTGTTTCTTTCTGGGCTCGCACAACCTCGGAGTTGGTCATAAAATACATTTTACTCTTTGACTTTGGAAATTTTACCCGTATTCTTTGAAAAACAAAAGTCTGGGGCATGTATGGGAGAAATGGCTCCAGAAAGCAATTAAAAACTCATCCTCTCATCTGTCTGGAGCCATAATTATCCCTGATATGCAAGCCATGTTCCACCCTTATCAGTGCATTTATTTATGTTGCACGCTCTGCATTAAGGAGGACAAAGGTGTGGAGTGAATGATGCTCATGGTCACAAATATGTTGTTTATGCAAGAGTAACCTAAGATAAACTATAATGTGCCTGCTCAGTGAGCAGACAAGAAATGGAACCAGCAGTTCATCATTTTGTTCAATCAGTGTTCTCTGTGTGCAAACAAAGAGATTTATACACACATAAAGCAATAAAAACATCCTTCAGAATATTTCTCTGAATGAGTTTATGGCTGCACTCTAATGAGCTATGCCAGCATATATCTAAGCAGCTGGCTTAGGATAGCTGATTGGTTCCACTGCTTTACAAAGGAGACACAATGACTAGAATAGAGAGCTTTGGAACATTTTACTTTTTTAAGTGTAGGCCAAGAGGGTGTGGTGGGGAGTAGGGGAAATAGAATAGACAAGGCGGACTGAGAGTCAACTCAGCTCTAACACCACTAGTCAGAATTGTCAAAGCAGGCTCTGACTTGGATCTTGAATTCCTCCTGACCTGACAGGTTGTATTTGGAAAACAATTATCCAGAGACATCCCCTTGGAACTTTGAACTGGTCACCTACTTCTCCAACACATGGCATGAAACATTTTTTTAAAAACCACATTCGCCATGAGCTTAAGACCCTTTGTAAGTATGGCAGGTGTGGGTAATGAGGTTGGTGCTTTGTGGATGGGACAGGTGTATTTTCAGAAGGGATTATATGTACGTGGGATCCTGTCTATATGGAAATGTATTCCAGGTACCCAAGTATTCCATGTATCTGAAAGTCTCTCAAAAAGCCCCCCTTTTCCTTGCCTTTCTTCCCCCTACAATAGTCTCATGTGTTGTCCTCTGAGTTGGCTGTACCGAAATATTTTTCAAGAAGAGAGGACAATGAAAGTGGAGCTACAACCTTCTTAGATGTAAACGTATGAGGTTTTTTTTTTTTTTTTTTTTTTTTTTATAATCAAAGAGAACTGCATTATGAATAAAGAGCTCTGGACTAAACTCTCAAGATGAGTGAAAGCATTGGCTGAGCAGAGATGGACTTGGAAAGGTCTCTCCTATGCACTCACTTCTCAGCCCCTTCCTCCTGAGAAAGCTTATACTGACAATGTTGAAAGTTTCCGCAGTGCAAACCCAAGGCCGTGGCCAATTGGCCTTGTTGGGACATTGATATTCCCCATTTTATACTTTGGATCCAGACTTTAAATCATTTATACAATGTGTTGCTATGAAAAATCATCTGAAAAATGATCTGAAAAATCATCAGATGATGATTTTAACTTGTGAATATTACAAAGGAGGAAATTATTAGGTGCAAATAAATGAGAGTGATTTCTTTTCAGTCGTGCACAAGAATGTTGCACCCCACTGATATTACTCAAGAGGCAGAATGCCATTTATCTTATTGACTCTGGGAATGAGGAATGCTACACCCATAATAGTGCATTTAATTTTTTTAGATGTAATGATTATCTCAACAAAAATCTCTCTTGTCTTCATCTTCGTAAATATTTTCTTTGTTGTTTTTATTTTTGGCTAACCTAACTTGAAAAAGATAAATTTGTGTCCAGTTAGATTCTAGCTTTTGTTAATAGCACCAATTAGATTCTCTCTTTCTGGTTATGGTTATGAGTGAATGTTATGGTGTGACCAGCCTATAAAGGGGCAAAGCTGGACTGACTTTTAGACAAGTATGTAGACATATCTCCATTTCTTTTCTCTCTTAATCAATAAAAATATTTTCAATAGGCTCAATTTTCTACATATTAAAATGTTTCTGAATGTATCGATGAACTGTTGCCTTTTTTCTTTCCCACCTTTACTTTGTTAGGCTAGAACTGTTGGCTTTGACAGGGATTAATTAAAACCCGGCTATTATTTCCGTTACAGTCTTTGCACAAAGCTCATTTGACTGAGGACATTTAGAGCTCCCCAAACTGCATCAGTGTGTAAAACAAACAAAGATACAAACAAAAACTCCTATGTGTTCATTTGTCAATATGTCACCATTGTAAAAGCTAAATGTACACGTCATTACTAATAGAAACTTCTTATTTTTTGTTATTAAAAAACACATAACACAAAATCTACCATCTTAACCATTTTTAAGTGCACAGCTCAGTTTAACACAAACCTTTTAAATTTTATTATATTTAAAGACTTTTTGGTGTAAGTTTTTAGACAGGCAAAAAAAAAATTAAAGAGTAATATGATAAAAGCCTCCAATCCCACCACTCAAGCTCAGAAATAAATGTTAGAAATAGGATTCAATTTTTACCTGTAAACCCTTCCTAGGTCCTAGTCACTTCCTTCTCCCCAGCTACAAAGGTCACTGGGGTCTTGAATTTGGTGCTTATTATTCCTTTGCCTGTCTTTACACTCTTACTACCTATGCATATTGTACATGTGAACCCCTCACATCTCAATCCAGATGCCTCATTGGTGTCCACTGTGATGCCTGGTTATGTGGGAGATATTAAAATGCAGTAATTCTTAAGCTTGAATGAATATTGCCCACATACCAACCCATCTCTCCAAACCATTTGGAATCACATCACTGCTGACTCCATTATACAAACTTACAAAATGAAGTACAGCAAAGGCAGATGAATTATCCTGGGCCACAAGACATCTCAGTTGCAGGACACAAAAGAAAACACAGTGTAGAGGGAAGCCACTCTTGCCCATCACTAGCCTATGAGGCTGTTGTGCTCTAGAGCTACATAATATATTTATAAGTGCTCCGCAACATGTAATAAATCATTATGTATTGATTTAAACAGCGCCATTTGCAAGCCTCCAAGTGCTGTGCTGTATCACACACATAAAGGAATCGCATCATTTTGCAGGCCACGGGCAGGCAGGAGCAGCTCAGTTAGGGGCCCTGGCTATTCAAGTGGTATCAGCAGAACTTCTCCAGTAAGCTGACAACCAGAAACAGGGAGTGGAGTGCATCGACTCCTCAAAGCAGTAAGCCCCAGCTAATTGCTGAGGGAATATGTGTTATGGTGTATCTTAGATTTTTAACCGTTTGGATGTAGAGAAAATCTTTTACGTATATAGATCAATGTTTTCCTTAGAGGTCTGTTGTGTCTGAAACTTCTCAGGTGTAATGTACATTGGCTACTGGAAATGAAAGACAGCTTTGAACAATGCAGTGAAGGCAAGTAAACAGGGGAAAATACACAGGCTCCTCGATGCAGCCGCCAGGGACAGGCACTTGTCACTTTCATGAAAATGTCTCCAGAGTCAAAACAAAGTCAAATGGTCAGGGCTTGAGATTTTTTAAAAACTCACTGTAAAGGCAGTGGTGTGCTGGAGCCAGTTTTACCAGCTTTGCAAGAGCCAATCATTAAAGAGTCAGGAAACTTAAAAGCTGGTTCTTAAACTGGTGATAGCTTAAAATGGACTGTGGTAGAGCATTTACACCATGGAAATCGGCAAACGCTACAAATCAGGGCTCTTCCCCTAGAGAGCTGGTTCACCCTGCATTCCATGGCTTCTACATGTCCTTTGAGCGGTAGAATTAGCACTTTAATTTTTACTGAACTCTGAAAAGAGTCTTTTGAACAGCCCAGGGGTTCACTCACAGATAGTTGAATGGAAAAACATCATTGTACCTGACAGGTAAATATTGTGAGGTGATGTCTAACATGTTCTCCTGGTCGAGTGGTAAACTCACATTTTCCCAAAGTGTGACACAGGAAATGGCTAGCATGGAAATAGCTACTTCTAAAGAAATAAAATAAATGTATAATGAGGGTTTTCACCCACGCTCAGTCGGGCTCAATAAAACACTGCTTGCCTTTATTTTGGAAATCTGAAAGGGCATGCCATGTCAACACACTGAAGAGTTACAGAATTTCTTCTGTTCCCAAGAAAATCATCTGTTCCTCAAAATCCCATCTCCCCAAAGTGCCTCAAGGAGAAAAACAGCAGAAATTTATATATGTTTCATGAGTATGCCCAGTTCCACTTTCCAAATGGTAACTATAATTTAATTACTGATGGATGGCTCTTCCAGAATGAGCGTTGTTAAAGTGGTGGCTTCACATCTTCTGATTAAAAAGAATACTTTCTATTTGATGTTAACGTTTTACATGGAAATTATCCAAGGTAATTGCTCCAACTCCCTGCCAAATCAAGCACAACTTGTTACTCATTTTCCTAATTTTACTTTCTTTCTAATTTTAGTTTCATTAATGTCTGGGGCTACAGAGCTCAATGCCATACTAAGTCTAAAGATTTTCATAGCTAGAAAAAATAAAATCAAATTTGGAATATCCATCACCAAGTGTCTCACCTTTGGGCACGTGTGCACAGGCAGCTGGAAACCAGTCATCTTTTATTGATCAGATTTTCCCTATACTTAGAAGACAACTTGCAATGAAATTACATATTTGGGTAGCATCATAGGAAGAATCCATTGTGATCAACCCATTAGCAACAGGCACCTAAGCCCAAGAGAGTTAATTCATTGCAAGGGGGATGTGTGTAAGAGGATAGTTACATAGTAACAGTTTATTGAGCATCTAATCTGCCCATAAGGCACTTTGCATGCATTTTCTCTAACCCTCACAACATTACTGCAAGACATTACTACTTAATCCCATTTTATAGATGGGGAAACTAAGGCTCAAACAAGGCAGAGGGATCACACAGAAAGTATAGTAGACAGAATCCAGACACATGCTGGCTAGCCTCTTTTCACTACATCCCCTGTCTCCATACAATGCTATCTTGATTAGACCACATAACAATATTCTTTCATCTATGCATACTTTCTATAAATACTCATGTTTCTAATATTTTACAAATTCAAATCATCAAAAAAAGTTTAGGTTACTAGAATAAATTTCTTTTTTTTTTTTTTTTCCCAAATCACTTTCCTATAGAATAAATTTCTTTAAAACTCCATTATAACCTTAGAGCAATTTGAAAATAGGGGCTTTTGCATTACTAGTAAAATTATGACATTATGGATTATAAACTGCTATCCCATTATTTTAACTTTAATCACTAATACTAAGAGTAGAAAAAGTCATGAATTTTAAACTTTAGATATAAGATATTCACATAAAAATTGAAATATGGCTTGCTATAAGTTTACTTTAAAAATAAATTTATTAATTATTTTGGGAGCAAAAGACTACTCCATAGCTAGAATGTATCATTTGGCTATTTTTACAAATTTGCATAATAATAATGTCAATGTCTTTCACTTTTAACCACAAAAAGCAAGTTGGTCAAAGGTTATTATTTATCCTGTTTGACAAATAAAGAGGCTAAGGGTAGGCAAGTAGCAGAGCTAGAATTATTAATAGAATCCAACTTGTATGATTCCCACCTAGTGCGCTTTCTCTACCATACCAAACAAAACAGTGGGCTTATAAAAATTTGAAATAGTGAAAGCACAAGAGGCAGATGTAGCACTTCCAGCAAAAGAATAAAGAATTCCAGCTCAAAATGTAACACGCACAGTTAAGAATGCAAACAGCACCTTTAACAGATAGGTATATTTTGATGGGAGGAGTTAAAGTTAAGCAAAATCTTATGCCTGACATGTGTTGGTACCAAGTGTCTGGTGAATGAAAGAAGACTAGGAAAAGTTGCAACAGAAATAGAAAGGCCCAGAAGTCTTAAACCTGTGTTTCAAATTCATTTTTGGCTTATTCTGTATGTTGCTATATATATATATATACTGCTGTGACATTAACAAAGCCCCTGGCTAGCTAGGTTAACTTTTTTGAATGTATCTGGTGGGAAACAACCCTCCTTCTCTCCAGTTGGCCCTTTTCCCAAGAATGCAGTTACAGTCTCCTGCATTATTTTTTGCATAGTCTCTACCACATTCTGAAAGGACAGCGATAGTAGTGTTCTCCTAAATGGGCCTGTAGTCGCTATGGTGATTTTCAATAAAAACTACCTGGCACATGCTAAAGTATATTTGTTAAAAGATGTATTTGTTTTACAGGTTAATTTGCCAGGAGGTGCAAACCTGCTTTTCTTACTAATTGAAAAAAAAAAAAAAATAGCAAAAACAAAATCATGTCCTCCAGCAACGAGCTGTCTTTACATTCCCATTCTCCCTTTTGCTACCACTGCTAACTCTGGATAGCTGCCATTCCCGAAAATAACATGGAAAGGGGTTTTGTTAGCATTAATCACAGTACTTTGCTTTTCTAGGGCACAGACCTTTACCATCTTTATGTGAACCAAGTTGACACATCAGAAAACTTTAGTCCAATATGCCATCATTCAATAATCAAAGATCATTAAAATCATCATTTGTTTTCCCTTAAAAAAAAAAAAAGATAATTGAATTTGAGATCTAAAGAGCCATGTGCTACCAGATGTGTTTACCAGTATAGGTGAGCACATACTCAGTTTGGAAAGAAATTGACAATATTCTTTTTGTTTGATATTAAGAAAGGTGTGCTCCTGGGCCGGTGCAGTGGCTCACGCCTGTGATCCTAGCACTCTCAGAGGCTGAGGCCGGAGGATCGCTTGAGCTCAGGAGTTCAAGACCAGCCTGAGCAAGAGTGAGACCCTGTCTCCACTAAAAATAGAAAAATTAGCCAGGCTTGGTGGCGGCCGTCTATAGTCCCAGCTACTCAGGAGGCTGAGGCAGGGGGATCCCAGGAGCCCAGGAATTTGAGGTCACAGTGAGCTATGATGAAGCCACTGCACTCTAGCTGGGGTGACAGAGTAAGGCTGTCTCAAAAAAAAAAAAAAAGAAATGTGTGTTTCAGAAATTTCTGATTTATTCTGATTTATTTTATATCATTGAAGAAAATAACCTTCTAGTGATTTGTTTCCTCCTAATAGTAACCTTAGTTTGCTATGGGAAAAAAAATGTGCTAGACTAATTCTTAGTAGCCTGGTGTTTTGATGTTTTAGTGTTCCACTTGAAGGATTTTAGACTATCTGGATCTACATGATTGAAGCAGCCTGACGTGTCCTGGCAGAAGCAATCAGTTCAGGCAGCTAAATGATGTGTAAATGGAAATGGCCACACAATTGATTTGACCAAGGCAATCAATACTGCTTATGAAGACAGCAAAAAACAAGCAGAGGAGCTGGGCTATGGGCCCACTCAGTGGCTGCAAGAGGATACAATTTACAAAGAAAGTGTAAGACAGAAAACCTTTTTCTAAGAGAATCTGGGTTTCTAGGTGTCCCTAAAACACCCAAGTCAGCATCTGGCACAGAGAGCGTATTTAACAGTTGTTACTCTTTTCCATTTCTTCATTCTGGTCACAGGATTTTTCAAATGTTTAAGTGGATTATGCTTTTTCAGTATCAAGTACAACCTCCATCGTCAAATATACAGGACTATGGATATGTACACAACTAACTGGTGAGAACAGATGTAAGTGGCAGGCAAAGAAAATTACCTACTGGTTTTTCACATTCTACGTGACATGGCCAACCAGTCAGCATGTTTTAAAGGGGACTGGTTAGGTAGTTTTCGACTAACAGAGTTTTTTCTATAATGTGTCACTGTACTTGATATTGTCCTAAGTATTTCTAATAATTATCTACATAATTAGCTCATTACTTCGTGAAACTATTATGATTTTGATAATCTATATGAGGCAATAATGAAAAGATACATGATTTGTTGTAAAACGTAATTCATTCATTCAATCATCCCATCATTCACATAATCATTCATTCATGAAAAAATGATTGATCAGCACTACAGAAGATATAAGAAGAAATAATAAGGCATGGTCTAGTTCTTAAAAAGGTTATGGTTCAGTGAGAGGATGGTGAAAAAGAGTCTCAAATGAAAAGAAAAACTACCCTTTCTGATGTGGAGTCAAATACGCTCCAAGTGGGTTGCATACTCTCTAGTGGCTTGACCCACATTCTATGGCATCTCCCAGGTCAGGAGTTGACAAACTGTTTCTGTAAAGATGGTAAATATTTTCATCTTTGCAAGCCATGGAGTCTCTACTGCAACTTCTCCATTCTGCTGCCGTAGACAATATGTCAATGAATGGGAGTAGCCGTGTTCCAATAAAATTTTATTTGTGGACACTGAAGTTTGAATTCATGTATGTTTTATAGGTCATAAAATATCATTCTTTTCTTGACTTTTTTAACCACTTAAAAATATAAAAACTATTCTTAGCTTGTGGGCCACACAAAAACAGGTGGCAGACTGAATTTGACACACAGGCTGTAGTTTGCCAACCCCTGTCCTAGGTTAAAGGTATTTTGGTTGCTTCCTTTCCTTGGGAAATCTTGCTGGCGGCCAGGAATCACAGGCATTTCAACGGCCTGCTTTGTATATAGTTCACCTTGGGCCACATATGTGAAGTAACCTCTATAATTTATACCTTTCAGGGAAACCACTGTCGGCTTTCTGCACACCTACAAAAACCAGCCCCTTCCTCTCTAGTGAGTTAAGACTGCCTGATGTTTGTCACCTAGAAAAATTCTATTTAGATTCCAAAAGCACAAAAATTTTACTGGTACACCAAAAGTATTCAAGTCATAGCTTTAACTAGAAAGAGCAAAAGAAGAAAGACTTCAGAAATGCATAGGCTTCCTTTGTTTTTGTTTTATTTTATTTTGCTTTTTTTTTGAGACAGAGTCTCACTCTGTTGCCCAGGCTAGAGTGCTGTGGCGTCAGCCTAGCTCACAGCAACCGCAAACTCCTGGGCTCAAGGGATCCTAGTGCCTCAGCCTCCCCAGTACCTGGGACTACAGGCATGCGCCACCATGCCCGGCTAATTTTTCTATATATTTTTAGTTGGCCAATTAATTTCTTTCTATTTTTTTAGTAGAGATGGCATCTTGCTCTTGCTCAGGCTGGTTTCGAACTCCTAACCTTGAGCGATTCTCCCGCCTTGGCCTCCCAGAGGGCTAGGATTACAGGCATGAGCCACCATGCCCAGCCTATTTTGCTTTTTAAAATAAAAGGATCCTTAAGTATATTATGGAATCTCTCAGTAATATTTTAGCAATTCTTGGTAATCATATTTAATAACAGATTTTCAAAGCCATCATCTTATTATTTTTCTTATATATCAAGGAGTCCAGCGTTTAGGGCAATACAGCTTGGTCATTGTTCTCACACCCATGTTCTTGCTTGTTAATTGAGTTGGGCACTCCTTTATTTAAGGTTACATCCCATTGTACTTCTACCTCCTCTTCAGATGAAAGACCATCAAGAGAAATCACACATTTTGATACTAATATGTGGTCCTTTCCAACATAAATTCTAAGTGATCTAGTTATGGTTTACCTTACCACTGAGAATGACAGTCTCTACACCCTCCTAGCCACTCTCACCAGGTATAAACCTAATTATCTGTATTTAATTTATTTTGCCTTAAAAAATAACAAACTTCATACTTGCCACAGGAATTTCAAATATTCCTTCCATCACTAGATTTCACCTAGATCTGCTGTGTCCAATACAGTAGCTGCTAGCTACATGTGACTATTTTTAAATTCAAAATGAGTAAAACTAAGTAAAATTAAAAATTCAATCTCTCAGTTGCACTAGCCACATTTCCATTACTGGTGAAAGTTCTACTGGACCATGCTGACCTAGATTAAACAAATAAGAAGATAACACAGTTATGAATGTCAATATTGATTTATTTATACCAGATAAGAATTACCCTGACCAATTTGGCTCTTTTTCTTTCTAGAATAAAGTTACAGATTTTTGGAATTACAAGTACTAACAATGTCTTAGCATTAGAAATCAGTACCCTCTAGTAATAGACTGAGACATTTTTTACTTTAAGCCTTCTATCTCCTGTGTTTAGGACCAGAAATTAGCAAAGTAATTTTAATCACACCACCTATGTTAAACATACGCTATTGTAGGGAGGTATCCAGCATCCATTCTGTCTTCCTCATTTCGAGGGAATTTCTGATGAATAAGGTCTTAGTAGAGCACATGATGCAGGCTTGGTCAATTGGATGCTCCACCCTAGTCTATGATTCTGGGACAAGTGAGGCCAAGAAAGGGAAGACTGAGCCATCTGGCGCCATCTTTTTGATGATGTCCAGTAGTGATGGTGGGCGGTGGCCAGTGGCAGCAGCCTTGGTATCCTGGCCAGACTTTCTTCTGCAAGCTTTGTAGGCCATCTGGAGCTACTGTGATGTCTGCTTGCTTTATAGGGTTGATTCTCTTCAGCCCCTGGCTAGTTCTGGGAGTGCAATATCTTTTGAATAAATTCCCTTTTCCTGCTTAAAAACCACCACTGATGTAGGTCAGATGCAGTGGCTCATGCTTGTAATCTCAGCGCTTTGGGAGGCCAAGGCAGGAGAATTGCTTGAGGCCAGGAGTTCAAAACCAGCCTGGGCAACATAACAAGACCCTGTCACTACAAAATGTTAAAAAAAATTAGCCAGGTGTGGTGGTGCACACCTGTAGTCTAAGCTACTCAGGAGACTGAGGGAGGAGAATCACTTGGACCCAGGAGTTGGAGGCTGCAGTGAGCTAGGATGTTGCCACTGCACTCTAGCCTGGGGGACAGAGCAAGACCCTATCTTAAAAAAATAAATAAATAAAACAACCCTCCACTGATGTAAACAACTTCTACAGGTTAATCTAGTTTTTATCTAATGAAATAAACCCAGATGCAAAGAATTTTGTTTTTGTCGCTGTCGTTGTATGAGAAGCTACTTTTTAGAAAATTTACAATCACCATTCATTACAAAATAAATAATGGTAGCAGCACAATTTTTAAAAATCTTGTCTGCGAAAGGATTATTTCAATCTGTAAACAAAGAAGGCAGAACATAAAGAACAAAAACACATTTCAAATTCTTAATGGTATTTCCACTCTGTCCTTTGGGTTTTTGTGTCAAAACTCTATCCTTTCTAAAAGATTTCTTTCTTCTAAAGTTTTAAAAGCTTTGTTTTCTGTTATCCTGGTGAATACTATCATGGTGACTGGCACTATCTCTCTTCCAAACACATGAAATAATTCTGCTCCGAAGATACTCAGACGATGACCTTTTACACTGTTAGCATAGTCAGTGCTGAGATGGTGCAGGTGGGAATGGCTTCTAAAGATAATGTATCGACTCCAATGGCTTCCTTCAAAATATTTAAGGAGATGACAGCACCAGTCCTGCATAGAAAGGTGTGACTGATGTTTCTCTTTTCCTCTTTCTCTCAGTTTTTTTTTTTTTTTGATCTCTGGACTGATAAATTGATCATGGAAAAACAAGGTTGGGGGTATTTCTTATTGAAAAAGGAATTCCAGGTTTTCCTAACTTAAACAGAATGAATAGGATATATAAGAGATAAATAGAAAGATTTACTAGGAGGGATAGGCTTACATGATTATGAAGGCTGAGAAGTTCCATGACCTGCTATTTGCAAGCTAGAGGCCCAGGAAAGCTGGTGGTGTAGTTCTAGTCCAAACCTGAAGGTCCCAGAATCAGGGCAGCCAACAGTGCAAGTCACAGGCCAAGTTCCAAGGCCTGAGAACCAGAGGCATTGACGTCCAAAGGCGGGAGCAGATGGACGTCCCAGCTCAAACAGACAGCAAATTTGCACTTCCCCTGCCTTTTTGTTCTATTCAGGCGCTCAACAGTTTGGATAACTCCCACCTACACTGGCAAATGTGATCTTTACTCAGTCTACTGATTCAAATGTTAATTTCTATTGGAAATACTCTCATACACCCAGACATAATACTTTACCAGAAAACTGGGCATCCTTTAGTCCAGTTAAGTTGACACATAAAATTAACCATCACACTGGCAATATCTCCAAATAGTGGAAGCCTTGTTTGTGTGTCAACCTACTCCCTGGTACATACCAGCATCCTAGAAGCACTGATCATAGACCATTTCAATTCTTTCTCTGACCATTAAAAAAACCCAAACATCTCCAAACAATCATACAATCATTACATATGGATAAATATTCTCTCTCTTCTTTCCCATTTCTATGTTTTATAATAAACATAAGTTCAGGCACTTATAAGAGTCTTGAGTACACATAACACAGGTTCTGGGATCTGAAAAATCACCCTGTCAAGCACAGTATCATACCAGGCTAACAACCAGCTCTATCCAAAACCCACAAGCAAAGCAGCCACTTCACCAGCTTTTTCAAAAAGGAATTAAGGCCGGGCGTGGTGGCTCACGCCTGTCATCCTAGCACTCTGGGAGGCCGAGGCGGGCGGATTGCTCGAGGTCAGGAGTTCGAAACCAGCCTGAGCAAGAGTGAGACCCCGTCTCTACTATAAATAGAAAGAAATTAATTGGCCAACTAATGTATATATATATATATACAAAAAATTAGCCGGGCATGGTGGTGCATGCTTGTAGTCCCAGCTACTTGTGAGGCTGAGGCAGAAGGATTGCTTGAGCCCAGGAGTTTGAGGCTGCTGTGAGCTAGGCTGACGCCATGGCACTCACTCTAGCCTGGGCAACAAAAGTGAGACTCTGTCTAAAAAAAAAAAAAGGAATTAAAATCATCATTAATGGAATAACTGTAGTTTTATGCCAGTATCCAGGGAGATCACATTTTCAGTTTGAAATCTTCTCCTTCATGAAGATTCACAGCTAATTAGGATTTTTTCACTGTAGGAATAATATAAAGGGACTCAAAGTTTGCAGGATAAGATGAGAAAATTATTCTCAATGCTGCTCTCTTTCCATGACTTCAAGTCCTTCTAGGCTTATTTTTTATTACTCATCTGAAGGTTGGGATGAAATCTAGTCATATGACTCAAAGGGGCAGCAATTAGGGTAGAGCAGAACTTGATCTGGATATTTCTATCTTGAAAATGGCACTGGAGATCTTCCATTCAAAAACAGAGCATTGGCCAAGGACTGCTGAAAGAGTTTCCATTCAAGTCTCTTCCAGTGTCTTTGCTCTAATAAGCACAAACGCTCACTGGATTTTGTGTGCTAAATATAACTGATCATCATTGCTCCTCTAGAGCAATTTTCTAGATTTCTCTAGAAAAAATGGTGGAGAGTGGTGCTGGTGGGATGACAAACTAGATTTTTGAAAATTATTTAATAAAAAAAACCCACTGTTGAGGTTCAGTAGGCACTTTTAATTTTAATAGATAAAAAAATCTAGAGACAGCTAAATGAACTAAAATCCTCCTGGCTTCTATTTATCTTTCCTTTTTAACTGTCAGTAGTATCTGTCAAAAAATTTCAAATCGAAACATAATTTTTTATCCCTTGACCTCTATCTACTCCCCTTCCAAGTTCATTCACAGATAATGTCCTTTGTTTCCTAGTTTTCAGTGGGGTGGAATGTTGGGGGCCTGAGAAAAGTTTATGTTTCTATATAGAGTTGTATTTTTACCATAACAAGAATCAACTTCATTGATAAGGTCTGCTCCCCCTCTCCCCCATCCAAAGTGGGTTCAATCAGAATGCCTTGAAATTGCCATTGGTGGGCTGGAAACACTTCCTCTGGTGCTATTCTGGAAAGCCTGGGGGAAAGGCACTCAGGAAGGATTTATACCTTCCCAAGAAAGGTGATGAGCCAAAGTGAGGCATATCCACTGCCGGTTGGTTTATACCAATACTCCGCTGCATTATAGGGACTGCTTTCTTGTACAGATTTGCCTCTAGCTCAAAGTAGTGAGGATGATGGCGCTTCTTGAATTCTTCCTCCGTGCTAGGCACTTTCTAGCTTCATTATACATATTATCTTATTTAGTCTCACAACAACCTGTTGAAGTAGGTACTTCTATTATCTCTCTATTATAGATAAGCAAACACACAATACAGAGGACTTAAATAACCTTTCTATGGTTACACGGTTCCATTTAATTTAGAGAGGATGTATGTCTGGCAGGGGGAGGGAATGGGGAAAAGATGGCCAAAGGGTTACTATGGGAATGGGGTGAACACTAAAAATGAATGGAAAATGAAACATTCCTTTCTAGCCCGTTTGGAATGGAAGAGGAGTGCCAAGCACATAAAGACACCTAGAAATTCGACCCATATGCTCCAGCCTTTCAGTGACCTTGGACAAATATGCCCTAAAGTTAGCTGGAAGATTCCCTTGGGGAATTTGTGAGTGTTTTTAGAATTTCCCAGGAGGACTCGTTCCAGGGGCAGATCTATGACTCTGCTGATGAACTCTTAGATATACTCACATTGTTATATAAATTGAGTGAGAGGAACAATTCATATGGTCTAGAAGTTCAGTGCAGGTGCCACTGCGAGCCCTCAGGACCTGACAATTGAGAGCTTAATCTTGAGAAAAGAGGCTTTCTCATAAGGTCTCTAGAACTTTGGGGCCAGCTAAGCCAGTGTGCGTGTGTGTAACCCTTCTTCTTGTCTTTAGTGGCATGTCTTGAACGAATCTGTATATACTCTGGGTCAAGGTTTAGGTATGTTATGTTCATTCACTTCCAAAAAAAAAATGCTAGTTATTATATATGCACATTTACATCTGCTTCTATCTCTGCAGTGATTAGATACAAAATCTCACAAAGGACAGTTTAGTCAGCTGGGACTACAAATCTCTTCCTGAACAGAACTGGGATGGGGCTAATGCATGAGCAATCGATTGGAATACTTTCAGCAGAAGGAGTGAAGTTCACATCTGAAGCACATGCAAGGGCTGCAGTAAGCATTGCCCCATTGCTGGGCAGCATGTTTATTCCTTGGCAGATATTCACAGGTCGACTGGCAAATCCCATTAAAGCACTAACATGCAGAAAAGGCCTTTGTATGTGAAACAGCAAAATCAAGTTCAGCTTGAACTATTTAAAAAAAAAATGAAGTAAAAATGAAGTTGGTAAATGCATGATTCTGTTGAACTAAATAGTTATGTTAGTATTAGTAACAGCTTCTCACTTTCTGGAGTTTTAATTATGTCTCTTGGGACTGGGAGAAGGGTGAGGGGTGGCACAGAGATTTTAACAGCTTATTTGGTTGCTGTCCCTACCTTTACTGCTGTCAAACTAAAAAAAAAAATCTCCACAGGCGAAAATTCTTTGCATTGCAAATAAAATAGTTTTTCCCTGGTTTTTATCAGCATAGGTCCCACAAGGAACCAACAGCCGGTTTATGTCAATGAACAGACTTATTGTTTTCAGATTTATTTTTTTATAGCAAAAAAAAAAAAAAAAGCAGTGCATGTTGAACTTAAAACAAAGGCAACAAAGAACAATGCAGACTCTAATTTGGGGTTCCAGCACAATTGCTGGGTTGAATAAAGGCCATCTTGTACCCAGCTATTTGTGGGAGAACTCATTAATTTCAGGGCTCCTAGAACTTGCTCCACATTGTGGCATGCACACACAGGGTCACACATACACCCGCACGCACACGCTTTTCGTTTTACCCCGTGGGAAGATGTGTTTGCTGTGTGTGTATTTCTGGTTTCCATGATCCGTCCACAAAAACCAATGGGATAGGGACTGGCGGTCAGAGAAGCAGTATGTAGGGAATGAAAGAGAAATCCTGACACACTTAGGATATTTTATCTGGGATAAGAATGAAGTGACAATGCTCCTCACTAAGCTGGATTTATACAATCTTTTCTTATTGTAGTCTAACGCACCACTTCCTTTCTACTAGAGAAAATGATGTAGCTAGAAATGTGAGAGACCCAAAGCACATTTTGGGTGTTTTTTAGTTTTTTTTTCCCCCCGGAAGCAAATACTATACCTGCGTGCCTACACCCTTGCCATGCCTGGGTACCCTCTGGCAGAGTGAAAGGAGTACGGGTTGGAAGGCAAGAGACCTTCGTGACTATGGCCCGCCACAAAGCCACTAAGTGGGTGCTGGCTAATCACTAAGCTCCTTGGAGTCCAAGTTTCATCTGAACAATGGAATTTCCAAGAGGACTGTCTGGGCCCAGTAGTTCTTGATTCCACACTTTCCCCTTTGCAATCGTAGCCCCCATCTTCCACAACCCAAACGATAGTCCCTTTGGCCATCAGCTGCTGGGGGCTCCTTTGTCATGACACACCAACCCCAGCTTTCTGGATTTTCCCTTTGGAACTTATTAGCCATCAGGTCCTGATCTCTGGAAGACTCGTCTGGGACACATAATCTCTTTGGGAGTATCAACTAACATTGATCTAAGGTTGTCAGCTCCCAGGAACACTGCATTTCTAGTCCGAATTCTTGAGGTCAGAGCAAGGATATCGGAATATAGGCTCTGACTTGATGCAGAGACTAAGGAAGGGGTAGTTTAGGTGATGTCTTTCCGGATGACTCTCCTCAGTCATTTGGGGAAAGCCAATGTGCTGAAAGGGACCCTGTTGTGGCAAAGATTCCGAATTGAGACAAGAAGCAAAATGTGCTTAAGAAGAGGACTCAATTTTAAAGTGCTGGCAGGCCGGGCGAGGTGGCTCACGCCTGTAATCCTAGCACTCTGGGAGGCTGAGGCGGGTGGATTGCTCAAGGTCAGGAATTCGAGACCAGCCTGAGCAAGAGCAAGACCCCATCTCTACTAAAAATAGAAAGAAATTAATTGGCCAACTAAAAATAAATAGAAAAAATTAGCCAGGCATGGTGGCGCATGCCTGTAGTCCCAGCTACTCGGGAGGCTGAGGCAGGAGGATTGCTTGAGCCCAGGAGTTTGAGGTTGCTGTGAGCTAGGCTGATGCCACAGCACTCTAGCCCAGGCAACAGAGTGAGACCCTGTCTCAAAAAAATAAAGAAATAAACATAAAAAAAAATAAAGTGTTGGCAACGAGGCTCTCAGGAAAACCAAACTAGATATTAGAACTCCTTCTCAGAGCCACGCTGCTGCAGTGACCAATGTACCGGAGGTGAGGAGATCATTTTCTCAGTACTCTGGGGATGAGAGTTTTGCTCTGGGGAGCTAGGTAGGGATCACCAGCTTGAAGCCGGGGAAGCTTGAGCAGGAGGCATATAATTTTAAAATGCTGTCCTGTCACATTCCCAATTTCAAGGCTCATTTTCTTCCAGCATGTGGCCGGCTCGTATTTTGTAATATATCCTCATTATGGAACTTACTGTATGAAAACAACTTCCATAGTTCTTTCTTATGATCACCATAAAATATAAAAATGTCCTCCATCTAATTTTTCTTCATCTAATTTTGTTGCAAGTGGTCATTTGCTAGAAATATTATAAAAGCAGCATTTTATCCTCATGGCAAAATGAATCAGCCAAGTCGCTATAGTTTGGGTTCCCTGTTGTTGAAATTCTTATTTCTGCACTGTTGTTTTCTGAAAGACGTTGGGTAAGCTTTTCCCCAATATCGTGGTGTTTTTGGTATTCTCTGAGTGACTTGTGTGATCAAAGTCGAAATACCGCAGAGGTGCTGTCATTGAGTTCATGTGGGAAAAATGGAAAACCTCCAAGCAACATCTGTGCAGTAAAGGTTGCCCATCAGCACATATTTATGGTGTGAGTTTGGGTGGAGAATTAGGCTCCGTGGCCCAGGCTCTGGATTTATTATCTAGAATGTCACCCTTTGGGGCTGAGCTGAGAGTGCAGAACATCCCAGGGAGGAGGGGAAGGAAACTGACTCGCGATGCTCTAGCACACGTAATCATTGAAGTTAATGTTTTCAGCTAAATTCTTCCCAGACCTGCAGGCCGTGAGGCCAGAGTACAGAGGAATGGGAAATACAGTGGGATTATATTCCTTTTACACTGAGGGAATAAGTCTTTCATGTCCAACTGATTCCGTGCATGTGTGCCGTCAAGTTTTTGCAGAGATGGGTTCATGGAAACCCACAAACACAACCAGTTGTGAGCTCCTGTGGTCTTGGGCAGGATTCGTGGCATCTATTCTGACCCCACAGCACTGCTGCTGGCTCCAGACTGAAATGCTTTTAAGTGTCTTAGGAAGCTTGTTTGTAGCAAACTATTGCCCGTCCCAATGCAACTTAGTGGGGACCTGGATTTTCCTATATAACAGATAAGACGTGATTTTGGGACTCCTTGTGCTCTGCCCTTGGTGACCGTCAGATAAGGCTTTGTGAGGTCTTTGAGTCCCGTTCAATGCCCTGCCTGAATCATCCAAGTTCCAGTGAGAAATCAAGGTAGCAAGAAATGACAGGTACTTTGTTTTCAATGCACTCATATATTATGAAAAATTGAAATATGGATTCTTTTTATTGAATTTTAATATATTGTTCAATGCTCATTTTTGAGAAAATAGTGTACCACTGAGGTACAACATAATAAATATCACAAAAATCCATATTTCTGTTTATTCTCTGTCGGAACACAAAAATTAAGCCTACCAAAATATATGATCCCTTTTCTAGAGCTAAGGAACGTCTGTTGATATTTCAATATGGCATACTTGTTTTAAGGAATTTTGTTTTGTTGTATTCTGATTTAAGAAGAGACCCATCAGAATAGTGGACTTATTCTAGAAAATGCTAAAAGCCAAACAATGATGAGACTAAAGCCAAGAAACTTACACCCTAGTTGAAAACTAGGAGAAATTGAAAGCATTAAGCTGAATCGTAATTATTTCAAACCATCTAGAGGAACAAATGCTATGAAGTATTCATGAAAAATATAGTATGAGGCTACTGGACCAGGTGTGAACACTACATAGTTCAAGGTCAATATATTTCACTAAAATTTCTAAAAGTGTAGCCAAAATGTACTTCAAATAAGCAGATCTACTAATTTTCCCCTCATAAAATAAAAAATCAGGGCCAAAAAAATGGATATAGATGTTTCACTGCTCTGGAATTTGGGAAGAAGTATGCAACGTATTTTCTACTTATGATCTAACCACATTTCTAGAGGAGACAAAACGTCTAGGTTTTGTTCTGTGATTTGCTATGTGAGTTGGGAAAATCATTTGTATTAAAGTCTTGAGGTTTTTCATATATAAAATGAACTAATTTCTAAAGTCTATGTGGAATATAATATTGATTTCAAAGGTTGTAATAATATCAATTGCATTGGTGCATTCTCTTATTTAAGATTAAGAAAGAATATGTATACCCTCCTAGCAACCAGCTTACTGTGTGTGTGTGTGTGTGTGTGTGTGTGTGTGTGGTGTCTGTGGTCTCTTTCTTTAAGACAGTAATTTTTTTTTTTTTTTTTGAGACAGAGTCTCACTTTGTTGCCCAGGCTAGAGTGAGTGCCATGGCGTTAGCCTAGCTCACAGCAACCTCAATCTCCTGGGCTCAAGCAATTCTCCTGCCTCAGCCTCCCAAGTAGCTGTGACTAGAGGCATGCGCCACCATGCTCGGCTAATTTTTTCTATATATATATATATTAGTTGGCCAATTAATTTATTTCTATTTATAGTAGAGACAGGGTCTCCCTCTTGCTCAGGCTGGTTTTGAATTCCTGACCTTGAGTGATCCGCCTGCCTCGGCCTCCCAGAGTGCTAGGATTACAGGCATGAGCCACCATGCTCGGCCTTAAGACAGTAATTTGAATGAAGACTGGGACCAAGATTTTATTAACCAACACTGTAGTGTTTGCTATATATTATAGAATATAAGTCCATATTTTTGCTGATAAACCTCACAAGAACCCCCGCATTTGGAATCCAAAAGCCCAGAAATTTGATAAATATTGGAGAAATCTAGAAAAATCATTAATTAAACATTATAAATCAGTGTTTAAGCCCAGGAATGAGTCCCTGTGGCTAATGAGGTTAATAATGAAGATTGCAAAAGATGTATATTAAGTTACCAAAAAAGATGTCAAGCTATAATTTGGTAAGACCATGCAGTCTGACACACTGAGCCATCTGAATTCCTTTTTATTCCCAGACCTAGTCTAGTCTTCCTTGGCCAAACTATTCACCAAGTGTTGTCGGAAAAACACAGAGACACAGTCAAAATAAAAATCGTAAATATTTTACACTTAAGCCAATATATTATGTTTAAACATAAGTTCTTAATTGGTTGACTTATAGAACTAGAAGGATTCATATAATCTACAAAACACCCTCAATTCACAGACTAAGCAATGGAAGTTCTTCCCCATCAAAAGGCCTCATTCCATGGTGCCTTCCATGTAAATGCTTTTCCCTCTGTGTCCTTACATGGACAGCTTGTTCTGGTCCTTGGAGTTGCATCTGAAATGTCACTTTTCAGATAAGCTTTTCCTACCTAACCCATCTAAATCATCTCTCTCTCCCCACCTTTGCCCTTCTCCATTCACTCTCCACTTGAGCATCCTACTTGCTTCCTTCATATAGACAGTCATCGCAAATTATAACTATATATTTAAGCCTTTCATACTTGTTTATTCTCAGCCTTCCTCACTCATCTGTAAGCATCTCAAGAACAAATGAGTATGTCGAGCTCTACACAGAAGGCCTAGCAAACAAATAACCTCTCAAGAACTATCTCTTGAGTGAATGAATAAATGAATGAACGCATAGAAATCAGAGGGCACTATTGAAGCTAGAGGCATTCTGAGCTAGGAAGCATCATGTGATCACATTTTCATTGGAGAAGAGTAGTTCTAGCTGCAGATATGAGGGGGCTGGATAAGAGAAAACCAAGTAAAGGGAGTGAGGGCCTGAACTAAGGCAAGTAGGGCAGGAATGAAGACAAAAAGGACAAATATGAGACTTTCCATGTAGGCAAATAGTATACAGAACACAAATTTGCTTGTTGTAGGTTATGATTGAGAGGAAAAAGGATAGGATGACTAGGGTGATTCATTCATCCAACAAATAATTGGACATATAACAGGCAGGCATAATACCTGTTATCATGGAGTTTACAATTTAGGAGAGGGGACACCAAACAAATAATTATGCCCATTATTTTATCATAACAGAAGTAAGTGCTACACAGAAAAAAAAGTGGCTGATGTTATGGTGTGTGTCTTTGCAGGAGGAGGAGCGGATCTGGAGGAGGAAGATGATAAAGCCATCAGTAACATGGTGTTGACAATCCTCGCCCATCCTTTCATAGGTGACGATAATCACATGTGAAAATGCTCTAAACACATTCCAGACATGCAAGTTATGACTCCTCTTCCTCTGTCTCCCTCACCCCTCCCAACCCCCCGGCACAGAGCCCTGGACCTGGTCCTTCAAAGGATGGCACTGGTAAGTAGCACTTGCATGGCTTCCGGCCACTGGCTGGGTGATCTTGCCCTTTATTTTCCTTTTTCATCAAATGAAGGGTATTGTGTAAATTTATTTACTTATTAAAAAAGAAGATTAAATATGAAAATAAAAGAACAGCATATGAAACTTAAAAAAAAAAAGAAGAAGAAGAAATCGGAACAGATGGTCTCTAGGCTTCCTCCAGTTCTGCAATCCTGTGATTTTGTTGCTCAATAACTATTTGTTGGTTTTATTTGATTCTCTTGGCATGCTCTGTTGATGAGTTGCTGGACATGCTTTGTTTATCTCTTCAGAAAGCTTGGCTTCCAGGTCTGAGCTACATGCCACAATGGCACAGCTCGGGGGCACTTCGGAATCCTCAGGTGGCTGCCAAGAGTTTGGGAGGCACCATGTCAACTGGTGGATGCCAACCTGCCATGTGACCGTGCCCAGAAAACAGTAAGAATGAATGAATTTTAAAAAATCAACAAAGATCCAGTGCAATGGAACAGTGAAATAGGTAGGTCTAAAGATAAAACCCTAAACCAAAATATAGATATTTATACTATAACATTATCTCATATTAAGATGATGATGACAGACAGATGGATAGATATATACAGAGAAAGAAGCACAGAAAAAGGATGAAGAAAGAATACTATTGACTGAATTGAGGAGTTTGTGATTTCAAAATGGCTAACACCCCTTGTCAGCTGAGGCAGACATTCTAATAACCTTTTTTTCATGATGATAAAAAAAGACAGAGAGATTGTCAAGATTGGTCTACTGATTTAAGTACATATTAAGTGCTTAATAGTGCCTGGCATAGTAAGTGGCCAATAAATGTCAGTTATTTCTAGTATCACCAACACTACCACCTTCTCCAGAACTGTGGATACATCTTTTAAATGGAGAGGAAATTACTACAGAGTGGAATAAATGAGTGTAAGGTATAATAAAGAAATAATGTACCAAATCAAAAATCTATCAGCTGAATGTGTATATATCTACAGTAAGATTTATTAGCAATACTGGCAGCCCTGTGGTAGGTACTCCAGGCAAGCTCACCTGACAGCCATTCTAACATTCCTCCTTGCCTTCCTCTACTATAGAAGCTGAAAGATGAAGTGCTTGAAATCCCAGCTTCCCTACTAATTATAAGTGTCATGTGACACAGTGCCGACAAAATGAAACACAGGCAAAAAAATCCCTGGAATAAATAGACTCAAGAAAATTCCTTGATAATACCCGTGGGTTAGCAGCCCTGAGCTACCCACCTCCAACTTTCTTGTTACATGTGAACAATAAACCTCTTTGGTGTCTTTTGTTTCCTTACTTGCAGGCAAATGCACTCCTAACTGATACAGTGCTCTGAAGTTGTTGTTAATGTTTCCTTGCAAAGGCAGTAGTCATATGTATAAAACATTAAAAAAATGAAAATATAAAATTAGAGGAGCACATTAGAGATACACATGAAATTTCTCTAAGAGTTTGGAAAGGAAGGTGAACCAGAACTAGAAGGTCAGGAAAGAAGGCAAAGCTTTAAAAGGGGGGTAGGTACGATTTCTTGTCTATGAAAGAAAGAATAAAGCAACATGTAACTGAAGTTCTAGTCGTGAGGCATCACGGAGAACCAGTTTGATCACTGAGGCAATAAGGCAAGATACACCAGAGGTTGGAGACAGGGTTGGGGGGCTGGCAAGGCCCTTAGAAGTCAGGCAATGGGGAATTTGGGGCCACCTAAGGTTTTTGAGCTGTGAATGGCATGATCAAAATGGAGTTTCATGATGGATAGTACATTATAATTTTGAAATAAACCTTTTCAAAATTATGTAACAATATATATTTAAAAATAATTTTCATCAAGGAAAGAGTGAAACATATGATGGGGATTTATGGACATCTTTTGTTCTTCCCATTAAAAAAATATCAGTTTAATTTAATTTATGAGCATGCATTCATCTGTTCCACTGGTCTGAAAGGAAAATGGCATGATTAAAGCTTTGGGTGAAAATGTTTTTTTTTTTTTTTTTAAAAGACACTCCTTTTGTAGCCAAGAGATGCCAGTTGCTCTTCAGAGACAGGCTGAATGGGTAGATTAAAGCTCAAACAAAATTTGTGTGGAAATTTGTCTGCCATTTTACAAGGCTATAATGGGAAACACTAAGCTCACACGTATAAGACACTGTCAACTTCTGAGAAAAAGATGAGGCTCAAAATTGTTGTCAATTACCTTCATTTTACTTTTCATTCTGGGAATCTTAACTGATCAGATAGACAGCCAAGAAGACAGGCTAAAGTTTCAGACACATCGATTTTCTTTTCACTCTTTTGTTTAAGAGGCAGACTCCTGGCTAGAGATAACAGTGATTTAGCGATTGGGTCTCATTTTATAGGCAGCACAAATTCTGTGCTGCCCAGTAACTGGAGACAGGCTAGATCATTATCTTTTAGATTTGAAGATGTATGACCAAGGGGACCCAAAGAAGGCCAGGGGCCACTACCTCTGTCTTTATTTCTTTGGAGACATTCACTAAACCCACACACTCACAGCTGTCCACTGTGGCTCCCCCACCTCCAATACCCACCACTACTATTGCTGTCACTGCTGGTGCCAGAGCTGACAATACACAAAGTGACCGGCTAATCGAAAAGATGGCCATTACGTTGTAACTTATTGTTCTCAGCCTGGCCTGACCACTGTATGAGCACCTTGTGCAGGGTAGAAACAGTATCATAGAGAGAAGGGATGCTTTCTTTACTTCCTCTTTGGGTTTCTCAAGAGTATTTTTCTAGGTATGAGATGTAGACAGAAGCAGAGGTAACTGCTCATAATCCAAGAGCTCAGACTGAGAGAATATTCATGGTGTTTGATTTTCTACATTTCTTTTCTTTAAACACACACACGTACACACACACACACACACACACAGAGGAATGACTGAATCCTTGGGTTAAACCAATTAAGCTTCTCATTTGTGGGAAATAATTTTGTTGCAAAAGAGTTTTGTTGGCCTCGTTGTGGTATCACCAATATTTCTTTTGGAATAACAACACATTCTATAGAATATCAGTGTAGTGGGTAAAAGCACAGATTCTAGAACCAGAGAGTCTGAGTTTGAAGTCTAGTTCTGGCATTTATTAGTGTGTGACTATAAGCAAATTATTTCACATCTCTGTGCCTTAGTTTACTAATCTGTAAATAGGAATCATTCTAGTGCCTACTTTATGTGTTTATCATAAGGATGAAGTGAATCAGTATGTTTAAAGTGCTTGAAGAAGTACCTGGGACATGATGAGATCTACGGAAGTTTTAGTTCTTGTTGTAGCTTGATCTGTTGAAACATTCATCATTCAGCCACTGAGTACCCATTATACAATGGACACTCTGCTATAAACTGAGGACACGGGGTCAACAGGACAGATGACAGCCTTGAACTTATGGTGCTTCTGTTGCAGTGGAGGAGGTAGATGATAAACAAAAAAATAAATACACAACATCATTTCAGACAATGATAAATGCTTCGAGGAAAACGACAACGGGTGATGTCACAGAGGGTGGCTGAGATCAGGGGCTGGCTAACCTTCAGCGGGTGGGTGGACAATCCTCTCTTGACACGGGAGCTGAGACCTCAATTACATCTCCTATGAGAAACGCTAAACAGCAGCAAGTTGCAGGGTTCTTCCTTCTCCCAAGACCCCATTACAATCGACTCTTGCTGCTTTAGCACTACACAGTTTCTTTACAGACCACTGATATTTCTAATGATGGTGAACAAAACAAAGACCAAAACGCTGGCGAGGAAAATGTCTTCCCTGCAGACAGTCACTCCTGAATGCAGGAACCAACAGGGAGACCGGGAGAGAAGAATCAGAGAGGGACCCTGAAAAGGGCTGCTCCTTTTCCCACATCTCTTCCTAACCCTAGCCGGGCCGTTCAGGCTTCAGACACCCATGTCCTGTCATCAGTCAACTTCAGGAAATTTTTCGAAATTGTTGCCCAATCTGCAAGGACAGGAGGTGGAGGAAATGGAAAAGCGAGAGAGAGAGGAAGTTCTGCTCCTTGGTAGATGTTGGAAATCAGGGAAAAACATTGCTGCTTATGTTTGTTCAGTACAGACACCTAAAATTTTGGTGTGGGGGATAAAGGCTGTTATCTTGTAGAAATGGAACAAACTTCACCGGGTTGGAATGTTAGTGTTGACACTCGTGTGAAGGATAGGGTCTGAGCTGTGCTTTGCAAGGGGCCAGTGCTATTTTCCTTTGGCAATAGAGGTTTCTTACAAGGGTTTAGCCTATTTTAGTTTGCAAAGTGCCCTTGTACACATTCACAATATATTTTAATGTAATCCTGTTTCCCAGTTGAGAACCTTTAAAGATGCCATGCCTATGCCTGGAATTCTCTCCGCTCTTCACTTGACAGATGTTTCCTCATCCTTCGAACACATGCTTCTCAGAAAGACTATCCTTGGCCACCTTGTCTAAGCAGGGACTTTCCCCAAGGCTGAGATCTTTCATTCCCTTCAGAATTCTTACCCCAATTTGTAACTGTGCATGCATTTGCTTATTTCTTTTCACCTAGCTTCCTCACTTGACTGCAAGCTCCACAAAAAGGCATCACTTATGTCTATTTCATCTACAAAGTATACCCAAAACTTTGCCAAGTGTGTGACACGTACAAGATGCTCAGATGTTGAATAGAAGGAATAATGCCACAAGCCTGGGAGGTAGAGATTTTTACAAATGAGAAGCTAAATCTCAAGGGATTGAGTGCTTTGCTCAGGATCACACAGCCGCTATCTGAGAGAGCTGGTACCCTAACTCAGGGCCGCGGACGCTTGGTTTTTAAGGCTCTTTCTACTACTCACCACACAGAAGGCAGCTCACAAATGGCTGTCAAGGGTGCTAAAGAGCACCGCAGCTATTGCAGGTGTCTTAATGGGAGGCAGATTGAAATAGACAATGATAAGGGATCAACATCCCTGAAATCTTTATCATAGAGGAGAAGAATTAGTGGTCCTGCCCAATATATATTCAGGGCAGGTCAGAGTTAGAAATTTCCACATGTCTCTGAGCCCCACTGCTGGTGCTGTGTGCTGATTAGACCTCTGAGTTCTAACCCCAATCTATCCACTTTCTAACTCTGCGTAAGTTACTAACGTTTCTGCCTCATTTCTTCATCCTTAACATGGATGTGACAGTCATACACACCTCGTGGTGTTGCGACTGTACATATTCTGCCTAGAATACAAGGGAGGTATTCAGTAAACAAATGTTGAATAAATACTGAAAAGATCTATAAACATGTCTCTTCTGTGTGCAAAAAGTCACTCTTTTAGCTAGCAGGGTGGTGATCAGGGTGAAAAGTGGTTGAATATATATTTGAAAATTTTTGAGGCCTTTATCCACATGATTGTCTTTTTCTATGGAAATCTACTGAATCAGAATGATCATAATTCCCAAGCTGTGAACCAAAATGTTTATGCATTGCCTATTTTGCTTCATCATGTATCCCTATATTGCTATGGTTTTGAGCAGCTACATTTTTTTTCAAACTTTTTCAGCTGCAATATGTCAGGTGAAAATGAAAAACACATGTTTTTTCAGCACTCAGTTTCAAGTATTCATGGGTTTCCAAAAAACACATATTTGAGAATAAGATTTTTCAAACAGGCTAGCCTGAGATGTAGATTGCCCATTGTTTCTGAAGTTGCTATTAGGAAGTGGTAATTAATCAGCTGGTATTAAAAGTGAGCAAAGTTTGTTACTTTCACAGACTGAGTGGTACTACAGAATCATGACAAAAAAAAACATTACCTAACTGAGATTTTTGTCCAAAAAAGAGAAAATTCAAGAGAAACAAGACAGCTATCATATGAGAGAAGGGATAAATGGGTTTGGTGTTAGGTCAAGTTAACAGAACAAAATCTTACGGGTAGAAATCCCAGAAAAACATAATTGGTTCCATCGAGGCAATACTTTCTAACAGTGCAAGCTATCCGAGTAGCCATCATGTGAGCAGGGTGCTGTAAGAGCTAGTGAGTCCACATTATCACAGAATGGCTTGGGCAGAAGTAGGCAGCCACCTCTCAGGGCTGTTTGGAAGCCATCTCTTGGAAGGTTGGATCAGGAGATCTCCAAGGTTCCTTCCAACATTGAGAATCCATGTTTTCTGGATGTGCCATAGAAGTCCATCGTTCCAAATCTATGCTCCTTCACCCATCACTGGTCAACAGTTCTATGCTTACAGAAGCATAATCAATACCAAAGCTTCTTTGATAGTGGAAACTCAATATGGCAAAGAGCCTTTACATGTTCATGATGTTTCTGGTAAACAAGAATTAACTTTGACAATTTATTAGGACACCATCCTTTTTACAAAGCTGAGGCAGATGTTCAGAATATCCAAATCAAGGATGGTCAGAGCTTTGAGAAGAAGACGTATGACTCCCAAGAAGTGAAGGTTACTCTAGAAGGAGAATGTTGTGGCCCTGAGTTTAAGGGACCTGCCTTAACCCTCGAAGGCCAATGAGTTTTCTAAAGGCAACACGGGCTGTTCAACCCCTGACCAGTCCTGCTATCTTTTGGAGCAAAGAAACTCCCTGCTTGCCAGTCTGCCTGCTCACCAATGAACACAGAGCTGTTTGTTGGCTGCCCCAGATCTGCTCTGCTCTGTCTAGAGAGGCCAGAAAGAAGAATTTAGGGACCAACAGCAGCTGAACAGTTTGGCTGACCTGCGCACTGTGTGTGTGATTCCAGAACAACTCTCCAAGGGAAGGGAGGAGGTGGGAGGAGGATGGGACAATAAATTAGTCATTTGGATTTCCCTACAGGACCTGCCTCTGTGTGTCCAGCCCAGCTTCCCTTTCTTAACATATTCTGATGGATCAATACTAGTAATCTAATCTTTGTTGAGTATTTGCTACGAGCTAAACTCATCTCTAAGGATTTTGAATGTATCATTTCATTTAATGTCCACAACTGTGAGTATTTTTATTACACCAATTTTTAGACAAGTAAACTGAGGCACCCTTTGATCCAAGATCACACAAGGAGTAAGTGGCAAACTCACCATTTAAACGAACAGTCTGATTTAGAGGTCTGGGCTCTTAACCACTCTTCTAAGTCAAGTAGGAAGAAGGGACATGGCAGAGAAAGGGCATATTGGAAGTTTAGCATAAGTAAGGTTTTTGTTTGTTTGTTTGTTTTTAATGTACCTAAGTCTATCAATATTCCATGTCTGTCTAATGATCTTTTCTCCCCACTAGACAGTATTCCATGAGTCAGGGCTGTTCCTTCTGCTTCTCAACTACTAGCACAGTGCCTGGCCAGCCGTGGGGACGTAGTCAATGTTGGCTGAATGAACACAGCAGAGGAAATGTCTAATGTGATTTTCCTAGAAAAGTCAGAGAAATATATGAAAAGCAGTAACACTCAGCATAGCACCTCTGGTTTCTCAGGTGCTGCTGTTTGACTCTAGGAGGCCACCCCTCACCTACCTTGTCCCCTGGTCTCCATGGCACCAACCCACCCTCAAGGAGGACCTGATGTTCTCTGAGTTCACACTTCCCTCTGCCCCAGACCTGTTGCCACTGAATGCTCACATCGAAACTGCTGATTTTCTCTACAATTGTCTCCTTCTCTTCCCTCTTGAAATGCAAATTTCCTGTGCCATGTCTCCCAGGCCTCGGAGGAGCCTGTTTATTTTCCTTGGGTACAGAAACACCTTCTGGAAGGTTTTGAGGGCAAAGTAGATTGACAGATACTAAGCCTTCTGGGGCGAATCAGAGCTATGAGAGGTGACCAGACAGGAGATGGACGATAAGCAGGCGTGGTCGGTTGGCGTGGAGGCCCTGGTGGTGAGAGGTTTCAGGAAATAAACAGAGGTAAGCTCAGGAAACCTGCGCACTCTTACCGTATGTGCTATAAATGCAGACCACGAAAGTCCCTGGACTGCCATCTGCTTTTACGGTTTTACAGATCAGGGACCTGAGAGCTACCTCTCGCTGATATCCCTGAAAGACTGAGCTGATCTTGACGGCCAATACCATAGTAACAGGCTGCCTGTTGGAATCAGAGAAATTCCCTTCACTGTACGGGGCAGTTTCCAGATCGTTAGAAGGGAGAGGCCTTACTGCTGTGTGGTAGTAGGTAGATCAGCTTTCCCATAAATTGTATCATTTAAATTGTGAGCAGTCTGGCCAGGCAGGTATCATTGTTTCTATTTTACAGATAAGAAAACCCAGACTCATCTCCAAACAGCCCCTGCTCTCTGTACTAAGCGACATACAAATTTTGATTCCTTGAACACTCAGTATGCCAGGCACTGTCACAAAAATGATTTACAGCGATTGCCCAGAGATTTGTCTGAGGCCGAAGATGAGCTGAAACTTCTCAGCCACGAAAGGTTTAGGCCTCTTGCAAAGCCGTGGCCAGAGGAGGCCTGGGGGGCTTTTCAAAATCGCAAAGAACCCCATTCTTCCCTTCGGTCGGTGAATGACTATAACGGTATAGCAAAAAATCCCTCTTCTTATTTGAAGAGATAGGTCATGGGAACTACAATTGGCTATTTAAATGAATTTTACATATTTTTCAGCCAAGGCCGTTCAGGGTCTTGGTATTCAAATTTAAGCCAAAAGATTAATTTAGCCCAGTGTTTCTCAACCATGACCTCACGTAATAAAAATACGGATGCCTGGGCTCCACCCCAGAAGAAATGATTCAAATCTTCTGGGGATGGGGCCCAAGCATTGGTATTTTTTTTTTTTTAAAGCTTCCAAGTGAGAGTAACAGGTAGCCAGGGAGAAGCCACTCTGTAAATTAATGGTTCAAGTATCACTTTACCTAATCAAAAGAATTGAAGCTCAAGTTGCGTTGAAAATTCAAGGTGACCTTAACGTTTTTCTCCATCGAGTGCTGGCTATCAGAAACGCCAACCTGATAATAACAAAGCAACTGCGATGGATATTTTGGAACCAATGCCCAACAGCCAGAGTAGAAGAAAGAGAAAGAAAGATTATAGGAACCACCATGTTAATTATGGAAAACCAGACACCCTGGCAGAGGGCCAGGGGCGTGGCAGAAGGCATAGGAGGGGGGACAGGAGATATTTTAGGAAATTAGAAATTTTAATAACTTTGACCGTCAAGGGTCGCAAGTGGATGCTGAATTGTTTCTAACTTATTGCAAGGCTTGAGAGCAAAAACAGATGAGAAAAGAAACTCCTGTATCATATTCTGGCTGCTTTTCATTTCTTGAACTTAGGAACAGAAAGGAAATGAAGGCTTCCCGGGGCCCCTCTCCCCAAATCTGATCAAGGGCCCCCAATAGACTCCTTTTCTGAACACCAGGGAGAATAAGGCATATTTTGCGTTGTTCACCATGCCCTTCCATAGAGCACGAGAAAGAACACATTCTTTGCTTCCTGTTTAGACCTCTTCTTAGATAGCCTCTTCCTTCTCCCCCTGGCTAAAGATGACAATCTATTTGTACTCATTTAAAAAAGTAAGTACATGTTTTTTAAAAGCAATGAAATCAATTCTATTCTATGGCCCCACCATCTGAAGTGGCAACAGAGGGACGGGGTTAAGAGAGCAGATGCTGGTGCCAGACATTCTGGGTTTGAATCCTGAAAACAGCATTTACTACCTGCCTGGCCACCAGCAGGTTACTGAAGCTCTCAGGCCTTGGTTTTCCTGTTTGTAAAATGGGCATAGTAATAATGTGCCTCATAGGATAGTTGTGATTGATGGTTTAACACACATAAAACTTGGCACAATGCCAGGTGTATCACAAGCCCCCAGCAAGTAGTAGTTTAGTGCTAGTATCCAAGAGACTACCAGGAAATTCTCGTTTGAAATTTGAACTCTTCCATACTTAATCATTCTAAATATTTTATATTAAGAAATCATACACCTCAAATCACAGGAATGATAAAGCCAGCGGAGCATTTGATAAGAAGTGATATTTTAAGGAAGAAATGAGTGACTTATTCTAGTGATCTCTAAGAAGAATACACACAAAATAACGATTTATACTATCTTAAAGTAGCTAATACATATGTTGAATATAAAAAGAAACACCCGGAAATAATGAACTCATAAAATGAGTGTACTCTCAAGAAGAAAGACAATCATCAGTTAGGATATCATTATCATAAACTTTTCCCAGAGGATATACGAAATTAAGTGAAGAAAAGGAGCATATGGTACTTAATGACAACACATGTACTTTCTTAGTCTGGCAAAAGCCAAAAAGACTCTAACAGTAGTTATTTCACTAAAATACTTGTACTTTTAAAAATTTCAGAAAATTGTTCTCACTGAAGTAGATTACTCTCTATGATGCCACATTATTTTAACAAACCAAGCCACCAGTAAGGAAAACCTGTTGATTTTCTCCACATAAAAGCTGATGGCACGTTTTCCATGGACAGAGGCCACGGAATAAGCCCTGCTGTATCAAACATTCCTGATGATGAGGGAGAACTCCGCTTGCATGTTTTTTCATACTAGTGCACATAACTTTTTTCCCCTGTGGGTGTGCAGTGAGGCAAGGCAGTTGCCTTGGCCGTGTGGAATCCAGCAAACAGAAATGCATGAGCAGTGACCACACACTTGCATCTGGATGAGGTTTTGGCTGACTGTGCTTTGGGAGTTTAACTCCAGCCACTAACCAGGATTCCCTTCTTTTTGACTATATAAGTCAACTCTGAGAGCCATGAGGTTGAGCGGCTTTTTTTTTGTAGTTCCTTGTCTATCAAGCACTAAGAGTGAAGATGGGAGACATTGACTCTGTTCTTCCAGTAGTTGGAGGTACCAAAGCCTGGCAAGAAATCAGAATGATGGGGGAGGGGGCTGTCTTAAAAGGTATAGTGAAACACCCTTTTCACTGTCCTGTCAATGTGTGCAGGGGAAGAGGATAAAGATGGCCCAGCACAATGGCACAGTGGTCAGAAGCAGAGCCTAGGTACTAACCCTGTAGCTTTGATCCAATTATTTGATTTCCCTAAGCCTCACTTACGCATCTGTAGAATGGGGTTAGTATTAATAATAGTCTATATCTTATAATGTACCCATGAAAATTAAATGAAATGGTGCTTATAAAATCCTTTATCCTACACTACATTTTAAAATCCTCACAAATATCCTACAAGGTGGATACTATTGTACTGATTTCGCTGATGAGAAACTGAGGCTCAGAGACATTGTATAACTGGCACAGAGTCACCCAGCAGATAAGTGGAGGCAGTTGGGCATGAGCCCAGGACTGCTGGCTCTAAAGCTGGTGCTATAGGCTTTGGACTCACATTACAAAATGCCAGAAAGTTAGGACTAGGGGCTCTCAGACCATCTGGGCCTTTTGTAGGAGAGGAATATAATTAATAGAAGTTCCGTAATCCGGCCAAACTAACTTAAAGTTAACTTGGGGGTGGGAGGCAGGTATAAGATATCAGTTCTTGGAACTCTGTCCAGTGTTTTGTTTTTTGTGTTTTGTTTTTTTTTTCTCTGTTGGCTTATGTCCCTAACAAGCAAAAGTAAAGAGCAAATTGAGAAAAATGCTCAACTTACACACCAAAATAACCCTTGCCTGGGTTAAGGCAGAGGTGGAGGCTTAAAGAAAGAGCCAGATAGACCCTATTTTTGTACAAAGCCTGTTAGTTTACTATGTAAAAATGTTGGTATGAAATTCAATTTTTTTGAACTGTAAACAAACTTAAGATTTCCAAACCCATTCTTACTTATTAATCATTCATTACATATCTGTTAACAAAACCCAATCTGTCTTAGCCAAACCAAAGAACAATTAGTTTTTTCAAGTGTAAACAGAAAATGATTTCACAAATTCCCAGTTGTTCTTCTCTGTTTCTGAAATAGGCCTCAAATATACACAATCAAAAACTTGGAACAGAAAATTAAAATGAGCTACTAAATGCCTGCTTCTTCTTTGGTTTTAGAATTCAAACAAATTAGACCTGCAGATAAAGGTTTTATTAATACTTAATTGGCCTTGATATTTAATTTGCATTTATGCATTGGTCTGTATATTTGCGAATGCTATATTTATTTGTACAAAGTTAATACTATCTGGTTCAGATTGAATACCTGTAGAGGGCAGCGTGTCATATTTATTTAATGGATGAATCCAGAATGTCTACTAATAGTGATAGTGGTCATTGTCATCATCATCACCATCATCATCATTGTTCTTATCATATTCCTGGATTTTGATATTAGAGAAAATTTCTATTGGAGAGTTGCAAGGTAGGTAACAGTACATAATCTTTCTCCCTTTTATAAAAATTAATATTCTTCATACTTTTATGACTTATTACTTTATTCAAAATCAAAAAGTTTGTCTTACTTGCACACCACAAAACTCCTCTACTATGCAAAATGTTGCCATAAAATTCTATTATTCTGATATTAGACATTCGAAACAGTTTAATATGACATGCAAAGACTTATCACTACGCCATGGATAAGGGAATCAAATGGAAAGAAAGTCCTCACCAAGATATGTTTTCACTTGAAGTGGTCTGTGGTCAGATACAAACACTCCCTGTAGAATCTGTTTCTTTAAGATTCTAAAAATAAGTTGATCTGTAAGTGACTTTGCTGTAATACATACAGTGAGTCAGATCAAGGGGTAAGAGCCATTTATAGAACATGAAGTAAACACTGATCTGAGACAACCATTTAACCCTCACAAACAGAGAAGAGGCATTTCAGATTGTGCGGAGTTTGATCTACAAAACTATTTTGAAATTTAAAGACTCTTTTTTTAATGACTCTGGCTAAAAATATTAGGATATGGCTAGAGGCCATTGCAAGGTCAAAACATTTGGTTACAGGAACACTAGCACGAGAGCTTACATAAATAAGTCCTTTACCATCCTTGAGCCTCAGTTTTTTTCATCTGCAAAATGGAAACAAATAGAGTCCCTACTTCAAGAAATTGATGTGAGGATTAAATAAGATAATGCATATACAGCATTCTGGACATGTGATAAAAATTTAAGGAATGTCAGCTACTGTTCTGTTCTCTTCAGCCCTGACAGTTACAGAATGGTACAATTTCCTTTTTGCTCTTTCCTACATTTTCGAAGACCCCGACATTTCTAGAACATATCTTTATAGTCCAGTAAATAGCTTTATTCAGAGGGCAAGTCTGGTGCTACAGGTTGGTAAAGGTTTTATTTCCCTTCCTGCATGGCTGATGTAATGAACATCTCTAAAAGGACAGATGACTCTGTGTGTGTGTGCGTGTGCGTGTGTGTGTGTGTGTGTGTGCGTGTGTGTGTGTGTGTGTGTGTGTGAGAGAGAGAGAGAGAGACAGAGAGAGAGAGAGAGAAAGTGTGCATGTGTATAAGAATTCATATTGCAGCAAGAGGAATTTGCCACCCTCCTCACTCAAGTTTCACTCCCAAGCAAACATGTTAACTGTTGGGTGGTCACATTGCCTGCACACGGTCTCAAACCTGGCACATTGTGAAGAGCTGTGTTGCAAGAAATATGACTTCATATCATAGTGTTAATCACTGACCTCCACCCTGGTAATAAGATCTTTTTTGGCCTTGTGCAGTTAGAATCCACCTGAGACTTCCTAATCATCTATTTGCTAACACATTGGCAGCAAGGATTAGGAAATTCCACCTTGGTGTTTGAGTCTTTTCCATTGACATAGTTTATTTGGATGACAGGCTCTTCCTCAATTAAAACAATAAATCAGCCATTTCGTTTTCTTTTCACCTCTGGATAGATGGTGTCCTTAATACTTTAACTTGCAGTCAGAATGCATGCGTGTCTTTCAGGTGTGGTTTCAGGGTCACCCGGAACACGTCCTGGAAGGTTGACTTCACAGAGAACCACAGACACATTCTGCTACTTGGGGCAGTGAGATCACAGGCTGGCATGAATTTATCGCTCTTTTAAATGAATAGGGTTGAATTCAATCTACTAACCTTGATCAAGAGGCTAGTGATACAGGCTGTGTGAAACAAAACAAGACAAAATAAACAAGGGGAAAACCACAGTGCATGTGGCCACTTTGTTCAGAAGGTGACACTACTGAATTTAGTCTGTGAAGGTCTTGTCACATGAAAGCCTAGAAATAGCGATGACCTAAACATGGGGGTAGGAGGCAATCCATTTAGGAATGAATGAACACATTCCATTGTGCTTGTATAGTGTTTAAAATCTATTTTGGGGCAAATGGGATATCGTAAATACTTTCCCTTGTTCATAACTATCATAACCCAAACTTTCTGACTCTCAACATTTTTCAGCAACCCTGCATGCCAACAATTTTTTACGCACCACCTGACCTGGCAAACAATATGCTACCAGAGATGTGGGTGCTCTGTGGCCCCCCTGAATCCCGAGGGCCAGCCAAAACTAGATTGAACCCTGTGACTGATTCTAATCCGGATCTCTCAAGGGGCTTCCCTGGTCTCACTGCACAATTCCAAGGCCATTCAGCGCTGATGGCCCTTGGGAGACACTGCCATATTAGGGATGTGGAAATGGCCACGTCATTCTGAAATTATTTTGGAAGTAGAGATTTAACATAACTTTTTTGGATTAACATTCAATTCCAAATTTGGGGCTGGGATTTAGGTGAAATTAATTTTAGGGATGTCTCATTGGTTTTATGAAATGTTAATGCCAGCAAACATTCCTTCATTCTTTAATATCCACTGGATCACAGGATGTGTCCGTTTTTCCTATTCAATTCTCTCTTTGGTAACAGAAGTTCAGTGGAAGAAGACATGGCAATCTGTATAGACAACTTCTGACTCTAAAGTGGTTGGCTGGATGGGCTGATTAGTGAATTCAGGTCAAACTGTGGCCTCCTCCTTAACCAGGATGGCTCTGGCTGCCAATAAGAGCATCACAATGGGAGCAGGAGCCTGAATCCAGGTATTGAAAACAGAAAGGTATAGGCATTTCCTGGGTATATGCTTCCTGGTATCTCCATAAGGCCAAATATAAATTTTATCTAGAAACTACTACCTTATGTGTACCTTCATTACCTGAGAGAATTCTCTCCAGAGATAGTGATGATCTTTTTATTAGGCACTAGGCCCTTGTGAAGATCTAGAGGTGCCAAGGCCTGGCCTTAGAGGGTGTGACTTCACAGGGAAAGTGAGCTCTGTAATAGTTTCTTTAACAATAGAATTCCCTTGTAGCACTGTTCACTGAGACACTCAGGATAAGTGGGACCCCCTCTTCCGAGTGGATATAGCTATTGAAGTAATAAAAGGAATTCCTTATAAGTCAGCTTTCTCCTCAGATGGCTCTAAAACAAAGACCTTGGCCAGGTGTGGTGGCTCACACCTGTAATCCTGGCACTTAGGGAGGCTGGGGTGGGAGGATGGCTTAAAGTTCAGGAGTTCGAGACCTCTGTCTTTAAAAAAGAAAAAAATTATCCAGGCATGGTGACACACGTCTGTATCTCACTGCATCCCACTGCTCAGGAGGCTGAGGCAGGAAGATCTATTCAGCCCAGGAGGTTGAGGTTGCTGTGAGCTATGATGACGCCATTGCACTCTAGCCTGTGCAACAGAGTGAGACTCTGTCCCCAAAACAAAAAGCAAACGAAACAATACAAAAGACCTCAAGAATATCAGCACAAAGGGCTCTGGAATATTTTCTGGCATTTCTAAGAGTAGATTTCTTCTATTTCTGCTTCCTTGATAACAGAGAATAAATCAGAGACTTGGCATTGGCTACTTCACGGAGCTAATAATTTTTAAGTCTTTCACTGATTGGTGGTTCCAACTATATGTTTGATGGAGGCAAGTGTTATTTATTGTTTAAATCATATAATAATCTAAGCAAACTCACCAGTTCAAAGATATTATATCAGACTCTATTTGCTATTGAGGAGGATTTCGTTTACAATGGAGGTTTCCTGGGGATCCAAGCCTGGCATTCATTTCAGTGGGATCATTCTATAAGTGGCATCAGGAAACCTGGGTCCCAGTTTTGATGAAGTCTATACAACATATTTCACCATCTCAATTTTCTTTTCTTTTTCCTCCCTCTCTCCCTCCCTCCCTCCTTCCCTTCCTTCCTCCCCCTTTTTTTTTTTTGGACAAGGTCTCTCTTTGTTGTCCCGACTAGAGTGCAGTGGTGTCATCATAGCTCACAGCAACCTCAAACTCCTGGGCTCAAGTGATCCTCCTGCCTCAGCCTCCCAAAGTGCCAGGATTACAGGCGTGAGCCACTGCGCTCAGTCTCAATCTTTTCTTTACCTTTCTAGCCTGTTATTTCGTATTTATTAATTGTTATTTAAGCATTATCCGAAGGTCACTAGTCAATGCTGTATCTAATTCAAAAAGGTACTATAAGAATTATATTACATCAGTTTTAAAAACTGACCAGTTTTGTGAGGATAGCAATATTGAATAGCAATATCAGAACATATTATTTTTATATTTAGAATCAGAATCAAACTTCCCCAATTTTCAGGACCATTTTTCTTTCCAGAAAAAGCTAACAATTCTTGAGAATTTACCATGCTAAATGCTTCACATGCATTATTTTATTTAATCCTCGTAATTACCTATGAAGTTCATTGCCACTATTATCTCCATTTTTTTTAGGTGAGCAGACAAGGCCAAGAGCACCTAAATTACTTTTCCAAGGTCTCAGAGCAGTAGATGATGGAGCCAGCACTCAATGGGAGTCAGCACCCGTGTCTTCCATGTCTTCTTCTTCTTCTCTCTCTCTTTTTTTCTTCAAAGACAGGATCTCACTGTGTTCCCCAGGCTGGTCTCAAACTCCTAGGCTTAATTGATCCTCCCACCTTAGCCTCCTGAGTAGCTGAAATTACAGGTGCAAACCACTGTGCCCAACTTTGGTCCATATCTTCTCATTGTGGATAAATTCTGTTTGTCTCTGAAGCCCATGCTCTTCACTACCCCACACTATTGTTTCCATTCATCAAGATCCAATTTCCTGAAATGCGAATCTTTTCAAAAGTAAACAAATAAAAATGAAAAGTTTGCCTTGTTCTGAATTATCTACAAGAATCTATGAGAAGAATGCAAAAGTTGTTTCTCTTATCTACATAGAGTAAAAATATCCCAGGATCAAATGGTACCCTTTTAAAAGGTACTATTTTGAGAACCTTGACTTTATCAAGTTATTTAATTAAAATAATGCCCAAATTATGCAGCAGTTTACAAACTTGTCAAATTTCATTTTAAAAAGTGGCATACAACATATATATTTCAAAATAATTCTTACAGGCCCGGTGCGGTGTTTCATGCCTGTAATCCTAGCACACTGGGAGGCCAAGGTGGGAGGATCGCTTGAGGTCAGGAGTTCAAGACCAGCCTGGGCAAGAGTGAGATTCCATCCCTACTAAAAATAGAAAAACTTAGCTGGGTGTGGTGGCGTGCACCTGTAGTCCCAGCTGCTTGGGAGGCTGAGGCAGGAGCATTGCTTGAGCCCAAGAGTTTGAGGTTGCTGTGAGCTGGGCTGATGCCATGACACTCTAGCTCAGGCAATAGAATGAGACTCTGTCTCAAAATAATAATAATAATTCTTACAATTTTTTTTTACATGAAACAGGCAGAAGAGTCCTATTTAATACAGCAGAGGCTCAGAAAGGTACAAACACTAACCCAGGATCTCACCTGTAGCAAGCACATGACCACAGTCTGGCTTTCCTGGTGCTGTGCTCAGTTGCTCAGTGCTGTTTCCCATGAGCCTCTGCTCCTCACCAGACTTGGAAACGCCCTCTTGATTCCCAGAGCTTGCTTCCCTGCCATCCTGGAGTAACAAGGGTGGCTTTAAATGTGTGGTTTTTCTCACGGAAGAGGATGGTGTCTGTCTCAGTATAGAATGGCAGGGAAAAATAAACAGGCAGCAAACAATTTTCTCTTTCAGAGTTATCTCAAAATCCTCCTCAGTTATAGTAGGCTAATGAGAGAGAAGGCATTCGCCCAGCAGAAATGTTTGTCATTGAGGAACGTTCCCTGTGATATCCAGACATCCTCTTTCTTGGGTGAATGGCAGATGTGAATGACCTGTCTCTTCCAGGCCCAAGCTAGGGGCCATCGAATGTAACCTCACAGCGATGATGGCTGAGTTCAAATCCCGCCTCTACCGTTTACTAGCTATGGTCCCCTGAGCAAGTTATATAATTTCTCTGTGCCTATTGTCTTTAGCAACAAAATGAGGACAATAATGATGGTATCTGCCTCACAGGACGATTTAGGGGCTTACAGGAATTAAATCTAAAGTGCTTAGAACAGGGCTTGGCAATATGCCCAATGAGAGTAGCCATTTTTATTATCTTGATGAATGAACTCTTGATTTCTTTATCTATGAAGTGAGAGTGATAAACCCTCTAACAAGAATCAAATTAAATTCTGTCTTTGAAAGTTCTTTATAAATCGTACAATACTGTGCGCACACAGCAAATGCCTGCTGTTGTCTTGAAGAGAAGGTTGCAATATCTAAACCATACCTGCCTTCCTATTGCAAGGAATTTCCTTTCTCATTATTAACTTGAGAAAGAAATTCATTTATATTCAGATCTCTAGCCTAATTCCATTGGTAGCTTGTTATCCAGGAATTAAGGGGTTGAAAAAAATGTTGTGTAACTAGGCCTGGATATTTCCTCAAGGTCTGGTGGGCCTCCACCTCCCAGGGGAAGCTCCCAGAGACTGTGCTTGCTGGGATGGGAGGCATGTCCCAGCTGCATGTGACTGTATCTGTGTGTAGACCTAGAATCAAAGAGCCCTACCTACCAGTCCTGCAGGATCACCTGGACAAAGCCACCAGGCAACCTGGAGCCCTGAGAAGTGGGACAACCGTTGACTGTGTGGGTGGCTACTCAGGGGAACCTAGGGCAACATCCACCCTGAAATTAGAGCTGCATCTCATAGAGAAGCAGATGCACTGACTCAGGGTAAAAAAAAAAAAAAAAAAAATTATAGAATCTAGTTTGAATGACATGTCATTTCTGCCAAGACGAGTAGTAAGGCAGTTGGTACAACTGAAGGAAACTTTTAAAATATCTCCTCCTTTCTCTTTAGCTGTGTCCTGGGTCGTATTATGGTCTCACCCAGTGACACACACGTGGACACCAAGCTCTAATGGTCTTTAAGGCAGTCATGGATGCCAAGAGGGACAGTTGCTCTCCACACCCTTTCCTGGCTCACTGTGTTCCCTTAGCCCTGGCTGTCCCCTCCCCACAGCTTTTCCAGCTGAAGTCCTACCCAATTTTCCATGTCCAGCTTCCATGCCATTTCCTTTACTAAGCTGCCCCACAACCCTCCACTTACAAGTAATCTCTTCCTAACACGTTCTCATAAAGCTTGTCATTGTATCCCTTTCATGTAGCACTATCAAAGTTTGACTCGTTGCATGAGTTGTATAAAATGTCTCTGCCTCACTAGTTTACAAGGAACTGCTTCTTGTCATCTCTGTGTCACCGCGACACCTATACCACATGCTGCTCAAGGGAGTCATTCAGTAAATATTCATCAAGTGAATAAATAAATATTTGTGGGTGACAATTAACGTGAACTGAGAACTTCATGGCCTCCAAGAAAGGCTCTGAATTTTTCAAATGGAGTGCTGCTCTTTTCCTCTCACTATTATTCTTTAAGGTTGTTTCATAACATCTCCTGCCAGGAACTGCTTCCAGCTCCCATTACTGAATTATTAAGTGCTAGGAGGGTAGTGGCACCTTCCATGACAAGAACTGGGTGAGACCGTGAGGAAGGGAAGCCCCATGGCTCCCCGTTTCAGAGGCGACAATGTGGGCTTTATTTTGTGCTGCCTCCATCCCAAGCCAGTGGGATTCAAATGGTGGATTCCAGAATCGTGTTTTCTCCTTTTCTTCCCCTGCTCACCCCCTCGACCTTAGCCACCTTTAATGCACATCCCCAGAGTAGAATGTAAGGTACATTACTGAGATTGCATTAATGAGATTGCAGGGTCTACATTTCTTATTTGGAACCTGGGACTGTCCTCAAACTAGACTTCATGCTTCTGGCCCGTGTTTATTCATTGGTTGTTTCGGTAAAAGACAAATGGGGAAGGGGTGGAGGAGCAGGGACAACTGATCAGATGTGTTCTTTATAATGTGAGATCAATATTATCATAGAAACAATTAATGAGAGTTCTCCAGATGTTCTAAATCGCTCTTCTGTCCCAGGGAGGTTGTTAAATATTCCCTATGCTGGCTGTGTATATCAAAGAGACTTCCCATGGGGAAAATTCCAAATTTAGCTCTCAAGTACATGGAATCCTTCTTGCAGATGAGTTCTATAAAGACTTCCAGGCCAGGCATGGTGGCTCATCCCTGTAATCCTAGCATTTTGGGAGGCCAAAATAGGAGGATTGCTTGAGCCCAGGAGTTTGAGACCAGACTGGACAACATAGTGAGATCCCATCTCTACAAAAAAAATAGAAAATTAGCCAAGTGTGGTGGCATGTAACTGTGGTCCTAGCTACTTGGGAGGCTGAGGCAGGAGGATCACTTGAGCCCAAGAGTAAGAGGCTGCAGTGAGCTATGGTGATGCCACTACACTCTAGCCAGGAAGATAGAGTGAAACATTGTCTCAAAAAATAAAAATATAAAAAGACTTCCACAAAACTCAGCATCCTTTCCTCCAACTCTGAATTTCAAGCTGAGGTTTCAAGAATGCTACCTCCAGGAGACCCCCAAAAAGGTTATTGCTCACAATGCCCACTCCCAAGCTTCATGCTTTATAGGGGCTCAGTATAAACACTTATTTAAAGAATGAAAAAATAAATGAACTATTGAATTAATAAATGAATAAATGAAATAATGTATTTTTAAAACTAACACTTAGCTCTTCTTGGACATCGGATTACTACATATCCTAATGTGGACTTTTTAAAAAGATCATAAATGAAATCATAAAATGTTTTTGCTGAAAGATACCTTAGTAATAGAATATACACAATTTTTTAAAGCTATAGCCATATTTGTTCAAATGAAAGAGAAAAAACCTGTTTCTCTGGTTAGGGTGCAGCCTGGAGTCCACCAACTCTGGTTTGTGGTTGTCTAATGTCTTGTTCACGGCTTGTCCAATGTCAAACACATCCCCGAGGTTGAGCCAGAACTCTGGAGACTCCTGTCCTGGGGTTTTCTGCTACACGATTCCTCCCTTTACGTGAAGGGTTGTGAGATTTTATTTCCCATAGTTGTTTCGTGGTACCCATTAGGTAAAAGAACGCCTCTTTGATACTAAAATAAATGGATCACAGGCTTTGAGAAGTTTTGAACTAGACTTCAGGGTAACCACACAGCTGATGATGGGAACGTTCTCTTTATTAGAAGTATTCCAGCTAGTAAGTGAAGAAGGAATGACAGATTCAGACTTTACCACTTTGCAATCCCTAAAGAAATAATGGCGCTAGATCATGTCAATGACTGCCAACAGCCCAGACAGAGAGACAAGCCAGCCGCTGGCCCCCTGATAGAAGTGGGATAGAAGGGGGACACCTGATAGAAGTGTACCACAGCACATGGGAAGTGTTCCTGCCACAAACTTGAACTTGACTCCAAATCAAGCCTAGAAAGCCCCTGATTACCAATTTATAAGAAACTGAGAAACTTGTTACACTGACACCATGGAAATGCAATCAGTGATATTCAGATTGTACAAAACTCCACAGGCTGTTCCACAAATAAATTGCAAGGAGAAACAATGAGTGTGTGGGTGGGGGGCGAAAGGGGGTCAGGTCTGTGATTTAGAAGAGTCTTACAAGACATGTCAACCAATTTCAACGCATGGATTTTATCTCAGTCCTGATTCTCTGAGAAAACGCCAAATGGTGGCGATGCCAGTGCTGCTCTGGGGACCTGGAATGGGAAGCCTTGGGAGCTGCGAGGAGGCTCAGCAGCTGCATCTAGGGCCTGGGGCAGGGACCAGGCCTGGGTCTTGCAGGCCAGGCAGAGGACAAGGAGTGGTTCCCAGTCTCCCAGCTGGGCCAGCTGGTCAAGGATGTGAAGACCACATCCTGGAGGGGAGATGTCTTTTCTACATGCCCATCAAGGAATCTGAGATCTTTGATTCTTTCCTGGGGATGTCTCTCAAGAATGAAGTTTTAAAAAGATTAAGCCCATGCAAAAGCAGACCTGTGCTGGCCCGCAGACCGGGTTCAAGACATTTGTCACTATTGAAGGCCACACAGCTATATTAGCCTAGGTAGCTACCACCACGGGCAGGGCCAACATCTTGGCCAAGCTCTCCATCATCCTTGTGCTCGGGGATACCGGGAGGGGCAAGATCCTCGAGCGCCACGCAGTCCCTTGCAAGGTGACTGGCCACTGGGCTCTGTACTGGTGCTCCTCATCCTGCCCCCAGAGGCACTGGCACCGTCTCTCCACTCCTGTGCCCAAGAAGCTGCTGTTTAAGGCCAATATGTACAACTGCCACCCTTGGCCAGAGGTTGCACTGCCATTGTAGACGACTTCACCAAGGCCACCTCTGATGCTGTCCCCAAGACCTCCAGCTATTTCACCCCCACCCCCACCTCTGGAAAGAGACCACATTAGCAGAGTCTCCTACCCAGTCATTCACCAACCACCTCCTGAAGACTCACCCCAGAGTTAGTGCAGAGGACCCAGGTCCCCACTGTGGCCACCACATGGTATTTTTATGCAAGAAAAGTAAAGTGAATTAATTCCAAAAACAATAAAGGACAAAAAAAAAAGAGAAATAGTCAAGGAAATTTGAAGGCTACTTTTAAAATATTAAGAAACTATGGGTAGTTTTAGGTGGAAAAATGGCATTGTGTTACTTTTCTTTAAAGACTACTTATCTTTTGTACATATCCATGCTGAAATATGAATGCAATGCCATCATATCTGGAATATGCTTCAAATAACCCTGGGAGATGCTAAAAGTGAGTAGAGACAGGGATGAAACATGGTTGCACGTTGATAATTGTTTAAGTTGGATTATGTGGTCCGTGGGCAGGGGTTGGAATCCTGATCTTTCTACTTATATAATATGCTTGAAATTTTCCATAAGAAAACAAATTTTAAGCAGCTTTGTTCACAATTGTAACAAAAGACAGTTTTTCTCAATTGTTAAAAATTAAATAAAATTGGATTAAAAACTGAAAGCCGGGAAAGAAGTTCACATGAAGGTAAGAAGCTTTGGGGAATGCAGAGGGCTCTCATTATGCATGGGGCAGAAGAGTCTCTCGGAAGTGATCAGTGGGGTTTCCAATCTGTCCAACTGAAGCCAGACTAGACCAGAACACAGAAGCTACTGGTGGTGCAGGTGAGGTCTCATGGGAGAGAGCATGGCCCCACTTAGTCTTGGTCTCATTATCCACGTTATGGGTGACTACAGCAGCCCTGGCTCTGTATGTCTTAACTAACTAATAACAGGACATTCTGAAACTACACATTTTGCAATGTAATTAAAAGCTCATTCCAAAATCATGTGATCAAATTCCGGATGGACAGCACAAATGATTGCCGTCTGAACAAGCTTTAACAGAGCATCGTAGTAACTCCCAAGAATGCTCCTGCAGGTGATCTGAACACCCCACCTAGCAAGAAGCCTGTCTGGGTTACACGTTACCCCTGAAAGGATGCACTGTTTGCACTGTTTGCACTCCGAACTATGACTCCACTAAGCACCCTGAGCCCATTTGTAAATTACTGCTGGGGTCACTTACTAAAATTGAGATTTGGTGACCCAAAGAAATCTAATATTTTTCACAAAGGCCTAATGAGCTTGCTGGCAAGATCTGGCCTGCATGTCATTAATTATCAAATACAATTTTCAGAAGAGACCCTGGACAGGTAACGATCAGAAATCGGTGGGTAAAATCAAAGCAGGAAGGAGTGATCCCAAAGCTTACTTCAAACTTTGTCCTTCAGACACCCAAATCCAATGCAGCAATAATTCTTTATTCAATCCACACAAAGTCGGAATGATCCTTCATTGCGGGCATAATGATTTGGTGATTGGAACCTATGAGTCATAAGTAGCCCTTTGGAAAGAGGGGCGGTTCCAGCCAGGTGGCGATGCGTTAGGTCACACGTAAGCCTCAGTTGTGTTCCACTCTCTCCTCCCTCTCGGGCTTCCACCTTCGCTGTGTCTCGGGCAGGACCTGGGCCCTGGTCACCCACTGTAGCCAATCTACTACAGTGAACCTTAAAAATTCTTAGACCCTCACCCATTTGCAATGAGACTTTTTTCCAAGGGGGAAAAAACATTTTTAGTTGTTGGCCCAAACAAGCAAAAATGCTCAAAAAATGTTGCAATGGTGGGGCTCCCCTATTTTATTAATGATTAGCTGAGGTACAGAAATGAAACTATTTTTCTCTGTAGCTCCAGTGAGCAGGGATACATACATTTATCGATCAGGACATTGTACAGCGGACATCCAGTCAGATACACTAGTCCCCTGGGTAATTCCAAATTCCTGTGTAAAGTTTCGCTTCTTTTGCTACACTGGCTACGTTTTGGGGATGAATTAAAATGACCAAAATTTTCAATACATCTTTGAGAAGGGTTAAGCACAAAAATGCCATTAAACAATAATGGGATTTGTATGTGAAACATTACACTCTTTGAACATTTTCGAGAAAGTGACTCTCCTCTTTCCCCCCCGACTAATAACAATTCAACATTATTTAACATAATCCTACTGACAGGTCATTTCTGACACGAAATTTATTACTGGCTTGCCCTTTGAGAGCATGTTTCGCTATTAATGTTTCCTTTTAAAAGCTATAGCATACATTAGATTCTTATACCGAGTTTCCCCCATGTTTTCCTTGGAAACCCCTACTTTCTGTGGTATTTTACATTGCCCAAGTCTGTTTTAACTGTATCCTTACACACACACACACACACACACACACACACACACCTCTTCTTCCAATGCCCAGGAATATGCTTAACATTGAACCATTTTATTCTACCATTATTGAGTTTACCTATAACTGAATAAACAACAACATTTATGCAGCATAAAGTTTTAAAGCTTTCTCCTGCACCTAACTGAGTATGTAATTGAGTGAGCTGGAGGACTTGAACTCACCACACTTAGTCTGGGAAACGAGAGGGCTGTGGGTTGTAGATATTGTCCATATAGGGCCAGCGAGCCCTGCAAGCCAATGCCCTGACTGGTGCTCTGGGCCGTTCACTATGCAGGACATATGAGACTGTTGAGAACATATTTGTGATTCTGACTCATTCAGAGAAATGATTTTTTTTTTTTTACCTGGTGAGTCAGCATGAAGCTAGGTATTTCCCTACCTGTGCTAACCATACAAGGGCATTGCTACCTGGAGCGTTAAGTCATCTGCCCCAGAAGGAAAACACACTGTCTCTGCTTTCTCCGGAACAGCTTTCCTGGCACCATGAGCTCATAGGCCACAGTCGACTATGTGCTGTCCTTCCTTTGAGGGGCATCATCTGAATGGCTAGCCGCCTGGTACAGCAGCAAGGGGACAGGAGAAAGTAACCTTCCTTCCTTCCTTTCTCCCTTCCTTTCTTTCTCCCTTTCTCTCTCCCTCCCTTCTTTCCTTCCTTCCTTCCTTCCTTCCTTCCTTCCTTCCTTCCTTCCTTCCTTCCTTCCTTCCTTCCTTCCTTCCTTCCTTCCTTCCTTCCTCTCTTTCTCTTTTCTTTTCTCTGCAATTTTAGGGAGGTCAGATTTGTTCAGTTACCATTTACATGTAGTAAAACTCACCCTTGTAATACACAGTTCTACAAGATTTGACAAATGCATACAGCCACGTAACTACCACTGCAACCAAGATATAGGATAGTGCCATCTGTCTATGGCCATCCCACTCCAGACTTGCCTTTCTCAGGAGCTAAGCAGGGTTGGGCCCAGTTAGTACTTGGATGGGAGGACAGTTCTATCACCTCAAACGATTCCCTCATTCCTCCCATTTGTAGTTAATCCCTCTCGCTACCCCACATATATATTTTAAATTAATATTCAGATGAGTGACAATAGGAACATAGATTCACCTGCAGGTTAATTCATGAACTTCCTTGTAACTTGTCCTTAATACAGTGATAGGATTTACTGGTGACAAGCTCTGGGAGCCTCAATACCACTAGAAGATTGAGAACATATCAGGGGAGATCTATCGGTCCACTTCTACCCTAGTGGGCGACCTGTTTCTACAGAGAAATACACAGGAACAATTCTACAGGTAAATATTTAATTTCCTAACTCTTCCTCTAAGTTTAAGTGGAAGATTTATATTTCCCCTTAAGTACAGGGAGAAGACAGTTCCCTTAAGTCTCTCACCTCAACCAAATTCTAACTGGGAAAAGCTGAAGACACATACGTCCTCTTATTTTGGCCCGTGCCTCTCCCCCCATGTGTGTGTGTCGACAGCACACACACATACGACTCACACACACACACACACACACACACACACCAGAGGCAACACAAAAACCGCCAAGACAGTCCATCCTCCATGGCGGTCATTAAATCTCCAAGGCCTCTGACTGGACCTTCCAGGCCAGAAGGCCTGTGGTAAAAATCCTCTACGCTGAGAAGCTGGAACTTATCCGAGGTCCTTGTGCATGAGGGAAGAGTTAAATTCCTGGGTTACTGGGCCATTAGCAGCTCAGCCATCCATTTTTCATTTGAAGAAACCTTTTTAAAGGTTGAATTCTTATCTTTGGGAGGCCCGTAAATGCAGTTCTTGTGTTTTCATTGGGTTTATTTAGCCTGGGGGATTTGGGTCCCTCTGTTTAGGTAGTAAATTTTCCCCTTTGTGTGAATGTATGTGGTTAATATACTTAAAAGTCCATCAGGCAAGGCTAACAAAAATGCAGCCGCCTTTACACAGCAGTTTTTTGGCAAGAGTGTAGTCACTCAGGATGGCTGCTTGGTGCTTATAATTGAATTGTGGTCACTAAGCCCAGTGCTATCAACTTCTGTAAAAACCCAATGCCAGATACCGCTAGGCAAGCCTTTCACCACCTTCCCTCCGGTCCCTTCCCCCCGCTGGCAGCTCCCCCCACCACCCCCGTTCACCTAGCTGGCAGAGGGGGACGCAGAGAGAACCCCAAGATGAACAGGAGACACTGCCATAGCCTTTTGACATAAGCTTTACTCCAAGGGCCTGGAAGGACAGACAGAAGACCTGACAGCGTGAGTTACACTGCTTGGGAGGCCAGGGAAGGAGGAGCTGCTCAGAAGAGAAGAGCCACAAAGTCTCCTCTCAGACGGCCCTGGAAGGCGTCCAACTCTTGGTTGAGAAGCACGCTGACATTTAGCCGTTTGAATCAACATTGTCTGGCACTCGGGGCACACATTCCAGGCCCTTGAAGTCCCCCTCGCGGCAGTAACTCAGACAATCTGGGGTCCGCTAGCTGACCTTTCCTCCTTCCTCCTCTGCCCCGGCGTGCCCGTGTCTCCACCATCTCCCTCCCTGGCACTTGTGTGACAGTCCCTTCAGCCACAGGCCTGCACACTCAGGGGCTGTGGGCTCTGCACAAAACACACAGCCACTCTCGCCTGCAGGAGACGACACCACGCCCGCACTCAGCAAGGCAGCCTTGGGTCCTGCCAGATTTGGACCAAAAGGAAAAACCAGTTCACTGAGAAGAAACATGGCAGGAGGAAAGAAAATAAAATCCTTCCATCCAACTCCCTCTAATTTGAAGACAAAATAAAAATAAAAATACACACAACAGGTTTATTCTATTTTAAAACTACCTTTAAAAAAAATCAGGCTAAGGGATAGAAAAATATTTTCTGTCCATTCCAGTGATTACATTCATTCAACAAATATTATCCTAAGCAGGCACTTGCTATATTACTAGGTCCCTTTGCTTATATGGGCCCTTTCCATGTGCTATGTAAAGGACCAAAAAAAAAAAAAAAAAATGACTCTAGACTCAAGCACTATCCTAGAGCAAATCCTGTTGAAAATGTGCTCCAGGAGCTAAAGAGCCTAGGAGCAAGTGAGGTCAGGGTTCAGAAAGTCAACAAGACAGGGGACTATAGGCAGCCCAGCACATATAGTTTCAAAGCAAAGGACAGACTGCCCACAGACCTAGGACTAAGCCATGAGTTTCTAAAACACATCAGTCAAAAGAGCACACATTTCTCAAAAATTAATTTAACACATAACTCGAGACCTACTGTGCTAATGCAAACTATTGCTGCTTGTCACTGACACTAGCTACATACATATACCTCAGGTCTACACTTTCAGAAAAATATATCTGCAAGGTCATTTAAAAAAGTTGCACCTCTGACACCCTGCTTTAAATGGTGAGCTCCAAGAAGAGGTATTTGACTTTCTTATTATAACTACAGATATAGCATGAAATACAAGTAGATCATAGATTACGAATGAACACCAATGACTAATTGCTACTGATTAATATTTATGCCAATAATTGCAAAACCCCCCTGTTACATTAAGATAATTTAAGAAGAAATGTTGAGATCCTATTCTTCTCATATTCAAGCCAGATAGTACTTATGCTTATATATAACCAATTGTCCCTATCATTAACCTTTATTGACCTAAGGATTACTCATATATCAACACAGGTCAAACCATCAAGTTGCCCCATGCCCTGAGGAATGGCAGTGCCCTGGGTTTAAGAAAGGTAGTAATGACTTCTGAAGGAATACACAGTGAAATCTAATTCTCTAAAACAGTATTAGGGTCATCGATGTAAGTCCTAATGCCTTGGACTTTAGCCTGATGTGCTGTGCTGTGGGGACGGTGAATGGGGGGGAGCCAGGGAGGCAGGACGCCTGGGCTTGGTGGAATATGAAGTTTCAGAGCAGCGTCCATAACAACCAAATTCTGCCCGGCTCTGACCATAGGTGAGTTAGCAGTTTCAACCACATACTATTTCTCCTTTAACAACTCACTTTTCTCCCCTCTGTTTAAAAAACAGAACAAAACATAATTCCCAAGAGGGTCTTTCTGGCATTTTATTGCTGAAGTCCTGTCTGTCCACCCTTCACCCTAAACTCTATCCACACACACACACACAAAATCACAACCAAAGGGAAAGTGAAAAGAAAATGGTATACTATGAAGCCTATGAACACACATAAGGAGGAACAATATTTTTTGTCTGGTCTTCTCCTAAAGAGTGAAGACACAAATCAAAATGAAGGGCAAAGGGATTCTGAGTGTGCGTGTGTGTGAGTGTGTGTGTGAGTGTGTGTGTGATTATATGTGTGTGTGAAATCTGTATGGTATAAGAGGAAGCCATATAAGATCTCTCAGTGCCCTGATGTCATGACTAATAAACAAAGCTCACGGTCAATGACATTACCCAGGAAATACCATGTCCTGTGCTGCTCAGTGTTTGTTTCAAAGGGCAAAGTCTAGAAGAAAACAAAGAAAGCCAGAGGGAGGAAGAGAAATTCAGTTTGACTGAACTATTGTGCACCCTAAAAGCAAGCTATATCCCAAGACTTTATTATTATTATTATTTTGTTAGAACACTGTATTTCTAACTATGCACATGACAAAGATAAACCCACGGGGACTGGTCTTCCTTTGGGGAAGAGTCAGTGGCCTTTATTATTTCACAGTTTTACAAATTAAAAGGCATTAAACCATTTTCCTTCCAATGCATTATACTTCTGAAGTTCGGTCCTGGAATTAACTCAGAGTTGTGTATCTCATGTAAACTCTGAGATCCCACCTGGTTTAAAGCTTTTCAGATTCATAAGGCAACTACTGAAACAGCAGGTAATTTTCTCATATGGCAGCAGAGTGAATCCAGCCCGTTGTTATGGATTGATCCTCTTGGTCAGTGAGTGTATTGGAGATGCATCTGCACTTTCCAGTCCGGGGAAGGTCTCATTATGCCCCCAGGCCATGTATGTAAACACTCCTTTGCTCCCACTCAAGGGACACTCCATGCAAGCCCTTTCCTTTTCCTATTTCTCATTGCATTCAGTTTCCACATTTCTTGGTTAGTTTTATCCACAAGCTCAGATTTCTTAAATATCAGTTAAAAGGTTGCCATTTTGCTACAATTTCTCTAAAATGGGTCCAACAAGCAGCTCAGAATTTTTAGTTGATTTCACAGAGGTAAAAAGTAGAACAGAGGATAGGAGAGACTGGGAAGTGTAGGGGGAAGGGAGGGAGAGGGAGAGATTTGTTAAAGGACACAAAATGACAGCTGGATAAGAGGAATAAGTTCTAGTGTTCCCTACCACAGTGGAATGACTATGGTTAAAAATGATATATTATATAGTTTCCTAGCTATAAGGAGGATATTGAACCATTCCTAACACAAAGAAATGAAAAATGTTTGAGATGATGGATATACTAATTGCCCTGATCTGATCTCTATACATTATATAGTGTAACATCACTATGTACCCCATGAGTATGCACAATAATTATTTGTCAATAAAAAATAAAGTAATTAAAATTTAAAAATGAAAATCACAACTTCTATATTTGTCTCTAAAGCCAAATTAGAGAAATGACAGTCTAGTTTTTTCAAGGGAGGACTACATTTGTTACCAGATAAACCCGTATCTGTTTCTGACTATCTTGTATGAGTAACGTAAGATGGTCTTCCTGAGCCAATTAAAAAGAAAAGAGAAAAAAAGAGTATATAGACGTGAAAGCAGTGCTGCAACTAACAGAATTTGCAGAGGCTTAATAGGAACAAGTTCTGATTAAGAACATTTCGTAATTGAGAGGCAGAGGGAGAGTGGACATGAGCCATTTCTGATTGCTGAGGGCCCAGTTTCCAGGGGTGAGAGGCTGTTCTTATATAAAAACTGGGCAAGTGCACAAAGGTATATGCCAGGAAAATCATACAAAGGTGTGTTTTGAATCAAGAGGATGTGGGGTCACTCATCAGCTAATTGTTTACACTTTTTTTTTAAAGAAGAATAGCAATAAAATTAATATGTCAATTTTTAAAGTTAAAAAAAATAGTTTTAACCCACAGGTATAGATATTCTGAAGCACAGAATGTAAATATGTCTAATTAAGTAGGAAAATCTTTCTTGGTGAGATACATTGTCTTTCAGTGGTATTTCATGGACATTTTGATCTTACAAAACGTAAAAAGTGGTGGTTGCTATTAAAATCTTATCTCCACCATTTCCTCTGTATTGAGAACAAGATTAAAGGACAACCAGGAAAGTGGCAGTAATACTTTCCAAATCTTATTCTAATTGCAGTTTTAAAAAAATCAACTTTATTGAAATAAAAATCACATAATAAAATTTATCCATTTCAAGTGTACAGTCATTGAGTTTTGCTAAATGTATACACCCGTGTAACCACCAACACAATCAAAATATAAGACGTTTTTGTCCACCCCCCAAAATTACCTCTCATCCTTCACAGCCAGTCCCCCTTCCTGGCCTCGACTGGTCTGCTTTCTGTCACTAGAGAACATTTTGCCTGTTCCAGAGTTTCATGTAAGTGGAATCATACCCATTGCCCTCTTTTGTGCCTGGCTTCTCTGATCTCAGTTTTGCAAACCCACCCTTCTGCTCCAAGCCCTGTGCCCCTCACTCCTATGTCTCATGGTCAGGAAGTCAGCTTCGACTCTGATAACCAGACCAGAGACGGACGAGAGGCAGTTTTGAGAAAGTTTCTAAAATAGCAGGAAACAAGGAGCAGGAAGCAGTAAAGGTCAATTCCAGTTCACTTCCTTTTGGAGTATTAATTTTAGCATATTGTTTGGGTTTCCCCCAAAAGATATTTTTGGAATAAGGGAATTCCAAGCATGAGGGCCAAAAATAAAAAATAAGAAGACTCTTTGACACTCTTTCCCATATAAGCCCGAAATGTTGTTACATCTTTGATGAAACTGATGTGAGATACATGCTGGATGATGCAGTCAGAGGAAGAAAATGAGTTTTACTCCAATGTCTACAAGAATTCAGGCAAAATATAGAAATATAAACAACTATGGACTATTTCTGAATCTACCGATATTGGTCTCACTTAAAGCAACATTTTCCTGGGTTTATAAAAATGAGTATTTTACCTACCACCATTTAACACCAAACAACGAATGCTTTCTTTTCCTTGTTAGGACAAGGCAAAGGTATCCGTTCTTTATGGACCTGGTCCTCTCTCTATAAGTCATCCCAGTGTTAGGAGAACCCAAATTATTAAAATAATTAGGCTCTTCTGTTTTCTGATGTCCTTTAATATCTTACTGTGTGATTTGACTCTTTTTTTCCTTTAATAAGAAAAGGCATAAATTGTTCCGTGTTCTAAGTACTCATATAAACTGTCAAGTCCTGGGTTCTGTTAATAGTTTCCTAGAGAACACATTAATTCCTCCAGGTCCCTGATGTGTATGATTCAAGTAATACATCAATCTACATCTTTTTTTTCAAAATAAAGCAAAGGGATAAATTAGTTAAAATGAGTTATTGAAGAGTAATGTTTGTCATTAAGAACCTTTCTACTTCAAATAAAATAATTTTAATCCCAATGCTAGGGTTATTTTAATCTATGGCATTGTAATAGACAATATTCATAAATATCAGGTATGAAACAGAAAACAACCAACATGGTGTATGTCGAGAAGAAATATAGAGAGGGCTGTATTTGTGACTTTTATCATTTTATTGTTTTATTATTTTTTAATATTTATTATATCCTCATTTAGTGAGAAATTATCTATCGAATTCTTGCCCTCAGTAGAGCAGTCCCTTAATTGGACAGATTGTCTGACCAATGAAAGAACCAAGGAGTAGGGTAATCAAACCACTAAAATAAAAGGGATTATTTAAAAGAAGAAACCTTCAATTCTTCTGAATGGAAAGTCTGCACCAGTTGCTATTAGTAGGCAGTCTCGCCTTATATTGTCTATTATCTAATACTTCTATAAGAAAAGAGTTTATAAGCCCTCTTAACCACATATTCAAAGGATCAATGGTACCTAAAAATGATACTTTCATCACATTTATCTCTCACCCACATAAACATCCAAGAGCAGAAAATAAATCCGAATTACACCACAAACATAGATTCCCTCAAATATCTGTGTCCAATATAAAGAAAAAATATAATTTATCATATTCTCTGGTATCAAGGTTATTTACTAAAGTGGTGGTATCTAGTGAAAATACCACCCAAACAGAAATTTCATAACTTGTTCTGATTCCTCACTTCCTGTGCTGGTGATCTTGACTAAGTCATGACCCTTCTAGTCTTCTTTTTTCCTTTTATTTGTTAAAAAAATGCGTAGGTGAGTGGTATCGTTCTTGCCTTACCTGGATTTTGAAAAACTAAAAAGATCCACACAAAATGGTTTGAAGTTTGAAAATTTTCAAGTGCTACACAAAAAGAGAGGATCGGCATCCTTTTATGGACACTATCTTGATAAATACCGTGTGCTGTACATATTCGTACATAAGCACTGCCCTTACACTTGTGAAACAACCCCACTCTCAGCCACACACCCCCCAGGACACATTCTTCCTCATATCAATGATAGTTACACCTTTGTGGATATATTTATGTTACCTAAAGACTCCTAAATCCACAGCAAAACCGTCCAGGCTCTGTTTCCTAAACTAAAAGCACTGATGGCTGTAACTTACCAACGAATGACTAACAAACTAAACTAACAAACTAACTAACTAACTAACTAACTAAACAAACTAACAAACAAACTAAATGACTAACAAACTAAAACACGGGAGCATAAAGCTTACCAGGTTTTCAGCCATAATGAAAAAAAAAATCCAAATTCAAAATATGGGCAGACAAGGGTCCCCAACAAACCAGTTATTATCCCTCTGAAACATTACGTTCCTTGGAGCATCTACAAGTTAAATACGTACTCTCACACTCAGATGGCAGTCAGTGCACATTAGCAGCCATTGTCAACAAGGACCTTCTCTGAGACAACTTCCACCTGTTGGTTTGTCCAAGTTCTGAACAGTCTGCTGCATGCCAGATGCAGCCACCTCCCTGCTTTTCCATCTGGCTGAGATAGGAAGGTTACAGGAATAGTGACAGGGGAGCTGGTACCAGGTGGAACAGGAATTCAGATGAGTGACTGCCCAATTCTGCATTAAAAGTGATCAAAAGAACTCAACAGATAGGCCATGATCAAAACAGAACACATTGGATCTATTGGCTAAGTTCTCAGAAGCTGTAGAAAAAAATGACTCTGAATATTTTTTAGACTTCATCTAATTATACATAAAGCTTTCTGCCATTGAATGCTCATCTGGTAGCAGTAGGGTACAGTGAATGTATGTATTTGGGGATAGGATAGTTGCTGATCTTACGATGCTCACATTCAAACAGCTGTTGGTCAGCCTTTGGGCAGGTGGGAGGGGGAGGAGGGCATGGTGTATTCTCACCTGATGGGTACAGTGCACACTGTCTGGGGGATGGACATGCTTGAAGCTCTGACTCAGGTGGGGCAAAGGCAACATATGTAATCTAAACATTTGTACCCCTGTAATATGCTGAAAAAAATTAAAAATTAAAAAATGTACAAGGAGGTCCTATGTACGCTTTACCCACTTTCCTCCAGTGATACCATCTTGCATAATTATAGTACAATATCAAAACCTGGAAGTTCACATTAGTACAATCCACAGAGCTTATTCAGATTTCACTGGTTGTACATGCACACATTGTGTGTGTACATTGAGTTCAGTGAAATGTCAACACACGTGTAGACTTGTGTAACTACTACAACAATCAAGACACAAACCTGTTTCCTCACCAAGGATCCTCATGACCCACTCCAGCCCCCTCCAGCCCCTTCACTCAGCCTGAATTCCAGGCAACCACTGACCTTCTCTCCATCTCTATTATTTGGTCATTTCCAGAATGTTCTACAAACAGGATCATACAGTACATAATCTCTTGAGATTGGCTTTTTCCATTAAGTATAATTCCCTGGAAATCCATCCATGTTATTGTATGTATCAACAGTTTGTTACTTTTTATTATTGAATAATTAATTCCATGATATGGAGGTAACACAGTTTGGTTAACCACTCACCCATTGAAGGAGCTTTTAAAAATACTCTTATTTAAAAATAGTCCATATTTATGAATTCTGACACAGATCAAATTAGTGGTAAGAAGAAAAAGGAATTGCCCTTATGAATAAGAATATACGGCACCATAATCTATTCACTAATTAAATAAGATTATTATATAGTCACTTTATGGCTTTTATCTTTTGGTGACCATATGAAGTTCTTTTTTTTTTAGAGACAAGGTCTTGCTGTGTCGCCCAGGCTGGGGTGCAGTGGCACAAACACAGCTCACTGCAGCCTTGAACTCCTGGACTCAAGCAATCCTTCCACCTCAGCCTCCTGAGTAGCTGGGACTACAGGCATGCACCACCACACCCAGCTAATTTTTTTATTTTTTGCAGAGATGGGATCTTCCTATGTTGCCCAGACTAGTCTCAAATTCCTGGCCTAAAGTGATCCTCCTACCTTGGCCTCCCAAAGAGCTGGGATTATAGGCATGAGCCACCACACCCATCTGAAGTTCTTAATAATATGTACTAATTTTATGGTACTTACAAAAACCTCCAGCAAAAACTTTCTGCCCAAACATACTTTTTTGTCCTAGGTTTTTGTTTGGTAATTGAACTATAGTAATGCTTCAATAGCTTCCATATAGTCTGGAATTTTACGACATACCAATTTTTTCCAGAAAGAAAAATTGAATTAACAATCTCCAAGATTGCCGAGTGGTTTTGATGTGCCTTGCTTAACTTTTTAGCTGTATTATATACTGAAACATTCCCACTGCAACCAAAAGTTCCAAAGGTAAAGTTTTGTCTTTCCTTTTTGGTCATTTTAAGCTCTTAAGACACCATGCACAATAGCAAACAAATGATGGCATGTGCCCAATGCTGTGGGTTAACTCCTCTATGCGTTACAAATAGCTTTTGAAATTATCTCTATTTTTATTTCCATTTCACAGATGAGGAAACTGAGGCCCAGAGGGTGCCTTTCTTCTGGTCATACATCTAGCAAACGGTATACTCAGGATTCAGACCCAAGAAGCTGGTTCTAGAACCTATGTCTTTAACACCTTCAAAAAGAACATCTCTGATTTGCCCAATTTGCCAAATGCCTTTTTAATTTCCAACCCATTCCTTCCATCTTTGTCCCAAGATGCTCCTGCCCTTATGTTTTTTTTTTTTCTTCTTGTTATCTTCTACATCTCTTTTTCCACCACCACCTCGAAAGTTTCTACTAAAGTGAACCATGTAGCACCCAGGCATCACCCCTTTTCCTTACTCCCCCTAAAAAGAGAGAGAGAGATGTAAGGAAAGTCCAAATTGTTCCCAAGATAAAGACCACCATGGTGATTATTTGGAGGGAGACAATCCATCCTCGGGGATTTCACAGGATCCTTTCTTTTGGTCCTTTGCTCCCTCATTTTGAATTGAATGCACCCAACCAGAAAGTGGACAGAGGAAAAAGAAAAAAATGTGAAATTCATATTGGTTGGCATGACCCTTTATAAATACCTCAGGGTGGACCGGGAAGGCAAAGAGGCCATTATAACTCTCAGCTAAAACTTGTTAACCTGGAGTTAGCTATTTATCTATTTCTCTGTGTGGTCACTGAGTCCCACAACTCCTTTAGGAATGAACACATATTTAAAGACCCTAAGATATGTATTTAAAATATCTTTTTGGTAGCCCAAGTCCCTGTTACCTCATAACTTTGGCTTTGATACAACACGGATGGCATGAGTGGTAGAATTCTTTCACATTTTACCTCTTCATTGTAATAGACTAGAAATGACCCGAAAATTTTGCCTTTGCCTCACACCCAATCTTGAAGCAAACTAAAAGCCTCAGAAGACTGCCTGGCCTGCAAAACTTTGATCTCTTCTATAAATCGTGCCTTAGCCAGCTTCTCCTCCTCCCCCTCCCCTCCCTACCATCCTTAGTTCTCATATAATTAAATTAAACACACACAGGCATTAGCCTGCCACAGTGAGCTTTCTCACAAAAGGGATTCTCAGGAGAGGCATGCTAGAAAGACGCATGCACACAACTGCTTATCTGATCGCCACGGGGTCGGTCTGTTCTGATTAATGTTGAGTCTCATGCCCGTGCATTTGGCTGGACATGGTGAGGAGATGTCATGACAATTTCTGCACCCATTCTCCACTTCCTGCTCAGCAATTGCTTAATTCAAATAGCATTTTCTCTCCAAACCACCTGGGCACATTAGGGAACTCAGGGAGAGCAAGTGTTAGAGAAGAGAGGCTACGGGGACATCATGGAGAAAGGATGATCTGGGGACACAGGGATATAAAGGGTGGGGTACAAAATTGGAGGTGGAGGAAAGGCAGGGGGGAGGCAGGAGTCCTCACAGTGTGAGTGCTGCACGGTGTCCCCTCTCCACACTCTCACCCCTACACACACAACGCCTCGCCACAACCCTCTTGACATAGCCACCATTTCTTTTAAATAACTCAATTATTGATCCCCTGTGAACTTTACGAGAAGCGGAAATGAAGTCATAGGTGACATTTCTATAGAGGCAGGTCACATCACAAAAGGATGGACAATACTCTCTTGAAGATCGTTGTGAAACAATTCTCATAGCCTGGCTGTGCCTGACTCTTTAGATTGCTTACAAGGACAATGTGATGGTCAGAGGATGACATTTTAACTAAAACGATAAAAGACAAGACAAAACAAACACACAAAAAAACCTTGGACCTGCCCTAGAATTTTAAGAACCGAAGTTACTCTTTCATCAGATGGAAATCGATTTTGGAATTTTACTAATTTGCTATGGTGGAGAGCTGTGCACGTCTCATGGTTTCCAGAGGCTCTACTGCAAAATGGAACATCTGTCTTGGTCAGATGAAGTGTTTCCAAAGGACCTTCTCTATGCACCCCCCTCCCCCCACCCCCATATACAGTCCAGCATTAATATCAGACCAAAATGCTCGCAAATATCGTCTCATAAATTTAACATTTCCAGACACTCTTGTAGATGGAATTTTAATCAGTGGGTAAAGATAAAAACCCAAGTGTATGTATTTATGGGCTTATTTTCACATCTTTTATAATTAGCATTATTTGAGGAAGAAAATCCCAAATAAAATCTGGGATAATACAGCATATTCATTACACTCTCTCTCTCTCTGTCATATATCCTGTAAATACTTCAAATGCACTTAAAATGAAACTTTGAGAGGCTTAAGCTGTAATAATTTAGTTCAAAGCTGGGACTTCAATCACGTTCTACAGATCAAATTGCCAACACAATTTGAAGAAAAGGGAATGTTTCTAATCTCATGTAATTTGCTATGCAAAAGCAAGCATCTTTTTCTTACAGAAAAATTCTTGTCGAAATCTGTCAGCCAACAAAACAGGATGAGGGCGGAAGTTCTGTGTCCAAACATACTTCATTACTGACTCAGAAAAGCTATGAGTGTTCTTTTGCCTTTTCAAAGTCACTGAAGATAGCAAAAAAAAGTGAGATGTCCCTTGTTCATATATATGTGTGTGTGTGCACGCGTGTGTGTAAAAGAAAGCTCTTTAAAATACACCAGAGAGCATAAAAATATTTCTGCCCTACTCTAAACCAAGACCCCCTTCAAACTCCGTAGAGTAGACTTGCCAATTCTACCTATGTTGCTCGTCACCTCCCAGAATGTAAATGGAGCAAGGTCAACCCAACAGAGAGATGAAGTAACGATGGATAGAGTGAGGTGAAGAAGGAGTTTGGCACACAGGACGTTCAATCACTAGTTCTGGGTTAGGGGTGAGCGATATTACACTAGCTTAATGGACTCGCCAGTGCTAATTAACCTGGGACACAAGGAATGACCAAATGCATCATGAGAAGTTGCTATAATTCTTCAAGTAATTCTCATGATCACAGAAATAATTCACAGGCCAACTGTCCAGTGATGCTTGATGGTAGCTTTCAAAACATCCCACCACACACAAAAGATCCTTCTAGGCCTTGGAATGGTTGCTCACCCCTTTCACACATCATCTTCCCTGAAACAAGATAACTCATTAAAGTGCCAAGTTCATAAATAAATAAAGTTTAGTTCTAGCTCTCTTCCCTGAGTTTTCCTTCTGATGGAAATCTGCATTAGCTTGCCAAAAAGATTTGATTCTAGATCTCTTTTTCCACCTTCTACTAATTGGGATGTAGTGAGCATGTATTGTCTCTTTTCCCTCTGGTAGAAGGAAGTCTGACAAAGCATGTTGTTCCTTTACTCCCTCTTTTGTTCTCCCATGCTATGGGGACCGTCCTGGCTCCCACAGATGCTGGGAATCTTCCCCAAGCAGAACCGATAAGACTCAGCTGAGCTGTGGCTCATCAGAGGCCCTGAGCCGGGAGCCTGGGTGAGGGGTTCTAGAGTAGAGGAAGAGGTTAATGTAGTTCTAGGACGAGACTAACAAAATTGATTTTTTACTCTCCCTCCATCTGGTCCAACACCAAATTAAAAGAAACCTCCAAAATGACGTTGGACTCTTCCCAGGATTATTTTCATGAAATATGATTTGCATGTAGGCCAGACCCTCCAGATCCACTGTTCATCTTTCCTGATCTGGAATCAAGCTCCTCTAAACATTCCCCGAGGGCACCGTTATCACGTTTTATTGGTGGAGAATGCACTGGGAGTGACATATCCTTTGGAGTCCCCAAAGGACAGCTGAAAACAACTGTCGTAGAGTAAGCAGGACCAGGACTAGGAGACCAGCTTTCCATCTGCAAAGAGGTGTGCTCGTCCCTTGTATTGCTCCTGGAAGGACGCCTGTGCCTGGTGGCTAACTGGCTGTACCTCATCAGAAAGCAATCACAGAGGATCAAATGGAAGGCCTTCTGCAGCTCACATTTATCCAACTCTTGGGTTCCAGGATTGTCCTGTCAACATGTATTTTGTAGCTGGTAAAGGAAAAGAATTGCACTGCTTATCCTGCCCAGGAGATAATGGAACCAGTAATTTCTGCATTTCCCTCAGGAAGGTTTAACTATTCATTAACCACAGTCTTGAGCTCAGGCTGGAACTAGGTTTCATAGCAAAGCCCAGGCTTGGTCCAAGTGCAAATTAAGCAGTGAGTTTATTGGGACTAGCACCATACGGTACTATGTTGGCCCCAAGTCTCACAAGTCATTAAGCAAACAGGGATCCTTCTCACTATTGAAAATCACTATCATATGTTAATAATAATAATAACAGCTAATACTTTTGCATTTTTGTAATGAACACGAAGTTAAATACTTCACATATGTATTATCTCATTCATTTCTGATGACAGCTATGTGAGTTGATTGCTCACACACTTTAGGGTTGATGCAACGGAGGCATGGGGAAGGTAACCATGTCCAAGGTCACACAGCAGTTAATTGGCAGGGCCTGGGCTTAGACCCAAGTCTATCTGGCTACAAGTTCATGCTCTTTACTGGTTCAAAAGACTTCACTTACGGCAAAAGGAACTTGTTTTATTTGGATAAGAAAATAGGAAGAGGCAATTCTAGTGCATTCTCCTTTCAATAATTTAATATGAACTATTCAAAATGAGCAATTGAGATGCTTCTCAGCATCTGTGACTCACTCCTTCTGGATCCCAGCATGCTGTTATGGAAATAAATTGCAGCGTAGATCCTACTTTTTTTTTTTCTAATATATGCAATGCAATGCAAGAAATTTAGTTCTGAGATAACCAAGCTCCCTTCTTTTGCCCTTTGGAAAGAGCCAAATTTTAGATTGTTTGAGTTAGAGCATCTTTGACTCTGATACTGGCCAGGATGCCCAAATATTTAGTAAAAGTTTTTTGGGAAGTACTCACTGATCATGCTTGATTTGGGGGGAATACTCCCTTATGTCATTCTACAGAGCTACCTCGCCCCCTCAAAATCTCATAAAAGTCATCACCAAGGAGAATCATCTTGTCAGAAAGGTGGCCTCTTTGAGAGGGGACATCGAAATCTCAACACTTAGGTCTGCTGGGTAGAAGTGATTGCATGATGCTGTGATTTAGGAGTTCTTGACCTAGAGTGCTGTGGTAGGTAGGCATGATGAAACTGACACCAAGGATTACATTGCCAAGGAACCCAGAACACCATACCAGAGGTAGGGGTCCACTATCCATCTGCTGAGCTTACAATGCCAGAGAACTCCATGGAAACTAGGCTGGTCCCTCCAATTTCAAAAGCCTCAGATCCTATACATTTTGCTTTGATGGTGTGCAAAACAGGCCTGAAATTATTCTCAAGGCTGCTGCTGCCAAAAGAAAGAGCCGTAAGCCAGCCCCTTTTCCATGTTCCATTTTCATCAACAGCTTTGACATTAAGAACATGTTGGTGGAAAGATTTGAGAAGTAGAGGGAGAAGACCTCTTTTTGTTCAGAGTTTGGCTAAAGTGAAAAGTGATTTACCCCTAAAAGGTTTAGATGCACAGCTGGGTGCTTGCCAGATCAGGTGTGAGACATAAATAGAACCCACCAAAGAAAGTGGGTGTATCATGGGACTTGAGGTGGAAGCAGAGAGAAATGTTAAACTACCTGAAACTTTATTTCAAAATAGGTCTTTGATTGGTCATTCATCACATATATATGAAGAACCTACCATGTGTCAGGCACTGCGTTGAGTCCTATAAAAACAATGGAGGAAAAGAAAAAAACCAAACATAATCCCTGAGCTCATAGTAGTGAGGGTGATGGACATTAATCTAGTATTTCTACAAATACCCATAGAACTGTAACCCACTAAAGAACAAATGCATGCTGATATGAGGGTATTTAAATTGGAGCATGACTTTGTTAGGAAGGTCAGGGAAGATTTTTTGGAGAAATTTTGAAAGTTGGGGGGAAATCACCAAACCACATTAAGCTCGCTCTAACATTGGAGGGCTCCTTTATCACTAGGTTATAGGCGTAGCCTGAAGATAGACATTGGCTTCTGGGTGCTCAACAAATGTTCCTTGAATGACTAACGTTAGAAACACCCAAGACTGGGTGTAAGGCGCTCTGTGGCAACTCAGGTTCCTGACTCACGTGAAGTTCGGAGAACTTCGTGCCCTTGAATAGCAGAAGTGGCTTGTAGAGGTCCCCAAACGGAAATTTACAACACAAGTGGAGAAAACAGAAGGAGGAGGAAGAATTAATTGCAAACTTCTTGGAAGTCAAGGGGTTCGGTTACCTGGGCCTCACGTGCATGAAGGTGGTGTTCTTTGAAAGTAGATGCTGAGACAGAGTTTGATATGGAAAATATTTATTAAGGAGAAAATGGGTTTTTATCCTTGATATTAATCACAGCCCTATTCCACCTCACTCTTTTCCCTTTTTACTCTCCAGAAATTATTTACTGATTGTCTTTTGAGCTCCAGGCACACCATGTGTCCATGACCACAGTCTAGCTGGGCAACTGACGTGCTAAAAGTCACATGGGCCTGCCGCAGAATGAGGGCAGAATCAGCCCGGGGAGATCAGGAGGGCCTGAAAACCTTTCTAGAAAGCTAATTGTAACTAGACCAATAACCCGAGGAATGTTTGGGAGACTAAGCAGCCTATATTTATCCAGGCCTTAAAGAGAGTTAAGTGGGCTGTAATCCCTGAAACCAGAGTTGCAGAGGGAGGTCACTAGATTTCCCTTACCTTCAAGTAGAACAGACATCATATTCATCAAGTGTTTGAATCCGCTCCTCCCCCTTAATAACAGAGCAGGAGCTGTGAAAACAGTTACCTATTCTAAGATACTTTAACCATTTGACTTCATCCGTGAGGTTGAGAAAAAGAAACCAGTGATATGCTGTGCCTTTTTATTTTTTGGTTCATGATTTTAAATTTAGAGGACAGCGTTAACACCAGTTTTCATTTTGTAAGGAGAAAGGAGGCAGGTTTCTCATTCGCTGGGAGGTGGGGGGCAGGGGGGGCTGAGGGAGGGTTTGCCAAAGTCAGGGAGATGAACTTGGACTTGCCTGCAGAAGTGATTGACAAGCCGGCTTCCCACTGCTCCGGAAGGAACCCAAATTCAGGGGCTCAGCAGAGCCTCTTTGCCCACCAGTGGTTACCCGGCTCCCTGCTGCTGGGGATAACCTCTCAGGAGTTTGCAAATAAAGTTTCTTCCGGTAGTTTTACTCTTTCCCCCTTGGCAGGCTTTATGTCACTAATGGATCTGAAATTAATGGGTCCTTTCTCCCTTCCTCCCCTGGATCTCTGACAAAGTCAGCACATTCTGGGAAATGCGGCAGGCAGTTAGTTATCACCTGTGGCACATCTCGAGGGGCTGGGCCCGAGCTACTCTCATCACACCCCCTGCCCTCCCATCAAGCGCCCAGAATGCCGTGAAATAAATGCAAAGCACATTCACCATTTCTTTAGATTATACTCATAGCAATGGACGGATGGAGCACACCAACGCTTCTTCTGGAAGCATCTTATACGTGTGTATAAAATTCGCTTGAACCGGCGTGAATGGAGCAGGGATGTGAAGCACAGCCTGCACACTGGCATGCATCTGAGTAGAGTCACCGCCACGGCTAACTCTTTCTTGGTGAGAAAGTTGGGCTGAGGCCTATGCCATTTGCTCTTATTACCGACAACTGATTTGTCCTCAAGTTGTCTGACTTGCTGGAGTGGTATATTGTGGTTGTGCGGAAGCTTTTCATACCAGACTACCTGGGTCTGAATCCTGGTCCTGCCATTTATTATCTATGTGACCTTGGGCAAGTAACTTAACCTCTCTGTGCCTAAAGTCTCTCTATGTAAATAGAGATTGTAAGAGTATCCTCATTTTATAAATCAGAAAACTGAGACACAAAGGGAGTTGTTTACAAGGTTATGATGTACCTGGCGCTGAGTGCACCCATACCAGGGTCTGAACAGGTACATAGAACACATCAACTGATCGCTGTTGTTATCTCGGCCTCTCGTTCCTTGGTGACCCTTTTGTAGATACTTGGGAAGTACAGGCTATGGCACTAGAACAGGTTTTGCTTCTCCACCTCCTCTGGTAAGAGGCTGACTGACCCATGCAGCACTGAACTCTCAACCTCTGCAAGCTTAGCACCGTGCCCTTGCCCACTGAGCTAACCATCCAGGCAACACAGGGGTGATGTAGAGCTACTAACTACCAAGCTCTCAGTTCAAAAGGATGTCAACCCCCTTTGCTCCCACATCCAAAGTCCCTTCAAGATTTAAGTACACCTTCTAAGTTAATCTGTTTCAAACATTTGCTTAAGAAATAAAAGAAGTAAAACCTCCTGCTGCTTTACTCAAAGTTGAAAATGGAGATACCGGTCGGTCTCTTCCCCCCACTGGTTCTGCATTCTATTCCCCCGAAGTTTTTTGCAAGAAAAAAATTATGTTGGCCACAGTTGCAATCAGCTTTAATTCATTCTTTATTGCTGCTCTGGTTTTGTGTTATTTGAGCTGGTTTAACTGTTAAAAGCATTTCAAATGTTCACATGGTCTGCATTAGGTTACCGAATTAAAACAGGAACAGCCCACCAAATGTAGCTCTCTGAAATGCAAACCACATGAGTTTGATTTCTTTGTGGCATAACTTTAATTGGGTTCAGAGGTCTCTGAGACTTACCTGTCTATCTGCTCCGTGATGGCCTGATCTGATAAGACTAACTTAAAGGGTCTGAGGAATCAGAATTGCTTCAGCTCCGGTTTCAGAACCAACGCTGACCATTGGTTCTGCTTCACAGCTCCACCCCCTTTGTGACGATCCAAATTCAACTCAGTGGAAATCGCAGCAGACCCCCTCAGGGCTTCTTCACTGACTGTTCTAGCAAGTGTCTGGTGCACATATCGCATACAGGCCCCATGCACAAAGGGCTGGGAAATTGCAAATATAGTAGTATTAGCAATACTATATTATTATTGTAAATACAGAGTCAGATTCACCTACATTCCCTACACCTCATAGTCAGATAGGCCAAATACTCTTCCTTTTCTGACTCAATGGAAAAGAAAGCTTTGGGCTCAGATTAATCCTTTTCTTTTTTCTTTTATTTTTCGGTCGTTTGATAGCACTACCAACCAGTTTCCTTTGGACCTTGTCCACCTTCTGGAACAACTTCTGCAGCCTCTAACTTTGCCTAAAGTGCCTCCCCTTATTATTTTTGAAAGCAGGTAGAAGCAACAATTAACTGTGGTTTAGTTTTAGGAAGAGCTGAACTTCTCCCATGTAGGTTTCTAAGAAATAGTCTCATGACATAAGCAAATAGGCAAATATTTCTGAGTATTACAAGCAAAGTACCCAGTAAGCCACCACAAAGCATGAGGCCTGGGAGGTAAGGAGAGGGAAATTCCATTGAAACTGTGGCTGATCTAACATGCAAGGCAATAGAGGGGAGACACCAAAGGGGACCCTGAGTTTTAAGGCTGATTGCTTGCAGTAAGGTATTATGCTTGGGTGAAGATTAAACTGCCCTGTGACTTCAAGCCACAAAGGAAGACCTGGAAACTGTGTAGAGGAAATATAACGTCCTTTGGCCATTGCTCTTCCCTTGCTAAGACGTGACTCCAGAGACATAAGAGAGAGACACCGTGAGCAACATTTCATGGTTATCCTGTTTGGAGTAAAAGTAGACACTCATTGGAGACTAAATTGTGCTCATTTTCATGAAAACAGTGGGCAAAAAGACACTTCCAGTGTTTCCTCAGAAGTTCATTGATCATGCAAAAGATTCACTTTGGCAATGTGAAAAACGCTGAAGTCTCTCTAAATTAACTATACGCACAAACACACTTACCTCTAATCGCACAATAAGCTGGTATTTAGGTGGTAACTACAATACATTAATGTACTTAACTGTGTGCCAGATAATTTTCATCCATTATCTAATTGAATCACTACCACAGGCTTGGATAATGGTATCCTCATCTTAACAGATTAGGAAACAGAGGCGCTAAGTGATTAAGTATAATTTGTCCAAAGTCAACGTATCTTGGATTTGAATTTGGGTTCTATGATGCCAAAGCTGTGTCCCTCACCACCAGATATACTGCCTTTCCCACTGTCACAGCAGTAAGAGACTTAAGGCAGCACAAAGGAGATGAATTCAGAGATGGAAAAGCAGCTGACATAGTCTGTCTGCAAAGAGAGTCCTTTGACATGGAAGCTTCACAATGTCTTTTGCTCTTCCTGCTCCTTCCTGACTTAAATAGATACTTCCAGGCAGAGAAAAAAGTTATGTGGCTACTCACTGCCTGAATACACAACCCATGGATATTACAAATCCTTTTCATCTTCATGAGTAGTTTTTGATAATGAAAAAAAGTCAGAACACAAAATGACATCCTACATTGAAAAGTGGCCATACATATACTTAATATTTGTGCATTTCACTTTTTTGTAAACTTCAACAACAGCAAAAAGAACCATAAACAAATACTGAACTCTATTTAATGATACATACCCCTACCAAAGTGGTTAGGGGTAAAATTACTGATGTCTGCAACTGACTTTGAAATGCATCAAAAAAATAAGATGGATTGATAGATGGAAAGAGGGCTGGATAGAGTGTAGTTATAGGAAACTATATGATAAAGCAAGTAGAGTGAAATGGTCCATTGTAGAATCTATGTGACAAATACACAATTCTTTAAGCTCTTCTATGCGCTTGAAAATTTTCATAGTAGAATATCAGGGGAAAAATGACGAGAGAGTGAGTCTTACATTTCTAGGCTGCTAGTTTCCTGACATTGCACTTGAGCAATGTAGAAAGCTGGGCAGGTGAGAACAGAGAAATTACATCGCTAGGAAGATAGCCAGCATCAGTCAATAATTTTAATACGCTGTCCCTTTCAAGGAAAACAGTGGTTTGGAGGACAACTCCTTGACCACTTCTAGTTCAGATTCACAATCTTAAAAAGGATTTTCATGCCAAGAGAAAACAAAACTCAAAAGAATAGATAAGAAAAAACAGTTGAGACAGGAGGAGATGCCAGATTTCAACATCACTGTCTATGGTGTCACGGGGAGAGCTGGAAATGAAAACTAAAACTGTATGCAAGTCCTTTTTGGTTTTAGAACCTACACTTGGAAGGCTCTAAGGCTTGTGTATGGTCATTGTAGAATCTAAGTGGGAAAAAACCAGATTCTTGGTCAATGTTTGCTGAGTGAAGGAATGAAGGATGAAAATTTTGTTGAAAGATACCGAATAAGATTTAAAAAAAAACACTCAGGCAACTAATTATCTCACCTATTAACCTCTTACTGTCTCAATTAAGGAGCTGCACATACATGTCTCATCTGAACCCTTTTGTACTCACAGGAATGTGCACCCCTACTTCCATACAGCCGCTCCATGTTAGGTAACACGTTGAGTGTTGCAGGAGATGTGGAATTGAATAAAGCACAATCTCTCTTTTATGAACTTAAAGCCTATGATGTAGAGACAAACACCAGGTCACCATAATACAAAGTCTGATAGAGTGGTGTACCATGGACAACAGAGATCCTATCTAGTTTTGTTAACATCTGACTTGACGCTATCGGTCCCACACACTGTACTTGGGTCACCAGAAACAGCACTACTACATATAGGACATGGCCCTATCTGAGGCAAGGGGTGATCCAAGACATCAGAGGCCAAAATTAGAATTCTGCACTGCAAATCAGAGCCCACTGGAGGACCTGGGATGGTTCTTCTTTTTTAATCCAAAGAAAGGGTGGAATTATCTTTTTTTTTGGTCAAGAACTTGATATTTCTTTCCCCAAAAAATGGTAGGTAAAAAAATAAAAAGATAAAAAGAACTTGATGTTTTACAGAGGGGTCAAAAGTCCTGCCCTGAATAGCCCTGGACTTCAGATGTTGTGACCAGACTCGTGCTGGTAGAGTGGGTGATAGAAAAGCAATCAGGAAACTAGGTGGGGAAAAGACGAAATCTGTGCCCACGAAGACATTTTAGGCATTGAAAAGGAGGTAATGTTTTCCACTAAAGGCCATCCAGTTGGAGACTGGTCTGAGCTGGCTCTCATTTTATAACCTCTCAACACATGTGTGTAGTCAAGGCTGAATTTAAAACCTATACCGTGAACCTTAGGAAAATAAACCACATTAAACAAGCACAAATTGAAAATATTACACAAGAGATTTCACAGGAAATTGGTCCAAATTTAGCCTTGCTCTTTATGTATTTAAGCCTCTTATTCGTTGCTTAGAACTTTATATCAGGATTTTAATATGAGCCTCTCCTCCCCCACCCTAGTCCGCCTCCACAATGGCCTGCTCAGTTTTATAAAACTTATTTTTTTAACTCCCAAAGAATCCTGCTACCTTTGGCCTGCTCTTTCAGTGTTCATTAACACATGTTCCCAAACAGCGTGCTGATGACTCACGGCGGCAATGGTTAGGTGAGGGTGAGCATGTACCCAAAACATTCACTGCAGAACCAGGGGCAAGCTCTGTCGTGTGATCCCTTCGGGAAGCGCCCTGCACTGCAATGCTGATTTTGCACAAAACGTGACAGCAAATGATGACAAGTGTCATCGGCAGCAAACCATCACAGTGCCTTTCAGGCTCGTGTAGAATTCTCTCACACTACTTCCCTTTCTTCCATAGATTTGTTTTGTTTTTAATCTTGTTGCATTGTAATTTCTCTGAGTCTCCTCAAATCCCTTTTTTGGAATGGAAGCCAACCACAGTTAAATACATGCACTATTTAGAATCCCATGAACGTAACAATCCACCTTTTGCAATAACATTTGAGGTGATCTGATGCTAATCTTGGCTGGCCAATAGTAAGAGGCTCCCTCCCGGAGGCCATGGCTAGACCACTCTCTCCACCTCGGGTCTGGATTTTCGCCATCAGAAATGCCCTGTGAGATGCTGCCAGGACACTCCAGTCCGCAGCCCTTCGGAGCCAGGCAGTTGCCAGGTGGGAAGAGTGATGCCAAACCAGAGGGTGGTTTTGTGGGATGGACAGACATGTCCTGAGGCCACGCTGGGACGTCCCATTCTTTCCCACTAGTTGCTGCCAGCCAGAATGTGATTATTGCTGGAGTTTGCTTACAAACCACTTTTGGAACACTTATTAAATTAGAACTTGTTTTGGATTTAGATTGGAATGTTTTTAATGATTTCGAAGTCTGGGATTCATGATGCTTCCCTACTTGTCTTTATCACGCCAAAGGAAAATGCTTGCTGGTGAATGTGATTAAATTTATTCCGATCTCTTTTCTTCACTCTTATGGTTCTCTACTTTTTATGGAAGTTAAAAAGCTCTAAAAGAGTAGAATAACCCATGCCACGAGTGCAATGTTAGACTTCAGCTGGAAAGAACCGGGGGTTGTCCAGAGGGCCAGAGGGGACAAGGACTCTGTTGCTTTTACAGAACTGCAAGACGTTTCTTTATAGTTGTTATTATTATTGTGCTAATTCTTATTTTAGGAAAATTAAAAGAACATCCTGGATCCCTCCCAGAGCTCTGAGCTGGTCTGGGGAACTCACTGCCGCGCCCCTTCTCCTGCAAAGAATGGAAGATCAGCATTGCATGTAGGTATGATGGCTTTTAAACTCAGCCTTCCAGAAGTTCTTAGCAGCTAATGACATTCCTGTCTCCACAGGTCTGGAAGACACTGAAGCAGAGTTCTGACCAGTACAGGTGAGGACACACAGAGCATGGGCTTCAGGAGGTGTCACTTCAAACCGACTCAGTGGTCTGGCTGGGGGAATTGCTTCCATTTTCTGGCTTAGTAAAAATAGTAAAGGAATCAAGATGACATAGAGATTTGATGGACCATTAAATAAAAGAAAATCCACAATCATTCCATATCTAAAAAATGCCAAGTTCTGAAGATGTGAGAATTCAAACAAAGTGACTAAGGGTGAAGCAAAGGCAAGAGCCTTTTGTATCTTTTGTACTGAGGGGTGAATAACCTTCCCTGATTGAGAATACTCAATTTTCAAACGTTCGAATTAGTGTTAACCTAGTCCCAACCTCACAGGTATCTGAAGCCTGCAAAGCCCTGCTCCATCATGGCCTCACACAAGGTATATGCGAGATGCCTTTAACACCCTCCCAGCCAGGCTCTCGCTCTGGGTGGTCATCTCCTGCCCCCTCGCCCCCCGACCCCATTCTGGTGGTGAGGCTTTATTGGATTTCTTGGAGCATTAGGTTTCTCGGAGCATATAAACTCAAAGATTTTCCCTTTAAATCACTCGGAGCCAGAGAAGGAGGCAGAAGGATGCTTCAGAAAGAATTAGGAAAAGTTAACAGATCAAAAGAACAGTCCTGCCCACATCAGCTACTTCCCTTTTCAAATACATATATTAGGAGTGCAGCAGCTAAAACCCTGGTCGGTCATGAAAATTAGCCCCAGCCCGCTGGCTGAGGGGCTGAAAGGAATTAGGCACCACCTAAGAGAAAACTCTCAGTGATTAAGTTCACACACACACACACACACACACACACACACACACACACACACACACACACGGAAAAACAAGGCCCATCCTGAATTACCCTTCCCCAGATCAGCTCCCAGTGCTCTTCCCTTCAGCGTCTACACAGGAAGTTTGCTCAGGGCTGCTGGAATGTCATGAGCTGCTAGGAACTTCTGGAAGGCTGAGTTTAAACGCCACCATACCTACCTGCGATGCTGATCTTCCATTCTTCGCAAATTATAGGGCAGGCAGCTTAATCAACAAAAAGTATGCACTGCAGAAGTCAGCAGGCAATGTGAGCAGAGCAGGCACAGCTAAAGAAAACCCCACTCTCTCCCTGTTTGCCTCAAAGTGGATTTTTATGGCAAGGCGGGTTTGCAGCCCAGGTAAAATGCATCTCTGCTAAGATCTTTCCTCAGAAGACATTAACGGTGGATCCCTTTGATCTAGAGCAGGCCTCTTTATTCCTGTTCTACGCAAACGGACAATCAGGGGCATTTCCCCAGCCAGGTCCCAACTGCGAGATAGCTGCTCTCCAGAGAGTAGTTTTATTTTTATTCTTAGTTAGCTTTTTCTCTTAGTGTTTTTATCTCCAACATCTGTTACAGTTCAATAAAAGGAGAATGGAGTGATACATTTTTTTATCACGATTCTGTGGGCAAAGCAGCTAGGTCCACAGTTCATGAAGACATATGTACTAGTGTCCTAGGGTTACGGTAACAGATGACCACAGACTGGGTGGCTAAAGAGCAACAGAAATGAATTCTTTCACAGTTCTGGAGGTTAGAAGTCTGAAATCAAGGTGTCAGGAGTACTGGTTCCTTCTGGGGACTCTGAGAGAGAGAGAGAGAATCTCTTCCATGCCTCACTCCTAGTTTCTGGCATTTTCCAGCAACCCTTGGCACTCCTTAGCTTGCAGCTGCATCAGCCCATATCTGCCTCTGTCGTCCCATGGCATTCTCCGTGTGTGTCTCTGAGTCCATGTGTCTTCATGTGGCCTTCTCATAACAACACTGGTCATTGGATTTAGAGCCCGCCCAAGTCCAGTCTGACCTCATCTTAACTTGATGACATCTGCAAAGACCCTATTTCCAAATCAGGTCACACCCACAGGACTTCCACATATCTCTTTGGGGGAACACAATTCAGCTCACAGCAACACACGTGCAAGAGTTAAAGATGGAAACAGCAGAGTGTTGTCTGTGAGACCAGGACCCGCTGAGACTACAAAGGAGGAAGAAGTAAGGGCTGTCCAAGAGGCTGCCACTGAGGAGGAGGATCCCAGGAAGTCACCTATAATTTATATCCCACTAGGTAGGTCTAGAGGAAGAGTTCAGGCTGGACTGTGTAGAAGTGAAATTGTGAAGAAAGAGGAAAAAAAATAATAATAGTGGAGTCATGGAGGACGTGGCTGGAGCAGAGGGGAGGTGTGCAGGTGCAGGGGTGAAGTAGAGGCTCCCAGGCATGAAGGCTGCCCCTCTGCCCTCCTGGGGCTCAGGGGCCTGGACCTCTCTGAGACCACAAATGTTAGTGTATCCTGCCTAAAAGAGCAGACCGAAACAATACAACTTCCTTTGTTGTTGTTGTTCTACCTTTTCCTGTGAGATTAAAATGTACAGATTCCCACGAAGTCTTCATGTTTTCATTCTGACTACTTTTTTCCTCACATCTACTCGCTGAAAGTTCTTTCATGTTTTATTCCTCCCCCATCCCCCCGATCGCTTGGGAAATGACAGCTTACCTCTCCAATCTCATCTACTTTCCAATCTCACCTACCAGAAATGGCATCACTAGTTCTCCAGGAAATTGGCCTTCAGGATGGTACCTGTATCTGTATAATCACACCCAAGAACTCACTTGTTCTATTGTATTTTATAGAGAGAAAAGAATCTTGACAGTTTACAAATATCATGGAAAAAAATAAAAATAAAAAATAAAAAAAAGAGATAGAAAAGAATGTCCTAATTTTGTAGTTTTCAAACTGTTTTCTTGCTGTAGAATCTTCTATTCAAAGAAAGGCTTATGTGGAAACCCAACTAAGGTGACAAATGTGGAGCTGGTGTGGATGAGGGGGTGCCCTGCCCACCTGCCTGTGTCCACACCCCTCATCTCTGCAGCCCCTAGCAGGCTCTGTAGAGCCCAGTTTAGTGGATTCTAGGTGCCCATATTTTAATAATTTATCTTTATGTCTTGGCACATAGATATCACATTACAATGTTCTGAGGTCTACCTGCTCTTTTTTTTTTTTTTTTTTTTTTTTTACAAGTCAGTCTTTCTTATTTTAGAGACAAGGTCTGGCTATGTTGCCCAGGTTGGTCTCAAACTCCCGAGGTCAAGCAATCCTCCCGCCTCAGCCTCCTGAGTAGCTGGGGCTATGGGTGCCCACCACCGTGCCCAGCTAATCTTGTTTTTTTTAAGGAAAAAAAATCTCTGTGCAACTGGGAAAACAATGGTTTCTCTAGATTTGTCATATGTCAGACTGCCTCTTCTCCCTCAGGGTCTGCCATCTATCATTCCTCGAGTTTCTGATGGTACCCAGCTATGTTTAGACCTTCCTCTAACACCACTCACCTAATTTCAGTACAATTAACCAAATTTGGAGGCTCTTTTTATTTCTTGATTAGAGGACCTAAAATTAAATCAATTAACGGAGAGGCAAAGTTTAACAGAAGAAAAATGAGACCAATCACTACGAAAACCAATATAACAATTAGACTTTGGAAAATTCCCAGCTTTCCAGAGAAATCAATTACAAAAACATGCAAGATCAAATGCCTCCTATGGAATCACCTCAAAAACAAGCACTTCCTATAGTAAGACTGAAAAGGACTTGGTATAACAAGATCTCCGATTCAAAAAGTTAACAGTAGAACTTATTAAGGACTGATATCAACAATACACTCCATGTGACTTTGCAAAAAATGTAGTTCGTGGCGAAGGTTACCATTGCAAATGAACAAATTAAGGTCCTACCTTTATTAAACTCTATGCTGATGGAGGCCGTTTCCCCTGGCCTTTCTCTCCCCCTAAATTCCTAGAACAAATGAAAAATGAAAAAGCGGCAACATTACACTCCCATGAAATTTTACCTGAGGACAGGCTTTAATACTACTGAGACAGTGCTGGATTTCTGTTTCTTTACAGCACGATTTTGTCATCTTTTATGAAAACCCAGACAGGAATGCTCCTTTGTAATATTCCCTCACAAAATAGGTTTTCTATATATAATATCCAGGACCACAAATCCCCGGAAATCACTATAGTGCAACTTTCATTTACTTCTTATTTGTACAGCGGCACTCACCCAAAGAAACTATTTAGTGAAGGGTAGTAATAGCAAAAAAAAAAGTCTCTTTTCAACTCCTGGAACAGGAGAGGAGATTCTTCCTGCTCACCCTGTGCGGGCACCATGGCTGTGACAAGGTGTGGACCAAGCCGCCTCCATCCCTGCCTGACCGACAGGGCATTCATTACCCAGACAGGACGCCTCCGCCACTCCTAGCAGGGTCACCCTGGTCTTCCTCAACCCTGTCTGGGAATCGCAGTTGGCTTTGGGATGAGGGACAGACTGGGAATCTGCGGGGACCAAGCTGACATTCGCTCCATCATGTCGGGTCTGAGATGGCGATGGGAGGCTGTTAGGTTTTTGCTGCCTTCTTCTTCCGATTCGGCGGTTTTTAGGAGGCTCCTGAGGGGTCTGACCCAGCTGCGTGAGCCACAAACAACAGCTAAGGGAGGAAGAGGGGAAGGGGAGCAGAGAGACACTCGAGGGCGTGTGCCATTCTCTTTAAGTGCCCGCAGGCCTCTGCCTGTGACTGTGGTGCAGGCCTTGGCAAGGAACCAACGAAGTCTATGGGAAAAATAACGTCTGGAAGAATGTCTTGTCATGCTCTTTTTCTTTTTTTTTCTTTAATGGCTTGGTGAACCTTTTTGCCAGGCTCAGCTTCTGTTGTGAACAACACCCTTACGGTTAAACAACGCCTGGCCACGCTGTCCCTGAGATCCCCAAGGAGGATTTGGGCATCTAAGGAAGGAGAAATAACTATGCAGGCCACAGTTATTTCAAAATGTTAGAGCAAAGGGAAGGAGAGCAATAGAGAGTCTGGAATCTGGGGAGGCTGTGTGCACGGAGGCTAAACAAACCAGGAAAAACTAAAGTGAAAGTGGCCAATGTTCTGCCCCTAAATAGGCGCGCAGCTCTTCCACCGGGTGTTTACACACCATTCTGCACTTTCCCTCCCAGACCGTTTCAAACCTAGCCTCGAACCGAAGGCCCGTCTGATTATTTATTTTTCTATTTTTAATGGAAGGAACACGGCAGCATGAAAAGAGTGAACTCTCCTCTCCAGACTTGGGAAAAGCCAAGAATTCAGACATCCAATCAAAAAAGCGTCCCGAGCGCCGGCGCTCATTCATGCTGGGTTTGTATCTCATGAACTTTTCATTCAATCTGAAGCTCAATGGGGGTGAAACCCAATGAAGTGAACCAGGAGAAGGACGTCGTCCAAACATGTTGAAGCACTTGTGGGAGACTGCTCGGTCCTTTGTGTTCTGTGGCTCCTGTGAGAAGCCGCTGTCTCAGGCAGGCTCCAAACTGCCAACTCAATGAAGCAAATAATAATTATTCCTAATGGCAATAATAATTATGGAATGCAGTGGACCCAATAGAAGGTTGGTTGTCTGTGGCTTCAGGTGGGGCAGCCAAAGTTTCACACACTCTTTTTATAAAAATCCCTCCCTCTCTCTTTCATACACACACACACACACACACACACACGCACGCACGCACACACACAATTTGCCAGAACGGATCTGGACAAACTCACTCCTCTGGTTCTTTGCGAAGTGCCTGACTACAGAGCTAAATTAAATAAATAGCAGCTATCCACACAATGGGTGGAGGAGGGAGGAAAGGATTGGGACACATCTAGTAATTGACACCACATACACTCCCCCCCCCCCCCGGAAAAAAAATCTCTCATTTTCCTTTTAAAAATCTTCAACTTTCTCCAATTCCAAATCTAAAGTCAGAACCATGGCCAAATGACAGACATGAATAATCTGATGTATTCCTCCTTTCTTTCTAGAGAAGAAGGGAGGAGGGAGAGGGGAGAGAGAGTTAGGGTGCTGGCTGAGTGGCCCCCACTCCCAGTCCACTCCAACTATAAATCAGGATCTCCTGGTTGATTCCAAGCTTCCCTGAAGCCCCAAGTCCACAGCGAGTGCCACAGCCAATTTCCTGTGAAATATTCACCCTTCTCCTCATAGGCAGGGAATCACCTCCGAAGTTCCCTCCCTCAGTCTAGGATTTGGCTGTCACCACCCTCCGGGGACGTCAGCATTAACACTTAAGTATCTCGCCACACATGCCAATGATGTCAAGGTGTCAGAGAAATAAAAAGTAGCTTCTGCTGAAAACATAATCTGCCAACCGAATGGTCATTTTCTAGCTAATTAGGAATTGTTTCCATTTCCTAAAAATTAAATGGAGGGACCAATGTGAATCTATATGAGTTTTTCTCTCTTTTAATCTTATTATGCTTGTCAAACACTGGGGCTATTCTTTAAAAAGTGGTTGTAAGGTGCTAGTGTGGTTTATTGTCATGCAAGCAGATGATCACACACGGTATTGTGAAAAACTGTGCTATGTAAAATACACAGAATACACCTGTGAAAATTCTTCAAGTGTTTTGAATAGGTTATTCTCAAGTCCAAAGGCCTAAGTTATGTTCCAGTAAAGCAAAATATTATGAAATGTGTGTACATACACACACAATTTTTATTTGGGTACACCTGGTCTGTAAATTTCCTCAGTCGCCTTTAACAGTATGCAGTTTAGATGGATTATTTTAAATTCATTCTTTCAGTGTTTTAGAAAGTCTATGATTTTGCAATATGCATCTATGAAGTTGCACTTTCGTTTAGCTTTGATATTAAAAATATACCCTGACTCAACATAGGGCTCTAGAAAGACTTTGGAGGTAGACTTTGCTTTCATCGAGTTTGTGGGTTCATCAAAACAGCCTCACTCCTGCAACCCGAACAATACTGAAGTGGAATCAGCCTCTACCTCACTTACCTTTTCTTTCATCCAACATCTTACTGTTTATCTCTTTAAGTGTACAATGTGAGCAAGACTTTTGAGAGAAATGAGAGGCAGTGTCATGCTAACCAGAGATGCCTGAGAGTTTGCCAAATGCTTGGCTTCCTGCCCCTGGAGTCTGAGAATGACATTGTGCATTTGACAAGTGTTCAATAGCTCAGTGACTTGGGGATGCATATTTTTTGTTGCAGTTATTATGATTATTCATTTAGAAAATGTTTGTGAGTTCTAATGGACTGAAAATGATACATTGGAGGTCAACTGTAAAGTGCTGGCATTTGGCTTGTGAATGACCATATCTAAATGAAGATATTATGGGTATATGGTTATTCAGGAAGTCATTTCTAGCATTTAGAAATGTCTGGGGCCATCTGTTCTCTGCAAAGGTCTGCAACCCTGCAAAAGCAAACCAAGCACATTCCAGCACGTGCCTACCCCATGCTCACAAGGGTCCTATCATTTTAAAGACTTTACCGGCCTAATCACTAGCCAAAATGCACTTTGCCAAAGGGGAGAAAACCATAAAACTCTAAATTCTTTTAAATGTGTCCACTATCATTAGGAATGTTTATTACTTTACAGAAACTTTAAATTGATACTTACCAAAAACACAACATAGGAGGCAAATAGATTACTGGACTACCTGCTAAATGTGAATGTACCTGTTTTATGGAATTTCTTCTTAGTCCGTATCAGCCAAGCAGTGTTATTGTAGGGTATGAGTCATGATAAGGAAACACACTTGTTCCTAAGAGCTTGTTTCAGAATTATTGAGAATTTGAGCTAGAAGAGGGGAATACTATATAATCTAGTTTCATTCTTTCTTTTTATAAGGTGGAGAAGTAGGGCCCAGCAAGGTCAAGAGGACTGTTCAAGGTCCAGAGCTCGTGAATGGTAGAGTCAGAGCCACCAGCCATGGCTTCCCATCTCTCGTGCAATGGTTTCACACTGTCTCACTGAAATAGGGTTCCATCTGTATATAACTGAATCTTAATATCAAGGATTCCCTTTACAACCACATTTGAGACCAAATTGGATGTTCATGTGTTATTCTCACTCAACCAAAGGTAAAATGTCCCTAGAGTTTGCATAATCTTTCACTAAATCCCCATTAGAAAGGATATAAAAATGATAGCAGAGAAAATCTATTTGGTCTAACATAAATGAAAACTATGTATGAGAGAACCTGTTGAATGAATTATCTTTTGAATCCCAAAGTGTCCAATTATATGACTAAATCATACGTGCAAAGGGCACCATAAGCTCTCTGCAAATTCCTAGAATGTGTTTCTCTCTTAACTCAGAAACTGTCAGTCCATCAGTTCAGACAATGGAATATAAAGCTCTAAATAATCTGAAATGTCCAAGGAGACACTACTCTGTTACTTGGGCATATTCAATCTTCAAAAAAGCAAAGTGCACTGCAGTTCCAAAGGGCCAGCTCAGCTTTGTCAGTTCACTTCTCCTAACATGCTTAGCTTGCAGAGCACTGCACACAGTAATCATTTTCCCATGTTAATATCCTTTTTGGTATTCTTCAATGAGTGCTTACACTTAGTCATGGGACTCTCTCTAAGCCCTGTGAACCTGCTGGGTGTTCATTCATGCTTCTGGCTCTGCAAACAGGAAATACTGAGCCAACCCTGATATAGAGACTATGACAAGTACAAAAAAGTGTAGTCAATTATTGCATTTTACATTATGAGGGACTATACACTCTTAACCCCAAGTAGTCGATCATTTGGCACCTTACCCAAAGCTTACCTATAGGAAGACACTAAATAGTTATATAAGCTAAAGCCCTATGCTTTAGGTCTTCCACAAAGTAACCCTCAAATAATAATAAGGCCAGAATATAAGACAGTGGACTACATTTTCCCACAGAGCTATGTCTGGCACAATTACCAGGTCTCCTGCATCGGGCTTGCTTTATAGCTTTTACTGTTTTAAGTATTTTTCTAGATAGAGCTCCAAAAATAAGCCACTTTTAGGAAAATGAGAATAATTTCCTGATAAGATTAGGCCAGGCATGGTGGCTCACAGCTGGAATCCCAGCACTTAGGGAGGCCAAGGCAAGATCACTTGAGCCCAAGGGTTTGAGACCAGCCTGGGCAACATAGCAAAACCCTGTCTCTACAAAAAAATTTTAATTAGTCAGGCATGGTAGCATGTGCCCGTAGTCCCAGCTACTCAGAAGGCCAAGGCAGGAGAGTCACTTGAGCCTGGGAGTTCGAGTTTACACTGAGCTATGATCAAGCCTCTGCACTCCAGCCTGAGTGACAGAGAAGGACCTTGTCTCTTAAAAAGAAAAAAGAAAAAAGAAAAAAAGAAAAAGATTAGTTCAAGGGAGACAACTATACATAGTCATGCGCACAGCACTGAGCCCCCAAAGAAGTTACCTTGTCAAGTAGTTTTCAAAATTAAATTTGTTATGAAGATCACTAGCAAAAAGAAACAAAAAGACAAAATTTTTAAAAGTTTATTAGCAATACAGTACTGAAAAAGACTAAGAATTTTCTCAGTGATAGTGATACCTCCTCATTTTAAAGGTGAAGAAACTTAAACCTGGAGAAGTCAAGTTTACTTGGACCTATGAGATGTGTGTGGGTGGTCTGAGTTCTAGTTCTGGCTCTGGCCATTATCAGTGCAACCTGGGGAAAGTCCCTTAATCTGTGAGCCTCACTTTACTCAACTGAAAAATGGGTGTATCAATTCTCATGTAACAGAATTATGAACGCTAAACTGTTAAATGATAAAGGAAAACTTGCCTTGTAAACCAAGCACCTGGCAAAGAGAAGAGATTGCTGTTATTCACCTAGGAGCCGTGCCTAGACATCAAGTCTCTCTGGCTTTGTCAGGACCCTTCTCTTAGTGCCTCACCCTCTCTTCCCAGGCCCTGTTCTGTTCTCTTTCTTAGGGATGTGTGAACATATCCTGGAGCTCAGATCATTCTAGAGCTCCCACCAAGCTTGGCTCCTGGAGGAAACTAAACCAAAAGAGAAAATAAATTTGATACTAAAAAGAGTCAGTGAATGAGGATTTGGGAGCCGGGACTGACTTTCTTCATTAATTGGTTAACCGCTTTACAGGTAGAATAAGGAAATCAGGCCCTGGGAAGCCAAACACTTGGCCAATGCTACGAACCTATTAAATAGGAGAGCCTGGGCTATCTAAAAATCCATGACCTCTGAACTCCTGACCAATACTTTTCCATGGTTCCCCTCTGACCTGACATGGTTTTGCTGTGAGCACGCTCTTGTTTTCCAGGCATAGCTTTTCAACTTGCTGCACTAAAGAACAAATGTCTTAGATTTACCATAGGCACAGCCTGGATGATCCAGGCTAGTCACTGCAGAAGCAGACCCTCGTCTGTGCCTATGTGTTCCAAAAATAGGGGTGAGGACATGCATACCGAGACACTTATATGGAAGCTTCAGGAATTCTGTGAGGCAAGCTTCTTTTGTAAGTTCCAGAAATAAAGTCCTCTTCCAACAGGAGCACACAGGCAAAGCCACCTATCCCTGCAGGAATTGGAACAAATCTGAAAGTTGCATTGCACCTAGGCAGGGGCTAGTGTCTTCCTGCAAGCTAAGAAGCCTCGCGAAGAGCAACCACATGTTGGAGACAAGGGCAGTCACTTCTCTGCGGCAGCTTCAGTTTTCTTGCACATGAGGGCATTTAGCTAAAAGGTCTCCCATTCTGTGCTTCCCCGTGCTTGAGACATTCCCCGATTCCTCTCCCGTGAGGGGCAGGGAAATCCTGTCTATTTCCCCTGAAGGATCAAAGCAGCAGCTGGCAACTTAGCGTACGCCCGCTCTGCCTGGGGCTGCCCTGCAGGTGCATGAGCACACAGGAGCTTTTTACACTGTCACCAGACAGGCTGAGCATTAGCAACTCCCGTGAGCAGATGGCTCTCCCGAGTCTCAGACACGCTCTTGTGTCTTCCAGGCCAGGGCGCTGGTGTCACATGGTCAGGAGCACGGGGAAAGCACGTGCTGTGAAGTGCAGCAGACCTACAGTCAAAACTCTGTTTACCTCACTGGCTGGGTGACTTTGGACAAGGTTCTTGGGGGCGACAGTGCCTACCTCTCTGAGCTGTTGAAGAAATACAGACTATTGTCAATGCAAAGCTAGCTCAGTGGCTGGCACACAGTGGACATCGGACACATGTCTTCATTTCTCTTCTTTAAGTATCAGCTTGTTAATCAGGGGCTTTCTAAAATAAGGGCTTGAGCCATGCAGGAGTGACCTCTGATTTTCTGTCCCAAGGGGACCAGCCTTGCTGTGCTCCGGGTGAGGAGCTGGGACACTAAGCCACTTGCCTGAGAAACCAGGAGACGAGAGCCGGGGTATTTTTCTGCTTCTTGGAACACCCAGCCATGCGCTCCCGAGTTCTGGCCCCGGCCCCTTCCTCTGACCACAACACCATGTGGTGTTACAACGTTTGAATGTTAAGAAACATTATATTTCCTCAAGTATCAGTACTTAATGTTTCGTTCCACACATAAAACCCTGTGAGTGGAAGGCTGCCGGCCCCCTTGTCAGAGGTAATTTCTCAAGGCTCTGCATGGGATTTAACGGGAGCCATATGGTTAAATCTGTCAACCCTCCCAGAAAGCATCCCCCTGAAGGGCCCTCGTAAATGTTCTCCGGGCTGTGAAAGATCCAGCAACTTTCCAACAATAAAGCTATATTCATAGCCATGATATTCAGCAAAACACAAAGCAGGAAATAATGACTTCTGGTCTGCATTACTCAAAGGAGCTTCATCAAGTTGTCCTGGCTACGGGCTGAGGAGCAGTGACAACCTGGGACCTGCTGCCCTGCTGCCTCTAGCAGGAAAGAGGCTGGCCTGGATGTCCCCAGCACTAGCCTGGGGTGGACGTGACAGTCTTAGTCATGCTCGGTTTGGTTTGAGAAGTTTAAGAAAGCTCTTTTTTTTTTTTTTTTTTTGAGACAGAGTCTCACTCTGTTACTAGAGTTGCTAGAGTGCGGTGGCGTCAGCCTAGCTCACAGCAGCCTCAAACTCCTGGGCTCAAGCGATCCTCCTGCCTCAGCCTCCCTAGTAGCTGGGACTACAGGCATGCACCACCATGCCCGGCTAATTTTTTCTATGTATTTTTAGTAGGCTAGTTGATTTCTTTCTATTTTTAGTCCAGACGGGGGGTCTCACTCTGGCTCAGGCTGGTTTGGAACTCCTGACCTTGAGTGATCCTCCCGCCTCAGCCTCCCAGAGTGCTAGGATTACAGGCGTGAGCCACGGTGCCCGGCCAAGAAAGCTCTTAATTATGAATTCACGCACATACACGTTTACAGAGCAAGTACGGTTCTTAAACTGTAAGCTGCTTTGTCATTTAGGTCTTCTTTAAACAGTGCCTCTCTGCCATGGCATCATTTTCCAACTTCTCTCCTTTTTTTTCCCCCCCAGAGCAACAATGATACAACTTATTAACAAATTCATTGTCAAATTTAGTAACAGTCCCATCTTGATGGCACATTGAGCAGCAACATTCAGCTCACACAACAAAACCGCATGACGCTCCCTGATAAAGTAGCATCTCTTCTGACATTGACAAGTTCCGAGATGTCATCAGCTTTTCTTTCAATGATCACGATTTTTTATTTGCTTGGTCATAGCCATTGAGCTACATCTGATATTCTGCCTGATATGCGGTGTCCGGGATTGCAAAGAGAAAAACGATAAACGAGCACAGGAAGTGGGAGATGAGGTGCAATTTATGACGAGTTTTGGCACCTTCTTATTTTGACACAACACAAGATTTTCTTCCACAATATTTTATATAAACTTCTGGCTGAGTAATTCGATCTTAACTGCCTAGCCACAAGCTCCATGCAAATAGCGTTTGTGAACAAATGCCTAATAGCTACACATCATATGGAAATATGCATGCCAGGACTAAAATTGGTATAAAATCAGAGAGGGGTTTCATACATAAATGCCTTCATATATGAATTCTGTTGAACACGTTTCCAAGTTTCCTGATACAGCTGGCCAATTCATTATCTCAACCAGAATACTCCACATTGTATGTTCTGAGGTTGGACATATAACACTTCCATTGTAAACAATTATTGTCAAATAATTCTCCCCAATAATCTAATGAGCATATGCTCAATCCCCTACAAAGAATTCAAAAGCAAGAAGAAAATTTGTAGACTGTTTTGGCAGTGTCTCCCATAATCTGTCAGAACTCTGTACTGATATCCATTCTTGTAGAACTTTCATATTCCCTATTACCTTCATTGCTCTCCTGAAGAATTACTGAGCATGAATTACCTACTATCATTTTCCCCATAAAGAGAAATCAATTTCTTTAGGCAACCTGGGATCTCTTAAGATCACAGCCACCTACTCAACTGATCATTGGCTCCTACAGAAATGTATGGTGAGATAAGAGACCGAGAGACAGAGAAAGAGAGTGAACTTATACCACTGCTACCTACTCATCCACTATTTTTCCCAGGCTTTTCGGACTTGATCCTGAATTAATGAGCCTGTTACATGATATCTAATAAAAATGACTGGAGTACAGATACTGTTTGGATTCTGCCACATATTTGGTTCAAGGCGGAATCGATTTCATCTCTATTTAACACATGCTTGTTTTCTGTCTCACTTGTCTTCCCCACAGCCCATGGCTCACTCTTTTTTTTCCATCTGGCAAACTTATCTCCTAAAACACTACCATCAATCAGCGAAAGACACTCTTCCCGACAGAGCGTCTGCCAGTTTGATGAAGCACAAGTAGTCACTAGTTTGGGGATGCCTCCCACACTCTCTATAGCCGTGTGTTTTTCTAGCCTGCCTAACCACACACGAGCAATTTGGGATATTTATACGTAGCTCCAGTTTCTATAGAGATAATAGCACCACTCTTACAGAATTGGGCACAGGTCACTCTGGTGTGGAATGGCAGTTGCACACGTTGCTTGTCTATCTACTTTTTATGTTATTTCTTTGGGTTTTTTTGCATTTCCACTCATTTTGGTCTGCTTTGGCTCAGTGCCTGCTCAAAACCCATGAAAATCGAATGCTTACAAGGATGCCTACCCTTTGTCCCCAAAGCTTTCCCAACTGGCGCCACTCCCATTTTCTAGTCCTTTATGTCAATACCACTCCCGATACATTCAAGCCTCTAAAGCTTAAAATTCACAGTGTGAAAGGAGGGAGACAGAAAAGAGAGCAAACGCGGGGTTGTCTGCAGAAGGCAAGCACTGGTAGAGGGAAGGGAAGAACAGGGACAGGAGCCGGGCAGCCCCCTCTCCCACAAAGCCCCAGTCGCGAACACACCCCCCTGGCCAGGGCACAAGAGCACCGTGCATAGGCACAGGTGGGTCCCAGCCTCTCTGGCTGGATGCAGCTTAAGCACTGAGCCTGAATGAAGACTTTCATTGCTGTTTGCTGTTTTTGTTGGCCGGTAGCCATGGCAAACATTTGCAGGTGGCTTGGCCAGATTTTGACACTTAAATATTTGAGGTTGTGATAAAAATCAGAATATTACTACAATATGGTTCTGTGCAGCCTCAAAAAAAATAAAATAAAGTAAAAAAAAAAGCTATCTGCAATTTCAAATGCTCATTTAAAGACACAGTCTCCAGAGGGAACTCATGTTTTAAAATAAGTACTCATTTCCTCTTTCCTGAGAGAAATAAAAGTCAACCATCCCCAAATGTTACCACCTAGAGTTTCGGACTGAATCCGCTGGTGAGATGGGTTGGGTTGTTTCTTGCTGAGCCCCCGGAGATCAGCCGGGCAAGGTTTTGGATGGGTCACGTGGAGAAAAATGGAAATGACAGGATGTGTGGTTTTGAATCAACATGGTAAGCACGACAGGGAAGAATCTCAAGAAAAGAAACAGCCTCCCCTCGAGCTTGGCAATGAGACAGAGCCCTAAAAGTGACAATTATCTCCTAGAACACACCAGGAGAGACATGCAACACCCCAGGAGCAAGAAAAAAATGGGAGGATGGAGGGGTTCAGGAGGGTATCTGTACCAGAGAAACACCCCCATCCCTAGTGACACCGCTTACCAATGTCACCCACATGTACAGTCCCAGGCCAGCTGGGTAAATTATTGACAGAGTCAGCACTCATCTTAAAATTTAGTGCTAACCCTTAAAAGACTGTTTCATAAAGACCAGCTTTGTACTAACAATGGCTGAGGGTAGTTGGTGGGGGTGGGGGGAAGGGAGGCAGGAGAACTCCAGGGGGGAAGGAATGCTGTAAAACTGCTAGTAAACTTTAGCACATTTTATGTTTTTTCCCCTTGAAAGAAAAATAAAATAATTATAATTAGCTGGCCTAACTGTGAATTGTCTGCCTAAAGCCAAGCCACTAGAGTGAAGAAGTCCTTTGAGATTTAGATGCTGTCTTTAATGAATCCACCCCACCCTCTTAGCATATTATGGGTTCTTGATTTAGATGGTGGCAACATTTGCTTTCACAGTCATTTGGGAAGAAAAGAAATCTTTAACAGAGACACTTGCTAATTTAGCATTGGCTTCTTTAAACAAAGTCCAGCGTTTAAATGGCCAGATTCATTGTTTTTGTTTTTTTTTTTTATTTCTTGAGTGGGAAACCAAATATACCCAAGGCAAGGCAAACTCACAAAATGGTCATTACCTGCTTCTGTCACCTGCTTCTGTCATTTCTTAAGGTGGGTCTTTAAGTGTCACAACAGGCAGGGTTAAGTCGAGAAATGTGAGAGACAAGGTACCCCTTCTGGAGCATTCTAAGGAGGAATAAACCAGTGTTGTCCTCAGTGCTCACTGTTGCTCTGGGAGTCTTACAACATTAAAAACAAGGGGAAAATGAAGTACTAACAAATTGTGAGGCAGCTTCTAAATTTTTAAAAAATTACCATATCTAATATTGAACTGAAAATCCAAACTGAATTCTGACGCAGGTACAAAACACAGTGAGTTCCCCTTCTTATTTCAAATGGAGAATTCTGGGAACACAGAGCAACCAGCTCTTGGCATCCACCAACATAAATTTATCGTAGCTCTTTGGCTTAAGTTACTACCTTTTCTTCCTAAGAACCCAAGTGCTCTTAAATCTTTTATCACATCTTTACTCTTGTGAGTTTGGAAAGAACAGACACCATCCTCATTCTGGGGGAAAGGAAGCTGGGCCAGAGATTCTGCATTTCTAAGAAGCTTCCAGGTAATGCCCACATTGCTGATCCTCAGATCATACTTGCGTAGCAAGGGGCTGGAGTGATCACGTGACGCCAGGAAGTTAAAGCTCTTTCCAGCACATGGTATGGGTGTCTGGGAGTCAATGACAGGATCTTTCTACCAATTTCCCCCTAATGCTTCAGTATTCTCTATTTGCATAAATGAGAGGAGAGGGCTGCTTTCTTTGTTTTGTTTACTCCAGGAATGAGTATGGGCCAATGCACAGGGAGGGGGGAGCTAAAAGGCGGCATTAACAAGGAAGAGGAGAAGGGAAGACTGACCAGAGGGAAGGAGGACTGTGGAAATACAATAGTGCCCCCTTATCTGCAGTTTTGCTTTCTGCAGTTTCAACTAACCAAAGTCCAAAAATATTAAAACATTTAATATTTTTTTATTCTGGAAAATTCCAGAAATAAAAAATTCACAAGTTTTAAAATCGCATGCTGTTTCAGGTAGTGTGGTGAAATTTTGCGCCATGCAGATCCGTCCCTCCCAGGATTCGAATCATCCCTCTGTCCAGCACATCCACAGTGTAGACACTCCCTGCCCAGTGGTCACTTAGTAGCCATCTCAGTCATCAGATGGAAAAAACATGGTACATATAGGGTTTGGTACTATCCGTGGTTTCAGGCATCCGTTGGGGTCTTGGAATGTATCCCCTGTCAATAAGGGAGGACTACTGCACACCCAAGACACTCTGGTCACCATAAAACCCATAGATTTTTCCATAGTCATCCTAAAGTTCTCAAATCTTGTTTGAAGAAACCATGACACAGAATGAATTATTTCCCTACCCCGTCCCCAACGCAGATTTAGGATCAAAACGGCTTCCAACAAACAGAAACTCCCTCTCCCTTCTCCCATCAAAACCATCACTCTAAATCTCTAGGCGATATCACACCAGCCAGGAAAACCAACCGATCTGCACACCAGAAACAAGGAGAAAGTCCAGAACATCCCCTGAGCTCCATCCAGGACCCAGGGGCAGCCGAGGAGGGCTCCTTACCCGATCTGGCGGTTGGTGGAAGGTGCCTGAGTGATGACAGAGCTGGACTGCGGCGATGGCATGGCTTGCTGAATCACAACGCTGGTGTCGTGGTTGGGCAGCCGGGCACTGCCGAGCTGGTGAGCTCCAGGCCCCGCCAGGGCCCCACCAACTGCATTATGCATCGAGATATTCTGCCCAGAGAAGACAGAGGAGAAAGGTCAGAGGGAGTCAATGTTTTATTCTACTCTCAAGCTTTCAAAGGCAAAAATTGGGAATCTGGTTGTGTCAACTAAATAGAGTTATGGCTTCTGGCTTGCCTTGGGCCCATTCATCTTGTTATAACTCACAGCTAAGAGGAGATGAAAAATAAGTACGCACCCTTACGGGAAAGCACAGGGGAAAATGCCTTGAAGTTCACTGATCACTCTGCTGACATCCTGATGTGAGATTTGCAACAGGAATGTTTGGTGCATACCTCCTCTGACTTGGTGGGATATACTCCGAGTTTGAAAATGATTTCCATGGTAAGCACATAATGCCGTGATTTAGTGGATAGCTGTTCTGCATCCTGCTTGCATGACAAGCACACTGGGTTATTTTTTTATTTTCAGTCCTATGAGAGTGGCCAGCCACATATTTTTTCCAGGAAACTATAATACTACCTTTCCAAATCATAATCTGAGTACTCATTACATAAGCTAAACAGCCTGTAAAATGAGGACGGATAATTGGAATAGATGATGGGGTGTCTGGGATCCAATGACCAGAGTTGCAACTTTCTGTTGCATGTCCCTAAAATCAATCTCTAACAATGGAATGGAATAGTGGGTTATGGAACAATGATTGAGGGTCTGTTCACTTGTTGACTGTCTTATCCTCTAGAATGCAGAATGTTTGCATTCATGACTCTATCTTGCGGGGATTGGACCGCAGTAGCCATTCAATAAACATACATTAATAGCATGAATAAACTGGTGAAGAAACAAATGAGACACCTGTCACTTAGGGAGTTAACCTCATGTTTTTATTTCTGATGACTTGAATGGATGCTTCTTTGTTTAAAATTCTAAAGAAAGATAAAAATATGTAAGATAAAAGACAGCTATTCATGGAAAAGAAAGTCGCTTGGAAAACTAGAGGAAATTCGCACTGAGCTGGAGAGGGCTGGTGAACACATTGGGGCTGGAAGGAGAAGAAGAAATTGAGAACTCAGGAAAGAAAAAGTGCAGGGCCCCATGAAGTAAGAGGCAAGGGCAGTAAGGAGGTCCCTGTGAACCGCTAGGTGCAGCTCTTCAGCCTACAAGGGTGGGGAAATTCCAGAGGTCAGCTGGACAATGGGCTGGGGGTGGGGGGAAAATGGTGTGTCAGTAGCAATTTACCAGAGGAAAAATATATATCTGTCTGCGCTTTGGTGTTAGCAAAGGAAAAATAAATGGTACCCAAGAGAACTAGAAGTGGTTCTTTGAAGTTCTTCTGCAAAGAACAGGATTTCCTGCACTATGTGCTAAATGATGGTGATAACATATATGGTATTTGGGGTGGTTGTGTCCATCACATTGCACCTTTCCCAAGTTTCTGATTTCTAAATCCTGACCACACAGTCTGTCAGGAGCCCAGATGGAAACTGGACACCTGGCTTAGACTGTGAGCCGACTGTTGTCGTGGGATCCCAAAGGCATGAACGGGCTTATATGCACACACAGTCCAAAGGCTCCTCTTATATACTGGAGAGTTTTTCTGACGTGATAAAATACCGTGGTTGGGTAGAGTAAGATGAAGGGAAATGGTGATTTGCACTGGGGTGGCAGTGCAGGAATATACTTTAGTTCTTCTTATAGGATCTAGAGATTTAGACACTTGGACTGAAAATCATAATGAAAATAAAGATACTTGTGTTATCTCTTTTGAAAGTGAACCTTGACAAACTTATTTCTCTGGGTCTTAATCAGGTCTCAATTAGGTAAATAATTACAGGTATGATTTTTTCCATTGTTTAGATCCTTAAAGACACTCAAAGTTTTTCATCTTAGAGTGATCCACTCTATCAATAATAGATCCAAGGCAATGAGTGATTTTTTACTCTTTTTAGAATTATTTCCACTGTGCTGTGCTACCAGAGATTATCAATACAGGTATACAATTTAATTTTCATATTCTTTAAATTTACAACAAAGATTATAAATGGATGAACCCTTCTTGAATTATACTGGGCATCTCTTCTCTGTCACTCCTATATGTAGTCTCTAAGTCCTTCAAATTTAACCTAAGCATCTCTCATCTCTTCCTATCTTTCCATCCCCCCTTCTATCAACCTACACCCTAATTACCATCATCTCATTTTCCTGGACCAGACAGTGGTCCAGTCACATGGAGAAGCCTCCTCTGCCCCCTCCCACAGTGATGGGCACCATCTCCTTTTCCTTTAGTACTTTTCACAAGTTTATAATTGTTTTTGATTATTGTATTAAAAGCTTTTTCTCCTCTGTGCTGTACACACCCAATGAGAGAAAAAACTAAATCTGATTTTACTCCTCATTGTGTCTCTGTCCCTTATGCCAGTGCCTGGCATATCACAGGTGCTCAATAAATACAGAGTGAATGTGTGAACTCTAAGATACCATTTCTAGAATATTCAGTATGAGGAATCCTGGTCAATTTTTGAAAGTGCTAATATCCTGTCTGTTCACCTTGCAATCTGCAAGTATGTTCACCATAATAGAGTTTTAGACATTAAGGTACTTGTTCAATTATGAGCTGGAGAAATAGAAAGAATTGGGATTAAGAAGAAAACCACAAACGTGGTATGTATAGTGAAAAGCAAAACCTTTGGGAAAAAAATATTAAAGGAATCCTTGAAGGAAGATGCTGAGAGTTAAGCCTCCAATCTTCAAGCACTTTGGCTCAAATGATGGTGACAACCATTCTTTACATCTACTGTAGAAAGCAAGGGAAACTGACTTATGCTACAGCATAAAGAGCTTGGTTTGATTTCTTCACAGTAAAGTATGTTCAATAAGAGAGAAAGAAGTAATCCCCAACCTCCCCCCAACAAAAAAAGCTTAAACATCTTTTCTGAGAATCATCAAAAAGAATAAAAATTACTAAAACTAGGACTATATCTCCCACTTTTCCCCATCAATGATTTAAAGATGATCTCTTCATCTCTGTGATCTCTACCAGAGACAGAAAAGGCTCCTGAAAGTCACCCATTCTAACTCTTCAATAATCTCCTCTCCCCCCTACACATAACATCTGTACATTCTCTAGCCTTCTTCCCCCAGACCCAGAGAATAATTTCAAAACATTTTAGAAAAATAAACAACCCAGCAAAAGCATTATCAGTTCACATTAAGAGAAAGTGATTTTTTTTTTCTTTAAGCATTACATAGTAACTCAAACATGAACTTACTTTCTGAGTTCACATTGTCCCAATTAAGGGTTCAAAACCTGTCTTCATCCATAAAAGTGTGGCATTTTACCTCTGGATAAAGTAAGCCTCCAATTTCAAGAACACAAAGAGTGGCTATATCCTGCTGAGTTATTTTTGATAGTGCAGGTGAGTAGATTTGAAGTCAGTGAAACAAAGTCACCAAACCAGTGCCTAGATGTCAACAGGCAGGGAAGGATCCGAGGTGTTCCTCGAAGCTCAGCCTTTGGCCTTTTCTTGTTCAACATTTTTATCAACGGCTTGGATGAAGATGTAAAAATTGTGCTTGTCAACTCTGCAGTTGACACAAAGTTGGGAGGCATAGCTAATGTTCTGGATAGCAGAATCAGGCTTTCCTCGAGCCAACTCTGTGATCTGGCCTCCAAAAATGCTAACATAAATCTAGGTTGTTTTAGAAGACGTGAAACGTCCAGATCAAGAGAAGTGATTATTCCACTGTAGAGTACGTTGGGCTGACTACATTTGGCCACCACATTTTAAGGGGGAAATCGACAAATGAGAGGGAATGAAAGCAATGAAGGCATCCAAAATGCATCCCAGAAAGAATGATGGAAGAATCAGGGAATATTTAGTCTGAAGAAGAGAAGACTTAGAGGGTCATGCTAACTGCCTTCAAATATTTGCAGGATTAGACATAGTCTATGTTGCTCCAGAGGGCATAATTTCAAAAAATGGAATCATGATGACAAAAGTCAATAATGACTACAATTTGAGTACCTATGTTGAAGCAGGCGCTATGTAGATGCTCATAAACCCCATGTCCAATCTTCACAATGACCCTACAAGTTAGGCATTATTGTCCTCATTTCTTAAGATAAGAAAAAAAGTAAAACTCTTCACTATCGCCAATGCCATGTCACTCACCTCTGGCCACCCTCCCTCCTATGGGCTGATGCTTTAAAGATACACATTTAACCTTTGGCCAGGCTAAATTTACTGATATCTAGAGATGCACAAAGACAAAACAAGCTGCCTTGTAAAGTTCTGAGCTTCCCAGCAGGACTATTGGCCATCTGTCAGGGATGTCACCAGAAGGGTTCCTGCATCAGGAGGGAGCTGGCACCAGATGACCTCCAAGGTCTCTTCTATCACTAAGATTCTCTCATTTATGATACATGGTTCATACTTTGGCTTGAATGTCTCCAAATGATTAGTAATGTGTAATAATGTTAAAAATATACTGGCTTGGGAGTTAAGAGGTCTCTTCTAGTCCAGTTTTTCTACCCCTCCTTGTAGCCACGTAACCTGGAGGAATCATTCAACCTCCCTGGGCTCAGTAGCATCATCATTAAAAAGAGGGTGTTGGACCACATGTCTTCATGATCTTTTCCAGCTCCAATACTCCACAAGTCTCTTCCTATGTTACATTTTATGAGACACTAAATATCCAAACAGACTTTTAGACTCTGATTCATTACCTACAAATGTTGATTTTTCTCCATAACCATAAGTTTTTATAGAAGTAAGCCTTCTGAAAATTATAGCTTTCTTCCAGACCCAAGGGATCATGATTCAAGAACTGGATCTAAGCAAAAGTGTGATCTCTAAACCACCAAAGATGAAAGCTCCACTTTAAACAAACTATCTTCACCTCAATTTCTCCCTCTTTGATTCAAATTTCTCAGCATGTCTTTTGACTTCCTCTCTTCCTGTTCTGGAATACTGTGCTCTCCACTCATTGTTGTTCTGAGACATAAAGGGTGTGAAGGGGATGAGAACCGGGAGAATAATGAGGCTTGATTGCATACCCAGTGAGCTTGAGGTAGAGCAGTAATTGTCTTTCTGCATGCATGGGCTTGGAATACAATACACAAAAAACAACCTGATGTATATGAAGATATGTCCATGTTCTTAAAAATAACTATAATTTCAGGGTGTGGTAATGAAGGATGAAGGGAAGTGGACCAACACTGAAGGAGAAGGTTGGAGCATACAGGCAAAATGATGTTGATTCCCATAAGGCCCCAAAATGTTATCTTCAAATCTATATTCTGTCCAACTGCCAAGGTGTGCAGACTTTATGGGTTTCTCCATAAAGAGCCAGGGTCATCCCGACTCGTATTTACAAGTCGAGTTGTGCAATCTTGGAGTTGTCTGCATCTTAATGATGCCCGGGCAGTTATGAAGACTTTTCAGAACTTCCCAGAAGTAAACATCCATGAACTGCATCCAAAAGATGTCCAAGACAGTCACAGAATAGCAAAGGTTCTAACCCTCTAGAAGATACTAGGCTTTCTGGAGGTACAGGAAGGATGCCACAGGGTCTTGATTCCTACTTTTGGTGCTCTCAGGAGCTGTAATATCAGTACAGATATTTGGGGGTGTTGCCAGCAGGGCAGGCTGCTCAGTGACTGGGGGTATCGGGAGGTGTCAGAGGAGACAGGAAGTAGGAGAAGGCACCAGGGACCACGCGGGCTGCCTCCCTCTCCTAGCATTCTCCTTTGCAGAGTCACAAGGCAAGGTGGACACATAAAATAAGAAACCTTCTCAAGTAAGAAAAGAAGGGAGAGGAAAGCACAGGGACTGTGAAAACTCCATCCTTGATACCCACATTTAAATTCTGCCTTTTCGGCCAGGCGCGGTGGCTCACACCTGTAATCCTAGCACTCTGGGAGGCCAAGGCAGACGGATCGTTTGAGCTCAGGAGTTCGAAACCAGCCTGAGCAAGAGCGAGACCCCATCTCTACTAAAAATAGAAAGATATTAACTGGCCAACTAAATATATATAGAAAAAAATATTAGGTGGGCATGATGGCGCATGCCTGTAGTCCCAGCCACCCAAGAGGCTGAGGCAGGAGAATCGCTTGAGCCCAGGAGTTTGAGGTTGCTGTGAACTATGTTGACACCACGCCACTGTAGCCCGGGCAACAGAGTGAGACTCTGTCTCAAAAAAAAAATTAAAAAAGACAGCTTGCACCCTGATGTAACCCTCACTGGCCTTGGCCCACTCACCTGTTGCCAGAAGCAGACAGTCTCTCTAAGGCAGGTTCTAGATTCGAGGCTGCAGGATCTTGCTTGAGCAGCAAGATCCATCCAACTGGCCTAGGCTCTCTTCCATCCCCAGAGCTCCATCATTCTTTCTAACAGTAGGTTTGCGTGATGGAGTCCTGAGCCATCCCTCTGAGCATGGTATAGCTGTGTATTTCATACTGCAGTAAAATACTCGAGACAATAAATGTCTTCTCAGGTGCCAGCCTTGGCTGTGAGAGACCGTTCCCAGGTGGCTCTCAAAGATCTTGCCCCTTCCTCTTCAGGTCCTCAACGTCTTGGACTATCCATGTTTTTGTCCCACTTTATTGTCTTGGTTGCTTTTGCTAAATATAATCACATGGGTTAAAAGGAAAGAAACGACTCTACTTTATTCAGGTTACTAGAACTGAACAAATTTTTGCAGTTGATGTACCTACAGGTATCCTGGACATTAGAAACTAGTCTCATGCTACTAAAAATGATCTTATTGCACTCACTGCTCACTGGTAAGGTCCCTCATGGCTTAAGAATCTTCTTCCAGAAAGCTGTATGTTCCCTCATGGCTCCAGCCCACTGAAACACTTCTCTGGTCATCCGTCACCTCCTACATATGCCTTCGCAATGACTGGAGCCTTTTGCAAAGCTGGTTCCAACCAATTTTTGCCACACCTCTCCTGGCAATCCATCCTCCCCATCCCCTCCACCTCCCACTCCCCACGGTGCTTCCTGATTGTTCCACATCCTTTTGTGCCTCCTTTTCACCTTTGCACATAATATTTCTTCTTTGCACTCAATTCATTCACCAAGATCCAGCTCCGATGACCCCTCCCTGGTGGAGCCTGCCCACATTCCTTCTGTCCGGGTTAGTTTTTCTCTACTCTCCACTCCCAGAGTGCCTTGTCCACAACTCCCTTAGAGAACCTGCCTTACCCCCACCAGGTGCTTCCTCCAGTAAACTGGGGGCAGGAAATACCCCATATTCACCTGAGAATAGCCAGACCCTCCCTCCAAGACATCCACTCGGTAGCTATGCGATGGATTCAATTATGCAGCAAATAAACAAATGATGTGTGATCTTGAGCAAGATTATAGCTTCTCGGAGCTTCAGTTTTTTCGTCTATTAAATAAGGACAACCCCAGCCTGTAAGGTTTTTGTAAAGATTAAATTTAGGTAATAAAAGTCCAGCACTTCAGGTAATGTTGGACACATTAAGTGTCCAGGAAATGTTAGTAGCCAGTATTATAATTGTCACGATTTTTACCATCATTATTACCAATGCTAATACCAGCTTTCCACTAGGGAGAGTCAGTTAATTACTCCTTCATCCCCCACCTTAGCCCAAACACACTTCAGGCTCTTAGAACACACTGGTATAATTTACTTATTTTTAAGGTCAGTCTTTCCGTTCTAGCTGTGAACAGTCTGATGACAGGGACAGGGTCTGATTTCATATCATTGTCCTTGGGACCTAATGCAATGCCAGTCACATAGACGTTTGCTGAGTTCCGTGTTCTGAAGGGCAAAGGGCTGGTCAACAGGTCTGTGTTTTCATCCAAACTCCACCATAGCACACGATTTTGCTTAACTTCTCCAGTCTGCCAATTTTATTTTCATAATTCCCACATCTGTCTTGTTTTGTTTTGTTTGGGAGGGTAGGGTGTTTTCTTTTTTTTTTTTTTTCTTGTTTTTTGTTTTTTTTCTTGTTTGTTTCTGCTATCCCACTAGCTCCAGAAGTTTATTGCCTCCTCTCCTGATCACACAATTTTTTCCTACTGTTCTCCTGGCTTCCAATCCTTCTGGTCCCTCCCAGACGCTCCAGACCCCACTGTCCAGTGAATTGATGTAATTCGGCAGTTTCCTAGTGCCACTCCTCTGCTCAAGAACCTGCTATGCCTCCCCATTACTTAGAATAAAAGCCCACACTGAGCCTTGCCTTCATGACCCTGTGTGTCCTGCCCCATCTCCTACCATTGTCTCCTACGCAAACTCTTCACGCTAGGCGCACCCATCCATTCACTACACAACTCATGAATCCCAATCCCCACCTTCACACCTTGGCCTGCACATTCCCCAGGGCTGGAATTTTCTCTCTTCCTTGTTGCCTTGCTAAATCCCGTCCTCTAGGCAATAAATTTGTTAGTTGATTGATAACATGTTCTCAAGTACAAAATGAGGATAGTGTGTCCTTGCCTCCTTAGACCTATGAAGTTAAGATGTAGTAATGCTTTGAAAAGAGCTTTAAAAACATATGTATTATCTTATAACCCTGCTGCTCTGTCCTCTGACATCCCCTCATTCTTAGAGGGGATGTCCTCTCTCTTCTTCAGGTTCACCTGAGATGTCACCTTCTCAATGTAACCTCCCTGTCTAAAGGTATCCCACCTGTTATTTTCTTCCTCAGCACCCCAATCCTTTCCTTTATAGCACATTTGACAATATGCAATTGTTATTATGATGATTTCCAGTTCACTGTACGATAAATTCCGGGAAGGAAGGGACAATTTTCCGTTCTTGTCTTGTCTCTTGTTTTCCGTTCTATTGCTAACACCTAGCTCAGTGCCTGGCACGGGACTAAATGACCACTGGCTGCATAGATAAATTGTAATTTCTGAGGTCATGGTATGGGAATAAAGACATCTGATACACAATTTCCTCTTGTCTAAGTCAGGCACAGTGATCTTAAGCCCTAGATCCTAACATAGAGACAACTTTTGCTGATTTGAGTCTTCCTCAGTCATACCAACACACATAGCTCAACACAGAGCTCAACAGTGTCCTCGATCTGCCACGTGTCTTGCCAACTCACACCAGAGCCACCGAGGAGAGGAAGGCAAGAGTGAAGTGACTAGAAATAAGTGAGGAACTGGGTCCCTGAGGCAGGTGTGGGAAGGGAAAGGGATGGCCACAGTGACATTATGGAGCTCTCACGCCTGCGTGGGGGAACAGAAGGGTCTCTAAAATCTCGAAAGTGGGACCGGGCATCCAGGGAAATGCTAAACAGTCACACCGAGGATCTGGTCTAGTGGTGCCAGAGGCAAAAGGCCCATTCTAGAATTACTAAACAAATTTCTCTCCCTTCCATACCAGAAATTGGCAAAGTTACTAAAAATAAGAGCATGTATAAAACAACCACAAGGATGCCGAGGGGTCTATTTCTTCAGCATTTCAAAGAGAATCAAATGCATGCTTACTTAATGACCAGAAATATAAATGTAGCACTCTGGTGAAAGCTGCTAATGACACATTACAGATCTAAGAAGACTCTCTTTTGCCTTTCCCTGGCCCAAGCCCCCTTTCTCAGCTCCTATTCTCTCCCAGCCAAGAAAGCTGGAGGGCAGGGCTGGCACCACTAAGATGGAATTGTTTGAAAACTCCCTTGCCTGGAGCATTGGTTGAGCATCTGCATTCCTGAATATTTGGCAACATCGTGCTCTTAACATAAAATAGAAATGCAATCTTCAGTGGAGGGGAAAGTGTGCTACAAGATAGACTTCCTCCTCCAAAACAATAGAGAATGAGCATGCTTGCACTTCATTTCACTTCTGGTGGAACCTGTCAGGTGGCTGTCCATGAATGGCCTTGCATTGTAAATTGTCTAGTACTTGCAAACGTAAGTTACTACTGTGCTGTTGGAAGGATTGATGTTAATTCAGCAGCTTGTTTCTATCCTGGAAAGTGGCTGTTTTACTGGAGGACAAGTACTTTTGAATCTCCATTGCTTCCAAACAAACTGAATCATCATTACCAGTATTTGTTCATTCTTAGAGCAAAAACCAAACTAAGTAATGCAACAGAAGAAGTCAATGAGAGGTTTAGTTTATCTTATTTGATGAGAACCTAACATAAAGAGATAACATTTTTCTCTTGACCATTGCAAACTAAACAGCACTTGTTATGCAGCACAGGGGACACTGGCCACAACTGAGCATGACAGTCCCCAAAGAAGCTTCTGGGGGACTTTTTAAGAGCAAATTTTATCAATTTCTCCTAGCAAAACTTAGGTTCTCTAGATCCTTAAGGTTCCAGAAAAGTGCAAAAGGAACCAATGTGACAGTTTCCATTTTTACAGAGCCTGCAAGGTACTTCAAAAATCTAAATGATACCACCTACCACCACTCTGATCTCACTTCCTACCACTCTTCCCCACATTCGCTCTGTTGCAGACTCGAGCTGATCTCCTCCATGTTCTGCTAACACACGGAAGCCTTGGCGTTGGCTGTTCCCCTAAACAAGAAGGCTTCTTCCCATATATCCCAAGCTCTTTCCCTCAGCTCTTCCAGGTGTCTTCTCAAATGTTACCTTCCAATGAGGTTCACCTACGAGGCCTGACCACCCTATTAGAAATTTCAACTCTGCCTCCCTGATTTCATTTCCCCTTATTTACTCCTTCCTTTCCCATTCATAACATCCTCCCTCATTCATCCCAATCCAAAAGCACCAGACTCCTTTTGATCCCCATTCTTAAAACAAGAATTCAAGAAGAGAAAAATACACAGAAAACCCAATGGCTCTATTTTCTTTTTAACCACCAAATGTCTCTTTTATGATTTTTCTCCCTTGGATCCCATGTCTTCAAAATATTTCTTTAAAAGTCATGAATTCCTTTGCCTATCCAATTCCCTGTCTTGTGAAGCTATGACATTTCTTAATTTCTAAAGTTTCATTTCACTTCGTTGTGCCTTCAGACTCCACTGTTTCACAGTGTTGATAAAATTCCAGTCAAACAGAAAGAAAGTGATGCTTTAGGTAGTCTGGGAAGACTTACTGCAAATAAATATGAAATTTCAATTAGAGTTTGACTACGCTATCATCTGGGGTCCCAGTAGAAAGCAGCTGGCACCCTCAAACTGGGAGCATTTAATAAAGGGATTATTTGCAAAGGTGTGGGCAGAGTGCAAGGAAGCACAGGGTGCAGGTGCAAGTGGTGCAGTACCCTGCGGCTAGTTTCAGCAGGGAGCTGTTAGCATCCCAAGACTTACAGGAATAAGAGAAGGGAGAGGTTACTAGGACTCAGGAGAGAGAGAAAGACAGGTTAGGAAACCAAGGGGAGGAGAGACTGCCACGTGGAGAGGGTGCTTGACCAGAGCTGTGGCCCTTGGCCAAAGAAGGCAGCCAACTGAAGGGGCTGGGAGAACAGATGCTCAGTCCTCTCCTCCCCTCCCAGGAACCTGCTGTGGTGCTCCCATGGCCCTAGGCCCAAACCCAGCAGGAAAACACAAGTTAAAGGTACTCACTGATGCAGTGTGATTGGCTCAGCCTTTCAGTGCAGAGAGCAGAGTAGAAAAGGGGGAGAACAGGCTTATTTGGACAATCAGAAAATACTCAATGCAATTATATTTTGATTAAACTCACATTATTTTTATTTTACCAGCAATATATTTGTGATATACCTGTTCATTAGGGGAAACTTATAGCAGAAAAAAAAAAATAAGTTGAAATGAATAGTAATCACCCATCATCCTAACACGCAGAGAAAAATGAACTAGCTCTGGATTTATCCATGCACTTCAAACATCATGACTAGACTGATAAAAAAAAAAAAAAAACAGAAGGCAGAGCTAAGACGTGCTCATTCCATGATGTGCCCAAGTAACCCAGCCCCACCCCACCAAGATGAGCTCAGACAAGCATGGTTCCTCTGACCCCAGTCACACACCCCGAAAACCAGGTCTCACTTTAAGGCCACAGCTTCCTATTTGTCTACATTCCTCTTGGTGAAACAATTGGGCTTGGAATAAGAACGGCTTTATATGTGGGAGTCACAGAAGGAAGAATCTGGCACCTGGTGTTTATGTACCATAAAGCCATTACCGTGCCCTGCTCAACTCTGCTTTCCACCAAAGTCATTGGGCAGGAGGAAAGTGGGTACATTTAGAAGCTGCATTTTTTTCTACCTTAGACAGCCAGGATTTATGGGTCAACTTGCTAAGCAGAAGCACTAATGCCAATGACATGTGTATTTTTATTTAGGTGCTCTCCCAAGCAACCTCTCACTCTTGTGTTATGACATCAAGTCTATGGGTCCCTGGTATTTGGCAACTGGAACATTCTATTATACTCCATCTTGAGTTCATTTTCATTTTATGGTGCTCCACTGACAACTTCAAGGTGGAACTAATTTACTGATTATTTGATAGATGAAGAAATAATGTTTCTAAACCTACAATAAAGATAAGATGAAATCTCAGGGGAGTGAGGGGCCCACATGTGCACTGCACCCATATTTCTGGAGCTTTTATTAATAACAAGTCAGTCTTTGGACAAAAGGCCTTATAGCCTTCTCTTTGCATTGATGCTTATGTCCCGATGCTAATGACATGTGCGTTTATTTGCCTGTTTGGTTTTTTACTCCACATATATTTTTCTTTAAATGTTTGAGTGCCATCTGGTTACTTTTGAAGAAATCCAACTATAGGCCTATGTGTAAATAAATGTTTTTTCAGATATCCTTTCACATCTATATAGCTAACTGATCACTTTTTATAATAGTTTTCAAATCTTATAGATGGATTTAGAACTTTATATTTGCCCAAAAAGTCAAATAGAACCCCAATACAAAAGGCCTTTTTTTAAAGGCTTATAACCACTGGTGAAAAAGGTATGTTCAGGGAAAAAGATGAACCACAGAGTATTTGAATTTCTTGTATCATCTTCACCTGGTGAAGCAGCTTTCCCTACAAGTCAGTTATGCATTTGTACCTAGTACCGATTTCTCTGGGTAGCTAATTCTCAATCCTTTCCATCTCCCTTTTAGTGGAACAAGCACAATGTTCAGAGATAAAATCTAATCTCCCCATCTGCTGGCTAGGGGGAGAGACCAGCCCTGGCTCTCATGAGCGCCTTGTTTTGTATGTTGCTCCATTTATTCTAACAGCCTTTCATACCTCCCACACTTGGTAGAGGTTTAGGTGAGCACACTTGGAGGAAGCTTTCTGTACACATGTGCATGCACACACACACAGAGTGCTGCTTACTGGATCTAAGCACTGAGTCCCAGCACTGGCTGAGCAAAATTCCATTGGAGGCTGGGGGGGAGGGAGGAATGGGGAGGGGGAGGGGCACATTCAGCTAGTGGTGGAAGGGGGAGGGTGGAGTGCTCGGTCTTTTATCTTAATTTTTGTGACATGATCCAATTATATCTATTCAATATTGCCCTCTAATTACTAGCGGAGATGAATAATGAAAGATTCCCCTTGTATTCAGTTCTCCCCCAAGTCCGCTTCCCTCCTTGGCTCCCCCATGTGAACATTCTAGATTCACATATAGAGCATACCTAGAGCTGCTGGCATGTTTGGCCAAATAAAGGGTCACTTAAACAACTGGAAAAGCCCTCTGGGCCTTCGATGGGAGGCTACTACTGAGAGCTGACCCTGTGAATAGCAGGGACCCCATCCTGCCTCCAGGCTCAGTGCCTGTAACCAAAGGGGTGTCACAGCAGGGTTATAACACCCTGACATGCAGGATGTCATTGCTAGGTTTCGGTAGTAACTTAGGAAAATGAAAAGAAACAAAGAAAAAAGCAGACTTACAAGATTTACAGTAAGTACCAATGCTGGGGAAACTGAGGCAGTAAAGAGAGGGAAGAAGGCTCTACCTGAGTAGGAATGGGGACCAGACTTCAGCTGGAGAAGTCCCAAACAGGAAACCAGGCTTGGATGCAGGCTGGGTGGACAGGCAGGAAGAGGCTTGAAGTCTGAGGTGAAGATTTTTGTACCGAGACCATCAGAGTTGACATATACCATAGAGACACTGAAATCCAACTCCCTGACCTGACAGAGAAGAAAATGGAGCCAAAGGAGATGATGTGACCAGACCATGGCCCATGTCTGAGTGGAGGCAGGACCAGGACTGGAATTTAGAGCTGACTCCTAATCCAGTGCTCTTTTTACTATGAAGAGGGATTGTAGAGAGCTATATTTCTGCAAAGCAGAAAGAATGACTTGATTTCATGTTCACATTTGGACCAGTAAGGTCAGTATTTCATCTCGGGGGAGAGGAAAGCCGACAGGAACACTCATAAGAGGCAGGAGTTAGGGTTCAGTTCTGCGGACGCCCGTCTGCCGGCTATTGCCACCAGGGGCTGCAGTGACGAGAAAGGAGTCCCCTCTGATGGACGGGCTGGCCTTCAGGCCCTGCCAACTTCCCGTTGGCCAAGGGGTCTCTGACAACAAAAGCCTGGGGACACTCTTCACTATGTTGGAAGGATACGTCCCCAAAGCACAGCACAGTTATAAGGCTGAGTCCCAGCCAGTTACTTAAGGTATTTTCTCAAAAACGAACAGAAAACAAAAGCAAAAACAAAACCAGCAAAGAGCTGCCTTTGTTCTGACAATTCCCCCTCACACGAACAGTGCCTGGCACAATTAGGGCCACGTACTCCGTGCACGCTGGGATAACGTCCCGATAAAAAGCTTAAACTGCCGAGTGTGGCTGCAGGGACAGGAAAACAGGATCGCCTGTATGGTTTCATATACAGATTGTGTCATACTTAATGCTGAAATCATAAACTATATATTTTTACCCCCTCCAAGCCGCCTATTGTGTGCTTATAAACAGGAACCTGGCAGCATGTCAGGGGTGCAAATTGATTTCCTTTCCCAAATAAAATTTTAAAAAGCAAATAAACAAGGTTATGTTGGCTAATGAAACAGCACATGCCAGGCTGGGGAGAATTCTTTTAAAATGTATTTTCTTGAGCAAAGGCAACACAAAGCATCTATGAAAGGCTCTTTCATAAACAACGTGTTTACATAAAAATGCATTACTTGAAAGAAAGGAAAAGCTATGGTGCATCTCCTATGATATATTTGGATTGTGTTTTACAAAAACAAATACATCAGGAGTGGGTGGGAAGGCGTGAGTCCTGCCGTGCTGGAGAATTTGGAAATGAACTGAAGCTGCTTAGAAGTAAGATGAAGTTGCTCTCGCTTAGAAAATGTTTTGGTCTTAGTGTTTTTATCATTTATCATCAAGCCCTAAGTAGCCCACCTTGAGCGCGTCTTATTGGCACGAAGGAAGCAGGGAGAGCAAACGCAATCCCGTCCACCGTGCTCAGAGACACGGGAGGAGCTGGGCTGGCTGGCTGGCTGGCTGGCATCGTTGGAAACATCTCCTGGAGAGAAGCCGAGGCCAGCTGGAAGCAGTTTTAGTAATCTAATGCGTAAGAAGCGTTTCCTGGATCGTGCCTACCTCATACTTCATCACAGAGACTTAATTTCAACCCAGGCCTGGAACCAGAGCCACCCCCAGCGCCTGTGAGGCCCAGATGGAGTCATCCTGTGTCACCTCTGCCCTTCTCCCTCTTCCCACCTCCCAGATATCTTCCTGCCAATGAAACCAGGTAGCCTGAACCCCGATGGCACTCGGAGGAGCAAAGTCACAGGACAACAGGACAACGTGACATGCAGCCCAGAGGACGCAGCTAAAAAGTGGTCGCGGGGAAGGCTCCGGACTGCCCAGGAGCAAGCTGAGTCACTGTCTGCTGATGGCCGTTTTCGCACAGAGGGCGTTTGGCTTGCTGTTCTGAATGCCGGTGGAGTACCCTCCTCTCACTGCTACTGCCTGTCATCAGGGGACGGGCACAGCCTCCCAGAGGCCAGAGGCACCAAGGGCAGAGTCTCCATAGCCTTTGGAGGAAAGGAAAGGAAACTTTCACCCTATACGGGAGCATCTATTCAGGCTTAAAATGTAACTCATCCAGCCAGTGAGAATAAACAGCAAAATACCCAGAAATCGCAAAGATGACCCTCACCTCCTTATAGACTGAAAGATCCTACCCAGAAGGTTCTAGCAGTGTTGGGCATGGCAGGCGTGTGGTCTGGGAGATGGAATAGTGCCGGAGATGGTGGGATCTCTCCCTCTTCCATTCCTGACTCACCAGGCAAACCTCGGTCAGGTCTCTGGACCACTCGGAGCTTTCTTTTTTTCCACCACTTTTAAATATAAGGCAAACACTGTCAGTCTGATGGCTGTCGGTGATTAATGAGGTAACATTTGTAAAATGCTAAGAGCTTTCCAGAGCTCAAATGCAAATGCTTTAGACCAAATACTCTGGATAATAGTTAAAACATAAAAAGGGTTAGTCACCAGTTGGCTGAGAATATGAACCCGGGAAGGAATTATGGGGGGCGGGGGGGGGCGGTGTTTTGTGGAAGGATTTGGCTAGGACTGGGTGGACATCAGGGAAAAGGAAAAAGAAGGGACGGAAGCTCTGGGGCTTGATGAATCTGAAACACGAATTATTCTGTTTCCAAAAGAAGCCATTAACTTTTATAACTGTGCACCTTTTTCAACACCAAAGATAATTTAATTATACAAAAATCTTTCTCTAGATACATAACGCTATTACAGGGTATAATCCAATGTGTGAGAATAGATGATACTGAAATTTTTGTTTCTATCCCTAGGAAATGATACTACATAATCTGTGAGAAGGGCCGTAGACCAATGGGCTTGGCATTGGTAACTTCATCATCCCCGTTTTCTGTGGAAATGGAAGAATCAAATTAATCATTGGCAAATTTGATAACAGATGTGTTTCTCAGCTAATCCACATCAAGCATTCAAAAAGTAATTACCCCCTAGAGCTTGTTGTGTTCCTACGTACATTTGGCATCAACTAAGGCCCTCTGCTGCTTTGTTTTTATCTGACTTGAAGCTGAAGCCTGGGGGTGATACTCCAAGTGCTGCTTTAGATTATAAAGTCTTAACGGCCCCTCGCTTTAGGGCACTGTGTTTATTGATGCTATGTAAGCAATTTACAGTCCCTTAATAGCGCATTCACCACAATGTTACAGTGTTTAACTTGTTAAATTATATTTAGAGCTTCAGGGAACATTACCTCATTGGCTTCACTAGCATGGGTTATTGATATCACACAGGAGTTATGGCAGCATCCACCTGACTGGGGACAGCCACAGGACGTTTTACAGGCTGCAGGCAAAGGTGGAGTGTGCAAAATTTGAGCAGAGGCGGTTGAGGAAGTAAGGGCCTGATGAGAGAGATGGAAGAGGCGGAGACGCTGGGGAAAGAAGTCAGGGAAGAGAGAAGGGACTGAGGAGAGCAGGACCGACATTTCAGAGGCATCTATTAGGCTGTAAAGCAAGGGGACTGCCAGTGGCGGCCATTTTGATTCCAACTTCAGCCACGTCCACCGCCAGGCCTGTTCCGTCCCCAATCTCCCTGTCTGTTAGAAAAATGTCCTGGATCCAGGTATTTGGGAGATGGCATTGACCCCCAGCTGGTATAGCCACACATCCCTTGGGCTTAGTGTTTCCTGCCTAGCTCTTTGGGGCTAAAATTTCTTCAAAGGAAACAATGGAAATGTTAAGAAGCAGAACAAGGAGAAGGAAGAAGAGGAGGAGGAAAAAACATGAGGAGGAGGAGGAGGAGGCGAAGGAGAAGGAGAAGAAGAATCTTTATTAGAATAAAGAGAGACATAAAATAAGGATAAATTATCTTTGAGCCTGAAGCTTAGTGATGTCATGAGGCTTCTTCAGAAAAGCAACCAAAGACCAAAATATTAAAACCCACTGAAGAGGCTAGCAAATATACATGCGAGCCCAACCAAGTGGCCCATGTGCTCTGGGGTCTAAGTTCATGTGACATCTGCCGGCTCACGCACGGCTGAGCGTTGGAAGCAAACCATCAGGAATGACAAGGACAGTAGTGCGTAACCACTGTGAGAAAACAGCATTCTCTCGTCCCCAATGTGGAGGTTCTACACTAGGTTTCTCATACCCAGGACTCTTACTAATAATAATTGACAACCAAAATAAAACAGGAAGTGGAAAGAACAACAGGCATCCAATGAAATAAATAGCAATACTTACCAGGCCATTTTGGCTAATGTGATAGTTAACAAGGAATTAGGGAGGGAAATGACAGGTTCGGTGTATTTTAAAAGGTAGAAAATTAGAAGAAGGAAAAAATGCTATCTTGAGCATAACCACATAGTTTCCTGTGAAAGCGAAGAACAACTAGGCATGTAGGTACTACATCTCTGAATGTGATCCCCTGAAGAAAAATTTCACTCTTAAGTATAAATCGGAAGTTCCCACTCCTCTAAGATTTGACAGATTTGAATGTTGGATCGAATAATTCACGTAATATCCAGGGTTGCATCTAATAAATTATCTAATATCTAGGGCTACAGTTCCCAAACTGTGTGCCTAGGTGCCCAGGGTGCTGTCCCGAACTCACAGGGATGCCACAGGATACTTAAAAATTTTGAGGGATACACAGCAATATTTAACATTTGTTGGACACTTCTCAACCTTGAGGTCATCAGTGTTTCAATGTTAGATTGTTAGATTTCATGCCTTTAGAATATTTCACATCATCACAAAGCTGGATTTCATGGTTGCTGTGATAAAAAGCAAACACCATATAAAAATAAACGTGGAACAGAATATGAGGGTGGTAATGTCCAACTTGGCTCTAAGATTTGAGAAGTTATGAGGGCCCAACAGGTACACACATCCCATTAGGAAGTAACTATGATTATATAAAAATATTTGTTTTGTTATTTCAATATCTGTGTATTATTTATTTCAAAAAACTACTAAGATGCATGTATACTTATTAAGTGGTTTGGACCTAACTATTTAATAAGCAGAATGGTATGGTGTTTCTTTTAGCCTAGGCCTACCAGAAAAAACTATTGAAATACTGAGGGTGTCTGGAACTGAGAAGGTTTGGGAACCTCTGATTTAAAGAAAACTAATAGAGAAAATAATTTATGGCAATATGTAACAAAAAAAGTAATTATGAAAAAAAATGTAATTTGGGCTAATTAGCCCTTAGGATAGCTGGTTGCATGGGTAAAAGAAGAATCTGCTATGTTTTCCAAAGGTCAGTAGAAATTCAGATGGTTTGGAAATTTACTGAGCTAGCATCATAGGGATTTCTATGCTCTGAATTTTGGAAAGTTCCCAACACATATAAGACCTAAAGCCAGATATTTCTGCATGTTTAACTTTCTCCACATCCATTTGGCCCCACCAATGCCCTGATGCTTAATTATTTTACTGTAATTATTCTTTGCTTTTAGGGTGGTACCATTAATGTCATCTGTCACTGATAATGGTCATTTACTGAGTCAGCCTGAGACGGTTTAACACATTTTAGGAGACATTTCACTGACAGTTAAGAAAACCACAGAGCTCAGGTCTATTGGAGTTTACTGAAGTTGGAACCCAAAACCCCAGAGTAAATTGGGGCATCATACTTTTCATTGTAAAGGGTGTGAAATATGAAGCTGAAAAGAACTAAAGAAGATGGAACTGCATGTATCAAAAGGAACCTTCAAGACAGAACATTCCACCAACAGCCAAATGTTTCAGTCATGAAAAAGACCCAGAGAACAGCATCAAATTCATGGGCCAGTTTCAAAGAATTTAAACTCAAGTTGATGGCAGAGACAGGAATTGAAACTGGTCACAAAATTGACGGAACTACAATTCCAATCAAGAATTACCTGGAGAATGTGTTGAAGCTTTATGGTTTCTAACTGAAGGCTAAAAAGAATGGGCTGCCAAACTCCAAAGTTCTAGTCTTAACTCCAAGTGTTGACTTTGATGTTATCTTCAAAAAGCCACTTCTGCATATTCATTTATGGACAGTAGTTTATTAAGCAGGATCTGCATAGAACCCCACTGGGTACTCCAAGAACCCCCTAGGAAGTATATGTTTGGTCTTTATCTTCAAGGAGTTAGAAATACAAACTTATGCACTTACAGAGGAACATGTCACAAGAAGACAATGCCAGAGTCATTAGTCTGCCTCCATATAATTATAGGTCAAACAAGTGGTTCATGCAACAAAAGTCCAGAGGTGTGATGGTTGATTTTATGTGTCAGCTTGGTAGGCTATGGTGAACAGTTGTTTGCCTAAACACAAGTCCAGACATTGCTATGAAGGTATTTTTTTTAAGAGATAGTGTCTCATTCTGTTGCCCAGACTGGAGTGCAGTGGCATGATCATAGCTCACTGCAACCTTGAACTCCGGGGCTCAAGTGATCCTCCTCCCTCAGCCTCCTGAGTAGCTAGAACTGTAGACACGCACCACCACACCCTGCTAATTTTTTTATTTTTTGTAAAGACGGGGTCTCATTATGTTGCCCAGGCTGGTCTCAAACTCCTGGGCTCAAGTGATCCTCCTGCCTTGGCCTCCCAAAGTGCTGGGATTATTAGCCTAAGCCACCACACTGGCCTGTGAAGTATTTTTTTAGATGTGATTAACATTTAAATCAGTAGATTTTGAATAAAGCAGATTACCCTCCACTATGTGGATAGGCCTCACCCAAAACTTGTAGCCATTAAGAGTAAAGATTGAGGTTTCCCAAAGAAAAAGCAATTCTACCTTAAGAGTGTATCACAGAAACTTTGCCTGAGTTTCCAGACTACAGATTTTGGACTCAAGTCTATAACATCAGCTCTTACTTGAATATCTAGCTTGATGGCCTGCACTACAGACTTCCGATTTGCCATCTCCCCCTACTCCAGCCTCCCTCTCTCTTCTCTCTTTCTCTCTCTTGGTGGATAGATAGGTATAAATAGGTATATCTCCTGTTGGTTCCATTTTTCTGGAGAACCCTGACTAACACAAGAGGAAACAAAGGAGACTGTTGACTGGCACAGTCCAGGAGTCCTTCAATAAAGAGGCCAAACTAGATATGGGCTTAGAAGATCATATGGGATTTAGATGAGGATGCCCCTCCTTGCTGCCATGCTTGCTGTTAAGGAATGAAGCAACATAACCGAATGCAAGATGTGGCCTCCTGACCTACACAGAAAGATAAAATAGATGAGACAAATGCTTTAAAGTGGATCCTATTCCAAAAGGGAAGATCAACCAAGTCATGTTGGCCAAATGTACAATGTGCAGATGCCCAAAGAATTCTTGTGGCTGCTGAGAAGGCCCTGCCTAAATTCCACCCACAGCTCTGGTCAGTGTGACATGACATGGCCACCACAGCAGCTTCCTCGGCCTTCGCTGCCCTTCCACCAAGTTCAAGCAAAGCAATATCCAGCAATACCCTATAGCACCTTTGCCACCCCTTGCAAATGCAGTTTCATAAGCAGCAGGGATAAAGAGAGAAGAGTGAAGGGGAGATCGCCCCCACCCCATACACACACATGATTTTCATGCAAGCCTATACTGAAACCCATTCCTAAGGAAAAAAGACATGCTCTTAACTGAAAAGGCATCAGTCTAGAAAGGCAAATTCTGAATCTACATAACTAGAAGGAGTAGATTCCTTGGGATCTATGTTGCAGATGACTTGCCAGATATTTTTCTCATATATACATGTGGGTGTAGTTTTTAAGTTAATGCTGACATTTATTGGAAGCCACTCTTTTTTTCTGGCTCCATCACAGTTTGAAAGTTGGTGGCTTTTTTCTTACTGTCTCTCTATACACACACATACATATACCCTAAGAATGAACACGACAGAGCAAACTCAAAAGAAAATGGATGCAAAATATGAATAGGAATTAGAAAAAGAGAAAATCGAAATATTCAAAAGGTACATGGAGAGATGCTCAAACTTACTAGTAGTCAGAGAATTGCTAATTAAAACTAGAACAGGGAAAAAAATAGAAAGGTGAATAATTGCAAGTGTTGGCGCTGATATGGGGGTCTGGCAGTCATACGTTATCATAGTGTAAATGTCTATGGTCTCTCTGGAAATCAACTTAGACAGACTTAGGGAAAATAAATATGCATATATATCCCTATAGTCTCCACAGGTCTATACAAGGATGGTGATCATGACAAAGCCCCCTCTAATATTTGTGGGTTCCAGGGCAAGAATACAAATGGAAGCCTGTAATGCACATGATAAGTTGTGTAAAGTTAACAATTGAGTAACAAATATGTTCTACTCTCTACCTTGACAAAAATAAACTTACAATGGCCTGGGAGGCCAGGTTTGAATTAGTAATCCTCAGTTCCTCAGGACCCCCAGTCTCTAGCTCTGACTCCCAAACTGCCCCTCTTTTCTTTCTACTCCCAGCTCTATCCACACAAAGAATAACCCCCTGTGCTTGCACACAATCTATAAATGAGGAAGCCAAGACTTAGACAAGTTACTCAAGATTACTGAGTAAGTAGTAGAATCAGGGCTTGAATTCAGTTTTCCTGACTCCTGATCCTGCATAGCTCAGTTATTTTCAGTGAACGAAGTTGACCAGAGAACTGCCTTGGAAATAGCCCTAACATGGAGCTATCAAGATGGAGTGGGGTGATCCTAGGTAGATGACAATCATCGCCATGAAGAAATTGCAGCCCATATATACAAGCTCCATGCACGTCTCTTCCAAACGACCAAGTCTTGGCCACTCCTCAGGCCAGTGACACAGTCTTTCCTTGCAAGAAGGGACCCCAGTTGGAACCTTCAAACTATTGGGATTGTAAAATGGTGCAGACATTTGGGGAAACAGAAAATAGTCTGATAGTTCTTCAAAGGGTTAAACGTAGAGTTACCATATGACCCAGAAATTCCACTCCTAGGTATATTCCTCAGAGAAATAAAACATGTCTCACAGAAATGTGCACACAAATATTCATATCAGCGTTATTCATAATAACCAAAAAGTAGAAACAACACAAATGCTCGTTACCGATTAATGGATAAACAAAGTGTGGTACATCCATACAATAGAATATTATTTGGTCATTAAAAAGAATAAAATTTTGATACATGCTACAACATGAATGAAACTTGGAAACATTACACTAAATAAATGCCAGTCACAGTAGATCATATATAGTATAATTGTATATAGTATACAATATAGTATACTATATACAATTATACTATTCTATATCTATTATACTATTCTAATTATATACACTATATACATTATATACACTAATTATACTATTCTATATCATCTATATAGATCATATATAGTATCATCATATATAGATCATATATAGTATCATCATATATAGATCATATATAGTATAATTCCATTTATATGAAATGCCCAGAATAGGTAAATTCATGGAGGCAGAAAGTAGATTATGGTTGCCTAGAACTGAGGGGAGGGGGCAGGGGGAGTGACACCTAATGGACATGATCTTTTTGGGGTGATGAAAATGTTCTAAAATTGATTATAGTAATAAATAAAGTGGGTGGGTTCAGACCATGGAATGCTATAGAAAAGTTAGAAGCAATGAGGATATGAGCAACAAGGAAAGATCTTTAAAGCAGTGTTGTATGAAAAAAGTAATCGCATAAGAAATATCACATTGTTATTCAATTGACACACACAAAATTATATATTTTGCAAGGATACATGCAGAAGGAGAAGAGAAAGGGAGTGGGAACTGAAGATATAGAGGAAAAGGTAGAGGAACAGTGGGAACTTTCTCACCAGTGATGACAATGTACTCTGAGAAGTTAATTCAACTTCCTATACTTAAAGTTTGAAGGAAAATCGGTGGTGCTGGGAAATTTGTATAGCCATATGTAGAAGAGACTGAAACAGGATCCACACCTTTCACCTCTCATAAAAATCAACTCATGGTGGATAACAGACTTAAACCTAAAGCATGAAACTATAGGAATTCTAGAAGAAAATGTTGGAAAAACTCTTGTAGACATTGGCCTAGGAAAAGAATTTATGAAAAAGACCCAAAGGCAATCACAGCAACAACAAAAATAAATGAATGGGACCTGATCAAATTAAAAAGCTTCTGCACAACAAAGGAAACTATCACAAGAGCAAACAGACAAACCACACAATGGGAGAAAATATTCACATGTTACACATCTGATAAAAGGTTGATAACTAGAGTCTATACAGAACTCAGGAAAATCAGCAAGAGAAAATCAAGCAACCCTATCAAAAAGTGGGCAGAAGACATGAACATAAACTTTTCAAACGAAGACAGAAGAATGGCCAACAAACATATGAAAAAATGCTCAACATCTCTAATCATCAGGGAAATGCAAATCAAAACCACAATGAGATATTACCTATCTCCAATGAGAATGGCCTTTATCAAAAAGTCCCAAAACAATAAATGTTTTTTACTTCTTTTTATCTCTCCGTGTGGATGTGAAGAGATAGGAACAATCATACACTGCTGGTGGGACTGCAAACTAGTACAATCTCTGTGGAAAGTAATATGGAGATACCTCTAACAGCTACCAGTAGAACTACCATTTGATCCAGCAATCCCACTACTAGGCATCTACCCAAAGGAGAAAAAGACATTCTATAAAAAAGACATCTCCACTCAACTGTTTATAGCAGCACAATTCACAATTGCAAAGATGTGGAAAAAACCCAAGTGCCCATCAACACATGAGTGGAATAATAAAATGTGGTATATATATACCATGGAGTTCTACTCAACCACAAAAACCAGTGATGATCTAGCACCTCTTGTATTACCCTGGATAGAACTGGAGCCCATTCTACTAAGTGAAGTATCACAAGAATGGAAAAACAAGCACCACATGTACTCACCATCAAATTGGCATTAACTGACCAACACTTAAGTGCACATATAGTAGTAACATTCATCGGGTGTCAGGCAGGTGGGAGGGGGGAGGAGGGGATGGGTATATGCATGCCCATGCTCACTGTTGGGAGGATGGACATGATTGAAACTCTGACTCGGGTGGGGCAAAGGCTACATATATAACCTAAACATTTGTACCCTTGTAATATGCTGAAATAAAAAAAATTAATTAAATATATTGTTTCTTAAAGAAGCAGCAGCCATGAATGATCTTCTAAGTTTCTGAAAATAGCATGAGCAACAAAATGACCCAGGTGTAACACTCCTGGAAGGGCAAAGAGGTGTGTCTGCATTCTTTTCTGCATAGGCTAGTGTAATGCTTAGGGCAAAAGAAAAGAAATATATCTTAGCTTCCCTTGGAAAGGAAAGGGTACCGTCTGCGCAATAAGTAGGCAATAAATGAAGTCATTTGCACAAATCAGTCATTCAGAGAAATATTAGTTTAAAAATATGCAATCCCCCAAAGATCCAGGAAGAACCTCTGAAAGCAGGTGGAAAGAGTAGGTGAGTAGAGAGAAAAATGAAAACTTTCTATTCTTTTTTACTTAGATTGCTTATTTGGTTTGAGTTTGGGCTTTGGTATGAGCAGTGGACTTAGATTTTATTTTTAAGAAAGGAATTTTTCACACATGAGAACTTCACTAACTTGGAGAGGGCTGTCTCTGGGACTGTAATATTGATCTATGCAGTGCTAAAATGAAAGCTCCTTCTTCACAGTGGCAGACAAAATGCTGCCCTCCGATTCTTTATCTGCCCCTTCCTCCCGTCCCCATGGCTAATGCTCTGAGGAGAGGGCTGACCCTGCCAGCCAATTACATTATGCTAATTTGTCTGTTACTCTGACTCCTGCAGGGGCATTCACCAGGCAGGGCAGTGCTCAGATTTATATTGTCTCTTGCCTTGCCGCCTCTGCACCCCAACTGGGTTAATGGATCTTTCTGCCCCCCTCCTCCGTCCCCCACGCTTCCTTCTCTGCTTTCACCTCTGGAGATGCACGGCAGTATCTTCCAGAAGCAACAGTGTGCTTCCCAAGTGACAGTTCTGCAGGCCTGGGGCTGTGCAGAGGGGAGCTGGGCATTGTCCTGCACGTCGCCTCAGCATGCACTGCTTATCTTAGGAGCACCGTCCTCCGCAGAAATTTGTTTGTCTAAGAAAATATATTGCTGCCCTTTTTTTTTTTTAAAACATACTGCAAAGTGCTAGGCAAGTGTGTCAGCCCGCTGAAGCTTGTGTTTTATGGAGCACACATCACCTCACAGGAAGTCTATTAGAGCAAAACTTAAATTAAAAAGTCATGCATACTAGGAAATCTGCACTAGACTGCTATTCTGTAAAAGGAGACGGTACTCAAGCTTTTGAAGGTGGGTTGAAATACACATGTGAGAGTGTAGACCTTTCTTCCAAGCTCAGTAATTCATGGACAGGCCCGTGTAGCCAGCGTCTCAATACAATATCCAAAGCTCACATATCTCCGGATCAACCGGGATTTACAAAGCCCCAGCCAGGCTGTGAGAGAGAAAATAACAAGCAATATGTAACTACAAAGCAATGCGACCAGCTCCTGGAAGTCACATTTCAAAGTCAATTGCATGACATTAGAAGCATGCAAGCTAAGGGACAACAGTACATGCTAAGTTATAGAAAGACAATAGCTGTTAAAAATCTAGCCTCCTCCAAGGAAAGTTACTTCATCATCTACAGACTGTGAAGGAGCCTCAGAATACTCATAAAACCCACCATTTATCCAGTCAAAAATAATCATCTTATTTAATGATCACAGCACTCATGAGGTACATATGATTAACCCCATTTTACAGATGAGAAAACTGAGCTCAGGTGGATTAAATACCATGGTGAATCACATGTTATGTGACTGGTCTCCAGGCACCTGGTCCAGCCCCAGGGCACTTCCCTCAACACCATGCCCACTCCCTGTGTGAACTCTGACCAGCCTCATAGCAACGTGGCACTTTGATACCATTTTCAGAATGCCCTACTTTTATATGAAACACAGAATACGTGAAATCATTTTCAAAACAAAACATCTACTTCCTTTTTTTCTCCAGTGGATTGGATCGAGATTTATTCTGATAAAATCTGGCTAATGTAAGTCCATTTCTTCAACCCAAGTTATCCTTAACTCACACATTTTATGACCTAAGGTGGTATTTGGAACGCAGACTTTTAAATGGCTGGCATTGTTGTGTGGCAGCTACAGAGAATGATGGAAAGCTACTTCCAACGATGCGGACAGATGCCGAGGATAGACAGTGAAGTATTTTAAAAAGACATAAGGCAGATAATCTCATTTACATACACAGAAGAGGAGAGGTGGACAGAGAAACGGATAGGCAGGCAAACATCAATGCGCAATACTTTTTCTGGAATGCTATGAATTATGGCATATGAATAAATTTTTTGGAATGATATGAAAGAAACTATTAACAGGGATCACCTGCAGGGAGAAGCACTTTGGGAGGCAGAAGGAAAGGAAACCATACTTTTTATTTTATGCCTTCCTGCGTTTTGCGCTGCCTGAAAGTTTTCAATGTGCGTGCGTTGCTTTTATTCTTAAAAAGTGGCCAACAGACATTTGTTTCCATGCAACACAACTAAATTTCAGATGTCCAAGAGGAGAGAAAAAAGCAGATATTGAGGCTAACAGGATCCTGTATCAGAAAGGACTCTGTAAACTGAAAAGAAAAAAAGTTCTGTGGATATAAGGTATTCATGATGATGACGATGGTGATGATGATGAGGGTGATTCCACTGATGAAGAAAATAAAAATTAGAAGAATCAGGGTGAAGGAGAAACAAAGATCTAAAATTGTGGGGCGGCTAGGAGGCCACTGGGAAACGGGAACAGCCAGATGGCATCAGCTGATTTGTTTTTAACAGGATTTAACATTAAGTAATGTACCCCCCAAAATGTACACCCAGTAAATTAAGGCTGTAATTCCATCTTGGTGTTATGGTGACATGAAAATCCACTCAAGCTTTTCTGTCAGGGTTTATGAAGTTATCAAAGCCCCTTGATGGAATTACAACACTATTATGTACAGCTAGAGGGACATTACTCCTTATCTTAACAGCAGTTAAAAGCACAGTGGCACAAAAGGGCACTAAAATACCAGTTCCTTATTAGTGAGCAGCAGGGAAGGGTCACACACACACACATACACACACACACTTGCCTACTCACGTCCCTCTGCATTACTGATTATTGGTCCGAGGTGCAAAGTGCTGCATTTTCCACACTGTGTCTTTTACAAGATTTAACCGAATTGTTCGCAGATAACACAGTGTCTGTGTGAAATAACCAGTGTTTTACCACCTTCTGGACATAAAGGAACATTGGCAGGTAATCAATCTTTTATTCTGACCACCTCTCTCCTCACAAAGAGGAGCCATAAACATATTAAGCAGGAAAAAAACGATTTAAGTATCTAAAAATAAATGGCACAATCGTTATGAACACAGGGTCTGGATTCCATCTGAGTTGGAATCTGGCTCTCCCGCCTACTAACTGTGTCACTTTGGGCAACCTACTTTGCCTTTCTGAGCCTGCATTGCCTATAAAATGGAGATGGTGGCAAATCCTACTGCGTTGGTAGTTACGAGGATTAAACAAGACAGTATCAGTGAAATGCTTAACACAGAGTCCAGATACAAAGTCAGCCCTTGGCAATGTTAGCAACTATTATAGTATCAGCGGCATTTTTATCTTCTTCGTGTAGCGGCAAAGAAACATATTTGATAATATAGGCTAAGACTATAAATACCTTTAAGTAACATACTAATGAATTTAAGAATGATGGATCCACAATAAGATTCTCAGGAAAAACTAGAAAGAATGATCAGGATAACCCTAACCTTTGAGTTCAACATAAAGGAGAACCACAGGAACCCTTTTAACTACAGCAGAAGCCACTGAGACAAAGTAATTAGTTCATTAAATAAAAAGTTGGATGAAGGAGAAAGACCATAAAAATAATAGGTATGTACTTTTGATATCTTTTGAACTTAAAACATATAAAAACACATGACTGTCAACCTTTTCATGTAGGACCAATGCCTTTGCTCTGAATATGGGTCAGCTGACTAAGTTGTGCATGTTCTTTCTTGCATATGCCACACTCTTAATATATAGTCGATGACTTCTAGTTTTAGATTTTTAACGATAGAGCAAGAACTTAAAGACCATTGAGAAGCAATCTGAGTGCAGAATCCGTGTGTATTTCCACAAACACTTTCACAAGCTTTTCAGTTCTCACCCATAATGAATTTGATAGCTTTTCTAAAATTCTCCTGTAGTAAGTCTTTGCAACCAAACAAATTAGGTCTTTTCTTTCCTTCCATTCTCATGTTTTATTCATTTATATATTATTTAATTAAGTTATTGAATTACAACAATAGGTGCAACCGGTATTGACACACACGAGTTTGGAGATACAACCGGTGATGTTCACAACATTGAAAGTGTCTTGAATATCAGGGGGTATGTTTTAAAGAGAGAATAAGGAGCATCAGTTAATCTGCCAGGTGGGCTCAGTGGGGGTTCACGAAGATAAAGAAACTTCACTACCTGCTTGTGAGTGTCATGGCAGAGGGAGGCAGCCTAGGGCTGAAAGAGCCCTGGGTGTCTTTCACTGTAGGAGCTCCCAGTTGACATTCTTAAAATGCCATCTCACTTTCCTGCTCTCAACTCTTCTTTGCTATCAATACCCAATACAACCCTGAAAGCTGTCTAAGACCAGGGAGGAATACAAATGTGCACCAAATGAAGAACCAAAAAAGGAGTAATTTTTAACGTAATCACAGAATTTTGTGACATGACAGTGATGGTGTTACTGGTAAAGCCTTGTGATACTTTACTTAATTAAATGGTACAGGAGAATTCATCTGCATGTGTGGCAACAAGATGCGGGCAGAGGCAGCTCCAGGCAAAACATGAAGCCTCTCCCACTGTCCCATGCCCAGCCTCAGACTACTGAGCTCTTACCTACCACTTCCAAATGTAGACACCCAATATAGCTATCTTCCCTTCCTATGGTCCTGACCCACTTCAATCTAAACCAAAATAAAAAAAAATGAGTTCTTAAGAGCCAATCTAATAAACTCATTCATCCATAGTATGAATAATTAGTGAGACTTAATATTATTTTTCCCAAGGGATTGTATGTTAGAACCAATAAACAAAGTATCAAGATGACATATTAAAAGAATAAAATTCAAGTTGTGAAATTACAGGGCATCCAAAGAGATTTAGGAAGATACTCAGTAAAATAATACTAGCTCCTTTGAAATCACACTAAGCAAGAGACCAGGTGCTCCATATTATAAAATAGGTTGAGAAACTGGCACCAGTATGGTTTTGGAAATGCCCTTTATAAATATGTTAAAGTCTTCAACCTTCCTTGAAAATATAAACTGGTCTCTCAAGACTCTAGGCTAAATGTCAAATTTCCCTGAAAGACCCCCAGATCACACATGTACCATGCATCCTTGGAAATAGCCATAACAATTTATGCCCAATGAATGAGAAAGAATGTCGATTTTACTTGCTTTATGACTTAGGTGACGGTGGGCTGGTAACCAAAAATGTCTGTGCTTATTTTCAGAACTGATCCCATGACGGTTCATCAACCCCCATTTGTTGAGTTCCCACAAGGTGACGATGGTGGGTTTTGTCTTCGGAGGATGTTAGGGGCTGGAAACCTTGACGTGTGTTCAGTCCTCGGGACTCTGCCTTTACTCAGACTGAAACTTTGTAACCTTCCAATTAGTGAACAGACCTTCCCCTGGCCTGAAGGGTGTCGAAATCCACAGGGAACACCTGACAAAGACGTCAACCACAAAAACACTTGATTGCAAAATTATTACTTCTTTTATTTAGATGGCATAAAATATGAACTAGGATATATTAATATCATAGATATGAACTAAAGAATAGGCTACTGCTAATAGGTTGAGAAACAGTTTTTTGTCTCAATTTCTTACCTATTTTGTGTCTTCATTCCCTTATTTGTAAGACAGAAAATAATAGTACCTATGTCTTGAGAATGCTTTGAGATTTAAATGGTATTTAAGGCACATGCCTTACAGTGTAGTCGCAAGTGAGAGCAAATAGCCAAGGTAGATGAGAGACAGGCAGTGGATGTTTACATTAGATCCAACAAGATAACCAGTAATAATATTAATTAACAAATTAATAATAGCTAATGTTTACTGAATACTTACTATGTGCCAGATACTGTTCTAAAAGCTTTTATATATTAACAAATTTAATGCTTACAAAACCTCTTGGAGGAAGACTCTATTACTATCTCCGTTTCATACAAAAGGAAACAAGAGTCACAGAGAGGTTAAGCCATTTGCCAACAACGTATGCAATTACTTTTCCAGTAGATGTACTAAAAGATGGCAGAGGAAAACTATTATAGTAAAATACAACCACAGGTTATTAGTTTCAAACCGTAAAGTAAGTCTCAGCAAACGTCAAAGAATTAAAATCATACCGAGTATGTTCTCCGATCACAACAGAATTAAGCTAGAATCAATAACAGAAAGAGACCTTGAAAATTCCCAGGTCTTTGGAATTCAAACAATATGCTTCTACATAACCCATAGGTTAAAGATGAAATCACAGTGAAAATTGTACAACATTTTAATTAAATGATAAAATATCAATCAAAATTTGTGAGATGCAGCTAAAGTTGTGCTTAAAAGGAAATGCATAGCTTTAAATGCATATATTAGAAAGGAAGAATGGTCCAAAATCAATGATCCATCTCAAGAAATTACAAAAAGAATGGCAAATTATACCCAGAGAAAGTATAAATTATGAAAAGTAAAAGCAGAAATCAATGAAATGAGAAACAAATGTGCAATAAAGAAAACTGGCAGAGTCAAAGCTTGATTCTTTGAAAACACTACCAAAATTGATCAACCCATAGCAAAACCAGCAGAGGGAAAAAAAGAGAGAGGCCATGAATTGTATCAGGTATAAAACAGAAGACATAGGCTGCATATGCCACAGAAAACAAAAAGATGAACAGGATATTTTAAAAAACTTGATGCTAATAAAGATTTCAGCATAGGACAGGATCCATGTACCTAGTTCAAATGAGTTAAGAAACCATGAAGGCAACATATAGATTTTTTTCCCCTAGTATGTTTGTACACATTTAAAAATATTTCACTTGAATTGGTCACATTCAATGACAGAGATTTATTAGTGAAAGGCCTAAACATTCCTGTGCACCAAGGTGGGGTATGGCTAATAGGTGTGTGATTTAAAACCCAAGCTGTATCCAAACCTGCTTATTATAAACAAAGAATAGATGAGGAAAAGAAGGATGTGCATACACTGAGTCTGACGTGGAGGGCTTGAAACTGACCTGCAGTTCTCCCTTCTTAGAACAGACTCCTGTCCTAATTTGTTACTTGCAGCAAATCAATTACAAACTTTCAAGATTTGTAAACCGAATACTTCTGTGATAATTTCGTATTTCCTTCACTAACCATCCTCCTCTCTTCACTGACAGGAGCTTTCTCAGGAAGCTCCCAAATTCTGCCTCTATTACCTACCCCTATATTCACCTACACGTACTATGCTTCAACTCTATCCAGCAATCCCAGCTGTCTGCACTACCTCCTGTTCTTGTACATCTTCACATCCATCTCTGAGGCATCTGTATCACATGGACTATCTCAGAGTATAATTTTAAATTACCATGTGCTCAGCATAATTGCAGACACTGTGCTGTGTTGAAAAAAAAAAGTCTTTAAATGCATCCTATAAAAAATTGTTTTGTGTTTCAGTGGTGAAGTTCAGAGTTATTCTAAACATTTATCAGAAAGAAAGGGGTAACTGTGAGATGATGGATATGTTAATTTGCTTCACTATAATAGCCATTTTACTATCTTTATGTACCATTCATGATATCATGTTATATATCTCAAATATACTCAGTAAAATTTTTTAAAAATACTTATTGGACTTCAGTGAATATACTACAGTGGCATAATTTGATATCTCTAAACCTTAGTTTCCTTACCTAAAAAATGGAGCCAATCTTCCCAACTTGCAAGAGGACTGTGAGAATTAAATCCAACTGTGTACATTAAGCTTCCAGCACAGTTAAGGCACGTGGTACATGCTTAATACATTGTAGTTAATATTACAGGGGATAGGCATGGTTAAGCAGCGGTACTAGTTTTAGAAAAAAAACAAACCAGGGTTAGTTAGATTCTGGGCTTCTCCACTTACTGGTAGAATGACTTGAGGCAAGTTACTTAACCACCCTAGACTTCAGTCTTCTCACCTGTAAAATGGGCATAGAATAGCTACTTTCTAGGGTTGTGTGAGGATTAAGTGAAACTAAGTACGTTTGTGCACATGAATAATACTAATAGACAACATGTAACACTCATAAGCAATTATTATATATTCAGCACCTGGTAAATGTTCAGTAAACAGTGTTAGATATTATTTGTAAAGGTACTAATACAATTAATGATGTTAATAATTTAAGACTGATGACTAGCTCTGGACTAGAATACTGGAGGTGAACCTTGTTCATTGAGTGATTCCACAACCCCTGCCTGGTCAGGCGAGCACAGCACTGCCTTGTGAAGCTGTTAAATCCTAAAGCAAAGAACTTCAGGTCTGAGCTGGGTCGAGCCTGAAAACAGCAGGAGCAGATTTCCCACCACTTAGGAGAATCACTGAGTTTGGGAGCTGGGAGGGAGCTAGGTGTTTGGCAGGCAGGCAGCAAAGACAACTTTCCAGACAGATGCACCTTGGGACAGAGTGGAGGGAAAGAAACAAACAGACCAAACAGAGCCTGGGATGGGATCAGGAAATACAGGTGTGATGTTGTATAGCATCTGAAAAGTCAAGGTGTGTATTTCCATGTTTTTTTTGTTTTGTTTTGTTTTGTTTTTAACTATTCTATGTCTTTGAAATAGAAAGAGGAAGCTAGAGAAAGCCCCTCTGTGTGCCTTACAGGATCAAGATGCTTTTCAGGCATTGGCCCGCTGGTTTCTCAGCAGAGACAGGAAGGCAGCGTGTTTTCTCTGCTAAATAGATGGGGAAATCAAGGCACCCTACGAAGAGTGACTCGAGACAATAAACACTTCAGCAGTCACAAAAAAGGCCCAGGGTCTACGAGCGATCCGTTTACAGCTCTGGGCTCAGAACCATGATTTGATCTATCTGATGTGTTTCAATTAAGTTGCAACATAGTTTTTTTTCTCATTCCATCTTTGTAGATCAGAAACCTGAAGGACATAACCAGACTTACTGAGGAGTCTTGGTAGGACAGAAGTTAACATGGCCCAATCAAGGAGAAAAAGAGGAGTGCTACAGAAATGTTGGCATGGGAGAGCAGAAAGAATATCTTTCCTGGGTAATTCATGCTCACCACACCAGTGGCCTGCCTGCCTGCCTGCCTTCTTTCCTCTTTCCTCCCTTTCTTCCTTCCTCCCTTCCTCACTCCCTCTTTCCTTCCCTACTTCCCCTTTTCCTAAAGAAATTGGTTTAACCATGTAGGACTGGGATATTTGCAGCCAACAGGGTAAAAGCCTCCACTATTCAATCTACAAGTGTGAATATTCCTGCACAAAGATGGTGAGTTTGCTACAAAATCAGGCCCACCCTAGCCTTCCTGGCAGAACTGTCCTTATGTGACTATGCTGGACCTTATTTAAGGAGCAGGTGTACGTGGCGGGGGGTGATGCTATCTGCAAAGGGTCCCCCGTATCTCACTGCCTAATTCACCCAGGACTGGGAGGAACCTGAAATGGGAACTGCAGTACATAAGCCCTCCAGTAAGAAGCAAATTGCTAGGGAAGAGTCAATTTCTAAAAGTAAATATTAATAAATAACCAAGGGGAACTGACATGGAACCTAAGGGGTTTGAGAACTCAGGCCTTGGAGTCAGACCATTGGGTTCCAACCTGGGCTTTGCCACTCAGTAGTCAGGTAACCGTGGGAAAAGTCACTTCATCTCTCTGTGCCTCAGTTTTCTGGTCTCCAAAATGCTTCAGGGTTGTTGCAAGGATGAAATGAATTAGTTTATGTAGTTCTTACTACATAAATATCTCTCATGATGATGATGATGTCTGAAAATTCAGGCTTTTTAAACAAGCGTAAGTGAAGGAAACTAAGACAAATGAAAGAAGAACTGAAGAAGAAGAGATTATCTGAGATTTCACCTGCTTGAAAATTCTCATATTTGGAGACAACCGAGTGGGAAGGGGAGCCTCCTCTCACCGGGACACCAGCTGCAATTGTCACTTGCCGTAGGAATCGTTCTGAGAAAGGCCCCCAGTTACAGCAGGGGTTGCCTCATTGCTCCATAGCTTACAGCAGTTTTCCCTTCAGCCTAAGTGAAGGGGTCCACCCAGCCCTGCCCCTCCACTGGGAGAGGGCGGGGGTGGGGGGAAGGACGCAGGGTGGGGCTGAGACACCAGGCCAGCGCATCTAGCGGCCCTTCCTAGAAGGCAGGGCCTCCCCATCCTACTTAATAAAGACTTCCTTGTCTTGCGGCACACAGAGTAATCTCTGCAGGACTGAACTCCAACTTGAAAATGAGCCAAAAGCAGTGGGAAATTCTCTAGCAAATTGGACAGGGAAACAACAATCTGAAGGGCAACTGGATCAAAGTGCCCTTTTTCTTTTCCTTCTGGAAATTCCTATTCCCGAGGCCCGAGGCACTGTTGGTCTGGGACTCTTTTCACCCAGTGTTGTCAGGATAATACTGTTCACAAAGTAGATACAGAGTCGCTTTTCCACGGTTGGGGTGATGGGAGCTGGGTCCTCAAAATGTAACTGAAAACCAACTTGCAAATCAAAAGTGTTTTGGAGTCCCATCTACGACCTGTCATTCTGACTCCTAAGTGTTTACACTTGGATTTGGGGAGGTTTTTTTTTTTTAATTTCGGAATATTACAGGGGTACAAACATTTGGGTTATATAATTTGCTTTTGTACAGGCTGAGTCAAAGTTGTAAGTGTGTCCATGCCCCAGATAGTGTGCATTGTACCCATCCCCTCCTCCCCACTCCCACCTGCTTGACTGCCCTTGAATTTTACCACCATATGTACACATGAGTGTTGATCTATTAGTTCCAATTTAGTAGTGGGCTCATGTGGTGTTTGTTTTTCCATTCTTGTGATGCTTCACTTAAAAGGATGGTATCCAGCTCCATCCAGGTTAATACAAGAGGTAGTATTAGTTCACCATTTTTTTTTTATGTCTGAGTAATACTCCTTGGTATACATATACCACATTTTATTAATCCACTCATGTATCAATGGGCACTTGGGTTGTTTCCATATCTTTGTGATCGTGAATTGTGTACTTGGTTTTTAGGTCAAAAAAACATATTAACACAGCCTATGTAGCATCATTTAGGAGGGGGAGGAAGAAAAGGTGGAAGAGGAGGAGGAAGCAAACGAAGATGAACCTCTCAAGGCTTTGACTCAGGATGGGAAGCCTGAGGAATTTCAAGCTCCCTTAGAACAAAAGAGGAGGCAGTCTCTACCCAGCACAGGCCTAGGCCCACTGAATGCTTCTTAGAGGGTACCGTGGAAATGGAGAGCTCAAAAACCTAGACAGGCCGGGCACAGTGGCTCATGCCTGTAATCCTAGCACTCTGGGAGGCCGAGGTGGGCGGATCATTTGAGCTTAGGAGTTCAAGACCAGGAGTTCGAGACCATAGAAGTTATGAATGGGGAACTTATTTCTTATCAAGTAGATTTTTAAAACACTGTCCTTCAGGAAATCCTATGGTACTTTCTGCGTGCCTTATTGACAGTATGACTTAAGTCATCATCTGCATGTAAGGCGCAGGTATGCATGGCAGGAAGGGACAGCAACTCTGCAGAAGCTGATGTGATGGCCAGCACTCCCAGGCCATGTGCCTCATGGCCTGATCAAGTCATCTGGTCTCGGCGTCCCTTCTGTCACTGGGGACAATTCCTTTTTCTCCTAAAGTTTATTATGTTCAGGTATTTATAAAGGCTGAGGAAGGTTGGTTAGGAAGCATGGTCTTACCTTTTTTAAACAAGCTCTGAGTTCTCATTTCCTTAACAGTTGGCTCTTTCCATATACAGCCTATTGTCTCTAACCATGGGACATTTTATGTCCTATGTGGATTTTCCCACACCTGTGTCCTCACATCTTACTATGTGCTCAACACAGTTCTAATTTCACCTGTATTAACTCTTTGCTATGAGGTTGGTACTATTACTATTATCCCATTTCGCAGATGAGAATACTTAGGCTGAGAGGTATAGCAACTCCCCACAATTACATAGCTAGCAAAAGCTGAGATGGGGACACAGACCATTTGGCTTGGAAAGCTATGCTCTTACCATTATCCTATCTTGCTGATCAAGTGGACAAAGCTGTAGTCGGTAAAATATACCTATGTTCAATCATTTTGGAAGTACATTTCTCTCTGTTTCCTTAAAAAACAAACAGAAACCTTCCTATCCCTGAGGCCTGAGGCACTGTTGGTCTGGGAGTCTCCTCTCTTAATGTTGTCAGGCTAATACTGTTCACCAAGTAGATGTAAATTTGCTTTTCCAGGGTTGGGGTGGCAGGGGCTATGTTGGATGTCTATTGCCACATAACAAACTACCTCAAAACTTAGTAGCTTAAAACAATAAACATGCATTTTCTCAGGTTCCCTATGTCAGGAGTTCAGTAGTAGCTTAGCTGGGTGGCTCAAGGTCTCTCATGAGGTTGGGGTTGAATGGGGCTGCATTCATCGGAAGGTTTGACTGGGGCCGGAGGACCTGCTTCCAAGACGGGTCCCTCCTCCACTTGTTTTGGCAGGAGTTCCCAGCCACATGGGCCTCTCCATAGCGCTCCTTAAGTGTCCTCGTGGCATGACTCTGGGTTCCCCCAAACCTTACAAAACCCTGTTTCACAAACAAATGTTGGAGTCTCAAAGGGAACCAATAATTCTCCACTGATAAAGTTTTAACCTCATTTTTTAGTTAGGCTCTCCACACCCCTGTCTGTTGGCCTGTTTCTAGAATTCCCATGTAAAATAAAACTTGGATGAGTCTGTGAGATGATGTTATGGGTTAAATTCATGTGTCGAAGTTCTCACCCCCTGTGTCCCAGAAGGCGACCTGGTTTGGAAACAGGGTCATCACAGACGTAAATTAGTAACGACGAAGCCACACTGGAGGAGGATCGGCTCCCAGTCTGGTATGAGCAATGTCCTTATGAAAGGGGGAGGCTTGGACCCAGGCACACACAGGGAGATCACCACACAAACATGACGGCAGAGGCTGGGTGATGCACCCACAAGCCAAGGGACACCAAAGAGCACCAGCAAAACGCCAGAAGCCAGGACAGAGGCACGGAACAGATCCTTCTTCATAGCTCTCGGAAGGAGCCAACCTTGCCAACACCTTGTTCTTGGATCTCCAGCATCCAGAAATGTGAGGCAACACATTTCTGCTGTTCTAAGCCACCTAGCCTATGGCACTTCACTACGCAAGCTCTGGGAAACTATTACAATACAGATGGCAAGAAAACAAAACACAAACAAAAAAAAACCCTAGAGGCTGAAAGACTCTACAGGACAAGCAGGCATGGTCACATTGCATGCATGGATGACCATGGGGCTTTCCTCAAAACAGTACATTGTGCCTCCTTCCTGCCACCCACTAAAAAAAAAAATACCATTTGACCTTCAAAAAAGCACATTCCCAAGTGAAACTGGCAAAACCTCAGATTATGACAGTCAAGGTTTCCTGATCTCACCCAAGAAGGAGGAAATTTTATTACATTTCATGACCACAAGGTTTTTCCTAGGCTCATTAAGTGCATTTTTTCCTGCAGAAGATCTTGTCTTCACGAGGCCACCGCCGTCCCCAGCCTCCTCCGGACTCCGGCCTCGGACAGGATAAAAGGCGGGCGTGCGGGTGGAGATGAGCGGGGACTCCGGAGAGTTTCAACTCTGCTGTTTATTTTGAGACACACTTGTGCTTCGACTTGGGCCATCACAGCCGTGGTCAAAGGACTCGGAATCTGAGGAACACAAACAAAGCTAACGGTGGCCTAGGGCCAGGGTAAAGTTTTCTTCTGCAGCGTCCAGGGGGGGAATTTTGCATAGCCTTTTATATGATAATCGCAGCTGCTTCATATGTACTGAACTTTGCAGCAAGAAGGAAAAATAAATAAATAAGGCTGACTAATGACTTGTTTCCCCAGAGGCGGCTTTTTATGGGATCATATGTTTTTTCAGCTTTTCAGTCGCAGTTTCCTGCTTGGACATCAGGAGCCCTTGACATTGGCTGTGGCTTCGTTCGCTCTGGACGGCGGCCCGAGCCGCCCCTGAGCAGCTGGACTGAGGTTCAGCGGGACCGCGGCACCTTCCCAGGTCACAGCAACGAGAACCTCGTCCCCTTCGATGAGCTGCACGCAGCGGCGCGTCTTTCAACACCTGCCAGGGCTAGCGCCGCTGGGCTTCTTATCTGGCGTGGGGAGGACAAGCAATGTCGGTTGGATGGGGAGCCCGTGACAAGCAGTCCGTAGGGATTCAAAAGCAGTCGCAGCAAGTCTGAACTGCTTTCATTCCTGTCGTAGTCACCACTGCTCCTTCCAGCGTCAGGGGGGACCTTTGGAATTGGATGGTCTTGAGTTTGAATCCCTGCTCTGCCCCTGGGTGACTAAGGACAAATAAATGCATTTCTGAATTTCGTTTCTCGTCCAGTAAAATTGTAGGTGATAAAAAAGAAAAAAAAAAAAAAACCTGCCGGCTGGAGCTGTTGGGAGGATAAGAGATAGTTTCGTAAGACACCTGGCACGTAGTAGGTGCTCAGTAAACCACTGCTAGTGATATCATCAGGTGTGCCAAAAACCCAAACCAGAAAAGAAACTTTGCTGGCAGATGAACGTGCGGAAAGGTAAAGCGAAGTGTGTTGAAGCTGAACATATCTTGAAGTTGGGTTGAGGAAGCAAACGAATAAGCCAAAAACAAACGACAGTCTTGCAGCTCTCACTTGATTTCACTGCTTTCGAGTGAGAGCAAACTGTTCTGCAATGCCTTCTGATTTGCTCCCCCTCTCCCCTTGCCATGGAGCAAGGGGATCGGATTGGGAAGAAAGGAGAGAGACACTTTTTGTTCTGTATTTCCCACCTTGGACTGCGTGTTTAAGGGAACGAAAGGGTTGATCGAAATGCACCATCCTCTCACTCTTGGGTAATTGCACTTTAATTATACTTAGGCCAGCGGTTTTATCATATTAAATTTGGGGAGAAGTCACAGGATGAGTCATGGAAAATTTTTTGATAAAATTGTGGAAACTTGGGACATCTGTGATTTTCTTTCCCTTGCCTCACTCCTTCCCTACTTTCCTGGTCCACCCTTTTTTGCCTGCCGACAGGGTCCTCTGCAGGAGCCATGCAGGAAAATCCTTCCTGCCCCTCGCTTCTCCTTCGGGGCATCAGGCATTGCCTGAGCAGTCCATCAGCTGAGCGCCATCATCGGTGACTTCTCCCCTCTGTTCTGGGGTGGAAAGATCGGAGCCCAGCTCCTTCTAGGAGGCCAGCTGGTGCCTGGAACCTCCAGATGTACCCAGCACGCCACAGGAATATGCGACAGAAACCAGTTATGTGCTCCAGACCATGGCTTTAGAGTTGTTTCTGTAGATGGACCAGAAGCCTATTGCTTTTCCTTGTAAATCACATGCCCTCATCTCTAAATTTGTTGTCTGAGAAGGACTGGGGTGTTTCCTCAGTTTGGGAGACTTACTGAAAGTCATGCGACATTCTGTCTTCTTATCACCTCCCTGAGGTCCAGCCTTAAAGCAACAGGGTCAGAATATCCCTAAAGTTGCGGAGGCCCCTAAAGAGATTCTGAAATGACGGTCACAGGATGGCCAAAAAAGGGAAAGAAATAGCATATTCTTCTTTGAAAAGTAAAACACACCTATTCTGCAATGGTAAGCCTTTTTGTAAAAACCTAAAACATTGCTTAAGGTAATAGCAATTATAATCACAAGTGATCATTTTTATAGCACTTTGAAGCTTACATGCTGCTTTTACATAATTTAGAATCGAAACACTGAGCACTCCTGATGTCACAGCATCCTCAATAACTATCCCGCTGGCTGTTTTTCTTCATCGTGAAATATTCCCCTTGACAATTACAGAATAATCAAGGTGACAATCGTAGCCTGTACCAGAAAGACCTGCTCACTTGCAGACAGGTAGACATCATGGACTCCAAGTTGCAAGAAATCTTCAAAGTGTCTTGAAGTGTCAGTACATTCCAAGTGAGTATGGGTGCAGCAAATGTCAACATAGCTCTGACTTGAATTAAACAAAACATGTTGTCCATTTAGGAAGTATATTCCATGTGCAAAGCAATGTGCTAGACCTTTACATGTAATTATGCCTAAATCTCACTATAACTTTGCAAGGTAGATAAAAATGGAGGCTCAGATAAGTGACTTGGTAAGGCCACATCACCAGTAAGTCTGAATACCTCAAGTTCGTTCCATTACAGTGGTGCAAAGAAGGTTCCATAAGATCCTGGCTCGAAGGGATAATAGGAAACAAAACGTGAACATATTTGACAAGGGATTTTTAGAACAGCAGCATCAGTGTCACCTGGGAACTTGCCACATGCCAGACTTACTGGATGGGTCTAGGGTGGGGCTCCAGAATGAGTGTTTCTAGCAAGGTTCCAGGTGATGCTGTAATTCCGATGTGGCGGATTTCTCAGGGGTAGTGTTCCAAAGAAGGCATGTTGGTAAGCACTGAGACAGAAGTAGTTGTGCAGCACTGGCTTTCGGGCATTCAATTCCAGTAACAAAAGGAACAACAGGAGGATAGGCTCTTACTGGGGCAGAGAGTTGGTCTTTCGGCCTTCACTTAGGAAGGGGTGATAGAAATTGTGACTGTGATGGACACACAGATGGCCTCAGATGGCCCTTTACCATGAGGCCACATGGACTGGCCACACTGAGAAGTTCCAAGGCCAGCTGTGCACAAAAGAGGTGCTAATCCTGGTCCTTCTGGGAGAAGGGGTCCAGGAGAGGATACTGGTCCATGCACAGCCCAAAGCAAATTAGGTCTTGGAAGTTAGGAAAACTCATTTAGGCATGCCTCACTGCAACTAATCACGTTTTCACCAAAAAAGGCCAAGGCATATGTCATATCTCAGCTCTAATTCCCTGATGAGCTACCCTCCTCTGATGTGTGGTGGAAAAGTCAAGATTTGGTTGACCACCACTGGTTTAATATTTCACAATTTTCCCACTCTGGATAAAGGGTGTAGAGAACACGTCCAGATGTTACGTACCTGATATCATAGGAGTAATAAAAGATGGATGAATTAAATACCACAAGTACAGAATGAAGGGCCTCACTGGGTCTGTAACAATTGTGACAACTAAAATACAAAACAAGAATGAATGAACTGTATGGTTCAAGGGTTTTGCTCCAAGCTGCTTTGGGCTGTGCATGGACCAGTATCCTCTCCTGGACCCCTTCTCCCAGAAGGACCAGGATTAGCACCTCTTTTGTGCACAGCTGGCCTTGGAACTTCTCAGTGTGGCCAGTCCATGTGGCCTCACAGTCTGATTTTTCCAGTCAGGTCAAACTTGCCTAAACCATGAACTTTGCTTTGATAGTAGATCTGCCCAAAGCAAGGGTTTATTTTTCTTTCCCAGCAAAGTTCTGCAGCAACCAAAACTCTGGTAATCCTAAATACCCAGACACTATAAGAAGCATGTTTTTCCAGGAAGTTACTCAAATGCCAACGATGGCAAAGTGAGATGGTATGAGCAGGATCAACAGTTTGGAGAATAAGTAACTTATTGGGTAAACTGAATTACCTGGGTTGGGAAGGGAAACTTTGGGGAAGCCCTCAGACTTTTGATTTATATAATAATCACCTGTAACAACAGAAAGATTATCTCCTGCTTGGTATGGATCATACACACTAAACCCATCTCTGAGTTTGGACTAGAGCCTTTGGAAGGTTTTAGTCTCTGGGCCCACTGCAGTGATGAAAGGGATTTCTGAGTCATAACTTCCACCTAGAATCCGGGAAAAAATTATGAGCATAGAGTATTTGCCTAATTTCCCATCCCAGATTTGGCACTGAAATTTCAGCAGCCACTGATTCTTGGGTATATGTACAGTGAAGGGAAAAAGGATAAGAATTATTGAGAACCACTGTATATAAGCTAGAGTACTTTATATATGAGGTTTCATTTATCATTGACAACGTAGTATGAGATAAGTAATTGTTATTGCCACCTTATGGATAAGAAGACTAAGGCTTATAATGTTAGGTTTCTTAACCAAGATCTATTATTGATCCCTACCATGCACACACACACACACACACACACACACACACACGCACGCACAATACTGGGTTAGGAAGCCCTTAGCTTAGCTCTTTTATATTATGGCACAAAACATTTGTCACGCTTTATTATAAGTGCTTGTGTCCCCAGTGATACGTTATTGTATCCCAATGAGAAGACATACAAATGGCCAATGGGTGTACAAAAAAAAATTCTCAACATCACTAATCACCAGGGAAATGCAAATAAAAATCACAAAGAGGTACCATCTCACCCCAGTTAGAATGGCTATTATCAAAAAGATAAAAAAAATAACAAAGGCTGGCAAGGATCTGAAGAAAATGGAACTTTTATACACTGTTGGTGGGAATGTACATTAGTATAGCTATTATGGAAAATAGTATGAAGATTTCTCAAAAAACTAAAAATAGAACAACCTTAAGATCCAGCAATCCCACTAATGGGTATTTATCCAAAGGAAATAGAAATCAGTATAATAACGGAATACCAGGCCTCCCATGTTTATTGCCAAATTATTCACAATATCCAAGATATGGAATCAACCTAAATGTCCACAGATAAATAAAGAAAATGTGGTATAAACATACAATGGAATACTATTTAACCATAAAAAGAAAGAAATCCTGTCATTTGCAGCAACATGGGTGGAACTGGAGGTCATTATGTTAGTAAGTAAAATAAGCCAGGCACAGAAAGACAAATATTGCATGTTCTTACTCATATGGGGCAGGTAAAAAAATTGATCTCACAGAGTTAGAGAGAAGGATGATATTTACCAGAGGCTCAGAAGGCGCATGGGAATGAAGAGAGGTTGTTTAATGGATACGAACATACAATTAGATAGAAGGAACAAGTTCTAGCGTTCAATCGCACAGTAGGGTGACTATAGTTAACTACAATATATTGTATATTTCAAAATATAATAGCTAGAAGATTTGAAATGTTCCCCAAACAAAGAGATGATAAATGTTCAAGGTGATGGATATCCTAACTCTCCTGACTTGATCATCACACATTCTATGCATGTATCAATATATCACATGTACCCTATTAATATGTACAAATATGATGTATTAATTTAAAAAGTAAATAAATAAAAAGAAAACAGATACATAAAAAAACTTTGCTTTAATTCAAAGCCTCTTGCTTTCAGTTTAAGATTCTTTACCCAGTATGGCTATTAACCAACAACTAGGTTATGGGGTATTTTTCTTCCTCAGTAATCCCAGCTCCTTCACAAATTAGCAAATTTCATGAAAAGAAAATGGAAACTGCTTAAGAGACGTCTTATCTCAGAGGCAGCTTCTTCCATGTGTGAGGCAACGGTGATGAGAATGACAGATGGGGACAGGCAGAGCCCTGTGATAAGTCCTGGGCAGCAGATTCAGCAAATACCAAAACACAAGGTGGGAAGTTAGGTGTGCCATAAGAAGTGCTGAGAAAGCATTGTGGGAGTCAGGGAAGGCCAAGATGGCACCAAGTGAGGGGAGACAGAGAAGTTTCATGGAGGTGGCATGTGACATGGGCTTTCATGAATGGGTTAGATTTGCTCAAAGGTTGGGCAGAGGACAAGACCTTGCAGGAGGGGAACTGTATGTGCAAGCACAACAAGGCAGTGAAGCCACAGATAGGCTTAGAGAGAGGTGGCTTATTCCACTTTCATGGAGCAAAATAGGCCTGGGAGACAAATGGGAAAGAAAACTGGAAAATTAAGTTGAGGTTAGATCATAAAGAATACTAAACTGAGTGTCCGCAGCCATTGCTATTTCTACTGTACGCACAATCCCAGAAGAGCTTGGGACCCATCAAGAAAGCCACACTTCCCCCCATATCACTAGCAGTTCCCCCACTAGAATGTAGCCTTGGCACCTGGCCCACCTCGCACAGCACCTGGGACATATTAAGTCCTCAATAAACATTTATTCGATTGAATTGGGAGGACATAATGGAAACATTCCCAGGGGTGGAAGCTAGGGGTAGAGGGAGCGTGCATGGCAAAAGTTCCAACATTCAAACATACAATACTGACCACAGCGATTGATCTTCATCCTACTGCCAAAACTCCTATGACACCCCAAAATAATGGTGTGGCAACATCCTGAATCCCAAGCCTGTTCCCTAAGAGACCCAGAGTAGTGTTCTCCTAAGCATGTTCTCCTCAAGGCAGGCATTTCAGCAGACGTTACTGGAATCTAACATAAGCTCCAAATATATCCTCACTTAACAAACATTCATGTACTCCAGGAAGGCAGCAGTCACTAAGGCCAGGCTTGGAAGGAGATGTCTCACATCAAGTAGAGGTCGCTCACAGCACGCTAGGGATGAGATGGTTCCCATGCCTGGTTCTGGTTTGGAACTGGAGTTAACACATTTTGGTGAGCAGGACAGTCGTGGTGGATCACATGCCTTCGCTGGCACTGAAAATGCATTATGGAGAGCAAGCTGCATTTCATTCATAGGTTTCAGGGCCATCCATACTGTCCACAGAATCTTCAGGTAAGACTGGAAGCTCCACAGAAGCTTAGGGAGGACTTTTTTGTTTTGTTTTTATTTTTTAGATCTTTGCAATGACTTGGAATGGGAGGACTTTTTTAGAGATCAGGATATAGTGGTTGCAGTCAAGATGTTTTCATGTATTTGTGGAGGTCAAGCATGGCTTTATGTTTTGCAAAGCTTTCACGAGACATTTTTTAAAAGGAAATTATAGTAAAACACATGAAGAATAAAGAAGGAAGGAAAAAAAGGAAAGGGGAAGGAGGGAAGGGAGAGAGGAAAGACCATCAGAAGTAGTGGGAAACATGAGTTTTCCAGCAGACAGTCTTATATACAAATACTGGATCTGCAACTTCCTAGATTTGTGACTTTCAGCAAATTATTTAAACTCTTAAGATTTAACTTATTATGTATATGGGGGTAAAAACATCTATCTTAGAGGGCTTTTGTGATAATCAGGGAATAACATAAACAAAACTTCTAGAACAGTGCCTGACAAAGAGTAGGAGCCCAGTGAATGATAGTGAATTTTATTATTACTAGTTTATAACCTCGATTCTAATAATGTGGTGTCATATTTCCCCACTATGTCTAAACGTGTATAAAATGGGCTTTTCATTTATCTTTCTCTTGGAAACTGTGAGTTGGAAAGAAATTTAGGAATCATATAATTCGACCTGGACGTCATCCTAAAGGATAAATTCATATCCTTTCCTAAAACATTCTCCTGGCACACGAGCTCTGTGCACTAAAAACCAGCCCCCACGTCCATGGTGAGAGACACAGCATCCTGGAGAAGAAGCACCATGGCAGTGCTTTGAAGAATGCCAAGTGGGATTCACAAATACATGACTTCTCTATAGAAGGGGGGAGGGGGGGGGAAATCCAGTCATTTAGCAAAAGCTAATGCTGTTTTAAAATCTATTAAATACAGGGATTGAAGCAGTAGAAGGGTTATAAATAAACAATAAATCATGCAATTATTACTGTTTGAATTTTGGCAAGATAATAAAAAGAGCAGGGGTATAATCAGGAAATAATAGAAAAGATCTGTAAGGCACCCCTGCAATTAGTGATAAACAGAACTTGGCTCAGACTTAGAGCCCCAATATGGCTCTCATTAAAGAGCCTGGGGACCTGTTCTTGGGGCAGACCTCCGCTAGCTTGGGGAGAAGTGAGGTAACCGAAATGTCAGTGCACACCCCCCCCTCCAACTGCAGATAATCTTTTACTACAGTATTATAACCACCTGGGCTGAAATGACTACCTTATGCCAAGTGAAGACCAATCCGTGGCCTTCCGAAACTCTAATTGAGATGTTTCCTGTTCTCAGCTTTTTGCCTCTTTCCTTTGTGATACCATAAACACACACACACACACACACACATGCACACACATGCACACACACACACACACATGCACACACACAAGCACTGTGCAATGGGCACCTTCACTCAGTTTTCCTTCCCCGTTTCCTTTCGCCTTCTTTTATTAATGGTACCGCTTAAAGAGATAAATGCTCCCACACAAGCGATACCACTTAAACAGATAAATAGTCTACACTGGAGAGACCCGGAGCACATGAGGAAAAAAAACCAAAAAAAATCCCTGTCTTATTAGACTAGAAACAGACACACTATATTAATGCAAAAAATCAGCATATGGTTCTAATAGGCTTTCTTAAAATGATTTATCAGCTGTGATTAAGCCCTCAACCAGCATGTCTATCTTCATAAATAAAGCAAAAGTGCACCTTGCTCTAAAATGTATCTGCGGTGTCTTATTACCCAGCCCCGCACGCTGCACTCCATTTACAACGCAGCTCTGGGGAGCCGGGAATTGGTGTGCAGTCTCAAAGTGTGTGCTCTGAACAGACTGCCAAGATTTAGGACTCTTATCTCAGAGATAGTCTTACTAAAAATCCATTACAATGAAGGCTTATCCCCCCACCCCGTCCGTGCCACAGAGCTCGGCACTGCTGAAATATGAACGGTAATTAAAAGGCCATGCCTGATTTTACAGTCAGCCCAGTGACACAGAATCACCAAACAGCTGCTGGGAAAGGGATTTGGCCCCGGAGCAAGTTCCCTCTGCCAGGGAGTGGTAGGAAGTGGGGACCACTCTGAAAATCAGACTGGGCCTCTTTCTTCTTTTCTACGGACAGGGAAGGGGAATGTGAATACTAGTCATCCGCATTTGGACCCCATTCCCCTGCCTGGCTAACATGCCACGTGATCTCAGGAGCAAACCTGAGAGGAGGGGGCCGCAGCATGAGGATGAGGAAGCAAGTGCTCTGACTCGGAAATTAACAGGAGGAACTGGGGAAAAGTGTGTGAACACAGCAAGTTGTAAACTGATATTTAAAAATTGCTCTGAGTCAGCTCGTTCATACTGAAGGAACGTGGCTCTTATTCACCCCTTGATTTAAAAAAGTCAGTAATCTAGGAGGAGGAGCTAAAAAAAATCCCACAAAGAAACCAAACAAAGCATTTCAGTGGGTAGATTCTTTCTAAGCCATTCCTAACATACACCAAAGCACCGTTCATACTCCCCCTTCTAGCATCACCCTAGATGCAAAGATCAGAGACACATCTGTCTGCCTTTCTTTATGAGCTTCTTGGGCATCTCTCTACACATCCACTTTCAGTCTGGTGTAAAGCACGAATGTGAGATCTGGATGCTTTTTTTTTTTTTTAAACTACAGCAAACCACTATGACATGATTTAGATATATCTGTTTGGCATCATAAGGTTCTGTGAAAAGGCAATAGAATTTAGGAAGGGCCAAAATGTAAAATCTCAGAAGAGAAAATAACATTTCTCAGGATAGAATATATCCATCACTGCTATTAACAGATATTTTCCCTGCAAAATATGCCAGTACATCGTCTCAGGAGTGCAGCAACTGGGCAGTTGTAGTGTGTGACTGTTGAACTCAATTAGAAGGACTGTATTGATGAGGTCAAAGTAGCTCCTCTCTCCTGCCATCACAGACTGCACCCCTGGCTCTGGCCAGCTGTCTTGCAATATGTGCCTCTCGTCAGAGAGAGGTCCATGGGAGGCCATGCATGTTTGGATCCATGCAAATCCATCGCCATTAATGATAAATCAACTCTAAGTTCACACCCAGCTGATGGGCAAATCAGTTGTGCTATCTTCACAACCAGAGGGCGGCAGGTGCTGCCTGGTGAGGAATTGGACATTGTAAGCAATTCTCGTAAATGATCAGAATGCCTGCCAGAACTTTCTAGACATTGGCAAGAAATCATTTCCAAAGCCTGGACTGCCCACTTCACCTTAAATATATACACATGTATGTGTGCATTATTATAATACAAATAAAGGGGAAAAATCCTCGCAGAGATCGGGAGCAAGGAGTTATTCCTCTACTCCTGATATGCAGGAAACAGATGCCCCTTTCGGGCGGCGACATCATAACTGTTTTACTGTCTCTGTGAATGTGGAGTTTCAATTCCTGTTTCCAAGGCCCCTCTCTGGATCTCTTACAGTCAATAGCAGAAAGAATATCCGCAGCGACATGCTGCAGTGACATGTGAATCTAACACCCTCTACCTAGGATATAGTTTTCAATTTCTATTCTTCAGATTTCAATATATTCCAGCTACCTATGTTTATAACCTCAGGGTTGCTAAAAAGGTCCATTTTACTGGTGAGCAAATACAGTCATGTGTGACTTTTAGAGAACGATGGAATGGAGTTGATTTCTTGCCCTCGTCCTAAATTCAGACGACAATCCGTGACACTTCGTGACACAATCCACACCTGAGCTCTTGCAAATAGCCCAGGACGGGCTGGGAGGCCATTTTCAGCAGCAAGGAAAGAGCTCATTGGCACATCACGCTGCAGAGGGGGCTGCCAGAATTCTGGACCGTCTTGTTCCCTTCCAGCCATTTGGAAACCAACCAAGTGGGCTACGAGGATGGGGCTCACACGCACCCCACATTCTAGAACACTGAGCATCCCAGGCTTCCTTACCCGAAGCCCCTGTTAGTCTAGTTAAAAAGCAACGGATAGGAATGCCTGGGCCAACCGTGCCAACAAATCCAGCAATAACCTTACATTCATAAATCCTCTGGGAAAGTTTCTAAGCTCTGTGCATAACAAATCATACTGGGAGAAGCCAGGAAGGGGGTAACTTCTTTGAGAGCGGCCGTGATTCAAAATGCCCAGTGCCGAATCATCTGTAGTCAATCAGCCCGACATTCACACAAAACATGACTGTTTTTTTTTTTTTTTCCTTGGGGGAGATGACTGTTTGCAGAGCCTAAACAAGCCCCCACCCAAACATAAAGCCGCAGAAAAAGGCTGTGCCCGGCACCAACTCAGGCAGGATTTGGTCAGCACTGTGATCAACTTTCAAAGTTTTCGTAGAACAGATGGTGTGTTCCACACGTAACTCAGATAGCAAGGACGCCTCTGGCTGGAGCCACACTAAATCCAAAATGTGAAGTCCTCACTTCCCAGAGAGGCCTGGAGAGCCAGACCCGCAGTGCCAGACAGCGAAAGGAAAGCTTGCACGTGGGACATCCCTCCTTCTAGTTCCCAAACTCTCAAATGAGATAGCTCACATCTGCCTTCAAGTCAAAGGCCCAAATGTCATCTTACACAGCGGTCTCGGGTTGCCAGTAGCCAGCGGGTTTTATTAGAAAATTTATGCTTAGAGGACATGGTGAGAGTGAAGTCCTTTCGGAGTTCCTCTCCATGCAAGAGCCAAACAAGAGAACTGGACTTGTCACATGGAACAGAGTCACAGGTTCTAACAGACTGAACCATAAATAGCCTTTAATATTCCAGAAAGCAAAGCACAAAGGGAAACCCAGTAGTGATCTGGAGAAGCCTGCAAGAGAGATCCCACTGCACACTGGAGACACAAGCAGGTGACACCGAGCCTGGCTACCCAAGGGAGACAGCCTGGCCTCATCTCCAACTCAACCAACTTGTAAGCCCCTCTGCTTCACCAGAACAGCCAGTTCCCAAAAATGTAGGAATGCGCGTACATGTAATTCAGGGGGCAAAATTCCACCATTTCACAAACTTTCCAAGGTCTTTGGACTTCGGTGGTACTGGGTGAAGAACAAGGAAAATGTCCCCGCATGGCTCTGCTGCTACAATCAGTCATCACGCCCCAGGTTTGAGTTGACAGCAAACGTGCTGGAAATATGGACGGGAGGAATGCTCGGAATCCCAGCTCCTGGCCTCAGACTTTTCAGTATGGAAATAACTTAACCACACACAAATGCTACAGCAGAGTTCCCAGACTAAATCGCTCCCATACCTGCTCCTAACCATACTTAACGTTCACCTGGATTTATGAGATGATGGAGGCAGAGACGGTTTCTTGCAACTATTATATCATTTTCCTTTTCTCTTTTTACAATGTCAGGGTTTTTTGTTTTTTTTTTCACATCTCTGCGAGGGGCCCAGGTAAGTGACTTAGCCACAGATGCTCACTGAGTCTAACATTTGGTCCCATTTTCCAAATGTGAGTGCTGTTTTCTGCCTAGAACGGAAGCTTCATCTTTTAGTCATTTTGTTTTAATCTGGCCCCCCAAAACAGATCTGTTTTCCTGCATGCCTTTGGGAGTATTAATGCAGGGCCTCGGGAAGGACAGTGTGAGCTTCCTCTGCAGATGCACGGGCCTCCTGAGCCCAGGTACGCACCCCGCCTCTGTGTGCCTGTCTGGCGCGTTAGAGGTCTTGAATTACTCACAGCTGGAAAACCATTCCTTCGGAAGAGAGTATCTATTCGATGTTGTGATTCCATTTGAGTTAATTCCTTGAAATCCCAGCCTGGCTTGCCTGCCCTTGGACAGGTAAGAAGGGATTTAAACAAGCTGAGATCCCAACCCAACCTGGACCTGAAAAATCACCCCAGGGAGAAAGTCCCCTGCTGGGAAAAAGCTGCCCTTTTCTCAGTCCTTAAAGCTGAGCTTTGTAATTGTTTTAGTGAGAGTCATCCCAGCCGAATAATTCAATTGGACTAATTTTCAGCTACAGCAAGGTCGCCTGATGGGAAAGCAGGGGCAGACCAAAGAAGCGGCCTCACAGGCTGGGGCTGAGCCGGCTGCAGTGCGGGCCGAGCCTTGGGCTCCACCGCATTTTTGGCTAATTTTGGTTTCTTTACCCTGTCACTTTTTTGTGACCCGCCACCCCCTACAATACACACACACACACACACACACACACACACACACACACAACTCAGTCCTTTTAGATGTATTCCTTGCATAGAATGCTGTAGAACCAGGATCTGGCTGACCACATGTGGCTGCAGTAAAATACGGCACGATGCTGCGTTTATAAAACTTGCAATATATTCCCCTTTTATACCCATGACGTGCCACACCAACCTCTCTAACTTTTAACCATGATACTATTTGGAGGAACTTTTAGCTTAACCACAAATGAGAGGCAAACAGCTTCAGGAACACATTTTCCATTTGTTTTACTTTTAAACATTTCAGTTAGTTTTCACTTATTAAAAAATGCATTCAATTTTACAATATGACTGATTGTTAAGTATCTCTTTAAAATTACATTAAAGGTCAAATAACTTTCTTGGAATTGGCAGCAATACGTCAGTAGGAATTAATGATGGTCTAGACCAGGGGTCCTCACACTTTTTAAACAGGGGGTCAGTTCTCTGTCCCTCAGACCGCTGGAGGGCCGTTGGAGAGTGCGGCGCTCATTCCACACATGCGCACTGTGGGCCCGGACCAGTCGGCTGCTAAGCAGGACAGGCAGCGGCGGCAAAAACACCCGGGGGACCAGATAAATGTCCTCAGGCTATAGTTCGAGGATGCCTGGTCTAGACTAAAGGTGAAATGAAAAATACAGGGAAGATCTGAGGACTCTTCCCCAAGACCTGTAGTGGTAGATGAAATATGGCTGTGACAGAGCTAGGGGACTCAGGCGTGGTGGCGAGTGTGTATGAGAAAGCCCTGAGTATGGTTTCAGGCAAGCGGACTTAGGAATGGCCCTGGTATAGTCAAATGGGAACATCAGTAACAGCTGGAGGCTAGACACTTATACTTAGGTTGAAGGTGAGGGTTAGATGTGCAGATAAAGAATTGCCTGGGTGGAGTTGATTGTTCAGCTATGAGAAAGTCTGGGTTTTCTGAAGAGAAGTTGTAAACAGAAACCACCTGAGATTAGATGCATCCAAAAGGCAAGGAAGCAGAGATGGGAGAGAAAAGGGATAGGACGCCAGGACATGCCACACATCCCACTGGTCCTCCTTAGTGAGCGCCTAGCATTGCTCCTTTTGTCTCTCTTGATAGTTTCTTTCTCTGCATTTCAAATGTGGAAACTATTAATAGCATAACCATTCCTAATTATTCCTTGTTAACTAAAATCAAACTGTCATTAATCACATGTTCAAAAATATCCTATATGAACCTGAATATGCTTCAGAAATATGTATGTACTTGTATATTTACCATACCCAGTCCCAACGGAACAGGAAATACTGGTGCGAGAAAATACTATTTTATCCTGCAATCTTTCCAACACAACTAGATGTTCCCAAAATTAGCATCCAGTTTCCCCTCTAGCAATCATCATGTTATATATTAAATAGGGACCAATCCTTCTCCTAACCTCTTTTACTCTGTAGCTTCAAGTGGAAACATTAGTACCTCGCCCATCACAGGCATGAAATGAACATGCAACATTTCTAATTCAGACGTTAGCCTCTGAACGCTCTGGACCAATTCTCAAGAAGACATCAGCTAGAGACCTCTATCTTGCCAAAATAAATGTCATGTAATAGCAATAGAAATAAAAAACCTATGGTAAATAATTTAAATAATTAATACTAAACTCAGAGAACAGTAAAACCTGCCACCGGCTAGACGACATTTGTCTGCAGTTACTGCCATGACCACCTCTCCCTGTCAATCTGCCTTATAACACTGGCAGCTGGAGACATAGCCACCAGCTGCCAAATAACTCAACATTAGAAATTAAGTCCTCAGTCTCAAGGGGTAAAATATTTTTTTATTTGCTGTGAAAGTTAGGTTGTAAGGACTCGTCTATGAAAGCCCAAATTATCCAAATATACAAACTTTCCAAGAGAGATGATGAATGACTATCTGATAGCCATCTCAGCAAGTATTCCTCTAAGCTGTGAGTTTCCCTCATAATCCACATCAAACATGTGTGATATTAAGTTCTCACTCTTTGCAAGACAATAGACTATGCATTTAGCTGCTTTGAGGACACCTTGACTTTCCACCAAACAAAAACGAATCATAAAAAGAAACCCTATGAGTTAATAAAAAACCACTACTCCATTCTAATGTTGAGGTGGAATCTAAGAGCATATCCTAACTCCTTCACTTATGTGGAAGTAGATACCAACTCTTAATAATCCCTGCTAAGATTGTACTCATTACTCCTAAATCCCAGTGACCTAAAACACATGAAATGGCTTCCAGTTCATCCACTGGTTTAGTCATTCCCCCAGTGGGTTGCAAAGATCAAGCCAAATTCTCTTCCAGCATCAAATTCCACCAAAGATGGGGGCATGATTTTAACCTAGAAGGAGAAAGGTGAAAGTCATTTACATTTGGAGTGTGCTGAAATGGGAAGACAAAATGAATCCTTATAACACAGGCCTTGGGGTTTTCCGTCACTGGGGTGGGAGAAGAAATGGGTTGTCATCTCCAATATCATTGTCAAGGGGGTGTTTCCTTTCAGTAATGCTGCTAAAAAAAAAAATGAAAAGATCAAAAGCAAGTCTCATCTACTAGGATTAAGCAAACACGGGGACATTTTCAAAACCTGGATAAAACTGAGTTTAGGTTTCAGAATATTCTGTTTCTCCAGACTTCTGGGGGGAGGGAGGGATTGTTTTACACAAATATCATAGAAGCAACACGTTAGCATAACCGGAAACATGCAGCTGTTGCAAGTTTGCTCAATCCGGTGTCTTTTATGTTCCATCCGGTACCACTTGTCCCCTTCCCAGGCAGCGGCCATGCTGGCTAGTGGCGGCCGGGCACAAGACAGCGTGAGAAGGCAAAGTGCCTCCCTCCCTGCACCTTTTCACCTCAAGTCACGGTGGCATCAGCTAACATGATTTCCAGGTACAGAACTTAATCAGATTGAACAGCCTGCTTCTCGGAGCTGAGGCTGACCCCGCCATGCTCTGTTCTGTGACTCCCGTTGAGCTGGGACCCGAGATCTTAAGATTGTAGCTTGTCCCTTGTTCCCCATGTGTTAAACAGTCAATGCTCTCTGGGGATAGACTGCACTTTTTATCATTTTGGTAGGAATTCTAGAGCATGGAAATGTCCTAATTTGCTATTGCTGCATCAGCATAATGAGTCAGCCCTAGGTCCTATGGGAGAATAACAACACTTAGCACTTATATACCGCGCTTTTCATCTTCTGAGTCCTTAACCACGTTAGGCTGTGATGTTTTCTTTCTCTCAGCAAGACAAAGGAGTTCATTGCTAGTCCTTCAGCTGCCTTCCTTCCTTACACACACACACACACACACACACACACATACACACAACTGCTCTTACGTGATGATGCTATCTTTGCACTTTCTAGATGTGCATTATTTGACCTCTTTTTGTTGTTTTGTTGTTGTTGTTATCTCAGCATATGGGGGTACAAACGTTAAGGTTACATACATTGCCTTTGCCTCCCCTCCCCCTTCAAGTGAGAGCTTCAAGCGTGTCCATCCCCCAGATGGTGCGCATCGCACTCACTATGTATGTATATACCCATCCCCTCCCCCCCACCTGCCTGACTCCCAATAAATGTTGTTTTGGTTTCTTTTAACATTTTGGTTATATTTTATATCTTTGCCTCTCCCTAGCAAGGGTTAGAGGTATGCCCTTCCCCTCCACAATGCTCACCACATCCCTCAGAAGGGGGACTATCCCCAGAACCCCCGAATCCCTGGTGAACACCACCACGCTTTGAGCACCATAGTGTTAATCAGTCAGTACCAATTTGATGGCGAGTAATGACCTAATGACCTCTTTTTTTTTAAAGCAAATACACATAAAAGTAAATTCACCTACTTCTTTCTTTCTTCTTTCTTTCTTTCTTTCTTTCTTTCTTTCTTTCTTTCTTTCTTTCTTTCTTCTTTCTTTCTTCTTTCTTTCTTTCTTTCTTTCTTTCTTTCTTTCTTTCTTTCTTTCTTTCTTTCTTTCTTTTCTTTTTGAGACACAGTCTCACTGTGTTGCCCCGGTTAGAGTGCTGTGGCGTCAGCCTAGCTCACAGCAACCTCAAACTCCTGGGCTCAAGTGATCCTCCTGCCTCAGCCTCCCAAGTAGCTGGGACTACAGGCATGCGCCACCATGCCCGGCTAATTTTTTCTATTTATTTTTAGTTGGCTAATTAATTGCTTTCTATTTTTAGTAGAGACGGGGTCTCACTCTTGCTCAGGCTGGTCTCGAATTCCTGACCTTGAGCGATCCTCCTGCCTTGGCCTCCCAGAGTGCTACAATTACAAGCGTGAGCCACCGCAGCCAGCCTTCCTTTTCCTTTTTTAAAAACCTTTCTGTGTTGCTTTCCTCTAACCTGGAACACAAACTCCAATGCTGACTGTTCATTCAGCATTGCTGCTAGGGTTGGAGTCCCCACTTGACTTCATTCCTTAAGCCTCATTGTCTTCTGTGTCATCTCTGCCCAGAGGGGAGTTGAATCCTCTGTTTTGGAGAATTCTAGAAGACTCTTCCCAGCTCCGTGCTCAGACCTCTCTGCTTCATCTCGATTCACTCCTGGTTCAGGCGATCCTCCCAGCCTCACCATCTCCACGACAATGACTCCCAAATCTGCATCTGCCCCTGAAGTCCAGACCTATATATCCATCTGCTGATCCAGTACCTCCATTTAACAAGTCTAAAAACAAACCCTCGATTTTCCCCTCAAACCTGCTCCTCCCTCAGCCAACCCCATGCTTCCAGCTGCTCAGGCCAAAAACCTGATTTCATCCTTGGTTCTACTTTCTGTTACTCTGTGATCTAATCCACCAGCGAATCCTGTTGGCTCTATCTTCAAGGTACCCCTCCATCACCACCTTGGACCAATGTGCTATCATCTTTAATCTGGAGTCTTTCAATACTATCTCAATTGGTCTCTCTCTTTCAGCCACTGCCCTTCCATGGTTTGCCTTCAACTTGGCAGCCTAAGTGATCTTTCTAAGACATAAGTCCTATCACTGCTCTGCCCAGAATTGTCCCACGGCTTCCCATGTCATTCAATGTAAAAGCCAAAGCCCTTCAAATGACCTACAAGGCCTCCCTGGATCTGCCTTCCCACACTCAGCTTTCCAGCCTTATCACACACCTTCCTCCAGCCAAATTGGCCTCTTTGCAGTTTCCCCAACACAGAGAACACCATCCAGTCTCAGGTCTTTGCACCTGTGGAACACGCTTCCTCCCAACATGCACCTGGTTCAGGCCTTCTGCTCCCCCAGGTCTCTGCTCACGTGTCCACTCACCTGCGAGGCCTCTCCGGCCTCCCCCAGCACTCCCTGTGCCTCTTCCTTGATGACTTTTTCTCCATAGCACTTATCACCATCTGACGTGTTATACATGTTTTTCACTTGTTTAGTGTTTGTCTTGCCCACTAGAAGCAAGCTACATGGAGGTAGGGGTGTTTGTTTGTTTATTTGCTTTTTATCATCTTCATTCAGTAGTATTTTCGCACATGCCTTAGGCAGTGCCTGGCATGTGCTGGGCACTCGAAAATACTTCTCGAATGACAAATGATGAATAAAGTTTCTCATATGTTTCAGAGTATGGACTAGCCTGATTTCTAAGCCATCAGCAAGCTGAAATATGCGATGCCTGCTAGTGAGTTACAACATGCTATTCCAAGAGGGAAGAGAATCTCAGATTAAAGAGTTATGAGGCTATGAGCTTATATTAACATGGAAAATTGAGGCAATTGTGGAATGTGTTGTCTCTTATGTATGATATCGATACAGATATTGAGGCCTTTTTCCAGAGGGCATGGCCTGCCTACAGCTTGACCTCGTTCTGTACACACATTAGGATGCTCTTGGAAAAGGATTTCAGGACTAGAGATAGGGTCTGTGGAACAGAATTTTCCCCCAATGGACAGCCATATGGGCTAAGCAAGGATCGATTCTCTATTTGCTCTTTAAGCGAATATTCCAGACCAAACTGCAGCTAGAAATTTAAAGTGGGGGGCAGAACCAGCCCAACCTTTCCAATATTTTTGTATAAAATCCTTAGAAAGTTCAAGCAAGAACCCTTTTATACCAAATTTTTCAGATAAATGAACCCATCTTCTACTTTACTAAAACTTACAGAAGGGACCAATGCAAGTCTTTTATTAAAAGACTCAGAAGAAAAGAAATCAGATGAGAGCTAAAGATGTAGAATTAACAAGAATAATCATCTGAATGTAGAACAAAAGGAAAGAAGGAGAAAACATTCAGGAATGATAAGATACGTGTTTTATAAGGACCTGTGTTCCTACTTTTTTTTTTTTTATTTCAGCATATTATGGGAGTACAAATGTTAAGGTTACGTGTATTGCCCATGCCTCCCCTTCCCCCTCGAGTCAGAGCTTCAAGCGTGACCATCCCCCAAATGTTGCTCGTTCCTACTTTTTAAGCAGAGAAAGAATGAATGAAGAACGAGTAGGGGGTGGCAGGATGCCAGGGATGTTGACAGCTGGGAAAATGTGGTCACAGGGGCTGGTGAAAGTACATTGTCAGACTGGGAAGCATTGCTCCTACTTATCATTTCCCTGTGCCATGGCTTCCAGAGAGATGCCAGGGTGGAAGCCACCAACACAACCCATTTTGCTGCTGGCTGCGTCACTGTGCCTTAGGCTTCAAGAGGATGCTACTCTCAAGTAGTCACAGGCACCGAGGCTGAATTTGGCCCCTCTGGTTTGCACAAGGCAAAGGAAGAGTAAGCCTCAACAGTCTGAAAGTGACTGTCCAGCTTCCAGTGCTCGCCAGTGAGGTGGGAGGGTGAGACGGTGGTGTCCGGAGAGGCTGGCCCCAAACCATGGGAGAGGCTGGCTGCGGGATGCCCCCACCCACACACGCATCATGAAGTCATCACATGGCTCTGAGCAACATTTAAAAAGGGAGAAAACACATATTTCCACAGCTGTGCTCGTCCTCTTTCTTAACACTGCTCGCCTAATTAATTTTAATTTTTAAAATGTCATTACTTACACTCTTTCTCAACACAGAAGAAATTGAAAGTAACTCATAAAACACGTATATCATGGAAATGTTTTTTTTTAAAATTAAAAATCAGAACCAGAGAAAATACAAACTAGAACTGAAAGTCTAGTCTAGACACAGTGTTCTAAAAAGTTCTCCACGTTTAGCAGTGAACTCGGCTTTGTGTTAACCTAGCAGTCAAAGCGAAAAGAGAAACAGAATCAGTTACGCGACTCTCGAGTCTACGAGGAGAAAATATTTCGGTTCCTCAAGGGAAGCAAACCATTTCCTGGAATTCAGATCTGCAAGAATTTCCTCACACAGAGCTTCATATAGGAAGCCATGAATAATGTAATGGAGACTATCGAAAGCCACACCCCTACCGTGGGCTTCATGAAACTGCTCTTGGTAAAACATCTCTAGGAAAATCCAGGGAATACACTTCAATGAAAACTGTAACTATTCTATCAGAAATGAAGACAGTAGGGACCAGGTACACATCTTCCTTTATGGTTCAGTTTTATCTAAGAAGCCATGTTAACTACCTCAAGAAATGAATGGACTTAATCCCTCAAACAGTCTTGTACATACACACATCTACAAAAGGAACTAAAGTTATTGCTCAACCGGAAGAAATTTACTGTGCCAGACTTTCTTTCTCTCCCTCACCATTTTCATGGGGCTTTTAAAGAATAATCTACTATTGCAATGAAATATAGAATACATGTCTTCTATTTTTATTGTGTCGATTTTTTAAGGTGCTCACAAGTTTATTATTTGCCTGGTAATAATTACTATATAAGTGTTTTAAAAAAGAAAAAGGACAGACACTTCCTATCATTTGGCAGGGAAGTGGGGTAGAGAGTCAGGCACAAATGAAAAATTAATTACAAATACATAAAACGAGTGGATTGAGATAGCATGCCCATCTTGTAAGTGTCAGTTATTTTTGTGATTTTTCTTAAAGCAGCACAGACTGAACACAAGCCCTTGACCATTATGATATGAGAATGTGACATGAAAAATCTAGTAGGGGGGGATTATTATAATTTCTCAAAGAGGAGGACTCAAAGCCTTTGAAACACTCAGAGAAATATCAGAGGCTTTGAAAATTTCTTGTCTGGATGGAACAGCTGGAACAGCGGAATTCATTATTACCTAGCTGGTCTTCCCTTTCCATCACCTTTTGCATGTTAAGTTCAGTTCACAGACTGTGTCTAATTTATTGTTTAGTACATCGCGGGCATTCGAGAATGCTCTGTCATAACAAGGGAAAAAATACTAAAAGGCATCCTTCTCACATTTACTTATGACCCCATCTCCTTTCCTTAATCTTGTAAAGTGGTTTTAAAATTCCAACGCAACACTACGATAAAAACTGAATGTGTTCTGAAGGGTTTCATAAAGTGAATTTCCTACATTTTTAAGAACAAATGATCCACGTTTATAGTTAACCTATTTGTCTCAGCAACAACAGATGTTCAGTAATATGACAAGGGAATATAACCAGGAAGTAATTATGAATTTGGTGGAGAATGACCAGGAAGATCATCGAAAACAGACAGTTACAACCTGGGCCAAAATCACATGAACTCCCCTCTCCTCCCACTCCCATGACTCTCCTGTTCTCTTTGGCTCCTGTCTTCTGCACTCGCTGCCCACGGAAGGCTTGCTGTTAAATACTTCGCAAAATGAAACAACTGGTAAAGAAAAAGTCCGTGAGTTTATCTGACTCAAATTCAAGAATCAGATAACTTTCTCTTTTTTTTTTTTTTGCTTGAATTTCATATTTCAGGTACCTAGTTTGCCCATGATTCATCTAGGTTTGGATTCTACCACAATGGGGGATCATCAGTTTTTTTTAAACGTGAGACAAACACTCACAAATGGATAAAATACTGTTTCAAGGCCACATCGACACCCTCTGCAGGGCCACCTCGTTTCCGCGTGGAAGTTTCTAGCAGGTGGTAGAGAGGCACGTGTCGAAGTATCCATCCGTCCCAACAAACCTACCCGCTTGCTGCTCTCCTCCTCCTGAGCCTTCCTGAACTCGTGCTCCAGGGAGCAGTCCAGCTCGTTGAAGAGGCCCACCTCCTCGCAGTTCTTTAGGAATCTCGTCGGGGTCGGAGTCTGGTCTGAAAACATAGACCAAGTGATCACAGATGGGTCTTTTCCTCAAAAGTGAGTGACAAAAATAAATAAATAAATAAATAAATAAATAAAAAGTGAGTGACAAGCATGAGCTACATTCACAAAGCCTGTCCCCTCCCCTTAATTAAGATGCCTTACTAGCCACTCACAGTCTCTCAGCCCTTTAAATACCGGGACCATATGCAAGAAAATAAAACCATAAACTTCGCAGAAAGAACATGATAGAGAGAAAGCTACAGTATGTGAGGGCTTGCCAAAGCTCCCTCTGGACAACTTCAGGAGATCCTGCCTTCCACCTCCCTGGAGTCTACATCATTTGAATATACATTGCAACCTGGAGAATGCCCTTTTCTTTCTTTTAAACTGAAAAAAAAAAAAAAGATTTAGCTAAAATCAGGCCCTCCAAAAATCTTCTGAGCCAATGTTAAGCCTGACTTCAGGGAAGCTGGAAGGAAAAAAAGATTTTGTAAATTTTTATGTCAAACAAAAAGAAACAAACAGGCATGTTATTTCCATTTTGTTAATGGAGAAAGAAAATTTAACAAATTCTATCTCTCATTCTGAGAATCATAGAAATATGATAAAAGGTTCCAAGTCAAACACATTCAGCTTTCATCCTTTAAAAATGTCATTATTAATTTTATTTTCCTTTGCTATAGCCAAAAGAATGTTCTGAGAATGCTCTTTAAAAGGAAAAGAATTTCTTTCATATTCTTGACTTTCTAGAGAACTCAGTATTTAGAGAACTGAAAGAGCTGAAGGCATTATTTGTGGCTTAATATTATATTTATGCAGCCTTTGCAGTTTACAAAATATTTTCACACGCATTTTCTAGAATCTAGATCTCACAAGATCCTAGAAGGTGAGTGGGGTAGAATTACACCTTTGTAGTCAGTAAGGACATGTCATCTTCCCTGGGGAAGGTGCACTTGAGTTGACATGAATAAAATTGTGTAAAATGCCCTTTCTCGGAAGATATAAGAACCTGAAAGGACCATGGCGTAAGTTTCACCATGCTGATTTTTTTGCACATAGTTGAAAACTGAGGCCGAGAGTGATTAACAGTCTTGCTCAAGGTCTGCCAAGTAGATGGTGGCAATGTCAGGATTATAACCAAGGCCTCAGTGCTGTTCCCACTCCATACTGTGTTATTCCCACTAAGCCTGTGGTAGACACTGCTGGGTTAACTATGACATTGACCTACACTCGGCCTCACAATTTCTTCCTCTGCAGCTCTCTAAGCCATCATGACTGGTCAACTGAAGAGTTTCCTCAAGTTGAAAACAATTTGCCATTCCTGCACTCTATTTATAAATTCCTATAAGAAACTAGAATTTTATGTACTTTTCTAAGTCATATAGAGAGTAGTTAATCCCAGTAAATCAGTAAACTATCCACCGAGATTCAAAGAATATCTTAACATACATGAGCAGAAAGTGACTTGGTGTCCCCATCTTCAGAGGCAATGTCTCTGGATTCCCTATGGGTAAGGGACTTTCGGCACCCAGATGGCTGACTTGGATTCCCACATAGCAAAATCCCCATCTGCATTTTTTTCCCACTGTTAGCTTGATCTCCAAGATATTGAGCTCTCTTTGCAGTCCACAGACAGCCTACCTCAGACGATCAGAAATTGGGCATTACAGGTAAGAGATATGTGAAAGATTGGGTTTTGTTGCTAGCATATTAATTAATTTATTAAGATACACACATACACACCTGTACATCCCATATATACATATACCTTTGTGTGTTTAAAGAAGACAAAATTAATATTTATGCAGGATTTTATAATTAACAAACATTGTCACCCACATGATCTAGAACCTAGGTCTCACATGATTCTATGAGGTAAGCAGAGTAGGTATTATTTTAGAAATGAAGAAATAAGCTTCCTTGCACAAGGCCACACGATTTATAACCACCTTATCACTAAGTCCTCTCTCACCTTCAGACATGATCACCTTACAATCTAAATCCCATGCTTGGCCCTGCCAGATCCAAAGGGCTCTGTCGTGTGCGCAAAAGACAATTTTGACAACTCAGAAATATATATTTGAAAATAGTGAGACTTTAGGGAAGTTCTGTGCTTGATATTACTCATCTTTCAAATAAAACTCTAAAGTTTTATGATTCCATAAATCCTAAAATCACCACCATAATGGATTAGCTTCAAAAGTTACTGTTCGTAGGCAAAAGAAATATATGACTATTTAAAGGACAGTCAAATGGGAACATGAGTAATAGTTGGAAGTTGGACACATAGTTAGGTCAGAGGTAAGGGCTACATACACAGATAAAGGAGTTTTTTGAACAGAATGTCTAAGTAGACAAGATTTGAGAATGAAAATAAAAGAGTATGTGTATGTGTGTGTGTGTGTACATATTCTTTCATTTATTGGGTGCTTACAGGATGTCAGGCTTGGTGGTAAGTGCTTTGCATATACTATCTCATTAATTTTCATAGCAACTATATTAAGTAAAAATTGCTTTTCCCATTTTACTTATGAGGAAACTGAGGCTTGCTCAGGTCCAATTTGGAAATTGAATCACATCATTTTAATGGCAATTGATAATCCTAACAACCCTTGGTTCTTTTGAAATATCTTGGAATCATTTATATCCCTGATATGATAGAACTGCATTACAATCCTACCAACTCTCTACTATCTTACAGGAACACTTTCACTATTTAAAAACCTGAAAAAAAAATCACATAAAAGAATTAAAATATTAGACCACTTGTTATCAGCAGGAATTGAGTTTACCAGGTTTCAATTTTCTTTTTATCCTTCTGTGCTTTTTTGTCTTTTTGGCGATTGAGAAGTTGAGGGCCATGATTCAAGGTAGAGGGTATAGTCATCCTAGCACCCTCCATAAGACTCCTGAACTCTAAGATAAGATGGTCTATGAAACTGAATTGAGACTAGCATGTAAGAGGCCGATCCCCAAAGTTGAGAGATGTTTTTCGTCTGTTCTAAATAAAATTATTCCCAGAGAGCAGCACCCATCTACATCTATGAACAAAGGAGCTTGCAGGATGGCACAGGGATAGCAATGACACCGACCATTGTCACGGACCTCTTCAACAGGGAAACAAAAAAGCTCTGGGACCAGGGAAGCCATGGGCAGCAAACACTGTTACTTCCCTCCCACCCCCAGAGCATAAGGGCAAGAAGAAAGCCCTAGGGCTGTTACCTAATGTGATTTGCTTTACTGTATGATATAGTTCAAGAAAAGCAAAGTATATACCTATATATACACATTTGGAATAGATAAGGCACACTATCCCTAATTTTTTTTTTTTTTTTTTTTTTTTTTTTGAGACAGAGTCTCGCTTTCTTGCCTAGGCTAGAGTGAGTGCCGTGGCATCAGCCTAGCTCACAGCAACCTCAAACTCCTGGGCTCAAGCGATCCTCCTGCCTCAGCCTCCCGAGTAGCTGGGACTACAGGCACGAGCCACCATGCCCGGCTGATTTTTATATTATATATATTAGTTGGCCAATTAATTTCTTTCTATTTTTATGGTAGAGACGGGGTCTCGCTCAGGCTGGTTTTGAACTCCTGACCTTGAGCAATCCGCCCGCCTCGGCCTCCCAGAGTGCTAGGATTACAGGCGTGAGCCACCGCGCCCGGCTATCCCTAATTTTTAATTCATTTTTCTTTTGGTGAATGAGCGATTCTTTCCAGTTACAACAGGAACCAGAAAATGGGGCTTAACTTTTGTTCTAACATTTATTAGAATTAATACAGGGTCTCCAGTTGTCTTTGATCTCACATGGTACCAGTTCCAAGTAAGCCAGGAAATGTGCAAATGTTCAAAAAGGGGACAGCTAAATCTATCAACTGCTTAAATAACAGAGGCAGAATTTCTCAGCCACATGAACACATTGTCAAATAACTATTCCTGCTGAAATCAGACCTGGAGTTAGTGGGTAATACCCATGGCCATAAATTAAAATTCCTATAAATTACGCCTTATTTAGAGCCAAGAGCATACACCAATTAGTTATGGCACCAGCAATTTCTATATCCTGTATAATAATGGCTGATGCTCTGTTGTGGATAATATCTATGGTGTGTTCATTCAGTAGTGAGAGGAGGTACTCTGAGGACTTACAGGAACTGGTTTTCAAGAAGAACTCAGAGCTGAGATGATTGTTTAAGGTCTTCCACTCACCTTTCTTTTAGCGCTTCGACTTCAGTGAGGACCATCTGAATGAAAGAAGGGGATAACCCCAAATTTCAAACTAAACTTAAATAAAAATAACTTCTGAGTTTGAATTTTACCGGAGTTGAAAGTTTTTAGTTGTTATTCCTTTTGTAAATCTGAACTAGCTCTGCATAAACACCTGCATGTTACCCTCTTGCAGAGAGTGTGCAAATGGCATGCCAGGTTCCTGGGAGACCCACACACCTGGGGCAAGTGCCAGTAGGAATCTTCCCCACTTCTACTGTTTTGCATGTCCTCCAGGGTTTCTTTTTTTTTTTTTTTTCAGCAGATGCTAGGGATACAAATGTTAAGGTTATGGAGTTCTTCACTAGACAAAAAGGATTGGCACCAAAAGGGATAAAAAAAATTCCGTTGCAACATTTGTCATATTTCAGTAGCTGGTTCTTTTGCTAGGCCTGTTTCCTGAAAAAAAGGAGTGCCTTTCATGGAATCACTGCCTCTGTAAATAGCTAGGCAAAGCATACCTGCCATGTTGAGACTCAACTCATTTATCTACCCAGAAGAATGCCAACAACTTGGCCTTATGATTTAGGAATTCACCCATCAGTTGTATGATAGGAAATTTTATCACATAACCACATTATCAGCTGGGCAGATGATGAGTATATGGCTAAAACTTTTTTTTTAAAGGAACTCGCAAAGTTTCCCATCAGTTTATAGTCTGCCTAGCATCAACTGCTTCAGCCCCAGTAAGTACGATTATTCCAACATAAAACTAAATGACAAACACAAAGCTAAATTTCGAAACCCAATTCTTCTTTTAAAAAGTGTTTAGTCTATTCTACATTTAATAATAGGTTGCTCCCTTATTCAGTTTCAGAGCTACATTTGAGTTATATGTGTGTCTATGTTTCCTTTTCCTCCATGGTGAAAAAGGCAAGTCCACAAGTCATCAATTAAAAAAAATAAAGGAAAAACAGAGGCACTCATCCTGTACCAGAGAAGAGTGTTAACTTCCTAAGCAAAAATTTCTTTCCTATTGGTCTGATATTCTCAATTACAGTATCACTAAAGGACTATATAAAGTAACTTTATAGCATGTGGTATGAAATTGATAATGGCTAGAAATACTATAAAAGCCTCACTAATTCAGACTAATTATAATAGTTTGAATTAGTGATCATTCTAATTACAGGGTATTTTTAAAAAGGAAATGCATTTTTATTATTTGCACGACACAGCTCCAACCCTAAAAATATGGCTTAATGGAATGCCTCAAGAGGTCATTCAAATCAATAGAGAAAATTATTGGAATTAGTGTATCTATCTTAGTGAGAGTCAGGCTTCTCAAAACAGGCATTTTTCTCAGGTAATTTTCATATTCTTTTTGTAATTATATTTATCTCATAAATTTTTCAGCAAATGCTTTCTTTAAAATATTTTTAGTCCCTATCTGAATTTTAATAAGGCCCTAATTAAGAGAGTTTAGAATTTAAAAATTTTAAATAATCTTTTATAAGAGCAGTAATCTGTAACAACTCACAGAATTCCATGGAATTTCAGACAAGCTTCTTTGCAATAAATGTGCCTTTTTATTGTCTGTGAATATACAATAGGAGCCATAGGACCTTCGCAGCAACACTGACGTTACTATTTCCCTGCGTCCGTCCCAAGAGGCAGTGCTACCAAGGCAAGTATGAGTTTTAGAGAGTAGCTGTGAAATGCTTAAGAACCATCCTGGCTGGAATGATTCAGGTCAGTGTAGAGACGGGACACACTCTCATATTCTTCAACCATAAGCTAGAATCCATTTATCGCCAGGATAGAAAACTAGCGGGCGAGATGCCCTCACGAGTGCCAATTAGGAAAGCCTCTGACAAGGGCATCTCTTATGACACATGCCCAGCTAGCTCCAGATGACACAGATTTAGATTTAAATTAAACAAGTAAATACTCAACACCTACTTGCGATCAACTAGATCAACTGTAGGCTACCCCAAGTGTTCCAATAGCAATCAAGCCACAATTTCAATTTGCTTGAGCAAGACACTAAGCTAGTAAGAATGGTTCTTAACATGGTGAGACCAAGTCTCTGATGGCCAAGTGAACTAAGGGACCAGGGTGATTTTATTATCAAAAATTTCCCTGAATATCAGAAGCCAAAGCTTAACAATACAACTTAGTCCCTGATTTCCTTAGTTCCCCTACACTCTTCTTCAAAAGGGACTGGTTTCCAGGTGGAATAAAGATTACAAGCTTTTCATAGGTAAAAGAATATTGCAGAGCAAGTGCTCTGAGGTATTCAGGGGAATTATTCAATCTTCCATTTTGCCTGGCCAGCTATTAATTAGAAACATGAATGGGAGAGTGACAACTCCTATAAATGCCAATAGCCACTTACATTCTATTTGTCACAATGGATGAGATAATCTGATTTTAGAACACAACTCTTGTTCCTTGCAATGCTAATATGTTAGAAGAATCTCTTTCTAACAACTTTTGACTATTTTCTCTATTTGATAACTATTGAAGAGATAAGCCAATAATGTAAGAAAAAGCAGTTCATAGATTTATATCCAAACATAAATCTAAGACTGAAAGATGTTCTTAGTATGTGTAGCTTGCCAAATCCAGGTGTATAGTAAGAAAATTATAGACAGATAGGGACTCTGGGCAAACTACTTATCCTCTTGATCTTGTTTCCTCATATGAAAAAAAAAGTGACAAGGATAAATGACCTCATGTATGAAAGCACAGGGCACAGTGATGGGCACTGGGCAGGCAAGAATGGGAAAAGGTATTATTGCCACACTGTCCTCCAGTGCAAGCCATCTCCACCACCCTCTGCTCCATAAAGATCCAATTGATTTACGTAGTGGGAAGTTACCATATACCTTTACTATCAATGGAATTGCAAAGACAAATAGGTAAGTGGGGGTTATGTGTGAATGTGTGGGGTGGGGGCAGACTGATTTGCTTATTTACTTATTCAGTTTTTAAAAAAATATATCCCAACTCATTCTAAAAAGAATTTGGAGTGAGATATGCCATCGCCCCTCTGGCTTCTCCCTTAAAATGTCCATGGATTACTGAGTAGAGTTTCCAACAAAGAGCCATGAGCAATGGATTTAGGTTCTGTGATTGTTTGATCATGACTAGCCTCTTGGGAACAAACGTTCTTGTTCACGAATCACACTCTTTCTCTGTGATGAGAATTAGGTTTAGAGCCTGGAACTAGAGATAGACTCTGATTCTAGACCTAATCCAGGGTCAAGTTGGGTTCTGAAGGACTATCTTGTTAGGTATGCCAGATGCTCCCTATTAGATGGTGAGTGCTGAGAATCTGGTAAGGAAGATGGACTGAGAAAGCCAGTCTCTCTTGCCTGTCTTTGATGCATCAAATCAGACATAGCCAGCTGTGCCACATCTGGTCTTGTGGTCTTACCACGCCCAGTCCCACCATATTCAGAAGTCAGGGAGAAAGGATCCCTGAGTCCATAGTGCCCAGAGTCCTTTCCTGACAACCCACCCTTAGGCAGCCTGTTGGCCGGCCATTTGCTATTACATTGTAATGTTTTATCTTCATCATAGCACTTGTCACTAACTGATATTTTCTTGTTTACTTATCTGGGGCTTTTTTTGTTGTTATTATCTCTCTTCCTCCACACCCCACTAGAGTAGTATGCTCCATGAGAAGAGGAGCCTCATTTGTCTTGTTCAGTGCAGCATGTTCAGCAACTAGCACAATGGGATCCTCGTAGGCGCTCAGTAAGTGATGAATGAATGAATAAATGCTGGTGGAGGGGCAACTTCAGCTCCTCTTCCTACACTAGTGCCTGTCCTAACTTCCCTCCAAGCACAGACCAGTTGCAAAATTAGCTGGGCCATGATGGCTGGTGTGGGATTCCTAGTCATTTAAAAGACACATGGTTCCATGTGTCTCTCCCAGGCTTCCCACCTGAGATGTCAATTGGATTTTTACCCTATGGGAAAGGTCCACAACACTCTTGAACTTCATCTTCCCTTCCATGCAGCAACATCCGTCATCTGCTAGGTCTCTCTCCCGTTCTCTCTCTCTCTCTCTCTCACACACACACACACACACACACACACACACACACACACACACACGTGTATGAGCTCCTGGGTGGACACACATGCCCACGCAGCCCTACCTTGGAGGATGGCCTTGTCTCATTTTCTCTCCATAGGAAAGACTGAACTTGCTGGTCCAGAGATTTACAGTGGGGAAGGAGAAAAGAGGGAGAAAAAGTCCTGTGCTCCAATTGAGGTGGGGTTTTTTTGTTTGTTTTTTTCCGATCAGAATTCTTATTTGGACTATTATTTGCTTGTTCAGCTATAAAGCTGCACTTTAATTCCCATTCTGGGTTTTTTCCTATACAGAACCTGGGAACCCTATAAAGAAGTGAGAGTGGGGATGTTTCACAGGGCAAGATTTGGGAATTCCTGGGTTCCTCACCATAATTCCATTAAAATATACTCAAACACCATCCTCTTTACCTCTATATTGAAATTAGAGGGTGATTTTCAAACTGAACAGATTGTGTCATATAATAGCTGGTAATTTTGAAAGCTGGGTGTGGAAGTACATGGGACAAACAAAGATGGGAGGACCCAGGTGGGAAGGGCTGTGCAAGTCTTTGCTCTCAGAACAGAACACTGTAGTCCCCATTTGTGTCCCTTCCCTGCCCCCTTGGAATAAGGGGTTTATGTTTACTATCTGTCCAGACGATCGGAGTCATCTTAACAAAACATCATCGCTTTCTTTTAATACCCTACCTTGTGGCATGTGAAAAATCATTTATAATCATTTTTTAGTGGTAAAACTCTAGCCTGAATGAAATGGACCTTACAGCAAAGCTATGAAATTATTTCAGATCTTTCAACCCTTCGGAAACTTATTATCGAAGGGTATATCTGTGACATCTTAACACCTTCTCTAACTACAATATTTATAACTAATTAAAGATGAAGTGATTTTCCAAAACAAAGGTTAACCAGATTTTTCTGAAGTTTGTCACGTAAATACCTATCACATTTTTATCTTCCTAATATATGACAAGCCCCAAATCATCTGAAATGAAATTCTGTGTAATTGAATATTACTTGGGAAAAAAACAGTCTAAGAGGAATTTAAAGATTTTTGCCCTGATATTTGTTGATTTAAGATTCGATTGATGAAATTTTTATTCTAATGGTTCTGTATTTCAAGTCATATAAAATCATTCATCTTCATGATAGGCCACAAAGTAGGCTTAAAGTAAATAAAGTTTTAATGAACATATTTTTGTTTCCCAGGACCAGGAGGCTTTAATGTGAGTAATCTTTTAAGGAACAAAATATTCTAATATCACATAAACACATACAACAAAAGGCGGAATAACTCTCTAGTTGTCAAGGTACTAAAGCTTATCATGGACAGTATGACAAAATATAATTATAGACTAATTTGAACCTATGAACATATTTTTAATAAAAGTAGGTTCTGAAGCTTTTGATTAAACAAATAAAATCTTCAGTCATATGTGTAATCACAATGTAATTTGCTTAAACTATTGTTATGGAAAATGAGGCTTGAGAAAAGTAAACATTGAAGTATTTTCTGGGGCAAAAAAAGTAAAAACACCCAACAGATAGCCTATCCAATGTGGACGATGCCAGTATGTATTTCACACAGTTTCTTAAGTGCAAAGATATGGGGCTGGGCTGGGGAGCTCTGCACTCCTTTCCAACGAGAAAATTCTATGAACCTACAAACATGCTAAGTGGGTAGCAAATTTTAAAAATGAGCACTTCATTTCACTGGCAGTATTAAATGATCACCTACCAACTTCATCAAAAAACATGAGAAAGCAAAAGAAAATGTGTCAATATAGTATTCATGCTGTGTTCCTCGTGCTTATTTCTCCCTTCATTTTTCATTCCAAATGTGACATGAAAATTAGAGTTACTTTTTTCCCAATGAGTTTCCACCTGGCACCGCCTGTGATGAGCAGGAACAACCTCAAACTAATAAGGATCTGGTAAGAACAGCTGCAAAACTATAAGAGATTAAAAAAAAAAAAAAAAAAAAAAGACCTGTCTTAGGCAATACACAGAATGCTTCACCCCGGTGTTCACACATCTTCAGTTGTTTTTCCTCAGACCTTCAGAAGGGGCACATTTAGGGCCATCCTAGCAGCCTGCCTGAGGGACACTGCACTGGTGGCTTACCAGGCAGCCTATTTTAGGGATCCAATTGGGGAAAAAATAAAGAACTTACAGATTTAAGTATCGGGAATTGCAAAGTCTCTAGCCTTGCTACTTGTGTATCTACTCTTAAACCATAAAGCTATACTATGTGTGACTCTATAGAACATAAAAGAATAAGCCATCCTTCCTCATCCTTCTAGGCTTTCAGAATTCTTACAAATCTGAGTTTCTGCATCTCTGTTTGCAGACTTAAGGAATGACAAAACAGTTTCTAAAGAGCCAGCTCATTCTAAAAACAACAAACGGGCTGAGAGAGGTGGCGGGTGGTAGGTGGAGAGAAAAGCAGAGGCTGCCTCTGAACTTGGAGTCTTCCGAACCACGGCAGGTCCGCACTATCAACAAGTCAATAGCACAGTTGTGAAGACGCGTGGACGGCTCTGACACCGGGCACATTTGATGGTGTATATGAACTGGGGAAGCCTGACAATACAGTAGCCATGTGCAAGTCAGTGCGTGAGGATCGCAGGACCAAGGGCCCTCATCTTTGCCCTGGCTTGTGAGCCTGGGAAAGACACTGCATCGCCTTATGCCCTTTCTATCAGTAACGTAAGTGTCATAATCAGCCGTCTAACAAAACTCTTAGAGGATACACTAATAATAGTAATAATAAAATATTTTCAAAAGCAAAGTGCCATAGAAATGCTAAATTACATGAGCCAGGCCTGCCAGGGCAGTCAGTGCCTTTTCTGGTGTCATTTAAAACATGTCCGGAGGTGCAGTATCTCTTTTGTATATATCTGGCCTAAGAAGTGTAACAAGAGATTACTTGATTACCCTGCTAGGGGTTTATGACGCACTTTATCCTACATTTTTTCATTGACTCTTCACAATAAGCCCATAAAATAGGTTGGGCAGATACACTCACTCCCGTTTTATGGGAAAAGAAACTGAGGCCCCAAAAGGTTCACAACTTGCACAAGGTCATGACCAGGTAAGGCAGGGTCCGGGCTAGAGTTCAAGTTCCTCACTCCTATCCCTACACTCTTTCTGATTTACTGCACTACTGTCAAAATGGGAAGGAATGGCAATTAATCGATGGATTTATTATTATTACTATTAATTTCTGCTCGCATTTTCAGAGCACTTGCTATTTTTCCCTGTATCCTCTCATTTAATCTCCCACTTATGAGGCAGGTACTGATTCTTAAGGACACCTTTACTGACCATCTCAATCCAGAAAGAGAATTTCCCCTACTAAAGCTGCATAGCACTGTTTCCTCACAACACTCATTTGATAAATAGATCACGGGTGATCCTTTACTTTAGCTAAGTTTTCACGTGCATACTATACTGTGATGCCCACTAGGGGAGGAGGCATAGCCATCGTTACACTTCCCATGGCACTCAGAACAGTGCCGTGTGCATCATAGATCTCAATTAACATCTGCTGCTTGAGTGACTACAGGTATGTGATTTTTAAAACAACTTATAGGGACCCATGTTCCCTAGTAATAAATATTGCACATTCCAGAAAACGAGAAGCTACAGCTCTTTCATTATGTGGGTGAACATTAGCTGATTACACTTCTGCTATACCTTAGAAATGTGTATTTTCAAGGCACAGAATTGGCCAGTGGGAAGGAGCCCACCAAAAGAAGAATAAGCATCTCCCTTCTTTGCCTGATGGTTCCTTACCTGACAGCATGTTGTCTGTTTTTATTGAGGGAAACTTCAAAGTCATCTCATGCTTGTGCCTGTGAATCATCAGATGATCCTCTGTTGGGAAGCGCTGTCAGACAAACAGGAAAAAAAAAGGGAGGGGAGAAGAAGAGCCATTCAGTTCTGTAAAACATCTTTACCATCGTAGAGAAAACGATTTATTCAGCATTGCAAAGATGAGAGGCAAAACAAAAAATCAGTTCTGAAAAAGTGTGAAAGCATGAGTAAGTAGAGTTACAAGATTTTTGATGCTAGCAAATGTGCTGGGATGTTCCTTGGAATAACCCAATATATGCATCATAATTTCCATTACTGTTAAGTAAAGGAGTTAACCGTATTGCAGACAAATCTGGCTGAGTACTCATAATAAGTAGGAGATCTTTGCCTTCTGTCATTCTCTGATACCCTACACCGTCCCCAGGAACTTTTTTAAAAGGCCCCTACTTCCTAGATAGTCCCTGGATGTGGCCAACTGGGTTAACTAATCAGTAAGCTATATATTTCTTTGGGAACTAGAGGTTTGCTCTGAGGGTAGACTTCAAACTTTGTATTTAGTTAAAGGATAAAACGGGAAGAAGTAATGAACAATGTACTAAAATAACATGCACCAAAAATATGCTGTGCCCTAACACCTATCTAGGGTAGGCAGTGTCTTTAAAAAAAAATAAAAGTGTTTAAATGAATGTGTATTTGTGGTCACAAAGAATAACCAATAATGGCAACATGACACAATTAAAAATTTCCCATTTCTTCTTATACATATAAGAAAACCATGTCAAAAACAGGAAAATGAATTTAGACCTGAGTAGCACTGGAATTTTGCAAAATCACTTGGAACTTTCCTTTAATAGTTACTGCTTTACATAAGAATGTAAAATCAAGTCTAAGGCATGAAAAATACACTAGATTATACATTATCTATAGATTAACCCAAAGTAGGAGAAACAATGCATGACAGAGGAAAATACTTTTGATTCATATAAAACTTTGGGAAAGGACTATATGCCACACTTAATTGTTAATATTTCACATATGTATCTACAAGTGTACACCATGAAATTTGTATAGTATGTTTCTGTTTATGAAGACCTTGCCCACCCCTTATCTGATTTTTGACAATTGTCTGATTTTATAATTATACATATGATTTCATAGTAATATGATAAGTTATTTTTAATGTTCTATACTCCATACAGTGTAAACCAATACTTTAATTTTCAGGGAATGATATTATGGTTGTCAAATATTTTCTGCTGTCTTCTGGTCACATAGAAGTATTGAATTTTCTGGCCCTCTTGTGGTTGGGTAAAGCCATGTGACTAGCTCTGCCCACTTAGTAATGAATGAATGAATGGATTTATTGTCACTCAGTGGTGAGCATTCAATTCCTGGTGTAAGACCCTCTAGTGTTCCCCCTTCCCCATCCTTTTAGCATGGCAACTCACAATATTGGAAATAGTGGCCACTCAATCATCCTAAATCTCTGAAGGATTATGAAGAGTATTTCTGAATTCTAAAGGATTATGAAGAACTTCCTGCTGATCTACAATAGAAATGTATTCTTGGGTAACAGAAATAAGCCTTTGTTGTTTTAAGCCATTCAAGCTTTGGAGTAATTTGTTATTGTAGCAGATCCTATCCTGACTCAGACTGGTATGTTTGTAATAACTGAACTGAACAGAGTATCTGCTTTATCAAAGTCAAATGAAAATAAAGGACAATAAATTCTACTGAACATTTTCAAATCTTTGACAATTTAGAAAATCTTTCAGAGTCTCCCACTTTTTTAGGATAGCGATACAAATTTCAAATAACTTTTTATACTATGGTAGAAATCTTCTCTGCAAATAGTTTAGATTTGTGCTAGGGAGAACAAGGAAATTCACTGGGCTGAACTGTATAGAATATTCCAAAGGAAGTTCTTTGTATAAATATCACTTATTTACTTGTCATTTATATCATATAAATTGAAGAGCACAGAATTCGAAAAGCATGGTAATTATACCATATTTCTGAATACATAGAAGTTTATTTTATATGACGTGTTTTTTTGCCACTGGTTCATCTATTCTCTTGGTCTTCTATGACATTGTTCAATGACTGCACCCACTATTTGACATTACCATGTGTGACTTAAAGACAATGGTTAAATGTCCTAGTCTGTCAAAAGCCTTATTATAATTTGGGGGGGCATGTATATAACATGGTAATAGCCTTCATTTCTTATCTAAAACCCATTTTGACTCCATAAAATAATAGCCTACAGTAGTGATATTAACCATAATAGTTCTTAAATAATAATAATTTCCATAAATACTTCCATATTAACTATAATTACCCTCCAAACAAGACAATATACAAATCACAGAGACATTTGTGACTTTTAAAAAAAATTACATAGGAAAATAACAGCAAATTGTAAATAATCAAAATGTACAGTCTGCAACAGATACAGAGCTGAGAGAGGCCACTGGAACCTCAGAACATGGCTAATCCAGAGAGCAAAGGAAGAGTGACATTAATGTTGGGGTCTGGGAGATTAGAAAGAGCAAGAGAAGTTTGTTTTTCTCGTGACTCCTGAGACAAAGATAATGTCTTAGGAGCTATAACAACACCAAAAAGGTCTCTCTGGTCTATCAGGCTCTCAGCTCTATTAGGCCATTCCTAATAGAGCAACACTTCTTTCCAATGACGGAAAAAGGGGGAAAAATCTTTCCATCACCCCAGTGCAGTCCAAGCACTGATAATTCATACTTCCTCCCCCTTCCAATTCCCAGCCATCCTTTCTTCTCCATGCAGGTTCCCAGGCTATGGGATGTCCCTAAAGTCAATGCCATGATCTCAACAACTGACTTGACTGTGAGTTCCTAATACCCCACCAGGAGACCCTTGAGTGGATGTGACATTTAATTCTAACACCTCTTCAATTGAAAGATGCACATATTTTTTATCATAGCTTGTCAAGAAAAAGAAGAAACACTTTCACATTAAATGGAGACATCAAGTTTTAGATGCATCTTTATATTTAAATTTGCAATGGAGGAAGCTTGGAATTGTACTTTAAAATCAAGGAACTGTAAACTCTAATTTCTAGGTCTGTTCTAACCTTTTCCTGAGTCCACTCAGCCTTCTCAAAGAAATGACCTGCTCCTTTACACAGAAGTTCAAGATCATTCCAAATGGGTCCCCTTCAGTGTTTATTACCGCCTCCACCTCAGAATTTGTGACTCTCTTTCCATCCCCTCCTCTCTCAGAAGAATGAGCGTCCCCACTCCTCTGCGGGATCCTCTCCACCCCGTGTCTTCTGGGGACTGTCCCTGCAAACCAGCACGCTCACTCCTTCCCTCTCACTGGTTTCTTGCCCTTGACTAAATCCAGCTTGGCTAGCCTTTAACTTTAAAAAAGCTTCTTCCTTCTCAGGCTACCATTATATCACTCCGCTTCCCGTCACCGCCTGGTGCTCCTGAAAGAGTCCTCTGTGCTCGCCACCTCCACTTCCTCACCACCCACTCGCTCATTAATCCCTTGCAAGCTGGCCTCCGCCCTGCTGCCCTCCCATAGGTCGCCGGCAAGCACCTACCTGCCAAACCCAACAGCCTCCGCTCGGTCCTCTGACTATCCCAGCTCTACAGGTCTGACACCAGTGACCACACGTCTGTGGCATTTATTTATTTATCCTCTGCCTGATGCCAAAAGGAGAAAAGATGGCTCCCAGCAATACGTTAAAAAGTGTGGGAGAGCATCAATTAGTGACTCCAAAAGAGAAGGGATCCAGAAAGAAATGAGGCTAAAGCCCAAATGCAAACCAGAGGGCAGTCATTCTCAACCAGGGATAACTTTGCCCCCCACCCCCACCCCACTCCAGGGGACATTTGGCAATGTCTGGGAACATTTTTGGTTGTCACAACAGGGAAGTGCTATGGGGACCTCGTGGTTGGAGCTGGAGATGCTGCTAAACGTCCTACAATGCACAGGGCAGCCTCCCACGACAAAGAATTATCCAGCCCAGAACGTTAATGGTGCCAAGCTTGAGAAATTCTGTCATTGGATCCAATGACTTGTGTGCAGCTCTCTTCTCTCTGACTTACCTAAATGTCAGATATGGCTAACGACCCTGTCCCTGAATTTCTCTCCTCTGCTGTCATACGAAACCCTGGAGGTTGCAGGCAAGCCTCACTGGCTCCCAATCCTCTGTTGCCTTTGCTGGGTGTCCTGAGAAGCCCAGTCCCTTAAATGCCCCTTCTTTAGGGGAGCCTGCAAGGTACCTCCCCAAATAAAGTAAACACCCCCTTATACTCTTCAAAGTGGCCCATGGTCTTCTTTATGGAAAAATGCAATTGACTGACTAATTGATGAGTTGATCATGTGATTACAGATTTGACGCCCAGGCTCTGTGAGGCTCTGTGGGGACAAGGACACATGTGTTTTGTGCAATGCTGTTTCCCCAGGGCAATCAGAGTGCCTGGCACATAGTAGGCTTCCAAACCGGTTGAGTGGCCAGAATGGAATAAAACTTAATGTCACATTTTCACAGCCAAAGCAGAGCAAAGTGCTCAGAGTATCTGATTCCCTTTGGCTATCAAGACTTCTATTTAAAGAAAGTGGGTGGGAATCCATTTTACCTTAGGAACGAAGTTTTAATTTAGTTACCTGTGTACCTTAGGCAATATTCTGCATTCACTGTGGGGAGTCCTGATCTAGCAGGATTTTCCCCAGTTACTTATCAACCTATGTTTTCCTAGCATTTCCTACTTCAAAATGACCTCCAAACCAGTTTGCTCCAAAATAATTTTCCCCACTGCTTTTCTTATTTATAAGTTAGAAATAAACATTGACACAAAAGCCCCCAGTGAAACTTCCAGAAACTTAGCAAAGGACTCTGGGTGCACAGTCAGAGGCTGGTATCAATCAGCAACAATGTTCTAAATTTCTATGGCTTATTCCCTCCAGGACGCTCTTAAAATCCTCCACAAACTCTCTCTCTAGGGAGATAGAACAAGAAGAGTCCCCAGTGGGTGTCAGCTCCCATCTGACTCCCAGGCATTGCTCCATACTGCACTGCCAACTCCACCACGTGAACAGGCAGAAAAGCTCAATTCCCTTGAAACTACTGGGTAGCTTAGGGAAAGAGTATAGCTACCCACAGGAAAGATGCCTGTGCTCTGGAATCTAAACTCATCCTATATCTCATTACAATGAAGATCTTGGCATAAGAGCAACCACAGGTGGTCATTTTCCAATGACCGGAACATGAAGATACCCAAAGGGGTCAAGAGTAGAAAAGGTCACACTCCAGTTCAAACGGTAAAATGCAAAGTTTTGATGTTAGGCTATGAACATTTCTTATTTCTTTCAAACAGCTAGGTTCCAGTAGAATAGTAGTAGTAGCAGCAGCAGTTGTAGTAACAGCAGCAGATATTAACTGAGCACTTAGTATGTGCAAACCCTATGCCAAACACTCTGCAGGTAGTATCTGTCTAACTCCCATTCTAATTCCACTTGATGGGAGCCATCAGACACTAAAAGAGATTTAATCCATTGCAGCAGGACAACTTCTCTTAAAGTTTAGATACAGGGGGAAATTGTAGGTGCTAGAAGAGTTATAGGGAGTTGTTTTATTACTCCTGGGGAAAAACAAAATAAAATTGAAGCTACGATGGTGACCTATTTTACCAGTAATCCAAAGGTCCAGCCAGTATTCAAGTGGGCTATTGTAAAAGTAAGCAGCCTCCTTCTCCCTTTCCAAAATGACAGCCTTGCACAGCTGGTGGGCAGGATGCATCTGGTTTGCTTCCAGGGGGAAGTTATGGGTGGAAACATCCAACGCTGCTATATTTCGGGGGCTATGAGCAAAGTAGTCACCACTATTCAAAGGGGAATGTGATAATCACGAAGATGGTGATGATCATGATAGTGAGGGCTACGGACTTTGATAGTATCTTGGTAGAGAAGAAGAGCCCAGGGCAGGCGTGGCTGCCAGGTGAGAGCTGCTTCCCCGTGGGAAGTGGGTGCATTCGCTGCATGCCAGAGCACGGAGGATCCGCACACTCACCTGGGAGCAGCCTGGGGCACTGCAGACAAACGGCCTCTCCTGCTCCAAATTCATCTTGGATTCCTCATAAATCTGAAGGATCAGAGGGAGAGGGAGGAAGGAAAACAGAAATCCATGAATATCTCCTGCTTCCACCCAAGCAACATGAGCAAGGCAATCGCTCGGAGCCCCCTTTCTATGCCAACTCCCAAATGAGACGAGCAGAAAGTTAACCTGAATGAACACAGGTCCTGCTTGGCGGAAGTTCACTAGGCTCCCCGGGCTGGGTGCCTATCGTGTTTCCTTGAGCGTCTATGGACTTGGCTTTGAAGAAAAGTGCCACAGAGCTTTCACAGCAGAAATCCTGCCTGTGGAAAGCCACCTGGTGAGTGTTGTTACCAGGTAAAATCGCACCTGCACAGGAGGATTCCGAGGCAAAGTGCACACCGACCCTTCTTCAGTCCCACTGAAAGCTTAGTGCAGTGAAAGTGGGGACAGTCACTGGGTAATCACCAGGGTGATGGGCAACCTTCAGCAACACATCAAATCATGCACCCATGATTAGCCCAGCAAGCTTCAGCGTCACCAAGGAACACAAAAGTAGCCCTGGAACCAGTTCACCAAAGGATTCTGTCAGTGAACCACACTCTTAAATTCCCTTTCCTACCAGGCATTCAAAGATGTCACAACAAAAATTATCCGAGTTATGTGGGAATAAATAGAAATCAAAAAATGCAAAAAAAACCCACATAACCTTGGATATTTTGTTAATTTTGTTTTATAAGCTGATTTGAAATTCATATTAGATTAAGACTGCTGCCCCTCTGATCTAGATAAATTATCCAGAATATGCCTTATATAGTATCCACAATAAGGTAGCTTTAATCAAATGCTAAAATCAATGCTAAAATCAAACTTAGTCAATGCTAAAATTAAACTTATATCAAAATATACTGTAGTCTTTTCTTATGTAGCAGTTCAGTTTTAAGGTGTGCTCATTAGGCAAAAATTGAGTGTAGTCAAAATACCTTTGCAAATCCTCCTCAAAGCCAATAAAAGTACGGTGTACATGGTTTTGTGGCCACCAATCCACACAGTAACATAACTTTAAAAAAAAATCATAGGAAGTACTATACACATTTAAATTACATAATTTAATTCGTTTTCTAAATCATACTCTTTTTCTTGACAATTTTAGAGGTGAGTTTATATAAGTTACATGTGCTGCTAGTGGTGCATGGCTTTACTAACTGAATTAAAACCTACTGCTTTTACTCTAAGCACAGGAAACAATTTGCTTCTTTAAAATGCTGCTTGTAGGTGATTCCAAAAGGACTCCAGAGTCACCTCTGCCCCTGGCGAGGACACTCTGCTTGGAGTCATGGAATAGTCACCTCTGTCTGAGGGAAGCTTTATCTTGCAACCAAAACCAACTCTGCAGTATTTTGTATACCATTACACATTGCCACCCAAACACTAACATTTCTGACATATATATTCTTTATGAAAATATATGCATACTTTCACTTTTCTGAAGCACAAAGTGAAAAAAGACTCGCCTTAGCACTGTCAATGAGATATTAAAAAACAAAACAAAATACTATGAAACATTTTCAAATTACAGAGTAAGGTCTGTGCATCTAAGTGTGTGCATTTGGAGGTGGGCGGAGGTTTTGTGGACAAGCATTACTGGAACCTCATGCTAATATTAAATATTGCCAATTTATACAATTATAAAATATAAATTACTCCCTTATTTGGTTAAGGGGAGTCTTTCTTGGATACCGTTTAAGAGCTTTAGCTGCTAATGGAAGGAAAGAAAACCACTTTTGCTAAGCAACATTAAGATCACATAACAGCAAAATGGGAAAGTTCCATGTATACACATTTGTGGCCTACATCTCAAAGTAGTAATTAACAATAATAATTAGATTAATATCCAAGCAACAGAAGTGAACAAGACTGGAAGTACTACTGCTGAAGGTTTAAAAAGATTCCTTAATAAGCCAAAGTGAAGAAAGAGATTGACCAAGCCCAAGTTCTTATGTATGAGGAGAAAGTATTTTTCTACCATAATCATAGCACCACCCCAAACCCTGGTCCACCAAAATACTGACTTTTCCCATAAATTCGGGCCCATAATGCTAAGACTTTAGCAATTCTGTTTGATATCAACATTGGCTGCATTATCTTAATCACTGACTATAATTTGCATATGGGCTGTAGCAAATACCTTGGATTTTACTATGATGCTGCCACTTGAATGCAGAACAAGGTTCAACCGTATAGATTTTACTCTGTTTTACTGAGCTTCGTGATGTGGATGTAATGGTTAGAAGAATGTGATCGATCTAATTCAACATCCACTGAGATGTGTCAGCAAAAGAAATCAAGACTCTGGAGATACACTTTGAGACCTACAGAGTCTGTCCTCAAAATGTTTAGACTTTAGTTATCAATAGGTTCTACTGAGTTACGATTGTCATTTGATTATTTTCTTTTCAAACACAAAAATCTGCGTCAATTTATTACGTGCTATGGATCCCCTGGACCAAATATGTTTTGGCAACAGGATGGTGGAATGCAAGTCTTAAGGTAAAATGGCAGTTGCTAAAATAAAATAAGTTTTAAGTGATTAACAAGGTCTGAGGTGAGTGGGTGTGTATATGTAAATGTGTGAACCTCAACTGCTGTAGTCTGAGCTCTGCAGTTCCCACATTTAGCCCTCTGCAAACAGCACTCCCTTGCTAATTCCTTTCTGTGTAGGTGTTTGCAAGAGTTTCCCTAAATGGTACCACTCTGCCACATAGGGTTCATTACTGTTATCAACTGGTATGATCTGGTCTAATGTATTAGTCAAGAGCCATGGTTTATTTTTATGGTCTATTATTATGATTCTTTTCTAGCACATATTGTAATAATTATTCTCTCAAATAGGCTCCTACTAAAGCCCTGCATAGATTCTTTTATCATCCATCAAGTGGGGGCAAATTGCTCAGACAGGATTTTAGCCAGGTTGTTCTACACTTGGTCCTCAGAAGTCAGGCTCCTCCTCTCAGCTCCCATTCAGTTGTTTTACTGGCTGGCATTTTTTAATGAACCAAGTTTTGCTTGGCAACCACGATACCCCAGGCTCCACTGCAGAGAGCTTACATAGTAGGCGTTCAATAAATATTTGTGGAATGGATAATGAACCTGAATCATCACAATAAACTGCTCCAAACAGCTTGCCTGTTCTCTGCTCCTGGGGCAGTGGTTTTCAAACTTTTTTGTGCAGAATCAAGTTTTCAGTGAGGCAAGAGGTTGTGTGGGCTACTCACTCCACCTGTTCCCAGTTATGGCCAGAAAAGAAATCTCCCCAGATTTAATGTCAAAAAGTCAAAATTGCTTTTGGTGGAAACAATGAGGTGAAGCTAGTTTTCATTTGCATGTGTAAATGTATTAATTCCTTATAAATTATCTATTCATATCACCATAGACATTGACACTACTAAAGTCCAGTCTATTAACCATGTGTGGGCTGCTTATGACCCCCATGCAGCAACCTTTAAAAATACAGAGTGATCCCATAACTTGGGTTAGACACTTGGGTTAGACACAGTCATAATTGTGGCAGACACTGTCTATTCATTTAATAGTTTCTAAATAGTACTCATTTTTGTTCTTCTTTTCCAAAATTCAGATTCAATGCTCAATTAGAACAAATGCCTCATGAGTCTAATCTCCCTTAAAATTTTTGGAAAACAACAAAGAACCTTAATAATAAACCCCAAATAGTACATAAAGTGAGTTGAGGTTTTTCATAGTTGACAAGGAGATGACAGACTTGATTTACAATTCAAACCCTCAGTTGTCACTGGATTCCTCTGGCCTAGCAATGAGCAAGAATCTCTTTCATTGTTCTGTGTTTGACCCCACGAATTCCTGGTCTGAAATGGGAAATCGCCCACAATGGCTGATGCAATCTATTCAAATGCTTTGCCAGCCATTTAGGGATATACTTGGAATTATTAATACTCTTTCATGAAAGGCAAACACTACAAAAAGCAAATGCTACTAAAACCTTGGATAGTCTACACCATATACTGTAAATATCTATTTTAAATTTGAGGGTAATGACTGAGCCCAAATGGGGTTAAAAATCGATCTCATCTGGTTTGCTGTACTCAGCCAAGAGTGATGCTTCCCTGGCTGAATCACAGGCATCCATCACTGATCCTTAGTCAACATCAAACTCCCATCTTACTGGGATGGCTCAGGTTTCCCCCAATCACAGCAGATAGACTCAGATAGTGATAACGTGATTTGGAGGAATAAGGCACTAAAAGGGCTGTTCTGATCTGAAAGCCTGGCAGGTGCACTTATAAATACTGAAAGCTATGAGACCATTAAAGCTACAAACTGAAATTTTAAGTATCAATGAACACTAACAGTAATATTGATATGTCACCATCATCTCTGACATTGTTAACCTAGCTATGAATGCATCATAGATCAGAAAGGCAGGCTTGAATTTTAATAGTGATGTTAACATCCGTCAGCATTTATTGCCCTACTATGAGTGAGAAAAGAGCCTTCTTGGCAGGACTCACATAAAATAGACCTTGCTCCCTTGTGGAGATCACTAAAGTGTTTTAAAGGAGGAAACTGGTCCTCCCCAAAGTGCCAAGGACAGCTGACAAACAGGAACATCTTGAGTTAGTCACTCTGGGTGACGCTCTGGAGCAATCCTGCTTTCTTTCTGGTAACAAAGGCTGTTTATTAATTAAATTAGTTAAGGGCATAGCCAATTTGCACACTGCAATTCTGAAATAAAAGCAAACATTTCTCAATGTATTGATCAGAAGAGCAAGGACCTACACACAATAATAACAGGACACATTCACCAAAAACACACTCTAAGTGTATTTATTCTAAGATACCTGCTTCTACTTTGAAAGCAAGGATGCAGGAAGAGAAGTTCTCCCCATACATTGATAGCCATTGGAAGGGAATTATACACTCAATTTGGGTCTAAGACTTTCTTTTTTGGGGAGGGATGGTGTGCCTTTCATTAACTTATTTGCTCATCTGTAAAACAGGGCCATTCAAAGAGGCATTATTTGAAAACATAGCTAATGAAAACTAACTATAAAATAAAAGTCAATCCATTGGATCTCAAATATATCTTCATATTTCAAACCTGAATATTGTAACTTCAAATAAAAAAATAAACACCCTTGAATTTAAATCCAAGAAAAACAATTCTTTTGTGAGTGTACTTTGTATCTTTCCACATTTCTGTGTGTGTCTCTCTCTGTCTCTGTGTATCTTCTCTCTCTAAAAACTCTGTCTCTTTGTCTATTTCTCTGTGTGTGCCTTTCTGTCTCTCTTTGTGTGTCTGTCTCTTTATGTGTCTCTCTGTCTCTGTATCTCTCTCTCTCTCTCTCACACACACACACACACACACACACACACACAGACACACACAGACACACACACCCATTTTATCAGTTCCTACTAGCTTTACTGGTAAAAAGATCTAGTAGGCTTGTTTCCTGTTTCAGTGTTATTCTTGCAGTGGGCTGCAGTCAGAATCTGAATTTCATTGGGCTATTATTATTTGCAGCTGTGTGACCTTTTTAACCCTGCTTTAAAAGTGACATTTCAGCCCTCAAGCTTGAAATGCCTGAATGCTGCAAGGTTTTCAAACCAGAGATTTACACAGGGAGCAAGACCAAGAATGGGACTGGACCTTACAAGTGAAAATTTCACCAGAACGTGGTGTGAATGGAGTGTGGTGTGTTGCTGGGCCGTTTATAGCCAGAAGTCTCTCCTGGAAGGCCTGAACTTTACACATAAAAGTGCAGTTAAACATTACTATTCCATTCAGACCAGAAGAAAATCCCCGTCCTTAAAAGATGTTCACCATCCCCTGGTATCTCAAAAGCTCAGAATCCTAAAACCGGAATCAGAGACCTCTTGGGGACCGTGTCACACATTGTATCACGCTTAGGGACCATCAAAAGTTCCCTGCCAGTGAGGCCCACCGTTCCCAGGAGGAAGGATTTCCAAACAGCCTTTGTCTCTGCAAACTAACCCGGGTCTTACCTCCCAAAGGAGGCCCTAACAGGAGAGAGCGCTGGGGGCTCACGTCCTCTCACGTACTTATGCAGAGGTTTGTGGTTTTATTTATGTGGCGTTTATGCTGTGTATAGAAAAACATTCCAGTGGGATTGGGTTTTCATATGTTAGATTCCTTTTTCTTTCTTTCTTTTCCTTTTTTTTTTTTAAGTTTTCCATATGTTTCTTTAGAGATGAGGCCTTTTGTCAAAGTTACTGGCTAATTCTGACTTTTGTTTCGCATAATCCTGCCTCATAGCTTTCCCATCTATGGGTTCAATAGTTCAGAACGCGTTTGGTAAGCACCGGCGCGCGGCTTCGGAGGTGCAGGGTTGAATGAAGTCGCTGGGTGTGTGTGCGCTGTACGTAGGGCCCCGTTCCTCTTCTTGCTCCCATCTAGTACGACACATTTTTTGCAGAACACATCACATCTCTGAGAAAGGTTTATTTGACACGTGTGTGGTTAACAAAACACAAGGGTGGAGATTCTCAGGGTTTCAGGGAAATAGCGAATGTAACCAAATCACTTGGCTTGTTTCTAATGAGGCTGAACACAACCTCAGAAAACACGCAGAAAGGTGGCAAACTCCTTTTATTTTTTACCTGCTCCCATCATATACAAAAAGGAAAGAAAAGAAAAAGGGCAAAATTAGAACAAGAGGTGATTGGGGGTTTAGGTTGATATTGTCATCATTACCTTTACGAAAATCCTCCATTGTAATTTAAAATAATTGCCCGATTATTTTTCCCAATGAACTCCTAAGGGGAAAAACTATGATAGCAAATAAATTAAATGCAAAAGTGAGTATATTCTTCATACTGATCCAAAGCAGCTTGCCTTTTAGAAAATCCAAGAAAAAAGTCAGCAGTACAGTTTTTTTCTTCTCCTTTTTTTGCCACTACTTTAGTAAAATTTGCTTCTTTTGAATTTTAGGATATTCCCAAATGGGACTACTCTGCTTCCAGATAATTTTTCGTGTATTTTGGGTGCATTTGGTTTTTAAACTATTTTATGTGAAATGAGTATTTACAAATATTCTGAAATATCACAACTTCTTTAGTCTTGGCTTGCTTTTCACAAATGCAAATGATTTTTATTGAAATTAGAATTGTTTTCTTTGTGTCTTTATTCTAGATACATGATATTTAGATTCTAGAAATCTTGACATCTCCAGCAACAATATATGTTTGGTCCATCCAATGTATGGGCTGAAATAATACTCAAAGAAAACATCTGAGAGTTTTTCTTTGTGTGCATGAATCTATGTTACAAAATGTGAGACTATACATAAAACCCAGTGGTGCCTAAGCCAGACCACTCTGCTTTCAGCAGGACTGGGAAGAGACTACTTCATCTTATTATCAAATCTTCTGATTACTATTACTGACTTACTATTGAAAGACATTTGAGAGTGATCGTATCAAATTGGGTCTTCTAAAGTAGCCAACAGTTGTGTTCAGAGCCTGTGATAGCTGCCAGTGTCAGTTGAATACAGGGTAAAAATATACCCAAAGACTTGATTCAGATTCCTAATGCACTGTACTGCAAATGTCAAGCATGTGAGCATTTGACAGTACTAGCAGGTCACTTAAAGGCCATGTTAAGGCAAAAATCTTATGTCATCCAAAGATTCTGTCATCATTCTAAGAAGGCTCTCTTTCTAAATATTAGCAAAAAGGCACATTTTCATCTGCCTTCCTAGAGAAGCCATCATTTCCTTGCATGCCCCAGTAAGGGAGGGGGAGTGGCCCTCACTGGCATTTAGTGGGTGGGGGCCAGGGATATGGAGTACTCTGCCATGTGCAGAATAGGTAGTCTTAAGCCACACCTGCATGTCCCGACCCAACAGCCAATAGTGTGGCTTTTGCAGCAACAACAATGCTGGCATGAGTACTCACAACTGCCCTGCCCAAACCATCCACTCAGTTTAAGGCACAATGCAGATGAGAAAAAGACAATAGGAAGAGTGGGACAATAAAAGAAACGTCACATACAGGAGAGGAAATGAAAATAAGGAACTGAAGGCATATGCACCTCTTTAGACTTTTCAAAGCACTCTGAAAACTCTGGCAAAGTTAGGCTTAGGACGAGGCCAGCTTCAATGTCAATTTAAACTCTATGAATATTCAAGAAAGTATGTGAAATTATCATTCCCTCTCGCCGTGAGGGAGGGCTGGGGTATGTTGCCAACATTTTAGCTAAACATAAGCATACCTTTTCAGGTTCCATCCACAGAGGAGACAGATGATTAAGCTCGTATGAACCAGAGCGGATTTTTTTTCTAGGTAAATTATCTGGTTTGGCCACCTACAGCCCCCACTGTGCAGATAACTCACCACAGCGTTGTTGACTCAACAGTAGCAAAAGAAAGCATTGGCCCAGAGTAAAATTATGACTCCTGCTCAGATGCTTTTCACTCCTGATAATTGCCTTGTTTATTTTATATTATTATCAAGAGAACAGCTCCATCATATAGTGTGTGTTTTCTTTTCTTCTTCTTCTTTTTTTTTTAACTTAAGTAGAAAACACCACGAGCTTTAAAATTCTGCTTTAATGTCGCTGGTGCCATTAGCCATCAGCTCATGGAATAAATACATAGTAGGGGAACGTTTGACCCCTAACCAGCTTCTCAATAAGAAAACTTGCTAAGCCAAAAAGAACAAAAAATACACATCCACGGTTATATGTATATATTTCATATTTTTTCTTATGACCTAAGTTTTATTATTGAGAAGTTGATTTTATACATTAAAAAATACATGATATTCCACTTCCACTTCCTTATAGGCAAAAGAAAAAAAGACAAAAATAAATAGAAAAAAAATTTTTAAATGAAAAAAATACATGACACACACACACACACACACTTTACAGAGATTATTTCATCCCAATAAACTAGCTCAAGACTCAAAACTCCTGCCTCGTTCCTAACATAGCAGGAAGAGGCTGCTGATCTCACAAGGAACCAACGTATAGAAATCCAGGCCCACTTCTGTCCGCACAAGGCTCATCATAGTTAAAGATCATTAAACTTGTTATTTTAAAAGCACAGAAACAAGCCGTGTTTCTGAGCAACACTCAATCGTTTCCATGGACTGGAAAAGCCCCCAATGTCTTTCTCAACTTCCTGTGAAACAAAAGAGCCACTCACTGAAGCCTCCAAATCCACTAAAACACCCTGGAAAAAGCACATGGAAAGAAAAGGCCTTTTCCTTGAACCCACCACCCACGAGAGGTTAACACTGACCCAGACTCGGATTCATCAAAAGGTCCCAGCCACTAATAAACAGACGAGGGGCCAGCTCCTTTTAGCCCTCGGGGCTTCGGGCCCCAAACAACAGCACCATTTTTGAGTCAACACTCCAAATTGTCATGAAAAGGGGAAAGAGTTGTGTGTTGTTTTTTTTTTTAAATGCCTCTGCTCTCCAAAACCCAGGAACCCTTCCCAAGCGTGAATGCGGTCTCTTTGCTCACGCAGGGGGACACCCTGAACATGGATGCTTCTGAGGGTGGAAGGGGTGTGCACGGCCCCCAGCCGGGACATTGGCAGGAGGCCTGTTAGATAGACATTTCTGTTTGAAAGGCTGAAAAGGGGGGACGGGAAGAAATGAGCCCCCAGATCCGCACAGGTAAATCGAGGCTGCGCAGCAACAGGATTCCAGGACTCTTCGTGCGGCGCTGTTCACAGGCTGCGTTGGGGAAAGTGGCCTGGGGACAGTGATTGATCACCCGTCACAGCGAGCTTGTTCAAAGGCGGTGCAACTTGGGCATGCTTCGGGGGTAGGCTCAGAAGCCGAGGACACTGGCCTCATTCATTCATTTTTTTCCTCACATAGTCACTGAGCACCTACCACGCCTGAGGCCCCGTGCTAGGAGAATGAAGGCTGGGCAAAAATATCTGTCCTCTGAGCGCTGACCGTCTAGTAGGGAAGAGACATGTGCCCAGACGTCTACGGGGTAAGGTGGAATTCGAATGACCATCAGGTAGTTTTTAGCAAAGCTCTTTGAGAGCTCAGAGGCCATGAGACTGTTTCATTAACTACATCAAATACCATATAATCTCCTTCCACAGCTAAACCTTTCTCATAATAAGACTCCAATTCGAGTTGCACACACACACACACACACACACACACACGCAACTCCTGGAATACAATCTTTTAATACAATCGAATACACACGAATACAATACACACACGAATAATACGTGTGTGTGATAATTCGTGTGTAATACACATGAATACAATCTTTTAATTGTATTCGAAGTAAGGGATTTTTTTAATTTGTTTTTTTAAATTTAGCCTTTGTTTTGCTTTTAAAGCTGGTAAGTATGACTGCATTATTTGTGATAAACCTAACATTGTGGCCAGCAGGCCAGATTTTTACATTAGAAAATAAACAATTAAATCTCAACTCCCTTCCTCACTAGCTGTGTGATCTTAATCAAGCTGCTTGACTTCTCTGGACATTATCGTTCTCCTGTACAAAGAGACTGTAGACAATATCGGCATTATCTGACTCACGGGAATGTTGGCAGGATGCAATGGGATGATATTTGGGAAAGCACTTTATAAACTGTAAAGTGCTGCAAAATGTTGACCACTGTTTTTATTATACAGTCAGCTTGTAGCACATGGAGTTGCTGAGGTGCTAGGTGGCACAAAGTTATGTGCCCTATATTTGGTGGCAGGTGTCAAGAGATTGAAAATTCCAAAGATGTTGGAGGTAGTGATCTTTAAAGAGACCTCAACTTCTATGATTCTTTCATAATCCAGCAATTACCAGGCAAACCCTTAGTTACCTGCTTTTTACTTGAAGGCTCCCAAGTAGAATTATTTTGTCTTCTAATTGAGACGTGAGATAGAGAAAGATTTTGGAGTCACATCTGTGTTCAAACCCTGGCTCTGCAAACACACCAGCCTATCTATAATTTAGTTAGGCTTTTTTGTTTGTTTTTCATTCCAGTGTTAGGCTCTTTTAAAATGATGACAATAATACCTACTTTTCACGGTTGTTACAAAACTTAAATAGCTGTCAGCCTACAACTGGGTTTAATAGATCACTTGAGCCTGAGATAAAATTTGTCTATAGCTGGCTGAGCAAGACACTGGGATAAGCTGAGAAACTCACAGCCTTCTATTCAGTTGGAGATTCAGACTTACCTGGAGGCATTGGGAATAAGACTAATAGACTGTGACACTCTCTTCACATCTACTCTCCATTTGGGCTATCAAAAAAGAAATCGAGGCCGGGTGTGGTGGCTCACGCCTGTAATCCTAGCACTCTGGAAGGCCGAGGCGGGCGGATTGCTCGAGGTCAGGAGTTCAAAACCAGCCTGAGCAAGAGCGAGACCCCATCTCTACTATAAATAGAAAGAAATTAATTGGCCAACTAATATATATACAAAAAATTAGCCGGGCATGGTGGTGCATGCCTGTAGTCCCAGCCACTCAGGAGGCTGAGGCAGAAGGATCGCTTGAGCCCAGGAGTTTGAGGTTGCTGTGAGCTAGGCTGACGCCACGGCACTCACTCTAGCCTGGGCAACAAAGTGAGACTCTGTCTCAAAAAAAAGAAAAAGAAAAAAAGAAATCAAATCTTCCTTTCCTTATCACATTTTCTTTAGCAAATTATATTTTCTTTATAATCTTAACACTTATTCTCCCTCTTGTTTATTTTTTTTCTTTCTGTCCTTTTTATTCTCCAAATATCCTTTGTGATATTTAATAAAAAGTACTTCTGAATAAAGCATGGAGGGGTAGTTATCTGCAGGGGAATAAAAGGGAGTCCTAGCATAATCAGTGATCTGGTCATTTCAACCTCTTGAGAAAGTGGAGCGATGACATGTCAATCATAGCAACATTTCTTACCCCAGGGCACCCCAGGAGTTAAAAGATGAATAGTCTGAGACCTCTGTCCCTAAAGCAGGTCACCTTCCAACGCGGAAAGGTCTATAGGTGTGGAAAGCCTAACAGATTTTGAGTTCTTTAATGCCTGGGAGTAGTCAAAATTTTATTTAATGAAAATATGCCTTCCATACGCCACCATATGCTATGTGTCAGGCATTTTTTAATCTCAGAAAAGCATTTTCCTTCAAGGCTGAAGGAAAGCCCTGATTGATACAGCTTTGATTTATCTCCTCCACTAAGTGCTTCTGTAGGGAACACAGCAGGGGAAAGCAGCTAGAATATGGGTTAGAATGGCAAAATTCCCAGTTCTTTCCAAAGCCCTCAGTTTTCCTATCCACCTTTTCAATACTGACATCAAAGAAGGATTTCTGGCATTCTCAAAGCGATAGGGCTATTTCAATAGTGCCACCAAGTCAATGTTGGTAAGATACTTCAAAGACCCTGAACACAAGTCGGTAAGTGACAGTATCATCGGTATTTCCTCATCTGTCCTTTACTGTTTCCAAAGAAACAGAAACAACCACTTACACAAACACACACACAAAAAAATCCTCCGGACACCCAAGTTAACCAATGTCTCCTTTCTTACCAAACCGCCAATCAGCCAGTCACCGGGCAAACAGCTCAAGCACCAGGCAAGGAAAACATGTTATTTTTCTGGGCAAGCCTTAACTTCACTGCCTACAAAACACAGCCCCACGGGGCACATCCCACACATGGGGAGATTAAGACTCCCATCTCTCATTTGAAACCAATAGTTACCAGTCAACGCCCCGTGGAAACTGAGGTCGGAATTCACCAGCATGCTGAAGTCCAAGCTCATTTATTCTCGAGCTTTCTACACAGACCAGCTACTGGCCTCCCAAGCCATTCCTGCAATCCCTCTCCTACTAATAACACCCAAAGCAAGGTCATGCTACAAAGAGTAGCATGAGAGAAAGCTTCCTCTCCCCACACAGCCTCATTCCCCAGCCTCCCAACTCCCAGCCGGCTTCCCAGAGCAAGCGAGGTTGCTCCGTATCAGCGCCGGACGCCCCCTAAACAGGCAAGCCGGCGAGCTAAGGTAAGAGAAAGAAAGCAGACAACAAAACCAGGCTTCAGATAGTCCCTTAAAAATTGAGCCAAATTCCACAGTGCACAAAAGCCACTTAAAGGCACACCCCGGAGCACTTGTTAGAAATCTTCAAAGTGCAAGGGAGGCTCCCCGCCACGGGCCGGGGTCATGGACCCAAAGGTGACAATGAGACACTCCCAAGAACATCTGGCCAAATAAGCCGGGCTCTAGGCCTTTCCAGACATCAGACAGCAGCCTTTGTCTTCCCTCCCCGGCTGGCCTCGGATCCCCGCCCCGGCTCTGGCTGCACCTCCGAGCACAAACCTCACTCATGCAAGCACAGTGCGGGGTGGCGTTTTTTAAGGCGCCTGGAAGAGCCACTCTCTTCCCCTGCTTTCCCCTGTCTTCCCCCTCAAGACTTATCAGTCTTCCAGCAAAAGTCGCCCAAGGACCTGCCAGGGCCAGGCCCCTGTTCTTACGGAGCTTACCTTATGTGAGAAAGAGACAAAAAGCAAAATAAACAAAAAACATAAGCACACAAACCAAGAAAGTGGCCAAGAAAAACAACTGCAGGTTTTGGAAAGTCCACTGAAAGAGATAAAGGGGGCGGTGGGATGGAGAGAAAGGTGGACAAGGACTCTTTTTGAAGGGGGAGGCCTGGCTGGCCTCTCTGAGCAGGTGACACTTGAGTTAAGGCAGGAAGAAGGTGAATTAGCCGCGTGAAGAGGAAGCGGGAGAGCGTGGTCCAGGTGGAAGGGGCAGCAAAGAGCATGGCGTGTCTGAGGGACTGGGAAAGCCAGTGAGGCTGAGGGGGCCCCAAGTAGAAGCAGGCAGGCCTCAAATCAGCCAGGAGAAGGATCGATGCTGAGAGCACAAAGAAGCTCGGAAGAATTCCAGGCTGGCGAGGGACCCCGGGCAGTCGATTTCTCTGCTCCTCCATCCCAGGTGAACCGTGCGGATCAGAACTCACTCTGGGGCCGCTGTGAGGGTTAAAGGCAGCCCAGGATAAAGACAGAGGCTGACACAGAGCGATGCTCACCTTTTCGTAAACTCATCCACACAGCCTGTCTCATGCACAAATAAGTATTCAGGCTTCCTCCAAATGTAAGAATGTTTTTCTGGGGTGAGGGGGTCAAGAGAAAACAGTCCCTGTGGCATAGCTGCCACAGGCCAGCAATAGGAGCATCTAAAGACTGGGCTTGGGGTCAGTTCTTACAGTCGCCACGGTAGGTGCAGCTTGAGCTCACACCGCCTGGTTTTAAACCACAGCTGTGTGGCCTTGGGGAGGTAACTTACCTTCTCTGTGCGTATTTCCTCATCTATAAATGGAGATGATACCTACTTCATAGGTTTGTTTTGAGGATTGAATGAGTGTATCCACACATACACATATACATATAGTGCACAGAATAATTTCTGGTATGTAGTGAATATATAATACATGTTAACTATACTTACAATAATAACGGCTCTTCTCCTATCAGAAGAGACACTGATTTACCTTTCAAACAAGGCTTTGAAGCCTATTAAATCCCATATAACCAAATTTAAGATGATCTGAACTACTATTTTTTTATTTGACTATTAAATACCCTATTTTGGATTTAATGGTTAAAAGAACTTTTTTGTTGGGATGAAAAGTACATCAAATATAATTTTTCTCTCTCAATAGATTAGATTTATTTTGGTTTTGGTTTGCTTGTTACAGAACCAAGTAATTATTTTAAATGTGAAGACTTGGTTTATCTATTGAATGTTGGTCAAGAAAACCTTAATAATTGATAAAATCATGTTTTATCTAAAGTTGTGATTTTATATACAAGAAATCTTAAAGGATACATTCTAAAACATTAACAGATTAATAGTGGTAACAACATGGCAATGAGATTATGCATTTTTGTGTATCTATATTTTCTTTCTTCTATCATGAACACTGACTGGTTGTATACAAAATAAATAAAAAATTCAATATAAGATTAATGGAAGCATGTGATGATGGCGAGGCTATGATGAGAGTCTATAGGGACTGCTTTGTCCTTTGCAGCTGACCATCTGTTTTATCTTCGAAAAATCTCTAAGCCTCTTTGAATTTTAGTTTTCTCATTTTTAAAGAAGATAAAAAAGTTCTTTTTCACACAGAGTTATGGTAAAGATTAAATGAGGCACGTAGTGAATACTCAATAAATCACAACTCTGTAGTACCATGTAGTGTTAATTAAGAGTATCTGGGTTCAAATCTTGGTTCTTTCAATAACTGGCTGTGTGACTTTAGATAAGTCACTTAACCTCTCTGTGCCTCCATTTCCTTACAACTTATTATGTGGTACTTATCTCCTAAGGATTATTAATTCTTGAGGATTAAAGGAGTTAACATCTGTAAACAATTCAGAACAGTGCTTGGCACATGGTAAGTGCTATGTAACTGCCAGCCCTTATTACTATTATGAAATCTGAATCTCAAACTTCTGAAAAGCATATGGTTCCATAATCATGTAAATATGGTTTATTTTCTGGTAACAAAAAGTAACAAGCAAGACTAGCATGGCATTTTAGTATCATTCGTTGGCAGAGACATTAACTTTTATTCATGTATGAAGTTATGTTTATGTGGCAAAAAAAATCAAGATCCTAATTTTTTTAATTTGTTGCCATATATTTAAAGACAAGCTATAATTTCGGGACTACCCAGCAAACTCTTAATTGCCTGAGCTAATTTCTCCAATAAGCATTTTCTTTGCCATCGTTCTGTCTCTGTGCTGTTCACCCAGCGTGCAACGGGATTCAGCAAGTCTGCACGCACGTTTGTTAGAGTATGAAATCACACAGCGTGGCAGGTACACACAGCAGGCCAAAGTGGTCCACTGACTTATCCACTACCACTTGCATTGGAGGCACATCTGGCCTGGAACTGTGCTAGGTGTTGGGAAGATCTAAATGAAAAAAGAACGGTGTAGTCTCCAAGAGATAACATCATTGTCAAGAGCATGGCATTTTGACTTTGATGCCCAGCCCATCTCTCTGCTCTTTACCATAAAGACCTGCATGACCTTGGACATGCTACTTAATTTCTCTGGACTTCTGTCCCTTAGTCTGCAAAATAGGAAGAAGAACAATAACAACTACCCTACCAGTTTGTTGTGAAGATGGAATGAGAAGTTACCTGTAAAGCACTTAGCACATGGTAAGCTCTCAATAAGTGTTAGCCATTGTTATGTGGCCGCCAAGGGAGGCAGACACAAGCTGATAGCTGCACAACTATGTGAAAATCGAGACTGAGTCTCAAGGGAGATCATGAGAGCACAGAAGCAGGAGTGATTCAATTTATCTGTAGGAGTCAGGATTTAAGAAGGTGGAATTGGGCTGTTACTCTTAGCACCTCCTGCTCCCCATGTTGGTGCCTGCCCCACCATTGCCCCTGATCCTTGGCTGAGCAGATTTGCCTCTGTCTCAGACAAATAAGACCCCATGCTCCATGTCTCTGGCCCCAGACCCAATCAAAGCTGGCCCTCACCCTCATGGATTGGGACAGCCAAGGTTATCTTATTCAACCACACATCTGATGCTCTATTCTATTTGACAACATCCCAATGATCGTACCATCCAGGTGCAGCCAGAAGACCTGCAGTGATGGTGAACTTGCTCCTGAGAGGGACTGGGCACCATCCCTAAGATGCCGGGCAGCACTGGCAGGCAGGCCCTGGTCCTGCCTTTTGGAAGCAGCCTGAGACAGGCAAACGCCATCCCAGAAACTAGTCCAGCACCTCCTGTCCAAGGCTTATCTGCCATAGCACTTTGCAGGCCTCATTTTTATTCTACTGGTAAGTTCTCATGACAAAGCAACCCATGACTTCTGTTCAGGAGACTGGGCACTGCCTCACAATGTCCCCGCACTCTGTGTCCTGGATCTGCTCCAGGCCACGGTTTCTTACGTCCTGCCCATTGCATTAGACTGCTCCTCACAGAGCCACAAACTGACTTTCTAAGGCCACTTGCCTGCCATTATTTGTTCTCATTGCTTATTCCTCCTCATAGGGAACTAAAACCCATCTCCCTGTAACTTGCAGTTATAAGGCCTGTTCCCACCCTAGGGACCTTCCTGAAGAAGTGTAAACTTTCTTTAACATGGCAGAGTTTCAAATACCTGTGGGCAGCCCAAAACCGCTGGACATAGTCCAGTCTTCTCTTGGACAAACCAAACATCTCCAGGTTTCTTCTGTTTCTCTTAGGATGGTCTCTCATTAATCCCACCTCTTTCAAAGGATGCTGCCCTGGCCAGCTTGATACAGACATCAGGCAGATGATGGATTTTCTGTTATCAATCCTGGGGAACATTTACATTTGCATAGTAGCCTCAAGAAATGAGCAATATGGGAAATTCTGACACATGGCTAGGCTGACGTGATCTGAAGTGACTTCTGCACACCCCAAACCACGCCACAAGAGCTACTTTTCATCCTGCCTACCAAAGTAACATAAAGAACTGCAAACATCACCAGGAGCAGTAACCCATTTTCATCAGTCTTCGGCAGGGTCTCGGTAACAGGTGCTGTATCTGAAATGTGTCTTGCCAGAGTCGTGCTCTAGAATGCACAGCACGTGGCAGATAAGGCTTCTCAGAACTACACCTGTAAAGTATTACACCTTTTCCTTCCTAGACATGCTCAAAGGACAGAAAAAAGCAAAAAGTTGAACTAAAGGGTTGTGTTTGTATGTAATGTCCTTGCCCTGTAGTTTCAGGGACTGGGGTCAGTTTGCAGAATGGAACACAGTCCTAGTGACCCTCCCCCACTGAGAAGATGGTTCCACTGGCTGGTCTTCCTCTGCCCTTCCAGATCCTTTCTCTGCTTCTCTCTGCCCTGCTCTAGGGGGCTGTCTGCTACGGAGTACTCCCCTAGACTCCTTCAGGTGGAGGGCTGACAGGTGGAGAGATCACCTGTCCACTCCCTACCCTGCCTGCTGGGCCGTGGGTAGCAGTGGCTGCATGTCTCCACGCATGACAGGCAGCTCCTCTCCCACAGTTCCTGCCCTCCCAGTGGAGTCTTCCCTTGGCCCCTGTCCCTCCAGGCCCAGGGGTTGGGAAGGCTCACTGCTCTGGCTACTCTCTGGTTAGCCAGCCCACATGACATCTTCTTAGATTACCCCTTGGCGTGTGCCATCCGTTTCTTAGGGCACCCTGACTGATACGGTGGTTTAAGTCTGAGGACTATGTAATCATGTTCCTATGCCTAGAACTATGTGACCACTCAGAATCCCAGATCACGGCTCAGATGTGCGAGGTCTTTGCCCTAGGGGCTCAGAGGGATTTGGATTCTGCAGAGGAGTCACCAGGACAGATAGATGTCATTCGACCATCATCAGAATAGGACCCAGATGCTCCTGAATGGAGAAGAGTCGGACCACTCTGGGCACACTTGGGATGAGTTGGAAGGACTTGTTTTTGGAAATGTGTCCTGATTGGCAATGTTGGTCTCGAGATATGAAAAACTAAATCAGAAAGAGGGAAGGGAAGGCCACTAAGATTTATGGCTGTTTACGTAGCCCTCGCCACAACCCTGACGAAAAAGGCTTTATTATCCCCAGTTTATAGATGAAAACGTTTGAGGTAAACAGCTTCCCCAAGCCCCCAGCTCACAAGTGGGAGCCAGGAAGCAAACACACATCTGCAAGCTCCGAAGCCCGAGGGCTTCCCACCACCCTAAACACTTTTTTCTCTCCAGACTCATTGAAACTTTCCCAAAACAATCAGTGAAAATTTCCTCCTAGCAGATGGTAGACACGATATTATCTTGAGGAACATTATCATTCCCGATTTTCACGAAGTACGAACCAAGCTCAAAACGTGAGCACTTTTTCCCCCCGGTCATATGTTCAGGATAAAAGTGATCAGGTAATAACTAAATGGAATTCGCTAGAAAGACCACAAGAAAAACATAAGTACTTACTTATGTTAATAACACTTTTTCTAAATGAAGGTACTATTATGCCCTTCAGGTCTGTTTTTATTTCATTTCTTCAATGTGCCTGGCTCTGGCTGCTCGGTGTCCTTATTTTGACTGTTTCTGCCCCAGCGAGGTGCTGCAGGTTCTGTGAAATCGCCACCTTCGCAGCTGCGCTTGCTACACTGCAGTGAGTCAAGAGAAATACAGTCTCTCTGCTTCCTTTTTAAAACCTGACAGTCACACCTTCTACACTTCAAAGCCACACCATATGACCTCAGCAGGCTGACATAAATGGACACTCATGCAAAAGATTATTCATTCAGTGGCTTTTTCCATATGGGGAAAAAAAAAATAGCCATTAGTGAACCTTTGTAGAGTTTCACAGTTTACAAAGCCATTTTCCATACATTAATTTAATTTAGTTCTTAGAATGATTTATGGGATGGTTGCATTATTTTCCCCTCATTTTGCAGATGACGCATCTGAGATTTAGAGGAGGAAAGTAATAGGACTGAGGTCACACCACCAGTAAAAAGGCAGGGCTAGGACTTGAATTCAGGCCCTCTGCCCCTAAAGACTGTGCTATTCTCAGAACACAATAGAACAATGAATTTTCTAGTGCTATGGGACGTTTCTGTACCTGACCTGCAGAATTAATCTAAGTGCCTGTGAGTCCTGAGAATACATTTGTGGTACAAATACATGAATATTTCTCTAGAAGGCTCCAGGCCCTATGGGCTATTTCCAAAGCAAGGGGGGGGGGCAATCTGTCAACTAGAGGCTGGAGAAACTGCATCAAGCACCTTTCCAGCACCTGCTTCCCTGGGTCAAGCTGCAAAGTGCCCTGCACTGCACCCTAGTCCAAGCTCCTAGCACACCCCCTAGATCTAAGCTTGAGGCAGTCTCTAGGGAATAGTCTGGGGAAATTCAAACTATCCTCCTTGCTCTCTACCTATGGGATACCTACTACAGTGCCATGGTTCCTAGAGCTTGCCTAAAACTATAAGAGTCCTGGCATCCTTCCCCTTATCCTCAGGATCCCCTGATGTTTTATATAAAGGGGCAGCCTCAAATTTTATTTTCTCATAAAATAATCCTTGGAGAGGATGGGACTAAGTATCCCTACCAATGGATTCTACTCTAAGTGCCCAGGTTACCTGGGTGCAATTACCAGCCCCATCACGAACCAATTATAATCATATGTGCCTGCCTTTCCAGAACATAGAGCCGACCTCAAAGAGTTGTCATGATACACACAACAATATGTCCCAGTATTAGCAAAACATCCAACACATAGTAAACACTCTGTAGTAGTGATTATTCTCACAAGGCCTGCACTCCAGAACTGCACAGCGGTGTCTTGCAGGAGCTCTCACAGTACCATTTTCAAAATGTTTAACAGTCTTTTTTTATAATAACTTGAAACAAAAATAGACATGGTATGAACAATTGCATGCGAACAAGTTAGACAATCTAGGTAAAAAGGATAAATTCCTAGAATGATATAAACTACCAAAAATGACTCAAGAATAAGTAGAAAATCTGAATAAGCCAATAACAAGTAATGAGATTGAATTAGTAAAACACACACAAACCTGCTCAAAAAGGAAAGCTCAAGGACAGAGGGCTTCACTGCTGAATCCCAACAAACATTAAAAGAATTAACACCAAGAGTTAACAAACTCTTCCAAAAAAATAAAGATGGAAAACTATTTCTAACTTATTCTGAGGCCATTACCGCCCTGATGCCAACATCAGAGAAGGATGTCACAAGAAATGAAAATACACACCAATATTTCTTATGAATATAGATGCAAAAATCTTCATCAATATTCTAACAAGCCAAATCTAGCAGCATACAAAATGGATTATATACCGTGACCATGTGAAATTTATCCCAGGAACACAATGCTGGTTTAGCATCTGAAAAACAATCAATATAATATACAATATTAATATAATAAAGCGTAAAAACCACATCATCAACTTCAGAGACACAGAAAAAGAACTGGCAAAATCCAACAGCCTTTCATGATAAAACACTCAAAAAACTAGGAATAGAATGGAATTTCCTCCCCTACCTGATAATCTATAAAAACAAACAAACAAAAAACCCAACAACAACAGCAATAAAAACCCACAGCTAACATTATACATAATGGTGAAAGACAAAATGTTTTACCCCTAGGATCAGGAACAAGAGAAACATCAGCTTTCACTACTTCTGTTTCACTGAAGGTTCTAGCCATGGCAATTAGGCCAGAAAAAGAAATACAAGGTATCAAGATTGGAAAGGACCAAGGATCTCTACTCATAGATGATACAATCTTGTATATAGAAGATACTAAAGAATCCACCAATTAAAAAAGAAACTACTAAGACTAACAAAAGTGTTGGGCAACCTTGTTGGATACAAGTTAATATGTAAAACAAAATTGTGTTTCTGTATACTTAGCAATGAACAATCAGAAAAAGAAATTAAGAAAATAATTTTATTTATGGTAAGCATTAAAACAAAAAAATACTTGCAAATAAACTTAACAAAAAAGCACATGATTGTACACCGAAAATATCATTAAAAAATTAAAGAATACCTAAATATATGGAAAGACATTCATGAATTGGAAGAATTAATATTGTTAGACAGGAATACTCCCCAAGTGGATCTACAAATTCAACACAATCCTAATCAAAATCTTTTTTGCAGAAATTGGCAAGCTGATCCTAAAATTAACACAGAAATTCAAGGGACCCATAAGAGCCAAAACACTAAAATAATTTTTTTTTGAGACAGAGTCTCACTCTGTTGCCTGGGCTAGAGTGCCGTGGCATCAGCCTAGCTCACAGCAACCTCAAACTCCTGGGCTCAAGCGATCCTCCTGCCTCAGCCTCCCGAGTAGCTGGGACTGCAGGCATGTGCCACCATGCCTCGCTAATTCTTTTCTATAATATTTTTAGTTGTCCAGCTAATTTCTTTCTATATTTTTTGAGTAGAGATGGGGTATCGCTTTTGCTCATGCTAATCTCGAACTCCTGAGCTCAAACGATCCTCCCACCTCAGCCTCCCAGAGTGCTAGGATTACAGGCGTGAGTCACCAAGTGTGGCCCACGGAAACAATCTTGAAAAAAGAATAACAAAGTTGGAAGATTCATATGCTCTGATTTAAAAACTCATTACAAAGCAGCAGCAATCAAGACAGTGCTATACTGGCATAAGAACAGACATAGAGATTAATGGAATAGAATTGACAGTCCAGAAATAAACACATTTACCATAATTGATTTTCAAGAAGGATGCTAAAACTATTCAATAGAGGAAAAAAATAATCTTTCAACAAGTGGTACTGGGTCAACTGGATATCCACGCATAAAAGAATAAAGTTGAACCCCTACTTCATACCATACACAAAAATTAACTCAAAATCAATCACAGAAATAAATATAACACATAAAACTATATCCTGAGATATGAAAAAAATTACAAGCAACAAAATAAAAAGTATATTGACTTCATCGAAATTAATTTTTTGTGCTTCAAAGGACACCATCAAGAAAGTTAAAAGACAATGCAGAATGAGATAAAATAGTTGCGAATCATGTATCTGATAGGGTCTAGTATACAGAATATATAAAGAACTCTTACAATTCAACAATAAAAAGACAATCTAATTTAAAAAAGGACAAGTGATTTGCATAGGCATTTCTCTAAATAAGATATACAAATGGGCAGTAAGTACATGAAAAGATATTCAACATCATTTTTCATTTGGGAAATGCAAATCAAAAGCCCAATGAGATACCACATCACACCCACTAGAGTGGTCAAAACCAAAACGACACATAACAAGAGTTGGTGATGATGCAGAGAAATTAGAGCCCTCATATATTGCTTGTGGGATTGTCACACAGGGCAGCCACTTTGCAAAACAGGTTTGTAGTTCTTCAAAATGTTTAACAAAGAGTTACCATATGACTCAGCAACTCCACTGTTGGGTATCCACTCGAGAAATAAAAACATATGTTCACACAAAAACTTGTAAACTTGTACATGAATGTTTGCAGCGGCATTATTTGTAACAGCCAAAAAGTGGAAACAACCCAAATGCCATCAACTATTGAATGGACAAGCAAAATGTGGTATATCCATACATTAAAATACTATTCAGCTATAATGAAGAACTGATACATGCTACAACAAGGATGCGCCTTGAAAAAACTTATGCTCAATGAAAGAACAAACATAAAAGGCCACATGGTATATGTTCCTATTTACATGGAATGCCCAAGAGTAGGAAAACCCATATAGACAGAAAGTAGATTAACGGTTGCCAAGAGCCTAGGAGAAGGAATAATGGGAAGTGACAGCTAATTGATACAAATCCCCTTTTCTGGGTGATGAAAAGGTTCTAAAATTAGATTGTGGTGATTATTGCATAATTCTGTGGATACAGATTACGAAAATACACTGAATTGTATACCTTAAAAGGGAGGATTTTATGGTATGTAAATTATGTCTCAGTAAAGCTGATAGATCTACAAGTGGGTACACTACTTTTTACCCCAGTTTTTCTGTTTGAAAAATGGCAATGGATTTGCATATTTTCTGAAACAATATTAGGTCACATTCTGACATGAGAGTTTTCTGCTTTTTAATTTATTTACATGAAAAAGTCTACACATTCAGTAGGTCATTTTTCAAATCATCTGTTGGGAAAGTGTTACAATGACATGAAATTGGAGCCATCACAGAAAATCCTAGGGGTATGGCCTCATATAAATCAGACATCAGTTCACATCAAATATACATATTTCACTGGTCAAAAAACACACCCTAATTTCTAGACTCTAGTCATGATGAGTTAACGGGAAATTATGACTACCAACAGGCTTTTATGCAGGAAAATAAACATCACCTATTTTCTACTCTGAGAGTATGAACATTTAACAAGCACAAACGCTAACAAATATGCATCAAATAATGCAAGAAATAGATCTTGTCTTGATAATGGGTGTCTCTTATAAGATATTAGTAATATAATCGGTACTCCATAAACATTTGTTGTTGAAAATGTGGATTTTTCTCCCATTAAACCCTAGCTCTTCCTTTTTGTTCATCTTTCTTTTGTCCACTTTCTCCTGTGATTACACTTTTTATAGGATCCTCGTCTCTTTGATACCCTTCCCTCCACTCCTTTTGTGCTTCCTTCTCCTTTCTCTACCACCACTCTCCCTTTTACCTCCTTTTTTCTCCCCTTTCTTACCCTCACCCCCACATCTGATTAATAGTTAAATCCTTTTCATTCCTCTTTTAAATCTATCTCCTTTTCCCCATTCCCATTCCCACCACCCCACATCAAACCACCATCATCCTTAACTGCATTTCTAGAACAGCTCATGGGATGAAGAGCTGACCTTCGTGAAGCACTTGCTATGCAAAACTGTGCTTTCATTTAATCCTCACAGTAACTGTACAAGGTAGGTGTTTTCATTATTCTTTGCTTTTATTTTTTTATTTTTTTATTTCTTTTTTGAGACAGAGTCTCGCTTTGTTGCCCAGGCTAGAGTAAGTGCCGTGGTGTCAGCCTAGCTCACAGCAACCTCAAACTCCTGGGCTCAAGCAATCCTCCTGCCTCAGCCTCCCAAGTAGCTGGGACTACAGGCATTCGCCACCATGCCCGGCTAATTTTTTGTATATATATTAGTTGGCCAATTAATTTCTTTCTATTTATAGTAGAGATGGGGTCTCGCTCTTGCTCAGGCTGGTTTTGAACTCCTGACCTTGAGCGATCCGCCCGCCTCGGCCTCCCAGAGAGCTAGGATTACAGGCGTGAGCCACCGCGACCGGCCCTATTCTTTGCTTTTAAAATGAGGAAATCGAGATTCAAAGAGGCTAAGTCTCCAGTGCCTCGGTCCTGACACTTGAGTCTGTCGGATCCCAAGGGCTCCATTGTCACCCATCACACCATCCTGCCCCAAGCAATCCTTCATTGCCTTCCAGCGTAAAGAGTGGACTCTCCAACAATGTCCTGCCTGGTGATGTTTTCCTGAACCCTCCTGCCTTACTTTTTTTTTAAAGAACTTTATTATTTTTTTTCTTTTATTTTTTTCCAGCATTTATAGGGGTACAAATGTTAAGGTTACATATACTTCCCTTGTCCCCTTCCCCCTTGAGTCAAAGCACCAACTGGGGGATGGACACACTTGAAGCCTCCTGCCTTATTTATTGCCAATTCTTATGTCCTTCACACATCGTCTTAGCTGTCACCATCCTTGTGATGGATACCTCACCTGAAAAACAAGTTAGGAGACCCTCTCATGGCTTGCCATAGCCTTTATCCCCCTGGAAGGCTTTTGGAAGGCAAAACATTATATCTTCAGCAGTAAAATAGCAGACTCCACGGTCAGACCGCTGGGATTCAATTCTAGTTCTGCTGCTTATCAGGTATGTGAGCGTGTGCATACACTTTACCTCTTTGTGCCTCAGTTTCCTCATCTGTAAATCAGGGGAAATAATAGCACTACCATGTCCCTCACTGGTTCACTATGAAGTTTAAAGAAAATAAGCCATGTCAAGCAATTAGATATGGTATGCACCTATATATAGGTAAATATTTTCATTTTTACCTTCTGTCTTTTATCCTTTTTCATTTCTCTCTTCTTTTCCTGCAAACTTTCACTTCCCCTTTAGAAACTTAATGATATTAAGGTGATTTCCTTACATTTGTAAAATATGTCATCCTTTTCACAATTCTTCTTCCTCAAAGCAATTCTGTGAAGTAGGCAGGACAAATTATTTTATAGGGAGATCGGATGTCTTTGCGTGGCACACAACTGCAGCGGGCCAGTTGTGACAAACAGGTGATGAGTCGTGTGAGCAACGGCAATGGAAGACGCATAGCAGGACGGCCCCTGTGGCTGTGGGAAAATCATCAGCTGCAAAGTCCTCTTAGGTCACTCATTCACTTCTCTGAACCTCATGTTCCCCATCTATAAAATGGGAATAACGACACACACTTGGCAAGAGGGTAGTGAGGATTAAATGAGATAATACATATGACGCATGTGTTCAGTGGCAGGAACATACTAAACACTCAGTAAAGCAACAGGACCGCAAAGGACAACATCACTAAGCCGGTCAGAGGCAAGGCCAGCACACACCCAGCTCAGACCATGTGCTCCCACCATGCCCGCCTGCCTTCCCGTCTGCACACAGACTGCTCGTGCTTTCAGCAGACTCGTCAGCCCATCCACAGATGTGTGCCCACGCCGCCCTCTGCCTCGGGCTGAAGAGAACAGGAGGGAAGGAGGGGAGAGGCGGGGACACAGAAGAGGAGACGCAACCCATGATGCAACCATGATGACAAGATTCCAGAACCTGAAGCTGCCCCATGGGTCCTGTCTCCCCGTGACCTAATGAAGAGGCGCCAGTGCTCCATGACTCTGATCCTACAACCAGCCTCACTTTTCTGGGGGAGGGGGGAAGGATGGTCTTTGCAAAATGAAAAAAGGCCCCTTTGCCTAATTTTTATTCTCAGTGCTCTCCCACTCTTCCAAACCAAAAGGCAAGACGGCCGCTATGCAACCCAAGTTCCGACTGATCAAACAGGAGAGCCAGATCGCGGGAGGAAGGCTGAGAGGGGTGAGGCAAGCAGAGGTGGCTGAACGCCCACCCTGAATATGGACACCCCCCCCCCCCAGAACGTGACCACCACAAGGCACCGGTGTTGATCCTCTCTGGGGGACGCGAATAAAGCCCAGCTCTGCAGCGGTAACGCGGAGGGGAGGCTCCGACAGCTACGGCCCGTCTTGGCAGGGCCGGCCACAGGGTGTGAGCGTCCCGTCATCAGATCTGCACGACATGGACCCAGCCCATTACATCAGCAAGAAATGCATCACTCAGGGAGCAACGAAGGCTGGCCCGCCAGGGTCATCGCAGCCCGCTCCCTGCACGAAGAGCCGTCGCCTCTCTGCTCTGCCATTCTTTCCAGACTCTGCATGGGACTTGCTGCTCCAGTGACCCACTATGTCTCAGGCACCACCTTGCTATTTCATTTTGTTAATCCATTTAATTCCCGCAACACCCCTTCAAGAACGCGATCGCATCCATATTTTCCTGGTGACTAGGTTGGGCTCCGAGAGATGAAGTCATTGACTGTGATCACACAGTGTTTGACAAAGTAAATGCAGGTCTGTCTGAAACCACAGCCCACGATTTTTTTTTTTTCACCAGACTACGTGGCCTCTAGACTAACTTCAGGGTCCCTCTCTTGACACAGCCCTTTCCTGCCTGCCTGCCTATACTTGAGATGATATAACTTCAGTAGTAGTGAAAGCCCTTTTTCAAGCTATCCCTATAAAGTTAAGTCCGACTTTACGTAAGTTTTAATTGCTCTTCAACGTGTCGAAAGCACCGCCCAAGCCTTGCACATGGCAATCTGTGAAGCTTGACCCCGGCTCTGCCCACCTCTCTTAGTAAACATACCAAGCCACGTTTGGAATATTTGCAATCACAATGAAGTTATCAGGCTCAAGTCAGTTCATATTTTCTCATCATCCCTCTCCCAATTCATTTATTCAACAAATATTTACTTAATGAGGACTATATTGTCAGGCATCTTGCTAGACCCTGCAAGATATATTAATGAAATAAGTTAAGCACAGTTTCATGCCTTGCCCCAAGACCCAAAACTGAGCCTGTCTCCAGCTCTTGGTTTCTGCTCTAGGTCTCTGTTCTAGTCATCAGACTAGTAACATGGCTTCCTCTTAAAGGGGCAATGGCCATGTGATGCTCTGCCAAGTCCCCTAGTCCTCTCTCTAGGCCTGGAGTCCTGTCCAATTGCAAGAAATCTGAGGGGACAACTGCCACCCACCCTGTGTCTTAGTCGCCTACCTATTGGGAAACACCAGCCCCTGATGTTGGCTTTCCGTTGCAAATCTCTCGACAGGGCTGTGACCAGTTACTGCCACAGGTGCCAGGCTAACCCTTCTCTCAAAAGGGCTAGACTGAGATTCTGTCCTGAGGCAGGGGACAGGCCCACTTCTAAGCCTGCCCACCACCAATCCCACCTATGCACGCGACCGCGTCATACCCAGCTGACTCCCAGGACAAGACAGAAACAGCCCCTTTGTTCCTCTGTCTGAAAGCCAGTCTTCTACAATTGTAAGCTTTTCTGCACGTATCTAATATACCCAAACACATCAGCGTAAAATCCAATCCCTGGCATTGTCCACTGTCAGATATGTTTAATTCATCTTTTTTTTTTTTTTTTTTTGACTTTTCGTGTAGCATCTTCTCAATTTAAAAACAAATGTTAAAATTATTTTGGCAGATCTCACAGTTTCTATGGGTCAGGAAAAAAATTGAAAAAATAAAAATTTATTTCAGCAGAAGACAGACAAAAACTACTTTCAGGTCCGCTATTCCCAGATCCACAATGTGTATCAACTCTCTGCCACATGCACGACACAGGGGAGGACCTTGTCCCTCTGCTTATTTGAGCAATCTGCTTTTCAGTATATACAGATTTTAGGTCCCTAAGATTAACAGGCCAGTCCAAAATCTAGCAAAGGTAAAATTTATAGTCTTAGTTGCTATGGTTTGAATATCCTCTTCCAAAACTCATGTTGAAATTTCACCACCACTGTGGCAGCACTAAGAGGTGGGACCTTTAAGAGGTGATTAGATCATGAGGCTTCACCCTCACACATGGATTAGTACTGCTATTGTAAGAGTGGGTTAGTTATTCTGGGAGTGGGTTCCTGATAAAAGGGTGAGTTCGGTCCCCATTTTCTCTCTGTCTCACATACTCTCACCCTTCCTTGCCAGGGGATACCTTCTGCTATGTTATGATGCTTTGAGAAGGTCCTCACCAGATACTGGCACCATGCTCTTGGACTTCCCAGCCTCAGAACCATCAGCCAATTAAATCTCTTTTCTTTATAAATTACTCAGTCTGTAATATTCTGTGATAGCAGCAGGAGGAAGGACTAAGACATTAAGGAAAGCTTTAAAGGCGTAAAAAGCTACATATATTCTTGTTCTGACTGTAGCCACATAAGAAGGGGGAGTGCTCAGGCACAGTTCTGCAAAGGGAGGGGGAGAATAAAATAGGCGAGGTTCGTCTGTGAGCAAAATGGCACATCTAACACCCATATTTGAGGAAGACCTGCTTACCTGCCCCTGTGCTAAAGAGACATGATCTTTAAAGAGGTTTTTTTCAGTTTCCTAAGAATTCCCCAAAGACCTTGGAACTACACCACCATTTAGGGCCCTTCTGGAGAGAATTATTGTGCAGCCAAAAGGGTCTTTAAAAGTAGCCTCTCAGCCAGGAGGCTAGTGCCCCCATTAGCAGGCAGTCTATCCCAGTGAAGCCCCCTCAGCCAAGGACCACCGTCACATGGCCACCAATGGCCAATCCATGCCCCTGAGCCAGCACACCCAAAACAGCACAAGAGACGTTTGTTTTCCGAGAGCAAAGGAAACAAACCAGGAGACAATTCTCCAATGACTGAACGCTCACAACCAGCAAATGTCTGCTGGAAATTTATATGCTGCGAGTGTAAAAGCAGTGAAATTCGATAATCTCAAAGCCACAGATTTGTAACTTGCACTTATGTAAATATTTATGGATTCTTTGGAGGGAAAAATCAATCCTCTCAGCCATTCTCTTTAGTCCATGCTTCAGAGGGAACTTTTTTTTTTTTTCTCTCAAGATGAGGATGTAAACTGTAGCTATCGCTTAGGAAAATTAAGTCAGCAGCCTGCCTAAGAATGATCTAAAGTCCATTTATGATTTCAGGCTGAAAAATTATGTCACGTTCTCTTCCCCGATACCAGTGAGAGCATAGAGAAAATGTAAATGTGGTGGTCCCCTCCGTGGCCTAGCCTCGGTGGCACTGAGGAAGACAAAAGGCGACCAAATCCGTGACACTTTTTACATATAAGAAAAGAAATGAAGGTGTCCGTCTATCACCCATCATGATGTCATTACCGAGGAGCAAAATGCATGTGGTTGCCACCAGTATCCAAGGGTGTGTGACACAAGCACTTGTCTCAGCCAGAGCAATGACAATAGCCAGTTAGTAATCGCCACCTGCTCTCTCACCTCTCTAATCTCTCCTTTAATCGCCCCTAGGAAAATCTTCCTAAAATATTGGTTTTCCCATGTTTCACTCCCACCCCTACCTGAAGCATCAAAGCCCCAAAGTGTAGTCTCCACTTCTTAGTGGGACAGTCGAGGTACCTTGTTGTCCAGCTTCCACTTTCATCCCCTGCCAGGCTCGAGATGCATAATCCTACATATCTGCCATCCTGAATTTCTTGCCACTACCTAAGCCTACCTACCACGCACTTTTAGCATTTAATTTACAAATAGCACTTTTCCCTATGTTAGTCAGTAGCACTCTTTCTCCCTTCTACGTTTGTTAAAACCTTGTTCTACTTAAAGGCTTGGTTCAAATGCCACCATGAGGAAATTTCTGACCTACCCACCCCCACCCCTGTTCCACTCCCAGATCATAATGAACTGCTGTTTGCCTGACTCCACCAACAGGTAGGTAGCAAGCTCCCTCCATCTGTCCGTCTCCACAGCTCCTGGAGTTCAGCCTGAACGGGTCCCCACAGTAAGCATCTCAAAATGTTGTGTGGGGATTGACATACACCTACTGATAAAAATGGAACTGATGACCTGAAGCTAGTGCCACATGTGGCTTTACCCCCATCTTACTGCTTTTGTTGAATGCTATGTTAGGAACTTCCATTCCTTATTTGACTAGAAGAACTGAGGTTGGTGGAGGTCCTGTCTTAATGCACGTTAGGGAGGCGCTCAGACCCCACTCTGCACAGTTACAGAGGAAGCTCCATCCGAGGACAAGAGAGGTGGTGTGCTGAGGCCACGGTGAGCTCACCACTTCAGTATCCATGCGGAAGTATCCTCTGCCCTCCATGGCCCACCAGCCACGGGTCAAAACACATCCCATTAAATAGGCCAGATCTTCCAAGTGATGAAGACACTGTTCAAAGTGGCACATCAACTCACTTGCATTTTAAAACAGCATTTGCATACTGGCATCTTGGTCTTTTAGGAAGGAATTTGATGTGCTTAATAGCATCCTTAGGAATAACATTCAGTCCATTTGGACCTGGGGCCCTGGGACAAAGCCAGGCCTTAGCTCCAACACCTGCATTCACTGACAAACAAGCATCAGGGAAATAAGCTGAGGGCAGGGCCACAGGTAGATCTATCGTGACATAAGCTGGCCGTGAGGATCGGGTAGGGTGGTCACAGATGCTGCGAGGTGGCTCCAGGGGGCAATTTGGCCAACACAGATGAGGAGGTAAACTCTGGGAAAATGTCCTGGGAGAACACGCCGAGGAAAGGCATCAGGATGGCAGCCGGGAGTCAGATGCTGGCCCCCTGTCCTCACAGGTGCCTCTGCTGCCCACATCCAGGCCATCTGATGCCCCAGTAGGAACAGCTGGGCCATTTTAACCACAACTACCACAGCTGTGGCTGGGAGGGCGTGCTGGACGCCCACGTTAGGAAAGGGGTTCCAAGGAAACTTCCACAGGAATGAGAATTGGAAGAGAGTCTCTTTCAGGTAACACCTAGCCTGGACCAGAGCCTCTCCCAGCAAAAAAAAGTTTATAAAATCCCTCAGACCTTCACAAGACAAAAAAGGCAGCATTTTAACTTACAGAGATTTTCTTTTGTTTTACTCCAATGGCATTGGAGGTGACTTGTGGCTCTAGCGATTTCGTGGGTGATGTTGACGGAGCACCAGAAATATCTAGAGCAGTAGCTCACGGGCACTGGGAAAATCACTGGGGTGCTTCATTTTAGGTTTTACCGTAATTGGAGGGGCGCTATGGGCATTTGGTGGCAGGGTGGGAGGCGGTCAGAGATGCCAATCATCTTGTCATAGACAAGACACTCCTATTCAACGGAAACTCGACCTGCACCCACACACCCAACTCTCCAGTGCCATTCATGTAGAGGAAAGATGTACTTAAAATTATATGAGACACTAATCAGTTTTTTTTGTATAAACTAAATGCATTTTTGAATGATTTTAACATATGCTGAAATTTTCAGAACTGCAATCTGGAAATTTAGAGAAGATTGTATTTGGTTTAATTTGGAACTTTCCCAAGAGTTATTCACCATTTGGAAAAATCACAGTTTCCAACCCAAGGCACCCATGTCATGCTGCGCATTCTTAGCTACCAAATTCCAGTATCCCTGGGGTGATCCTCAACTGGGGAGCAAGAATGTGACCGTCGGTTAAGTCTTCTAACATAGCAGGGTCTGGCGTTTGTATATTGAAATACTGTGCTGGTTTCTCCATTTGCCCCACCCCACCTGGTCCACTCTCTGCCTTTCTCTGTCCTACCCTCTGTGTCTGGAGGCAGAGCTCTGTGGGCTGAGTCCCCGGGCTCACTGCCCTCAGGCTCCATTCAGACAAAGAGAGGCAGCTGTAGGAGATCCAAGGAAGAGGGGAGAGAGAGGCTGGGGTATTCATTCCCTGTTGCCTTCCTTCCTCCTTGTTTCCCTTCTCTCTTCCAAACCCAGCTCTCATGCGGCTCTGGGAACACCATTCCCTGCTCCTGCAGGCCTTGGGGTGGTAACAGCTGCCAGCTGTTCCTAGTCACAGGGCCATCCTTGGTTGGTTCCCTAACCTCTGCCCTAGCCTTCATTCAAGTCTTTTTGGTTAAACTCTTTTTGCTGTGACATCTGCTTCCTGCCAGGACTCTGGCTGATATAAATACATATTATTTTATTAAAATTACATTTCTTTCATTTCTTTATTATATTACATTTAAGGGGTTTTTGTAATCATGTGTCCAAGGTGGGTTTTTTAATCCATAAAATTCACTGCAGCACTATGGGAGGCCAAGGGGAAGGATCACTTGAGCCCAGGAGTCTGAGGCTGCAGTGAGCTAGGATGATGCCACTGCACTCCAGCCTGGGTGACAGAGCAAGACTTTGTCTCGAAAAAAAAAATTAATTGCAAAATTGTAAATGGTTTATCATAAAATACTTGTCATAAAAAAGGATTATTTAAACCTGATAGGGCTAGAGATCATGAAGACATGGTGTGGAGAAACACAACATGCTTCATGCAAAGAGCTGGGATTTCATGGTGATGGTAACGTCCAGGATAGAAAGAAATCACCCCAGTCTGGGACGGGCTGGAGTGGGTTGGAAGTGAACCAACAATGATGCAGAAAAGCAGAGAGTCAGGACAGAGACCTATTTCCCTTGCTAAGAAAAACTGGCAGCTAACGCCAGAACCACGCAGCAGCGACACCTTCATACAGCTTGCATTGCTATAAATATGCATATGTTACATGTGTACGTACTTTCAAATACATTATCTGTTTGGGAAACCCTCTGGAGCTTATTCAAGAATTTGAGTTCAGGGATCCTGAAGAACCCATTATCTACTCTTGCAGATGAATTGCATGTAAAGCAACACATATTTACACTCAAGTTCCCAGGACCCACCAGAATGGAAAGACCAGTTAGCAAGCTCTCTAGAGCAGGGGTCCTCAAACTTTTTAAACAGGGGGCCAGTTCACTGTCCCTCAGACCCTTGGATGGCTCTTGGAGAGTGCGGCGCACATTCCACACATGCGCACTGTGGGTCCGGGAGGAGTCGGCTGCTAAGCAGGACAGGCAGCGGTGGCAAAAACACCCGGCCGGCAGGATAAATGTCCTCGGTGGACTGCATGTGGCCCAAGAGCTGTAGTTTGAGTACGCCTGCTCTAGAGAGTGACTCCCATGTACGGATGCTCCTGTAGGACTACCATACTTCAGTGCACATACAATCTTGAGCTCCCTTGTCCCACCTCCACTGTATATGCACAGCCCAATGTGCTTGCATGTGCACACACACACACACACCATGCAACCTCTAGGCAGATTCGGAACTCACTGTTTTTAGGCTATAGCCCCACAAACCAGCTTCATCCCATACTAATTTTCCAGAAAAAAGCACATATATGTACATACACACACACACACACACACACACACACATTTTGGCAAAAGGACAGAAGGGCATTCCAGAAAAGCGGCTAGAATCCAGACTCATTGTAAAAGAACGGAATAGCCTGAGCCTTACTTATTTATGCCCAAACCACAGACTTACAGAAAGGCTAACACAGCTGGTGTAACTTTAGGTCTCAGGCATGTTAGATGGCAGCCACAATACAGAATATCTACTTTCCAATAAGGTTACTGTAATGAATGCACAGACTAAGGGGTTCCTCCAGGAGGGGATTACTGAGCAGGGACCCTCCCTCCCAATCATAATTGTACTTTTGCTTCCCTTTGTGCACCCACAGTCCCTCCCCCCACCCCACTCCATACACACAGGCCACAGACCCCTGTCAAGTTTTCCAGACCTCAGCCAGTGCTAGGGTATATGTGAAGCACATCAGAAAAATCAATGACGATTTTTGGCCAAATCACCTTGACTAGAGGCACAAAGAGCTGGGTTCTCCTTTACAGACCTGGGATTCCTTCTAGACCTGCAAATGGTGTATACTCATCACATAGCAGGGGTTCCTCTGCCCAAGGCTTTTTCTGTTGGTTTTTTTTTTAATTAAAAAAAAAAATTTTTTTGAGATAGAGTCTTTTCCTGTTTCCCTGGATAGAGTTCAGTGGTGTCAGCATAGTTCACTGCAACTTCAAACTTCTGGGCTCGATCCTCCTGTCTCAGTCTCCTGAGTAGCTGGGATGATAGGCATGCACCATGCTGTCTGGCTAATTTTTCTATTAATATTTTATGTAGAGACAGGGTCTCACTCTTGCTCAGGCTGATATGGAACTCCTGGCCTCAAGTGATCCTCCCACCTAAGAGCTGGTATTACAGGCATAAGCTATGATGCCTGGCCTTCCCCCAGGTTTATAAGGCCATAAGGATATGCATCTACTTCATCATCCAGGACTCCAAACACCACATCACACTAGAAAGAAAATTACTATTTGAAAAAGACATTAATTGCAGAGAGTATACATTATAACCCATTTTCTACAGTTTGCCAAGACTTGAGACACATCTAAAGAGCCAGTGTTTCTTTCTTGCCACCCTGTTTCCCTTCTCCCATCCAAGATCCACAAACAGAGAGAAGGGCTGCAAAGCTGTGACAAGGTAGAGGCTAGAGCCAAGAGGGTTCAGCTCCCATGGCAATCCATTGTCTGGGGAAATTAGGGTGTAACATCAACCGTTTGAGTTGCTGCGACAACTCCTTTCTAAATCTATGTTGGGCATTTCCTAATTGCATAGTATCCTCAGCATGAGAAATTGCAAGCTTGGTGAATTATCTATTTCAATATTTCACATAACATACAAGTCAAGTATCAGAATGGCAGTTTAGAACAGCAAGTATCACTTTCGAACTGGGATAATTTTTGAGATTTTCTAGCCTCTTCCTTCACTAGCTGTTTCTCATGATGTATTATGTAAAAGCCTTCAGATACCCACTAATTGATTTAAAACCCAGCTAGGCATGTTATAAATACCCTTGGGCTTTTTATTATCTTGGTCCAACAGAAAGCATCAGAATCATTATCATCAATCGCAACAGGATCCATCAAACAAACAGCATCTATTATACTGACATTCTCCTTTGTGAAGAAAAAACCAAAAATAAATAAATAAAGACAATTAAAACTCATCAGCAATATCAATTGATTCTTCAAAATAACAGCTTCTCTTAATATTGCAGAGAACATATGATTTTATTCCAGTGGTCCAAAGGAAGTCCAAAGATTCAATCTCTCCATTAATTGAGCTCACCTCCCAGACTAGATCTTCACATTCTGACGATTCCTAAGGCTACAAAAACTCAGTGGTATTTGACTCTATTTCACTGTGAAGTGAAGAATGGCAGGGAGATAGGAGAAAGAGGTAAGTTTGACAGTGACCTTTTTAGGAGAAATTGACAGAGTCATTAACCTTGGTCAAACGATTTTAAGCAACCAGTGAAGTTTCTAAAAAGGTAATCAATTTGCCTTTGATATTAAGAGTATTCTTCTTTGAGAGGCCCTCAAGTTATGACATTAGGTCCTCCAGAGAAAGATCCTAAAAGAGAAAGGTTTGGCCAAGCAGCAAACAAAAGTTGCATAGTCACAATATATAAAAGCAATGTATTGGTTTTCAACTGTGGGAGTCAACCAAAAGCACAGAAGGCATAGCTGTGGTTGCAAGACAAGATGTAAAGCTAAGTCACCTGGAAGTCTGTGAAGGAAACTATGGAGCTTACGAAAGGTGGAAGGTGAAAGGGACTAGGGTCAGGAAAGGATTCTGAGAGGGCTCGGAGCTCTAGTTTAAGCAACGCAATTGAAAGCTGATGGGACTCCAAGGAAAGGCTTAAGTGTGGAACCAATAGAAAAAGACAAAGCAGTAATGGAACATAACAGAAGGCAGGGTGGAGGAGAAACAAGGCAACTAAGCCCAATCCCCATCTTTCAAAGCAGAGGCTTAAGAGATGTTATAAGGGCCCTGCGTGGTGGCTCATGCCTGTAATCCTAGCACTCTGGGAGGCGGAGGTGAGAGAATGGCTCGAGGTCAGGAGTTCGAGACCAGCTCTGAGCAAAAGCCAGACCCTGTCTCTACTAAAAATATAAAGACATTAGCAAGACAACTAAAATTATATAGAAAAAATTAACTGGGCTTGGTGGCACATGCCTATAGTCCCAGCTGCTCGGGAGGCTGAGCTGGTAGAATCATTTGAGCCCAGGAGTTTGAGGTTGCTGTGAGCGAGGCTGATGCCACAGCACTCTAACCTGGGCAACAGAGTGAGACTCTGTCTCAAAAAAAAAAAAAGGAGAGAGATGTTATAAAAAGGTAATAAATTAATAAAGAAACAGACATAATCATATTATTTAGAGTTTAGCAGTAACTTCCAGAAAAGGCAAAAACAGCAGTTGAGAAGAGATCACCTCTGGTGCGTGGTCAGGGGAAATGATGATTTTTCAATTGAGTTCTTCTGTGGATGATTTACTTTGCTTCCATAGGCACATTTTACAAGAAAGAGGAGAAGGGGAGGAGCAGAAGCAACGTGGCCTAAATGAAGAGCAGGCAAATGCCATCTGAAAGAGGCAGGAGGGGTTGGTAATGTTGAGGAACTGATTAAGAAGCCAGATTTTCATTTCCACCTCAGTCGAGGCTGGTGTGTGAACAGAGAATAACAGAAAGTCTCGAAGAAGTCACAAGGCCTGCATCGCCACCTTGGCTCTGCTCCCAGCCGTGTGACCGGGGAGCAAGTCACTTAACCCCTCTGGGCCTCAGTTTCCACTTTTGTAAAATGAAAGTTTAGACTAAGTCATCTCTAACACCACCTGGTCCCAGGGCCAATGTTCCTGGGTTTACACTCAAATCCCGAAAACCTCACTGGCTCATCAATTCCCCTTCCTGTGATTCAATCAGCTCCTGCAGACACTAAAAGATTCAGAGCTCATATGTTCTGGAAGTCATAGTTGGTGACCAGCCAAGCCACCTAAAGAATTGAGGAGATTAAAGACTTGCTTCAATATCTGAAAACTACTCCAGAGAACACACGAAGAAAGTGATAAAATCCAACAGCCAAACCCACCAGCTCCGTATCACTAACGCTAAAGGTTCTGGGGCCCAGAAGAAAACTGTGGAGCTCAGAGAACCAAGAGCCTAGGTATCTTGTCACATCCCAAACAAAATCTGAGCATCCAATACTAGATTAAACAGATCTAGGAAAAGTTCGAAGCAATAAAAAAAAAATAAAACCACACATACACCCCCAAAAAAGTGCTCCTGATAGCTAAAGTGGTTTCTTTCTGTTTCTTGTCCCTTTCTTTAGTAGATTTTAATCTTTATAAATATCTGCTCCAAACCAAAGGAGGAAGCCAGTGGGAAGAAGGGAAAGCCGGAGGTTCACCTGAGATTGGCTGTCAATGTGGGACAGTTGTATAATCTGAAGCCACGTTTTGGGGATGCCAGGTAGAACAAAAGACACTTGAGTCATCAGGCTTTTTAACTTGCTCTCCCAGCTGTCCCTACCACCCCTCCACCACACACAAACCCACACCACCCACTCTCCTCCCCTAGCAGGAACAAGTGCGGGTCCACGTCCAGGCGACATGCTGAGCGAACGTGCCTGGGCCCTGCCTTCTCTCCGCCCAAGAGATCACTGGTTAAGGATCACTGAGGTTGGGCTCGATTGAAGTGAATGGCTACATTAAGGCACTAATGCCCTAAGACACTGAATGAGTTGGTCCAAATTTCTCCCCTTCGTAGGTTTGCAGCATCCAAAAGAACAAACGTCTTTAAAGTTTAAACCTCCAAAGTTACACATTCTCTGGAAAAGCTTATCTTCATTTTGGGGCATCAACTGCAGTGGAACACACCTCCATAACCTGTGGGATGTGAATTGGAAGACTTTTCAAAGAAGGATTATGAAAAATAGAACTGTCATTTGTTGGGCATTTACTGTTTACCGTATTTCAAAAAACAGGTGTGCACCAGGCATTGGCTCATGTAAGTACAGTAGTAACAATTGCTAACACTCATGGAGTGCCTTCCAAGCCCTGTGCTACATACATTATCTTATTTAGTTCTCAGAAGAACTCTAGAAGGTGGGGGGTGGTGTCATGATCTCTACCTTCCAGATGAGAGGTTAGGTGAGTCACCCACCCAAGGTCACAGAGCAAGGACTAAAGTCAAGAGCCAAGCCCAGCCAAGAAGGTCCCAGTATCTGGCCCCAGTGGGAGTAAGAAATGGTCTTGCCTTAGAGGTGCTCCTGGTCCAGTAGAGGAGCTACTTCAACACATGCTATCTGGCACACAGTAGATTCTCAATAAATGACTTTATCTAACTCCAACAGCACCCTTACGAAGTGGGTAAGACAACTGCTATTTTTGGATAAAGGAGCAAGCTCACGGATGTCACCCAACTATTAAAAGGCAGAGCCAGGACAGAAACCCAAACTGTCTAGTTCTTTCGTGCTCTCTGCTCTCAGAGAGAAGGGTGATGAAGACTTCACACCCGAGCAGATGAGGAACATTTGGTTCATATTTTCACTGGTGTCATATTTTGGGAGCTGCCAGCAGCCACATCACCCTGCCAAGTTAGTTCCAAATGCTCCAGCTTGTGTACAGCTTCCGGGAGCTGGGGGGGAGGGGAAACCCAAAACAAACAGACCAACCAAAAACAACAACAAGGAAACTGTGGGCAGAACCATCAAAAGGAACAGAGTGGGAGGGAAAGACAGTCTGCCCTGAAGATTCTTCTGGAGCCACATGTGTTTGTGGGTTCCTTGTATAGTTGACTGGGGGAAAGGTCCCCTGGCCGCTCCAGGGCCATCCTCCAGGGAAAAGGGACAGACCAGGTAATTATGAAAGTAACACTTCACACGTTGTTTCTTGGGCTTTTGTTCAGTTTGATTTGTTGAGGCTGTTTTGCCGGGAACAGGCCTTGGCTACCCCTAGCAAAGCCATGGTCATTCCTCAACTCTCTCAGGTATACTGGGAGAACACTGGCTCCTGGGCCCACTTTAACTCTTAAATAAAACCCTGATCCTAGGATTCTTATTATCTTCCTCTCCTTGATGCTGCTGTTAAGGCCCACAAAGTAATTTCTTATTTCTGCAGCCTGGTCTAGCCCCAAATAGGCCAGGCCTATCTGAAGAGAAAATCCATTTGCAAGGTGAATGGCTCTCAAATCACCTAGAATCTTCTGCTTTGGAGGAGGCTGGCTGTATCAAAAACAGCGTATTACAAACTTTATTTCTTGTTTAATGTTTAAGATTAGGAAGCAGCCCTTGACCGGTACGGCCCCACCAGGAGGAGTCACATTCCCACTCTGCTGTGGTTTGGGGTGACAGAGTTCTCCCTACAATTCTTTCCTTCAAATTCTTCACTAATTAGATTTTCTCTGGCTTCGGGAGGGGTTGAAATGAGCTCAGAAAACAAGGCCAATAGCTTCAGGTGCTGAGGGGGCAGGCCAGGAGGAGAGAAGTTCTCACCACGCTACGCTAATCCATGATTAATGGCAGAGCTAAACAAACAACAAGCTGTGCATCTTTCCTTCATTTCTTTAAGGTACAGCTTCTCCTCTGAGAGGGGCCAGGGGAAGGATCTTTCCTCTGCAGTGACTTGTTTGAAAGGGGCCATGTTTGCCCGGCTCAGTTTCACTCTGTTTCCTCACCAGAGTCCAAAGCCAGCTGTTCTAGCCACCAACCCTCTTCATTATTCCATGGCTGCCTTTATTATTTTCCCAGGAAAATTGGCAAACTAGCTCCCTCAGGTGGGCCTTTGTTGAGAGAGGCGAGAATGTGTGGCCCGGGAGTTCCTCTCTGTGGAGTGCAAGAGACCTCTTTGTTTGGAAAAGACGGTCCTAGTCTTATTACTGCCAAGACCTTCTTCTTCTCCCCAGATTCCAACTTCATAATCATTCACTATTTTATGATATATTGACTCAGGGGACTCCCACAGATAGCATAGTCACTACCAAAATCTTCACAAAATCATTTAATGGTTTGTACCATCATCCAAACATGAAATAGCACTGATTAAATTCACACAGGGGTAACTAGGGAAAAAAAGAATCTTCTGGATTTTGTACAGACACCAGATTATGGTTACACCACGTTACAACACCAAATTCATGTTTAATCAAACTTTCAAATCACCTAGCACCATTGTCTTCCCTGTGCTGCTAAATACGACCTCAAAACACCATTCTGCCTTCCATCAGAACCTGCCAATTCCTCTCTCACACCTCCGGCAAATGCCCGGTGGCACTGGGACATCTGGGCTTGGTCAGGCTGCAGAGGGAGAACTTAATGGCGGGAGAAGCATTTGTTGCAAAGGGTCATGAGTATCTTAAGTGAATTACTATTTCATATAGTTAGCCATTAGGTGGGAGGCAAGATGAGACAGCAGCTGAGGAGGTGAGGTAGTAAATGGATAAGGGGACAAGTTAGTGTCTTAGGTCCCATCTTGACTCCCTTCTCCTCCGCTTTTTAGCTGTGTGACCTTAATGCATACAATGCTCAAGAAATATTTCTGGGATGAACGAGGGACTTTACCCTTCTCTAAGCCCAGTTTCCCTGTCCGTAAAATGGAGATAATAAGTGTTGGGAGACAATCCTCCATAATGGATCCTTCACCGTTGTGAATGTCTTAGAAGCAGAGGCACCAACAGCCTTCGTTCTGGAATCTTTTTTCAAGGATGTCTGTATGGCAAACAGTCTTAGAACACAGACTTGGCGCGACCCTCCGGAGCAGAGGGCAGGTTTGCTTGCCGTCCGGTGTCATAAAGACAACGACTCCCTCTGGAGCTAAGGGCAGGCAAGGTTGCTTACCACATGAAAAGAGAGTGGGATTTCTAAGCTCGAGGTTCCTCAGCCATAATGCAAACCCACTGCATGCTCAGCATCCACCTGGGCCACTCTGCATCACCCTCATAGGACCTGGGGACAAGGGGAAGTGATGTGAACATGAATAAAGCTGATGCAGCTTGCTAGCCGTGAGTAATAAAGACCTCTGCCTCTGACCCAGGAGTCTCGTATCTTCTGCCAGCATCCGCGAAACCAGCAGGCTAATGAGTGTGCAAGTAGGGTAAAATCTCAGCCCTTCCTAGTTCTTCACAGTAACAGTCTCTACCTTATAGAGTTCTTGTGAGGATTAAACGAGATAAAGCATATAGAGACCTCTATATGAGTCCAAAGGAGGTCTTCCCTCAATTAAAATTAACTTCTATTACTCTCTATATAATGAATGATCTTTCAATATGTATATATTTGAATGAATATTTTTATAGATACATTCACTCTAATTACTCAATGAGCGACTGTAATAGAAACTGTGACTAAATGATTTTAATGACATAGAGAGACTCAATTATGAATGATACTGACTCAAGATAAACTCTAATATTGAGTCACAACAGTAGAGTGATTAATAGAATTTTGACCTTATACTATACAACTTAGTGTGTAAAATCCATAAACGAAAATGCAAATCAAAACCACAAATAGATATCATCTCACCCCAGTTAGAATGGCTATCATCAAAAAGACAAAAAAATAACAAGTGCTGGCTAGGATATGGAGAAAAGGGAACTCTTCTACACTGTCCGTGGGAGTGTAAATTACATTATGGAAAATAGTATGGAGGTTTCTCAAAAAACTAAAAATAGAACTACCATACGATCCAGCAATCCCACTACTGGGTATTTAACCAAAGGAAAGGAAATCAGGGTAATAAAGGAATACCACCAGTACCCCCATGTTTATTGCAGCACTATTCATAATAGCCAAGATGTGGAATCAACCTGTGTTGATATTAGCAACTGAAAAGGGTGGGGGAAGAGAGGATGGGGAAAGAGGGGTTAGCAGATACAAAATTATGGCTAGATAGGAGGAATGAGTTCTGGTGTTCTGCAGCACTGTAGGGTGAATATGGTTAGCTACAATTTATTGTATATTTTCAGAAAGCTAGAAGAGAGAATTTTGAATGTTCACAACACAAAGGAATGATAAGTGTTTGAGGTGATGGATACGCTAATTGCCCTGATTGGATCATTATACTTTGTATATCACATTGTATCTTATAAGTATGTACAATTATTACATGTCAACTGAACATTTAAAAGGGAAAAAATTAAAGGTTCAAAAGTTTAAAAACCATGAAGGGTTTGATTTATATTCCAGCTCTTCCAGCCATAAACTATGAGACCTTGAGCAAATTACACACAGTTTTATCTTCTGAAATGTGGAAATTAAAAATATCTACCCATCACCTGGTACTGTAGGCATTAAACAAGACAGTAACTTGTAAAATGTCTAATATAGTGTCTGGCACATACCAAACCTTCACTAAAAGCTGAGTATTTATTATTTTATTCAAAGAACAAGAGCACCAAGAAAAGAGATGTGATGTTTTTAGTATTTTCCAAAGTACTTTTACTTTAGCTCTTTTAATCCTCCCAATAATTCTTGGAGGTAGGCAGAATAAATATTAGCCCAGCTTCACAGATGGGAAACTGAAGCTAAAGGAGGTTAAGTGGCTTTCCCAAGATCAAAGATCTCGCAAATGGCAGACATTTTATTTTTTAGGGTTTCTTGCCATGTGGACAGCCAGCAGAGATTATCAAAAGGTAAAGATCTCTCTGCTTTGGGTACCAGGGCTCACACATCACCAGGAGCTGGAGAATGCATTTGGCCCAGCGTGACAGCCTTATGGGCTTGCAGCTTTCAACCAAATGCAAACTTTTAGTGTGTGTGCATTTAGGTTTTGCCAAGAGTAGATGGCTTTCTATTTTTAAAAAGGAGGGGGAAAGCACATGGGAAGGTATTTAAATCCAGCACCAAAGTCCTCTTGGACATCAAATAGCTCTTAGAAAACAACATTTTGATGAGTTAAGTATAAATGAATCAAAACCATATGAACTAAATTTCCCTTAAAATACACAGGGGTCTAAAAATTAAGGAGAAAAATGCATTGATAAAATACATTTGGGATTTTATTGAAACCAAAACATTTACAAAAGCCATTACACATCCCAACACACCCAACCTCCATGTGCCCTCTTCTGATGATCATGGACAGTCTCCCCAGACCTCCCCAGTAACAGGCTGCCAAATATTTCCTTTCTTGCCAAAAAAAAAAAAAAAATCCAATGGACTCCAAGCCACCCCATGGCAAGGTTCAGATCCTGTCTTATGTGCAGTTGATAAAACACCTTCGACCTAAACGCTTCAAATTACAATTCTTCTGTATTTGGAACAATCAGCCTTGACCCCGTTGCTCTGTGCGCCCCATCACACTGAAGGCCAAATAACCAATTTCTCTGCCTAAATGGTTTTATAAGTGGCTATTAAATTAAGCTTCCAACTTGCAGTCCTAAAGCTAGTAAACTTTCAGGTTACTTTTCAAGCTTGTAAAATTAGCTAAAGATGAATATGAAAGCCCGGGCAGGAGCTGGCACAGGAGAGTGAGGCAGCAATATATCATGCCACTGTGGCTCCGCTGCAGCGGCTTCCAGCAAGCTGGAAATAAGCATGTGATATTAACTGAAGCCCTTAATTTAAGGAAACGGAATCGACCAACTAGTAATTAACAAATTATTCTTAAACAGGCCTCGCTTAAAAATTAAGTTGAACTACCATTTTTCTGTAACCCGTCAGGAAAACGCTGACTGGTACTTAAAGTAAACACAACTTAAGCAGATGGTGAGCTCTCTCAGGGCACCAAACCTATACTTAACTAAATCAGCGTTGTCGGACTCTTAGTGCTACATGGATACTCAGCAGAATTCGCGGGCATCTTTGCAAGATTTGGCAATGATCTACTGTCACGTGGAGATGACAACTGAGAGCTCTAAGTTTTCCTGTTGGAATGTTCTGCACCCCTGAGACAGGTAAAGTCTACTGGAAGGAAGTGTTTTGCAACTGATATCCCAGAAGCACGTCATAGAAGCAAGGATGATCCTGACCCATCTAAGCAGAAACGAGGGCTTCTGTGTGTTTTCATTCACTCATTCAGGAAATATCTACTCAGTGTTTACCAGCTGGGATGCATCGTGCTAGGCACTGGGCATACAAAGTTGCATGACATTCAAAATTGCTCACAAATCACACAGGTACAGAGAGAGAAATAATAATGCAACTTAATGAATTCTGTTACAAAGATGCTACAGAAAGCACTTTGAGAATCCTAAGAACAGAAGAGCTAACTCCATTTGAGGGATTTGAGAAGGCCTTCACCTTTGGAGGTACCATCTTAGGGCATAGGAAGTGTGGTAGAGAGGTTAAGAATATGGGTCCTGAGTGATAGGAGGCACAGGTTCAAATCCTGACTCCATCATTTGATTGGCTATATGACCTTGGGAAATCTACTTAACCTCTCTGGACCAGGTTCCTCCTCTGCAAACTGGGACTCATAATGGCAACCATCTCATTGTAAGGATTAAATGAATGCCTGGCACATAATAGATGATATTATCTTAACCAGAGATTATAAGAACTTATCCAACAAAAATTGAGCACAGAGGATATTCCAGTTAACAGAATAGCATGTGCAAAGGCAGAAGTTTATGAAAGGTCTGGTAGTTTGCGAGTATGATGAAAATTCAGGATAGCAGGGTCATAAAGTATATGTGGGAAGGAATCAGGTGTGGACACATCAAGCCAAGGAGGTTAGATTGTATCCCGTGACAGCAGAGACCTAGCAGAGGGCTGACATAGCCAGCTTTGGTTTTTCTGTTCATTCTGCCTGCAGTGCGGAGCCCGGGCTAGAGACAGTGGCTTAGGGTCTACTCGAGATATGAAGACAAAGCATCATGTGAAGGGTATGTTTTTGTTTTGTGGGTTTTTTGGTTTTTTGGATTTTTTGTTTGTTTGTTTAATCACAAGTAGATGTCTGTAGTCAAGGATGACAGAGCAAACATTGCTACTGTAGGTTGCTTACCAACGAAAATTGTGGGGCACAGCAAAGTGCAGCTATTCCAATCCTTACCCTGCCCTCCAAGTTTTGGGGGTATCTCTATTTGCCCCCTTCCTCCACCCCACAAAACGGTGGGGCTGTATTTCAAAACTTGCCATTGGGAGTCCATTTGTAACCGGGTCAGTTTTATTAGTTTTAATGGTGTTCACAAATCACAGAATGTTAGAAGTAAAAGAGAGTTTATGGCGACCACTAAATCCAGTTGCTCCCCAATTGGGGGGGTCTCTGGATTCCTAGGAAGTCTGTGAAAGTAATAACAGAGATCAGTTCTATTTTCAGTATTTCCAAAAGGTTAGCATATAAACATTTAGCCATTCACAAAATAAAAAGCTTCACATGCCAAGTAAAATGTCAACTTTCTTTACTGTTGTCTGCAACTATTTTGACTTAGTATGGTGACATCAGTCACCTCATGTTTATCACAATTTCTGATTGACAGTTATGAATGCCACTGATTTACAACAAAAATGAATGAATGAATTAATACTTATCAAGTAGGATAAAATCTTTCAATATAAAAGTAAAGAAAAACATAGAGGTCCTTTATGGTGTAAAGTTGGGGATCCCTGATCTCTAGTTCATCCTCAACACCCCTAACACCCCGCCTTTGACAGCATGTAGACTGAGCGTGTAGATTCTATCAGTGTTACGCAGTGATAGAGTCTACACCCTTGTTCCCATCTCACGCCTTGCCCATTTGTAGAGCTCAAAACACACTCTTCAGTTCAAATGTCTATTGCAAGTGAAAATACAAATCAGTATGTTTGAGGCTATTGACATGTTAAAGGAAACCCTGAGCTTTAGTTCTTAAGAAATGACTGAGTTAAGCAACATCTATTCTTGGATGGAATTCCATTACATAACAATAAATGTGTCTCTAGATTGTAAGATCTCTAGGCAAACTTCTTGTGCTTTGTCGCCTGTGTGCTCTATCCAGTAAACACTTAAGGCATAACATAAATGATACTTCACAATGCATCCCAACTACAAATGGTTCCTGAACAAAAGCCTTTTTGGATAACTGGAAAACATCATGTGGGGATGAATGACCAGTGTTTTGTAAATTCACCCTGAGCCTGAGAGTTATCAGATTTTAATCTTGCAAGTATCTCTATTTTCTTTTCTGTTCCAGACCACATTTAAGGCTATAATTCCAAAAAAAATCATACAAAGAATAGTGAAAATGCTAATTCCTTGAGTGACTGCATTTAAGAAGTGGGATTATATGACACTGTTTATAGTTAATAGGATTATACCTTTATCTTATCTATTTATTTATTTATTTTGAGACAGAGTCTCACTTTGTTGCCCATGCTAGAGTGCCGTGGCATCAGCTTAGCTCACAGCAACCTCAAACTCCTGGGCTCAAGTGATCCTACTGTCTTGGCCTACCGAGTAGCTGGGACTACAGGCATGCACCACCATCCCTGGCTAATTTTTTATATATATTTTTAGTTGGCCAATTAATTTCTTTCTATTTTTAGTAGAGATGGGGGTCTCGCTATTGCTCAGGCTGGTCTCGAACTCCTGACCTTGAGCGATCCACCCGGCTTGGCCTCCCAGAATGCTAGAATTACAAGTGTGAGCCACTGCTACCAGCTGGATTATATCTTTAAATGCAGTTATCAATGAGTATTAATAATAACAGCTATTACAGTTCCATAGTAGTTAGATTATAAAACAATTACACCTTAAGTTTCCTGTTGTTGGATGAAATGAGCTGTGCTTTTATTGTACTTCTTGAAATCAATGGTCACCAAAATTAGGTTTTTGTAGGCGCTCAGTAAAATATTGGGTAACAAATTGAGCTAACAAGTATCTTATACTGGCAGAAGGTGATGGAAGGAAGATCAACAGAACTAAGACTTCAGTGATATTTTTAACATATAGATAGCTTCTATATGTTAGAAGATAGCTTCATTCGAAGAAAATGGAATGGTGGTCTCTCTTGGCAAGCTTATCAAAATATGCACAAGGTGGAGTGGTCAGAGGTACAAGGAAAAGAGGCAACCATGACAGAGAGTGAATTCTGGCTCTGCCACTTAATAGCTACATGATCTTGGGTAAAACCTTCAGCTTCTCCGAACTTCAGTTTCCTCATCAGAATAGAGATAATAACACCTACTACCTAAAACAATGCAAGTATTTAACACAGTACCTGGCATATAGTAGGCATTGATCTAACTGGTTCATCTCTTTTCTCAACATGCACAACAGTAGTATCAAGTTCTTCACCACACCTTTCTCCCTGTAGGTTGGTCACCTTTCTCCCTGCAGGTTGGGAGAGTCCTCAACAGGTGGTCACCTTTCTCCCTGCAGGTTGGGAGAGTCCTTAACAGGTGGTCACCTTTCTCCCTGCAGGTTGGGAGAGTCCTTTCTGCTTCTCAGCTAAGTGGGACCTTACGAGGAAGAGCTGAGTTATCTGAGGGATGCAGCATCTGGTCAAAGTGGAGGCAAAATCATGACTGTATTGTGCCAAACCAAAGACCTTCTGATGCTTACTTTCCTTATAAACCTGGGGAAAGGACAGTTGGGGACAGTTCATCATTTGCCTCTAATGCAACCTTTAAGGTACCTCAAGAGCATGGTACACAATTCCATTTTTGGAATTTTATATGGCAGAATAAATGCAACCTGTTCCCCTAAAATCCATCATCTTGATAATACATCCTTAAATCTCAGAATCAAATACTGTGAAAGGTTGGGCTGGTCCCATTTATCAGAGGCAGCGATCAATCCAAGTAGAATCTTAGAGAATCTCAGAGTCTATACTTTGGAACCTAATCCTAAAATTAAACATTTGATTATTTCCTAGAAAAAGAAAATGCCATGGAAGCTCCACCTGGTTGGGGTAAAAATGGCAATTGCCATCTAATCACAGGTAAATAATTTGCCATCACATTTCTCAGAATCTTTGTACTTATTTAAGTACGTGCTTAAGATAAGTGCAATTCAGGTCTGAATGTTTTTAGGTCCTTTGCTCCCTCTCCAAACATCCATCTTCTTCAGATGTTCTTCCCACCCAACCAAAGAAATAATATGTAGATGAGTGATAAACTGGCCCCGTTCTGTGCCCACTGAACAGGGAAAACACTGGGGGCAAAGGAAACCACCCTCTGAGGTTTTCCAGCAAACACACAGAGAGGCCAACAGATTGTTTGTAGCTGGGGCTGAGGCCTCAGATATGTTTAAGAAACAACAGAAAACATGAGTGACGAAAGGCCATGTGCACAAAGGCACGCAACAAGCACGGGCTACTAAGACCTCTGCAGCTTGAGCTGCAAGGGCGAGAAGCATCGATTTTTACTGGATAGGGCATATCAGGTTACAGGAATGCACACATTTAATTTTTATGAGACTGAAGGCTCACAGAAACGAAACACACACACAAAAAAAAACCCTACTTTACGACACATTAATAAAGCCAGTGAAGAGCCACTTTAAAATAAAGCAAAGAGAAATGGCTTGAGGGTGTCATCAAAAGGTCTTTGAAAATAACGCATACTGCCACCAGCCACTCTGACATGTTCTGTGACACTTTTAGCCTCCTGGACAGAGATGTGAGACCCAGGTCACATATTGAAATCCTCTTATGTAAATATGTATACATGGTATGACTCACCCCTGTCCGGTTTCTATAAAGAATATTTTTCAGTTTCTATGTAAGTCCAAGAGTCACCGATCTTCCAGCTCTGAGGCAAGAAGAGCAAGCAAGCACTGGCAGAAATGTGGTTTCATACCAGAGCATCTTCTCCCAGCCAAATGTAATTTACAGCTGAGTGTTTGGTTCATCTGTCACAGGAGAATTACACAACCCCACCACTTACCCTGAAAATAAATATGCGCTCCTCATTCAGGTAAATGAGATCGTTTCAGAAATAAATTGACTCCACCACTAAAACTTGCCTTTTGCAAAGAAAATAAATGTTTGCAATGTTTCTCCTGATGAAGATGATGCAGCTGACTCTTACATTTAAGAGGCTGGTTATATGGCCCTCATCATGCGAAGGCCAGCCCAGGAGAAGCTAGGGGCCACTGGAGCCGGAAACATCTGATAATAAGTCTGCTAAATCAACCCTCGGCTCTTATCAGCATGCAAAATCTCCCAGGCAAAAATGGAGGAGAAAAGGTCAAAATGCACATCTCCACTGACAATCATACATCTGGAAATAAAACAACCCTGCAAAATGACACTGAATTTTTACTAGCCCACACAAAGCTTTTAACTACCCACCCCCTCCTAGGGAGTTCCCTTCAGTTGAGCTTCACAACAACCTTGTAAATTAGAGAAGGTATCATTTTCCAGTTTATAGATTGGGAAACTCAGGCGGCATATAGTTCCAGAAGTGTCCGGAACTCAGAGCTAGTTATAGGTTGAGTCAGGGGAAAAAAGCCAGGTAGCTTAAGTGATAATTCCAGCATTCATGCAATCCCTCTCCTTTTAGAAGAGTTATAACACATAGTCCCTACTCTTAAGGTGGGTATGATCTAGTTAGAAAAATAAGACATTTACACACTAAATTAAACAATACCAGTCAAGAAAAATCACCAATGCTACATATGTATTCTTTTAACTATTGTCAACTCAGAGTTACATTCATTCTATGAATTTATGGAACTGACAACTTTTTTCTTTTTTGAGACAGAGTCTCTCTCTCTCTCTCTCACCTGGGCTAGAGTGCTGTGGCATCAGACTAGCTCACAGCAATCTCAAACTCCTGGACTCAAGCAATCCTCCTGCCTCAGCCTCCTGAGTAGCTGGGACTATAGGCACGAGCCACCATGCCCCGCTAATTTTTTGTTTCTATTTTTAGTTGTCTGGCTAATCTTTTCTCTACTTTTTTTTCAGTAGAGATGGGGTCTTGCTCTTGCTCAGGCTGGTCTGGAACTCCTGACCTCAAATAATCCACCCGCCTCAGCATGATTCTTAATAAATTCACACCCAGTTCCAAACTTAAAACTACATAATAAAAGTCAGGGCCATTGTTCAGAACATGTCATTTGTTAAATTATTTATATCCAAGAGTCTTTTTTTGCTGAATAACTATTAATAGGTAAACTGTAAGTGTCTTAGGTATAATTATTTACCAGTAAACTAACCACCCCAGATGGTATGACTCACATAGAAGGAAAAAGAAGTGAATATGGTTTAAAAACCAACTGTCTCAAATATTTAGCTATTTTATTATTGAGTTAAAATGACCTGTAGATATAAAAATTTTACAATTTCTTTTTGCATTGCCTCTTCTTGCAATCCAACATTTTTAAATACTTTCAAAAACTGTTACATTTCTTTATTTGAAAGAACTTACTTAGCATGGGGTAAAAAGAAACATAAACAAGCTATGAAGACAATAGGCAAAAACATCTCTCCAAATAACTGGATCTGGGTGTTGAATTTTGGCATTCAATTAAAATTCTATAAAAGAAATGAAGAAAGTAATGATCTAATCATTATAATAATTAGTACTTATATTTTCAGAGTCTCTAAGAATAATTAATTAGTGCATACCTTTGAGGTATTATTATCTCCATTATAAAATGGGGCAGCGGAGATGGAGCCGAGATGAACGGAGTTGCCTCTGGCTACAGGCAGAAGTAGAGAGTGGAATGTCAGATACCTGGAATTCCTGAGCCCGGCTGCCTCCTAACTAAGCCTGCTCACTCCAAGCTAGTAGCATCAAGAACATCATTCGTTAAGTGGCATAAACAAGAAGCTGTCCTTTTTCTCTCATCAACTATTCCTCTCCACTGGTGCTACTCACTCTCTTCAGTTCTCATATGAGATTCTTTTCAGACAGTGATTTCGCTGGCAGGTTGCCACCTAAAAGTGGAGTTGAGTAAAATGAGATAAGTAGAAGTCTGGATCTTTCAAAAAAATTTTATTACAGTAGAAGGAGGAGAAACAGAAAAATATAAGGAAGATGAATACAACGGAAGCTAGAATAAGCAGAAGTGGCATTATTCTAAAAGCAAACTGTGTCTACATATTCACAGACTCATAAGTCCACCAGGAATTAAGAACCACAAGAAATTTTTTTGTGTATCTTTCTATACCAAAGTATAGGGCTATATTTGTGCTTCTAAATTTTGAAGATAAAAGTGAATATCCTTCTTCCCATATTAAAAAAGTGAAATATTAGCACTCCAAGAGAAAAAAAAACAAAAGGCATAGACACACACGAACAGACAATTCACAAATCGCCAGCAAACAAATGGAAATGACGTTCAACTCCCCTTCGAGTCAAATAAAAACAAATTAAAACAATTTTTGACCTAATAAATTGTGAAAATATTTCTTTTTAATGACAATGCCCAAATCTTGGCTGGAGATGCCATAGGCACAACTGCATAGCCTTGATGTGTATGAGGCAATCAGTATAAGCTGTTTTAAAAGCAATTTAGCAAAATGTATCAAAATCCACTTGGGACAATTCCTTTGGAAAAATAAGAGATGCAAACAAAGGGTTATATGCGTGAAGGGTCATCACAATATTATTCGTTACCAGAGAAAAAATCAAAATAAACTATCCATCCAATAATAAGCAAAATGGTTTAAGTAAATTATAACAACTAGAAGATTATGAGGCTATCAAAATCATGTTTTCGAAACATAAATTAGGATCTTGGAGAGATGTTCACAAAATAATGCTAAGTAGAAAAAAATCCAAACAAACACAAAACTGCAAATATTCTATAAAATATAGCTAGACGATATGGATAGATAAGGACATAGATGCTATGAAGGATTATATATTAAAATCACCAACAGTGATTATCTTTGGCTAGAATTTTCATCTTTACATTTTTCTGTATTTCCTACAATGAGTATTTCTGTATTTCCTACAATGAGTATTTCTTCTTTACATTTTTCTGTATTTCCTACAATAAGTCAGAAAACAGTAACTTTATCTTTAAAATTTGAAAATAAGAAAGTGAAGGACTCCCTGAACTTGAGATATAGTTATCATTTTTTTCGGTATTTTTGTTCAAGCCAGCTAAAATTCTTTTCTTGACTCAGAAGGGGACATCCCAGCAAGTAGACCTCAAGATCAGGATTGGTTTATTTCCACTGTTAAGACTGTAGAACTTTCCTTTTTCCACTTACTCTGGAAAAAAGAGATGCCTTGTTTTTTCTCGTCAGGGTATTTTCTTCACAAGGTCAGCTTCAGAGGAAATGTGGAGGAAAGAGAAGCTACCAAGACCACTAATATTAAATTGTGTGCTCTCATTTTAAAATCCCAGATGAGCACTGCGTGCCTGCCAGCTTGCAAAAGAGCCACAGGACTGCGTACAAGCAATGGCTATAAATGACACAACCGAAAAATGATTGCCGCTTGTTTGAGAAAATATGCACAGAATATGCCAAAAGATTCCTACACTGGGTAGTTTTCTGAATGAATTTCTCGTAAGTTCTGTCACATGAAACTAATGTAATACTAGGAATCCCTGGGATACAAGGACCTCATTCCAGATGCATCTACCACATTGCCTTTGCCCTTGCTGGTCGAAACACACAACCCTTCAACTCTGTGTAAGACACATTGCATAATTATAACAACCTATTATAAAGTTTCAGTGCTTGTTTTATCTTAATTCTGACATTTTCTTTTTTGGTGTTGTTGTCAGGCTTATATCAAGAGAAAATTTAGCCCCCTAAATTAGAAGGGTGAAATCTTAGGTTGTATGAGGATGGAGGATACTCAGAACTAGAAATAATTAATCAAGATTTATTCTCAAAGAGAATGACAATTATCTCAGCTACATCAATCATAATAGCCACTCATAATTTATATAGCATTTTTTTTTCACTCTGGTCTTGCTCTGTCACCCAGGCTGGAGTGCAGTGGCCTGATAATAGCTCATTGTAGCTTCAAACTCCTGGGCTCAAGTGATTCTCCTACTTCAGCCTCCTAAGTAGTTGGGACTACAGGCGTTTGCCACCACAACCAGCTAATTTTTTTAAATTTTTTGTAGAGATGGGATCCCACTATGTTGCCCAGGCTGATCTCAAACTCTTGGCCTCAAGTGATCCTCCTGCCTCGGCCCCCCAAAGTCCTGGGATTATAGGTGTGAGCCACCGTGCCTGGTCTACATAGAATTTTAAAACCCAAGTGGTGTTTTCACATTCATGGCAATTTACGCCTCTTGAAAAGGCTTTGAAGTGTATATTATTATCGTCTCCATCTTACACATGGAGGGACTGAGACTCAGTAGATCGAATAAGCTCCATGAAGGCAAAGACCTTCTCTCTTGTCCCCTGTCTAGCACTGTAAATGCTCCATACTTATTTCTTGAGTGGCAGTCTCTCACAGCAATGTCATCTATAAACATGGGGACTTTTTCATGAATTCCCCAACCGACATTTATTTACATTAATTCATCGATCAGTCAATCAACAATCAATCTCTCTATGTATGTGTGTAACACACAATTCTGTATTATTGGAACCAGTGTATGTGTTTCCCAATAACGCAGCACCTCTGAAAGCTCACTCTAGCTTTTTTAAAGACAGTAAAAACACCATTCCCTAACTCAATCCTGTTATTCACATAATGACCACACCACACCACCAAAGACAGAGACCTAGAGCTCTTTTGTGAGCTAACAACCCTTTCGTGGTAAATCAAATCTCTTTCCTTCAGTATCATTCCCTATAATGTCCCAGGATGAGACTGGAGGCAACAGACCTTCAAAGAGCCACCAAGGGCAGTCATCAACCAGCTCAGATCCCCTCATCCCACTCAATGTCACCACCCCTTCCCTGCCACCTGGCCTCTCTCACCCTGAAAAACATGGCAAGTAGTAAGTAACAGGTCTTGTCAAAGGTCACTATAAAATAACCTCAAACGCTGTTAGATCAAAGTGTCCATAGAAATGCCACACAGTTGCTTATAAAGAAACAGGAGGTGGGGGGATTTCGATTAGAAAAAATATATAAGCCTTAAATCCCTTTTCGTTTTAAAGTTTCAGTCAAGTGCTTACTCAGTCTTCAGCCACAATCCATTCTCTCCTCACAGATTACCTAATAAAGAAAAGGGTTGGTTGGCCGGGCAGTGGCTCACACCTGTAATCCTAGCACTCTGGGAGGCTGAGGCGGGAGATTGCTTGAGCTCAGGAGTTTGAGACCAACTGGAGCAAGAGCGAGACCCCATCTCTACTAAAAATAGAAAGAAATTAGCCAAACAACTAAAAATAGAAAAAATTAGCAGGTCACAGTGGTGCGTGCCTGTAGTCCCAGCTACCCAGGAGGCTGAGGCAGGAGGATCGCTTGAGCCCTAGAGTTTGAGGTTGCTGTGAGCTAGGCTGACGCCACAGCACTCTAGCCCAGGCAAGAGAGTGAGACTCTGTCTCAAAAAAAAAAAATGTTTGTTTAGAGAGGCATGTGGAGCCGTTAAATAATCAATTATCTACCTTTTAAGAAGATAAGAATATCAGTAGGTGTGATTACTCTTGGAATTGTATGATTACAAGTAAAAGGTGTGCAATCATCATGTACAAAGTATTACTTTAATAACAGTCATCCATTCATTCAGCAAATATTAAAGAAGTATCTGACATGTGCCAGAACCAGATGTTCAGAAAATAGTGATGAACAAAACATGCTTGATCCCCGATATTTCAGAATTTCAGTTCTAGTGGGACATGTAGATTTTAAATTTTTTTAATTAAGCATCACACAAAGGAATGTATTGACAATGCTATGAAGGAAAACTGGGGACAAATGTAGACTGGGAAATCAGGGAAAAGCTGCAACTCAGACCCTTCCCTGAACTCCTCACTCAGCATCTCATGTCTACTGGACATCTCCTCGCCCGTGATGCGCCCAAGACAGCACTCCTGGTCTCTCTCCCCCGCTACACCTGTTCCACCTGCCACCTTCCCCATCTCAGTGGACGCAACTCCATCCTTCCAGAGCCTCAGGTCAAAAACCTTAACATCTTCCCTGCCTTTTCTGCTTACCCTCACATCTAATCCATCGGCAAGTCCTGTTAGTTTTGCCTTCACAATAAGCCAGAATCCAACTCCTTCTCGACACCTCTCCCACAATCATCCCATCTCTTGCCTTGGGTTATTTGTCTTCATATTATGATGTGCTTCTAAAGTGCAGAATTTTGTCTTCCTTATTTTCATTGTGCAAAATAGAGGTAGCACATGGTATAGGCATAAATTGTCCATCAACAACCAGAAAATCAGAACTTTTTTCTTACGGCATTGAAATATCTAAATACAACCTAGTATGTGTGTGTGTGTGTTTACGGGAACTGGTAGTTTTTGTCCTTGTCAGTAAATATTAGCACATTAAAAAAATATTTGTTAAGCCTGCCAGGGTGACAGATTATAGTCATATTTATTAATAATTCTTCCTTCTCAAGGTTGAATGTTGGTATTTCCCTTTCAGCATTGCTCTTTTACAAACCCTGGAGACAAATTCAAGGACAAATTAAGGTCAATGCCCACAATAGCAAATCATTAGTGAGTGCGACATGTATGTATCTATTTTTAAGGGTAGCCTTATTTCACTGTGTTTTGCTGGTTTTGTTCATACCTGGTAATATGTGGACCCCCATCTCTGAAGATTTGTTCCAAGTTCTTGTGGGGGTCCATCAGAGGTTTATTTTTAGCACATGCTAAGTAATGTCTGGTTATAATCCGCATCACCTTCAATCTGCCAGTCTTTTTTATTTTTTGACAGAGTCTCACTCTGTTGCCTAGGCTAGAGTGCTATGGCGTCAGCGTAGCTCACAGGAACCTCAACTCCTGGGCTCAAGCGATCCTTCTGCCTCAGCCTCCCAAGTAGCTGGGACTATAAGCATGCGCCACCATGCCTGGCTGATTTTTTCTATATATTTTTAGTTAGCCAATTAATTTCTTTCTATTTTTAGTAGAGACGGGGTCTCGCTCTTGCACAGTTTAGTCTCGAACTCCTGACCTTGAGCAATTCTCTCGCCTCAGCCTCCCAGAGTGCTGGAATTACAGGCGTGAGCCACCACGCCCGGCCCAATCTGCCAGTTCTTATAGGGTCCCACTGCTACTTGACCTGGGTGCTGCCCCAATATGACTGGCGTCCTTACAAAAAGAAGAGCTTGGAGCCAGATACACAAAGGGAAGACCATTGAAGATACAGATAGGATGGCCATCTTCAAGCCAGGTAGAGAGGCCTGGAAGAGATTCTCCCTCACAGCCTTCAGAAGGAACCAGTCCTGCCAGTACTTTGATTTCTCACTTTTAGCCTCCAGAACTGTGAGAGAATAAATTTCTGTTGTTTAAGCCACCCAGTTCATGCTACCTTGTTATAGCAGCCTCAGGAACCTAATATACCTTGCCCTGCCTTGGACCTCCCTGAAGGCCAGAGCTGTGGCTGCCTTGGGAGTAGAGGGCTGGGGGGCCTCTCTCCCTGACTTGTGGGGGCTACTTTCTGATAGAAGTTACCAGACCCATACTGCCATGCAACCCGGTGAATGCACTGGGGCTTTCAGTCATAGCAGCTCTTTGAGTTTTTGTTCACAGTTACTTTCTATTCTCTTCTGAGGATGTAGACATGAGCCCAATGGGGCACTGGGCCAGAACCCCTTCCCTTTTCCAACACCAAAAGAATGATCCGGACTTTGTCATGGGGTCAGGCTTGTCCTGACTCCATCTTCCCCTAGAATGAGTATCTCCCTCTCCCTTTCCCTCATCTTCCAGTTAATTAATCCTTGGCCATACTGATCTTACCTCTTCCCTGGCTTTTGATTCTGGCACAATCATAGGCTGAGCCCCTGTCACCTCTTACCTGGGCAACCACAATAGCCCCCAACTGGGATTTTTGCCTCCAGATTTGCACCCCCTAACCTCCTCCTGAAATACTAAATTGCAGGGACTTATTGATGTCTCTGCTCACAGTAAGTTTCTCTGTGAGGAGAGGGACTCTCTTTGATTTTGATCATGTATCCCTACTACCTGGCACATAATAGATGCTCAGTAAATAGTTAACCACTTTGGTACCAGCATCGACTATAGTCGATAACCACAGATGAATGTGCACAGCGACTCTAGCCAACAGCCATGATATGACTTTTCTAATTTTTCATTTGTCAAAATAAAATTGTGAGCATTTAAAAATAATGTAATAAAAACATGTATGTATATGTTACCTATTCTGATTTGCATTACAAGTAAAGCTGCCTGTAACGTAAAACAAGCTTTCAGTGCTTTAAAGCTTTCCCCATCACACAAGGACTATGAGTGCCGGCTGTGGGCAAGGTTTCGAGGCCGGTGAGCGCCTGTACCGAAGTGGTTAATGAAGGAAGGGAGGGAGGAGGGAAGGAAACTTAGGCTCAAGCCTAATATCAAGGACTCTGATATTCTGAATGAAAGAGAGCTTCTTAGTTTATGTATGTCTGTTGCTACTTAGTAACCAAAGGCACACTTGATTCCATAGGTATGTGTCGCTAGCAGGAAGGAACAGAGATGAAGGACAAAAAGGAGCAGGAGAGAGGGAAGGAGGCAGGGAAAGACACCTGAACTCCAGTTGTATGTCTGGCACTTGCTTTAGCTGGCCCTCCGCATGCCACGTAAGCCCTGTGATTCTTGGTTTCTTCATCCATCAAATGGGAACGATAATATCTGTCCTATATATTCCACTGTGTTGTCACATTATCCTAATAAGATAGTTTCTATGAAATTACTTTGAAAAATCCTAAAGACGTAAAGCGTCATTAATCAGTGGTTGTCTCGGTGTAGGCTACTGAGCAAACAGGCAGTAACCCTCACAGGGAAACATGCAGGACGGTCCAACTAATGCTAATGGTCATTCCTGATTACTCACGTTAGCATTTCATTAACTCGATTTTCTTTTTTAGCGTAATACATACAATGTATTCACAAACACATGTAGTTTGAACTCATATTCAGTCACGGCGATTTTGGGTTTGTGTCCATGTCACTACAGCGTTGATAAAGTGTCTCAAGAATCACCATGGACTTTTCATTCTGAAGTCCATGGCTTCTAGGTCCGTGAACCTTTTCATGAACATCAGCCTATGTGAAACACCTGAAAACTGGCTCCCAGCCTTCATCCAATTGTTTAAAAGGTCCATAATCCAAAAAAAGCCAGGAGCAACTGGCCCAGCCCTCCTTCTCACTGCTTCTAGAAACTCTTCTTATATTAGTTCTGACACTCCATGAGCGACTCTGGGGAGGCCACTGATTTCTGAGATAGTCCTTCCCATTGATGTTTGGGTCCACTTGTTTCAAAATTCTTCCCTTTATGAAGCCAAAGTAGCAAACACAGCAAGCCCATCCCTTTACATAGCAAACCCTCTTCTTCCTCCCCTCCTCCACTTCTCAATGTTTTTCTCTGAAGCACAGAGAATAGTATGCTCCTTGTCCGCAGAATCTCCCTGGATGTTATGCACAAGTCTGAGCCCCCTCCTTTCCAAGTCAAATGTCTCTAATTTCCCCTACCTATGATCTGCTTCCAGAACTTTCAACTCCCAGATTGTCCTGCACTAAACAACTTCTCACTGGTCAGTGTCACTGTGAAGCACGGGTTTATATTCTCTTACTTGAACTACAGGGCTGCTTTACTAGACTTTTTCGTTGCTCTCACTTGAGTATATCCCTGTGCTAAGAAAGGCAATCAAGTAAATCCAAAAAGAATGCTCAAATAAGGCCAACTGGTTGTGTTTTCAAATGAAATGGTATAGCTTTCTATACCCAGGGCTCACCCAGATCCAAGTCAATCCCGAGAAAAGAGGCCCCAGATTCTCCTGTGTGTAGAATCACATCACACGCACAAACACACACGCACATACACACACACACACACACACGTCACCTCTCTGCATTAGCCCAACATGCAAAACTCCTCCTTAGATTTTTCAACCTTACCATTATGACACTAAAACCACTGCACCTAAGTTGAAACAAATGGTCTGTGCATTCATTTTCCCATCTGAGGAATGGGTACAAACAAACCTTATTCCTTTTGTTTATAACTGTGGTAAAATATACATAACATAAAATGTACTACTTTAACCATTTTTAAGTGTATAGTTCAGAGTTCTTATGGATATTCACACTGTTGTGCAACCATTCTCCAGAATCTTCTATTTTTAGAGCAAGTATTAAATAACTAAAATTATGTAAAGGAGTATAATACTTCCTAAATAGATCTTCTAAAATATTTGCTTAATGTCAAATAAAAATAACATATTCACATGACTTACTCTTACAGCCTTCCTTTATAGGTACAACAGTGTTTGTGCTTAAAAAAATTTCTGGCCAGGCGCGATGGCTCACACTTGTAATCCTAGCACATTGGGAGGCCTAGGTGGGTGGATCATTTGAGCTCAGGAGCTCAAGACTAGCTCAAGCAAGAGCAAGACCCCGTCGTCTCCACCAAAAATAGAAAAAATTAGCTGGGCATGGTGGTGCATGCCTATAGTCCCCGCTACTTGGGAGGCTGAGGCAAAAGGAGCCCAGGAGATTGAGGTTGCTGTGAGCTAGGCTGACACCATGGTACTCTAGCTGGTAGCCAGGGCAAGAGAGTGAGACTCTGTCTCAAAAAAAAAGAAAAAAAATTCCAGGAAAGGATAAAAAGGAACCTTGGGTTCAAGAGTTAACCTGTCTGTCTTAAGAATGTCCCTTCCAACGAGTATGTCAAGTAATTATGAGTAATTTTTTTCTCCCTGATTTTTGTCAGTGCTTGAAGCACATGAAAAAAAAATTGTACTTTGCCAGTGCTGCCTTCATCCAATAAGCAGACATCACTGTTTTGTTTTGGTTTTTTTTAATGTTTTGAATGGTTTGGAGATTAGCACGGGTATTTAGCAAAAAGCACATTTTCAAATTACACGCTGCTTCATAGTGCCAAAACACTATGCACCATCATCTTTGATGACGTCAACATAGCACAGCCCTAAAAATGGTGGTTGTTAGTCATCTGGCTTTGTGAAATTAGAAGACAAAATTGTAAACAGTGTGTGCTTAGATAGGCCTCATTAGAAAAAAAAAAGCATCTTAAATATAGTTTCAATTTTTTTTTAATCTAACAATATCTTTAAATCAACAATACATATATTTGAATCAATGTTACACATAGATACTTGGCCCAAAGGAGTAACAATTTATCCATGGGCATACTAAAAAAGCTGATAAGCATATTTGCAAATATATACCTTAGTAAAATTCTGGTCCTCATTGGCCCAGGTTTTTATTTATATACATATTTATATATAAGCATAACTACCATAACCAGGTATGTGTGGATGTTAAAATTGCTTTAATTTCAGCATAATGCTTAGAAAATAATCCAAAATAATTGCTCCTTGGCATTGGTCACAAATTGCACTATTTATCATGGCTTTTACTCTCACTGAAGATGCAGAAGCACAGACAGAAACTGCAAAAGGCCAGGTCCAACCTATCGTCATTTGGGGGAGAAAACAAAACCCAAATACTCAAAAGCAGATGGCTCCAGACCAAGTATAGAGACAGTACACTGGCATAGGAAAGGCTAAAGTGTTTTATAAAAGATAGTTCAGGAGCTATGGCTAGACTCCATCTTGCTCAACAAATGAATACCTAAAGCCCTTCACCTTCAATCCTCAAAACAGACGAGCAATTTACATCATTAATCCCATTGTCTCTCCACATGGTCCTTTTAACAGTCAATCTCAAAGTAGCCTGAGAGAAAGTTTCCCCAGATACCACCAGAAACACAGGTTTGCAACAGATGTATCCGTGCAACTTTTAAAGTAGATCCAATGTTAAGAAGTTAATATACTTTTATGTATTTGTTAATCAATCCAACTATGTGTAGCCTGAAGCAGGGGAGCAAGAGCTGTTAGCAAGGAAACCATTTAAGTGCAAATAATGCATGGGAAAGCATTGGAAAGAAAGTTGTTTATAAATCCAAAGACAAACGCAACAGTACAAACAATTGGAAAAGCCCCACCTGGAAGCAACCCAGAGTAGTGCTTGTATTTAGATTACATGGCACTAATAAACGTGAGCCTTTTTCTCATACTGACCACCCATCCAATCAATGAGCAAGATGCCTACTCTTGTCAATCTCTTGTTTTCTGCATCTATAATATGGAGAGTAGGGCTATGTGATAGTAAATGGAGGCTAAAATTCTTCCAATGAATGACATTACAGAAAACACAAATGTTATCGCCACAAAATGTAGTAAAACATGTCATTTATTTTTTACCTAAAACTGGTTTAAAGTCATGTTTTAAAAGCACATGGTCAAATAGACATGCATTTGGAAATAGATGGCTCTGCAGGGGATAAAGAGAGAGGGTCAGGGTGGAATGACTCATGAATTCGGGAATGCAGAGGCTCTCGGCAGCACGAAATCACAACCACACCAAGGTCTCTCCTTCCCTCCACAAGCAATGCTGTTTCTGGACAATGCAAGGAGATGTGTAAGGAGTTTAGAAATTATTATTTTTTATTTCATGGTTCTTTACATCCTTTAGTGAATGAATAGACTAATATATTGTAAAAAACAACATTAAAATAAAACATTCTGGTATGCCGATTCAGGAAATACTGATCCTTCTAATATTTTACAAGGTGACAAAATAGAACGAATACCTTAAGTCTAGAGGGTTATAACTAATATCTTGACATGAGCAAGTTTGGTCCAGGCAGTGACACGAAGCTTGTTAATAGCTTGGAGGGAAGAAATTCTAGGGGATCCAGATGTCTTGAATGGAATAAGATTTCCCCTCCTAAAACAACTAAAAGCAAGTAGTATCTGGGGCAAAGATGTAAGCTGGCAAAATACTGTAACTAAAAAAAGGTGGATATCTTGACCTTTTCCAAAATAGAGGGTTTCTCCGAGGCTGCATGTAAATCAAATCCTAAATTAGGATTTCTAGGGACGCAGACCATTTAAAACATCCATATTTGAAATCCATTAATATACAAAACAGAGCTCATGTGTGGTACAGAAAACTATCTTCTAAATTATTCATTCTGTAAATTTTAATTTTTATCAGTTATATTTTCTTAAATATGTTTTGCAGGGGGCAGCATGCCTATAACAACCGTTTGCTGCCCTTGAACTCTGAATGAACGCTTTACTGCAATCCCTTTCCTTAAATAGAATCATAGAATATTAGAGGAGAAGATTCCTTAGAGATCATTTAGAACTACAGTTCTCAACCTTTGCTACACAGTAGAAACGCTTGTAGAACTTTTAAAATATACAGAGGCCCAGGCCTTCACTCCAAACCAATTAAATCAGAATCTCGGGGTAGAGGAATATCGGTATTTTTTATAAGCTCCACAGGTGGTGGGATTAAGAACCATTGACACAAACTTGCATTGTCTGATAACCATAGTCACTGGCCACACGTGGGTATTGAGCACTTGACATGTGTCTAGTTCAAACTGAGATATACTATAGTTGTAAAATAGACACCAGATTTCAAGGATTTAGTACCACAAAAAAAAAAAAGGAAGAAAAGAAAAGAAAAAAGGATAAAAGAATGTAAAGTATCTCATTAATATTTTTAGATTGATTATATGTTGAAATTATAATATTTCGAATACATCAGGTTAAATAAAATATGCCATTAAAATTAACTCCATCTGTTTCTTTTCACCTTTTTAATGTGGCTAATAGAATATTTAAAATTACATATGTGGCTCCCACTATTGGACAGTGCTGGTTGAGCCCAATACTCTTTTACTACAAATAAAGAAACTGAGGCAGAGAAGCACAATGGCAGCTCTTTGGGGATGAATTCCCTCTTCCAGTCTTAGGCTTTTCCTGTTGTCATGAATCATACTGTCACAGAACCAATGGCGGAGCCTGTTAAGCCATCAGCTGGATTTCAAACTCTCTTTCTCTCAATTGTCTCACTAATTGTTTCTTCCAAGTTTTAATATTTAAAAAATCTATTTTGCTTATGGAAAACGCCACTTCTCTGTTGTGCATACATTTGTGATTTATTATTGCAGGGTTATTCATAAAAGCAGGGTAGCTGGAATGGATATTAAAAAATAAATCGAGGCAACACAAGGAAAGTGCAGAGAATGGAAGAAGAGAATGTTATACCATGTTGTAGTTTAGAAAATGACCCTGGATGCCCACAGCCTTCTAAGAGCCATCTTCAACACAGCATAATTCGCTGCTCAGAAGCTTGAGCCTATAATATTGTTTTTCCTCCTAGGAGTCAATGATTTTCTGGACAACATGGTCATTGCAGTGAGGCAAAGCAGGCTCTTCATAATGGGGCATGACATCATAGTGAGGTACCCTGGTGGAAATGGACTTTATCCTCAATGTGTTCTACCTTCTGATGCATGGATTATTACTACCTAGCCATTCAGAAACCAAACTTACTTAAAGAAGAAAATCTTGTTTTGATAAAGTGTTACAGTCCTACCAGATCTAGCAAGTGGAAATTAAATGTATTTCTTCTAATAATCAGCTAATTCAAACAAAAACAAAGATTTTTTTGTTGTTGTTGCACGTGTTTTCCCCCTTGGGAAGCAAGGAGAGAGATAATTGCATAAAACTGGCTGAAATGTGTTATATTTGAGAAATCATTTCTGCAACACAGGAGCTCCTCAGTGTAATAAAAGAATAAAAGAGACCTGAATTCTGATACAAAACCTTTATGCAAAGAGCTGGAAAGGAAACCTATGGGTCAGGCCAAACAACACATACAGTAGATGCATTCAAGACTTCTATTTAGATATTCTTGTTTCCCATCCTAAATACAGCATAGCCTAAATATCATCTTAAATCAAATGCTTGGAGCTCTGGAGCCCTCTATGTTGCATGCACGATTTTTATTAGCTATTAGTCAAGTTTTACCAGTCAAACCTCAAAGAGCATACTTCCAGACTCAACTCATTCCTTACCAACTCCAAACACTCTCATATACAACAACCTGGAAAGATAATATATTACAGACAGTTCCTGGGCAAAAGTACATCTGCTAGAAAGAACATAGCACTTTGTTGCTCTATTTGACAAAAAGAAAGATTATTTACTTTAACTTTAAATAATTTCTTGGATCCCTTCCTCAAACATAATAAAAAAAAAAAGACAGGAAATAAAGAATGTTACTACCTTGTTCTGAGACAGTCTTTTAGAGCATTTTTAGTTTTGCCTGGCTTTTACTCTCAAATGGAATCTGGCTGGTGTAGTTTTATAAGGGCATGCCTAATAATGATGACGGAGAAGAAGAATTTAAGTTAAAATCCATTAAGGAAGCCCATATTAGAAAAATTAACATTGCAGACATTAAATAAGAATAAATAGAATAAATAGAAACTACAGTTTATTTGGTCAAGACATTCATTCAAAAAGAGCTGACAAAAATTTGACTTTGAAAGGTTAGCAGTCAAAAAGGCTTGGAAAGAGCCAAGTGCCCAAAGCCAACGGTTATGCTCCATTCATGACAAGGGCACTTATGGCAGCCTGGCTCATGGTAAAAGCACCAGACCTGGAGGCAGAGATCGGGCTTCTCGGCGTGGTTTGGCAGCCGTTAGCTCTGCACGTGGGTGAGCCAGGGGACACCACCAGACCTTGGGTTCTTCTCTGTGAAATGAAGTTGGGCTATCAGTAGGAGAAATGGTATCGTTTTCTCTCCCAGCTTCCAGCATCTGCATAGAGTGACTGATTAAGTGACTGATTCTGATCTATTTCTCAGGAAAAAGGGGAGGACAGTAGAGTGAACTTAGAAGAAAGAAATATCGAAATGTCAATGTAACATATATTCAGGAATTTATCCTAAACTTTGTTTTATTAATACTTTGAAAGTCCCAGAGTCCCAAATAAGAGCTGAGAAACTTGTACTCACATCTCTGGAAGAGTGTTATCACTACCTGGAAATTTCTAAAAGCCTTCTCTCTCTCTCTCTCTCTCTCTCTCTCTCTTTTTTGAATTTTCTTATGTTAAATCCATGATTTGTGATTCCCAACAATGGAATACTAATGGATGCTCAAAAAACACTAATTGCCCATTTTTTTCCTAATTACAAAATGTAATAACTCTTTAGTGAAAACATTAAACATGATGTCATTTTTAAAGTGCCAGACTTTCAATTTAAAGCATTGCCACGAAATAGATGGCTTATTTAGTTTACAAATAGCAACACAAAAAGGTTCTTCTGTGTCTTTAAGTCTGCTTAGCATTTCTGAAAGTGCTTCTTTCTCACACTTAAATATTGGAGACTACTGCCCCCCGGTTTATTACCTTATCTCAACTGTATAATTTTCTTAAATAGAATTCAGAGGAATAGTCATAGATTTAAATTTTTAAACACTAATTTATAAAAGCATTGGTTGATTCCCATAAAACAGCTGGTAGTCAAACTGGACAAGATAATGAATTGACTGAGATCATTGTTCCATCTTCATCCAAGAAAGCTGCCTCTAAAAAAAGATCTTAAATTGCTGTAGAAATCCAATTTGTAAGAGGCAAAAGAAGCATATAGATGGGAGACACCAGCCATGATCACATTAATTTTGTGACTAACGGCATTGCTTTGAAGTAAAGAAGAAAAAAAGAAAAGATGACAAAAATAATAAGTCCACTCCAATCCCAATTTTAATCTAACAACCCAGCCAGAAGAAAACCAACTACAAATACGAAGCTCACGTCCTGGGGTTCAAGTGAACATCACACCCCCGCAAAATAATTTCCAGCTTAATCAGGAGCAAACTCCAATGCTAAGGAAATACTACAAGATACTGATGCATCATTGCTAAAAAATAAATTATAGTAAGAAATCAGGAGACTGGGAACTTGACGTCAGGTACAAATAGCCATAGAAACTCCATGATTAATTGGTTTTGAATATGCAGGTGTGGGAAACAGTTCAACATACTAGAATTGAAAAGCTACACGGGAAAAGTCTCTGACAGACTACCATTTGTTTAATCGCCAAAAAAGCTGCAACATAACAAAACATAGAAATAAAGGCATGGTTTCCACTTTTTTTGTGGGAATGTTCCAATAAACTATCTGCTCAGGTATAAAAACTATATAAGGTCACTACTGACTTCTAATTGATAGACAATTTATGGATGTCCACAATTTGCATTCAAAAACAGTTGACTTGGAGGTATTATCAATTGAGCAAACATGTTTACTCTGGGTAAAGTTAAAAAATAAAAATCGCTACGAATCAGTAAGGATTTTAAAATAACACAGCTATATAAAATGCTATAAGCAAAGGAAAATGAGAAAAATCTATGGGGACACACAAGTGAGTTATTTTATTGTTTTCTTTTTAAGTTTTAAAACTAAAGTAATAGCTGATATTCAACAGCATGCTTCTTCAGGGGTATAAACACCTAGGTTTGGATGTGGGAAAATGGTTTTATTGTTCTGCTTTTAATTTTTAGGTTTCTTTTTAAAGAATTCTTTTCTTATTGAAACTTAAATACTTATTGAAGTGATTCATGAAGGCTCGTGGAAAGGGGAAAGCTTACCTGACACACTAATTAACATGTTTCATAGCTTCCCCACTATGCAGTTCACATGCTCATGAACATATTTCACCCCGGAAATAATGGTCTTATTCACAAAACACACACACACACTTCCACATAAAACTCTACAAGTCCTAGGCAACGTTAAAATTCCATGCAAAATCAGAATTCCATTTCTGAATTCTACCTATGAAAATACAAGAGTGGTCCCAAGTGCAAAGTTCTCTCTCTGCTTAATAAGCATAATAAACATCATCTTACCATTATCTGTAGAATAAAAGCAGCAACGTGTTGCTTCCTGCAGTCACCAAATCAAGTTTTTTCTTCCTTTCTCTCTAGTAACTTCTTTTTCACCAGCAATATTAGGAAGAAAATAAACCTTTGAGTATTTGCCTCAATATTTCAGATCAGAAGATTGTGAAACTAGTTCTTAGCAAAAAAAAAAAAAAAAAAAAAAAAAGAATAGGTCTGGTATTTCACAACTACTTCTACAACCCAGAGGTACCTCCTGGATTCTCGTTCCTCCTTTCCTCCTTTGTTCTCTAAGTTTCTTTTAGTAATGAGACTAAGTTTTCCAGTAGCCTTGAACTCCCTAGATCTAACTGACATGGAAAATGTGACTAAAAATTTGAAGAACTGTCTAGCCTCCAACCCTACACAGAATCAACTTTGTTGTGTTGAAGAACACCTCACAAGCAGCTACATGCTCAGTTTATACTCCTGCACTACGCCACAGCACAGAACACCAAATAACAGTGCGCCATCTAGTTAGCAAGCTGCAATCTCCATCCTAGAAGGGGGGACACTTTCAAACCCTGGGAGTTAAGAACTTGTCAGGGGCTCAACTGCTCTAAAGGTCCAATTGTTTATTTAAATAAAAAAAAAAATATCGCTACTGAGATAATCCACATCTAGTGGATATGGGAAAATTTAGGTTATAATGGCACTACAAACTTTTACATCTAACTTTGATTTACAAGATAAAAGCAAGTTTTAAATTAAAAGGGCTTTCTGTTAATAGAGCTTATTATTCTGAAGACGGGAATGATTTTCTTCGAAAGTTGTCCCTGGGTGCATGCCTATTATCTTTGCTTTTCCCCTTCCACTAATGAGCATTTATCTAAAGAGCCTGTTAATCCTCTGATGTGTGCTTCTGGTCAGAGGTAACAGTTTGAATAAAACCACTAATCACTGATCACTAAATCACTGATCATTAATCACACTCTCCAGTGCCCGTGACCAGGCCATTTTTTCCTTAAGGTCTATGCATCACAAACAAGAAGTTCAACATTCTTGGTGCACATGTATTGTGTGGGGGTTATACTACTGCATCTCTAGATGTGAATAAATAATAAATACTGCCACAAACTTGGGGGAAGGATGTCAATTAGACCCCAGAGAGGAGTTTCACAAATGCCTACCCTACAGCATGGCTTTCACTTTGAAGAAAGTAGATCTGATTATAACAAAACATGTGTTCTTCAAGAAATTCCCACATATTCAGAATATAAATTTACCTTTATTTTTCACCAACTGCAAATCAGACAGCACTCAAATCCCCTGTCCCCCTCCATTCAAAACTCTATTAATAAAATTTTTATTTAAATTCTGCTGCACACTTCCTTCCCTCCTCCCCCCCCCCCATCCAAAAAAGTTCTTTTAACTTTGATGCCTTAAACAAGTCAGACACAGGGATTTTATTGCAACTGCCAGATACGGAGATTCTGACTCCATTCAATGATTTATGTATTTAACTTCCTCTTTATATATAGAAACTTAAGGTTAAGAGCTAGAAAGTAACACACACGCACCAATGCGCTGTGTGGTATTTTAGGTTCCACGACTCGCATTCCCTCACTTTGGGAATGAAACGTTTCATCTCGGTCCTTTCAGCTAAACTCGATTTAGTCAGCAACCTCACTTCTCCACTCTCGCCCCCCTCCCCCTTCGGCTGCGGGGCTCCAGGCAGGCGCAGTGCAAAGTTAAGTACTTTGTTTGCAAGTGGGTGTGTTGCTTTCCTAAGTCACCACCGCGCGCGGACACAGTAGGATCATAGCGCTGCTAAACGTTTCCTGGGATGCCCTTTCTGTCGGGGCTTAGCCTTGTCGTCCTGGAGAAGAGGGCTTGCTGGTGCCTTTCTTAAGTAATAGAAAAGGGCAGATCGTGTGCCGATCAGGTACTGAGGTCCCCTCAGACACCAGGAGCTCTTACCCACGCTCCGGGGACAGAGCTCGCCCTGGGGAGAGCCGTGAAAGGCGGGGGCGGAGCTAGAGCGATAACGGTGCGGGCGGGGGAGGGGCGGGGGAGGGGCGGGGGAGGAGGGGGCGGGGACCGGGGCGACAGAGATGCCCAGGGAGCCGGCGGTTGCACGAGGGCGTGGGGGTCGGGTGGGGGGGCCGGTGGAAAGCAGAGTTGCTTTGTCAGCGTTCTCGGCTACTGAACCCTTGAGTATCTGAAGCCGTGAATCAAACACTTACTGGCCTGCAGAATGACGTAATGGACCTGTATCCAGCCTTTATTCCTTGACACATGTCAGAGAAGGAGGGAAAAATAAAATTCAAACACACTCTGCAGACTCTGACAAGGACGTGCACAAGCAGCCCACTCCAGTTCCCGGCCTTGAACAAGAAGCATCAAGTGGGGTTGTCACCCGTTCAGGGCAAGTGGCGGGGGAGGGGGGGTGCGGTGGACAAGGAGGGCTTTATCTACCAGGCACCCCCTGGAAATAAATCGATGGCAAAGAGGAAGCGGGGTGCAGCCGCTGGGGGAAAACATCTCCTCGGCTCCTTCGCGTCTTGCCCCTCTAAGAACTTCGCGGAAAGTTTGAACGGCTCCGTGGAGACTCTGCCGCAGAGGAAGGCTCCGCCGCCGGGTCCCGGGAAGGGCCTGGGTGCCGCTGCGGCTCCAGCGCGAGCTGTCACTTGGGGCAGCGGCGGGGAAGAGGTAGTGATGCCAGCGAGGCAGGATCCGAGGCAGGAGGCGGCTGGAGAAGGGAACGCGAGCAGAAAGAGCCCCGCCACTCTCCAGCCTGGAGCGCCGGGAGCGACAGCCAAGTGCCCTCCGAGGGCGACGTGCCCTCCCCGGGCGAGCGCGCGCCCACCAGCTGCGGCGGCCAGCCCTGCGGGAGAGGCGGCCCGGGCAGGCTCGGCACCCCGGAGAGGGCGAGCCCCTGCGCGCTCGCCCGTGCGCCCGCTGGGTGACCCGGCATCCTCGCCGCGCCCGCTGCAAGTTTGCAAACTTTCTCCGGGGGTTCCGCCGCATCGCCGGGAAGCTGGGGACGCAGCGGGGGCAGTGCTCCTGTCTCTCCGTCTCCGCTGCCGCCGCCGCCGCTTGACCGCACTTCTGTAGGGTTCCGCACCTTGCCAGGTCTCTGGAGGCAAACACACACCCCCGATTCATAACTGCTCCCCGCGTCAGGGAAACTCACGCGCGCTCCCACACACGCACGCACGCCGGCGGACACGGCGCTCGCTCCACGTTAGCATCCCTCCAGTCGCGCGGCGCGGCGGCCACCGAGACGCGCTCCGGGACTGACACGGCGTGGGGTCTCTGGGGTGGCCTTGGGACACAGCAGAATTCCACAGTCCACCAGCAGTTGGGGCCGGACTTCGCTCTGGTCCGCCAAAATGTTTACAAACACAGATCACCCTCCAAAAAAAATGCATCGCATCTTCCCTACTCCTTGCCCTGTGACCTGCCCACTGGACCAAGTAACCTCGCGGCCGCCGCCGAGAACCAACCCCTGCAAACAAGTACGCTCCCGAGACGGCTCCCGCGGCAAGTGCAACAAAAGTGGCTAAATGCAAAAGCCCCAGAAGTGGCCCAGCCGTATTTTTAGGAACTTACCAAACAAGTGTGGAGAAGGCAAGAGCGGAGCCCGGGTGAAGGGACCACGTTGGACTGAGCAAAGATTACAATACATTCTATTTAGAGTGCATTACATCACCCCCCCGGTGACGTCACGTGGGATTCCTGAACTTCTAAATCATTGCGGTCCGCGGGGGAGGGAGGGAGAGGGGCGGGGCCGGCGCGTCGAGGGGGCAGGCCCCGCCCAGACCCCGCCCCGGCCCCGCCCCGCCAGCAGACCCTGGTGCACCCGCCCGGGAGCGGCGGCGGCGGGGGCGACCGCGCAAGCAACAGCTTGCAGAGCCCAGCGCCGTGTGACACCGCTCCCTGACATTAGCGGTGTGAGTCAGCTTGGAAACAATCCTCAGGGTTTCAGACAGGACCACGGAGGAGCCGCGGACATGGGCTCTTCTTCGGAGAGGGCCTGGATGGGTTTGAAAGGTGTAGAGTTGGGGGGCCAGGGGAGAGGTGGGGAGGGAGACGGTGAAAGCTGCGGGGAGAGACTTTCTGCAAACAGAAATGCGGGACGCTCCTCCCCACCCCACCCCGCCCCCACCACCAGAAGGTGTCCAGCTCCTTTCTGCCTGCGACAGTCGTGACCTCATTACAGTGTTCCCTGCATCCTGGCTTCGCGGAGCACTCACTTGTCAACCCTTCTTCTCCGCCCCCACCTCACCTCACCTCCGAGGAAATAACTTCCTTACGGTGCACGCTCACGTGAAACACACAGCCCCCGCCCGTTCCCAGACCCCCGCTCCAAGTGTCTGAGAAGCTGGAGGGAGAGCTGCGCCTAAGGAGAAAGGTGAATCACAGCTAGAGCCAAGTGATGAGCCTGATTTAGACTCGGCGTCAGAGCCGAAAGGGCCCTTGGCTATCACTTCCAGAGCCTCCTCCGGTAACTGGCCCCGGCTCACCGGCTGGGAAGTGGCAGAGCCAGGGCCAGAACGCCAGATCCGGGCGCCTGATCTGCCGCGGGAAAGGAGCCTGGCGTCTTCAGCTTTGGCTGACCACCACCGCCATCACCACCCCCCAAGATGAATTTCCCTTCAGAGGGTCTCCCAGTGAGTAGGATTCAAAGGGAAGGCGTAGGCTAAATTCCAGCCCGATTCTAGAACTAGCCCACTGTCATCTTTGCAGCAGCTCGTGCTTTTTACAAAGCTCGTCGTACAACCACGACAACAAGTTGATATGCTAAGGAGAAGTAGGACAGGTGTTATAGTTATCCCATTTTACAGGTGTGTTAAGGAGGACTCCAGAAGGTTAGGGGCTGGCCTGGGATCACTTGATAAACAAGGGGTGGCATGGGACCACCCCAACCCCTGTTTTCAACCCCAAATCCTAGTTGGGCTCCTGTATAGAACCTGGGGTGAGCATCCCCTCCTTGTGGATTCTATGTGGTTAGAACCTCTACTAAGAACATACTGGCTGGGAGTTGGGGCTTTGCTTAGGGACCGTTTTAGCCCTCATTGACGAATAATAATCATTCCTGACATTTATGTAACATCTGACATTTATATATTACTTCTCATCTCCACTCATCACAACTGTGACTGTGCAGTTTGCCAGAGAATCATGACTGGACTGGCTAGAAATCGTAGCCCTTTGCCTGGATTGTCACATAACTTCTGAGCTGGCTTTGACATACTAACTGGAAAGGCTTTGTATTTTCTTTCTGTTTTTAAGTGTTCAAATGTTCCCTCCCCTTTAGTGTTCCTTGAAACCTCACAGCCTTACCCAGAACTCATTACTCAGTTTTCTACTTGTTCTTTTCCACAGATTGTCCTGGAGGAACTGCAGAAGAAGGGCTCCAGTCCTAACCTGAATCTTAACCAATAAAACTTTAAATATGACAGCTCAATCACCTGGGTTTATGGAAGGAAGCGGCAGCAGACCCAGAAACAGTTTCCCTGCCCACATTCCAACTCGATTACCAGAATAGCCTTTTCTGCCTCCCTCAAAGAAAAGTGTGAGCCAGTCAAGGAGAAAACTATAGGTAAAAAAAAAAAAAAAAGGATATAGCTCAACACACATCAGAGCTCAGCATAAGAGCTTACCTTTCCCCCCAGCTGATAGGTGTGGACCAAAGAAATCAAATGGGGAATTGAATAAGCAAAGCCAGGGTGATAAGCAAACATTTAATTCCCAGTATTCTCTAAATACAAGCATATATATGTGACTTTCAATGCAACTAATTCATCATTTTCTAATACTATCCAAATCATTGGTCAGCCTTTAAAAATGATTGCTGACCTTTTGTTTGACACTCTGTGACCAAACAATGCCCCTGTCTGAACCGTGATGTGACATAGGAACACACATCAAACTTTTCCAATAACTTCCCAATAGCTTGATAATCATCAGGTTACTTGGATTCTTAATAAGGAGAGAGTTTCTTTTAATATCAGCAGTATTGTTCATGGTGCTAACCTCAGTTTCTGCTGAAGCCATAGCATTTTCATTCAAAATGTTTCTAGCCATTCTATTACAGACTGAGAGTTTTATATATTCCAGATCCGTTACCAACTAAATCACACATGCACAAATGACTTTTCTAAATGTAAATTGAAGAAGAGAGGTGGTATTTATGAGGTGTGGACTCCAGTGTCAGTCTGATTTCAAATCCTGGCTCGGCTACTTGAGTTTTAAATAACCTCAGAGACTCAGTTTCCTAATCTATATAATGGGGATGGTGATGAGCATTATAGTAATTCAGGTTAATAATTATATTACTTAAGTTATAATAGTGTTTGGCACAGGGCAAGTATTAATATTAATGCTATGTAAGCACTCACCCTCTTTTTATTAATAAAAATATCGTGACTCATGATGTTATAGGTGGGCATTCAGTACTTTTAGCAAACTAACAAAATAAATGAAAAAAGAATCTTTTACCCAATAATTCCACCAGCCTCACACTGCCTCTGCTGTGTTGTCTGTGCAGGCAGCTTCTCATCTGTGAAACCAGGCCAGCAAGGCCTTCACGTTTGTGGACTCGTATTCCTGCCTGCCTCATGTTCACCCAGTCTCTTCCAGGATTTTTCAGAGCCAAAGTTTCCTGGAGGCTTCTGTTGCCAGGAGTAGCCATGCAAGGGCATCTCTAGGGGAACCTCGGCTGCTGGTGGCCATAGCCTGGGGCATTTGAACTTCGGGGAGCCAGGACCACCATGAGGAATGCCATCTCACCACCCATTATGGCCTTCGGGTCATGTGGAGCCAGGGACCCTTATACCAGAACCAAGGTAACTAGCTCGGGTACCACCCACCCAAGGTCCTCCCACCTCTGTCCACATGGTAGGGACACAGGCAGGGAACAAGCCAGCCCTTGAGCTACCATTGGTCATGCCAGGGAGGTTGGACTTGTGTGTGTGTGGGGGGGGCTGACTGGCACCTACATTAACCAATGAGAATAGATGAGACCACCTGCTAGACTACGGGTTAACCCTTTAGTTGCTGGCTCATGAGGCAGTGGAAGGGAACGGCCTCAGCAGCTGGGCCAGTGGGAAGCACTGGATATTTACCAACCCCTATGGAAGAATTTTAATATTTTAACAAATTGTCAGCCTTACTAGTGCATATCTACTGTATATCAGGCCTGAATAGAACCACCCCAAGAGGCCTCAGACAGGAAATATCCTTTAGCCCTGTTCCTTGGATCCAGTCATTTCTCTGACATTCAGTAAACATTGGCAGAGCTGCATGGTGCTGAGGATTAAACATCTGAAAGAGGTTCCCTCCTTCCCAGCTCCTAGGCTCCCACAGAAGTTCTTAAACTCCCACAGAAGTTCTCCAACTTAGGAGAAGAAGCAAAAAACACCTGGGCGACTTGTTAAAGGCAGTTTCTTGTGTCAGTCTTACCCAGGGTTTTCAGTTCTGATGTTTGGCATTGGGTCCAGGATTCTGCATTTGTGATTTTAATGCAAGTATCTGGGGGCACCCCGCGCCCCCCACACACACACGTGCACGCACACACATGCACTTTGAGTGACTCTGGTTTAGAGAATTCACAAATGGGCACTCACCCAGTAGGAAGCTGGTGAAGAAACAGGAAAAGGGTCGGCCTACAACACTCAAAAATGTGACCCAAGGCTCATAGACTTAAAACCAGTCCTCCAGCAGCTTCCCATAGAGGTGCACATACCCCTAGAGAAGGCTTCTCCTCCTACCTTCTGCATGCACCGCTCAGAGTGACCTTTTCCCATTCATTTTTTCATTTGAGGCTTTTCTTAACCGAGCTAATAGTGATGGTGGGAGGTGGCTGCTGCAGCCCCCTTAGTAGTTAAACTTCTAGCTATGGCCCCACTGGGCAGTTTCCATCCCTTCTAAGAAGACTCTTCACCAAGATTCTTCACCATCTGAAGACAGTCAAAACCACAGCATGGTTAGCTAACATTTACCAAGCATTTACCACACACCAAGCCTTGAGCTAAGGGCTTTGTGTGTATTTTTCTCAATTAATCCTCACAGCTCTGTGAGTGGCTAGAACCATTCTCATTTTGCAATGAGGAAATCAAGTCTTAGAGAAGGCAAGTAACTTGCCCAGGATTGCACAGCTGGGGCATGGCTGAGCCAAGAGAAGATTCCATGTCACTGGTGCCTGTTCCAGTGCCTGCCCCAGAGGCAGCCCATGCTATGGTAGTGCTGAGCCCAAGTGAGTCTGAGGATGGGAGAACCAGGAAAGCTGAGAACGAGCCAGAGACCGGCAGTGAGTGGAGAAAGCCACCAGCCTGCACCCACACTCTGTGTCTGGTCAACCAAGAGCTGCTGCAGACATGGCCTGTTTCACGGCCTGCAAGGCCTGGTCACACAGGGCCTCATGCTTTGAAGGGTCCCACACTTGGTTTAAGGCTCTGCTGTTGCCATCTTAAAATTTTTAATAATTTTATATTTGAACCTGTGCTTTGTAAATGAAGCCTGAGAGGACACAGAGCGTGCCCACAGCAGAGGAGATTCATGTGCTGTGAATGTCTGTCATTCCCTGCCCTCCTGCCTGTGAGCACAGAATTCTGTTGGACCCAGCATGCATGAGAGTTCAGCAAGATGCAAATCAAGTACCAGGTTACACTTCTGACTGAGTGGGATGGGGTGTGAGGATGGGCTGACAGCCCTGAGAGACCATGCTTTCCTTTCAAACTGAAAACTTTCATGGAATGCCAGGAAAAGGCAATGGCATTCTAAGAAACACAATTGAGGACTCCATCATGCTAGGCCCTTGTATTAGATAAGTACATACACTGAAAATGATGACATAGAAGAGAAAGATGGTGCAGCCCATAGTTCCTTTTCCTTTCTGACTTTCCTTTCTGCAGACAACAGAGTTGGCAGAGTGTGTGCACACCAAGAAGTGAAATAAGGTCAGTTGCAATTGTTTTGTGCAGTGTATCCACAGTTCTGGTAAGAACAAAACACATACCAGCTACGAGGTGCAGATTGTGTGATTTGAGCTATTTCACATACATGTTAGCTAATCTTATATTTACATTTAAAACCGACATTGTACGATATAAAGGTGAATGGTGAAATTAGTGCTAATAAAGTATAATAACATTTTGATTTTTTTATTACTTAAAATGACATTAAATAGCAAATGAAACACACCGTGACAAGTCAAGAGATTGACTTTAGAAGAGAGGAAAAAATTTTCTGTTTAATATCTTTCATGGCACTTTTTCTCTGCCTTTTTAACAAGAGGCCCTGCATTTTTGGTTAGCACTGGGTTCAAAAATCATGTGTCAGGGTGCTGCCCACAGACATATGACTGACGCAGTCTACCTTGCTCCCAGTCCCATGCTCACCATGCTGACAGCAAAGCAGCAGATTTGACAGTCTCAGCTTTGTCACTTCCTAGATGTGTGACCATGGCCAGTTTTTTAACCTCTCTGAACTTCAGATTTTCCATTTATAAAATGGAGATAATATCAGCATCTACCTCCCAGGATATTTGTAACAAGTTAATATATATAAAATGCTTAAAACAATGCTTAGCACATAGTATTTACTAAAAAATGTGTTAGATACTACTATGCCTTATATAGTTTTGGGGAGAATTTAATAAAAATAATTCAGTATTTAGCACTGTGCCTGGCATTTAGAATGTGCTCAGTACATAATGTTATGTAACAATTAGTTACACAAAAATTGCATGTAAGATGTAATATTGAAGTTCTATGGATTAGAATAGAGGAATAAATCCAATTAGCCCTCAAATTGAAGGTCTTGGTATAAGCTACTTGTATTTGAAGGAGATGGTACCTTTAGATTAATACATTTGCATTGAGTTTGTAGGCAACAGAGCAATTTTATACAGGCTGATGTTCTAGTTGGAGCCATCACAACTTACCCTTCTAGTCTTGACATACTAATGCATTGTTACGCCAGTGGTTATGTAATTATTGACTTTAGTAGAGTTTAGAGTTTCTAGGATCACATCTTGAAATCCTAACAGGTATAACTCAAAAACAGTGTGCTCTTGCCTTGGTAGGGGGGATGCGTGTCAACTTCGAAAGGTTGGTTAACAAGGGACAGCCAGGTCACCTGACTCAAGCTTGGGAGGCCCCATCCAGACGGCCATTGGTTGCTGAAGTCTTGACCTATTTCTATAGGGAATTATTGTATTCACCACCCTATAACATTTCATGTTTTCTCTCGAACCTGGCTGAAAATCAAAAGCTTCACCTATCCCAAAGAATATAAGAGTGTTAACATTCCTATTAAAATTATACTTATCTTAATGTGTTTCTTTTCTCCTTTTAGAAAGAGAGAGACTTGATTAAAGGAAAAACTACTTAGTCTTTTCTTTCTTCCTTCTTTGGGATTAAGTGAAAGAGATTGACACCTGCTCTGAATAATGACCCGGAGTAATAGTGCTGTGTCAGCACTCTCCAAATATTTTAGTCATTTCCTTAAGATCAATGGTAAGTGGAGAGTAACAGTTTAACAATAATTAGGAATGTTTTATATGTGGGGAAGGTTCATTTAGACTAAAGCATTATTGATATCGCATAAATTAATATTGAACACCCTCTCACAGGAACTGATATTCCATATACCACCTCCTTTTATATCATCGTTAACCACATGTTTAACTCATGTACTGCTGACGTGGAAGGTTATTCTCATCTCTTTAGGGGCATTTATGGGTAACTTATTTAAATGATTCTTTCGAGTTTTAGGAGCTTTTAAACCTAATTGATCAGCAATTCCTCCTCAATCTTACATGGTAACAGAACATTTGAAACCTGGGAAGTTACTCTGAATCGCATTTGAATCAGGAATATTACCCACCGAGGGAGTCAGAAAATATAAAGCTTTTTCACCCCCGCTCTCCTCCCCCACACTGGTTTTAAAATATTCTGTCTATAGCTTTAACAACAGTGCCCTTACTTGACACTTAAAGAGACTACAGTACAAACAGTACACTGAGACACTGTGTTGTTTAGCAAAACCATCTATTTTCAGGGCTGCTGTGGCTATTTAACACTGTGTCGAAGTCTGAGGGGAAGGAGAGAATGCTGTTATTTGTGAGCACCGCTAACTCTGGGTGAAGCCTGTTACATATTTCATCTTGTTGAATCCTGACAACTCTGGGTGAAAGTTATTATTAATACTGTTTTATTGATGGGCAAATCGAAGCTCAGAGAGGCTAAGTAATTTGACCGAGGTCACACAGCTAATAAGAAAGGCAGCCAGTTTTCAAACCTAGGTCTGACTCGAGAATCCCCATTGTGTCCATCACGCCCTGCTGCAGTCTTTATTTCAAGAAGCTTCATCTCTCCTTTCATCCTCTTGCACCACATTATTTATTTTGTTGAGCAAAAGCCTGAGCACTTATTGTGGGAGTGAGCTGCTGAACTCGGCCCCACTGAGAAGACAGATCGGCAAAGGCAGAGAAGGCAGAGGCTGCTGGTCTCGAGGCTGGAGGGATATTCCAAATGCTAAATTTGCTAGAGCAGACAAACGCAAGGCAATTGAGTCATCATCAGATAGCTGCAACCCTAGGAACTTTCACTGCAATAGTCGCTCATCCATTTTCTTTTTATGCACCCAGATCTGAGGGATGCTATATAAATATGAAAAGGTTTGAATTAGGATTTGAGAAATACGAGGGCTTACTCTCTCCCTCCATAGCCAAAGAGGCCCCTTTATAGTCTCTCTTTCATTTTTTTAATGGAAATATTTTTATTGTTTCTGCAGATTATCAAAGTGATAGGTGCTTATGAAAACCTCAAGTAACACAGAAGTATGTAAAATAGAAAGTAAATTTCTCCGCATAATCCCATCCATATATAACCACTATTAACAGTTTGATGAATATCCTTCCAGAAATTACATTGCCCATAAAATTGCAAGAATGTGATCAAACTACATATTCTGTTCTCAAACTGCTTTTTTACACTTTACAATTTATCATAGACATCTGTCCATGGAAATACTAGAATATGATATCATTCCTTTTTGTGGTTGTTTAAGATTCTATTGTTTGGGTTTAGTTAATCGATTCACTATTATGAATATTCATGTCGTTTCCAATTTTTTACTGTTACAACCAGTGCTACAATGGACAATTGTTCATGTACTTGTACATACGTATGCGACTACTTTTCATAGAAATAGTGTTACTGGGGTCACAGGCTATGCATCTTTTAAATTTTGTTACATATTGCTTAACAGCCCTCCAAAATGGCACTACCTACAGTGAGTGAGAGTACCCCCTGAACCCACATTCTTGTCAATAGGGAAATCGCCAGATTTTTAATATGTATTATGGCAAAAATAATAAGCAAAAAATTAATTATCTCCTTTGCTTTAATTTGCACTTCATTAATTGCCAGTTATATTGAGCATCTTCTTATGTATATCATCCATTTGCACGTCTTCTCTCCAGATGCTTAGCTTTTGTTTAATTTGTAAGAACTCTTTCTATATTAAAGATATGAAGCCATTTTCTTACCATTTATTTTGTATAGATTTTTTTTTTCAGTTTGTCTTTTGACTTTTAACTTTATTTTGCCATATAGGACTTTTCGATTTTGATGTAGCCAGCTTTCTGTCATGTCAAGACTTGGGGTCATGATTAGAAAGGCCTTCCCCACCCTTATATCAGAGCTCTGTTCTAGCTTGTCTGGCCCCTTTGGTTCTTCCCATGCTCCGAGTTTGGCAACTGCACAATGGTAACATGGTGTTAGATATAGATAATAGGACAATAGACAGGAAGAAAAACTATTAATTGTCTGATATTACCAAATAATACAGTTGCATGATCTTATTTTAATTTCAGGAGACAACTTTTCAATATTTAGGCATAAAATAGAGCTTAGAAAGACCTTGACAAATCCAGAGTGCTATTTACTATAAAGTTGTATATATAGTCTCCCTATTGGCTATGAAAATAGCAGTACATAAAATCGATTGATTTTTAAAACTGGAGTCTATTATGATTCCACTGATATGGGGTAGAAAATCTGGCCTTCGTGTTTAGTTGTTAGAACTACCACAGGCAAGTAGAGTGATGCCAGGTTAGCAATGCTAAGGCTGACCTGCACCCTGACTTCCGCCTTTGCCGCAAAGCCTCCGTTATTCTGGAAATAATCTATGGCTGCTGCTATCTCTTCACCACCCAGGGCTCTACGTGCAAGGCCTGGCACAAAAAGCAAATGCTAAAACCTGAGATCGATTCATAGGCACAATGAGAGAGAAAATGGTGGGACCACCAGAAGTGGTAGAGCCTGGTGCTTTGACCCTAGGTTTCATGAGTTCAAATCCCAGTTCCAAGGAGAGGGGCAAAAGGGAGTTATTGTCTAATGGCTATAGGGTTTCTGTTTGGGATGATGAAAAAATTACGGCAATTGAGAGTGGTGATGGTTACATAACATTACGAATGTACTTGGTGTCACTGAATTGTACATTTAAAATAGTTACAACGGTAAATTTTATGTTACGTATATTTTGTCCAATAAAAAGATGATGAATAGTCTAAGAAACAATGGTGATATACCACATCTTATATTTTCCTGGTTAGAGCTGGAACCCATACTACTAAGTGAAGTATCCCAAGAATGGAAAAACAAGCACCACACATACTCACCAGCAAACTAGTATTAACTGAGTAGCACCTAAGTGGACACATAGGTACTACAGTAATAGGGTATTGGGCAGGTGGGAGGGGGGAGGGGGCGGGTATACACATACCTAATGAGTAAGATGTGGACCATCTGGGTGATGGTCATGCTGGAAACTCAGACTTGTGGGGGCAGGGGAGCAAAGGGCATTTATTGAAACTTTAAAATCTGTACCCCCATAATATGCTGAAATAAAAAAAAAAAAGATTATGAAAAAAAAAAACCACTCCCAGTTCCACCTCTTACTAGCTATATGGGCAAAAGCCAATGCATCTCTCTTTATATACTTCAGTTTCCTCACCTGTAGAATGGAAGAGGTGATAATGATACAGGCTGCATAGGGCTGTTGTGATTAAATGAGATGTGTGAGAACAATGGTTCATGGTAACCAAGGTTAGCTGCTGCTATTATGGTTTATGAGTATGAATCCTGTTGTTAAAATCTCTTGCATTTGTGGTGTAGTCGGTCCTTTGTAGGATTTTATGTGGAAACCACCAATTTCAGTTTTGCTTATAAGACAGACTTCCATCTGTTTGATATCCCATATAAGACTTTAATTACTCTTAAAAGATGCCAGTGATTCACTAGTCCAAATAAACTGACCAAGGGGCAGCTGTGTGGCCTGTGTGGTTTCCTCAATGCAAACCCTCAACACCCACAATCTGGAAGAGAGGGGGGTGCAGTCTGCTCCAGAGGCTGGCCCCATCCCAGGAGAGCCAGACAGATGGGATCCTTACATCTCCTTATCGTTTCATGTCGATCCCACCCTATCCCAAGTTTTGTTTCCCCAAATAGATCCTTCTGGAATACAGCTGCCATCACTCATTCTGTTGTTAGGGGTGAGTGGCTGCCTTCTTGCAGAGGAACATCACTCTGTAAATCAGCCACCAGGCTCTGTTTATCCCACTGATGGATGTCACGCATCCACACATATGGGCCTAAACCAAAGCTCTGGACTTTTTTTTTTCCAACCCACATGTTGGGTTTTTCCCTCTCTGTATTTTCAACTTATTACACTGTTGTTTTAAAATATATTTTTCTCGAGAAATCACTTTCTACATATTATCTGACCTCCAATCCAAGGCATTGTCCATGAACAAGAAAACCCCCTCAGGAAAATATGTGTATATTCTCATAGCACTTAAAATGTATTATAAAGCCATCTATATTTATTCATAGAAAAAGAGACCCGGGATTTCTTTTCTTCTTTTTATACTCAAAGCCTAGTGAGTTGAAAAAAGGCTAATTAATCCAGAGTATAAGAAGTAGGAGAAGGAACAGAACAGGGAGATAAAGGAGAGGGAAAGATAGATTGAGACAGGGACAATGAAGACATGAAGTTATGGCTTCATCCTTACAATGTTACCTGGTATCCTTAACTTGCCATAATGAAAAAGAAATAATAGCAGCCAAGAGTTATGGTCCTGTTTTAAAAATAAAAAGAAATTGCAAGTAAAATGATTAAACTAAGTAAAACAGACACAGGAAACATATAGAAAAAAATATATTTCCTGTGTGCTAAGCCTCTGATCCCATTAAGTACTTAAATAATATCTTCCTGACATCATGACTGTATAAATAACATGTTACTTTCATATTTATGACATCAAGAGATTATATTACCAGTTTATGAAAAAATATGTTTAATTTGCAATTTTTAAATGACACTGATATAGATTAGTATATATTATAGAATTAAATACATATGCCCTACCAGCTAGTTTTATATTTTATTATAAACATCCCCAACAGGTGCAAAAATACCATGTAAAATAAAACAAAGGATAATGTATCTTACAACAATAAAAGCATATCTGCCTTGCATCCAAAAAGAAGGGAAAGTATATGTATATTCTCATCCCACATCCTTCTTTCTAGAGTTTTATCTAACTCTTTCTTGGGCACAGTGCCATATCTATAAGCCTTTGTATCTTCTGATTAAAAGAAAATAAGTGTAGAATCATGTTCGCTACAGTCTGCTGCCAAAAGCCCATGTCTATAATTCATCATTAAAATGTGACAGCGTATGGCTACAAAGAAAGAAAAATCTCAGTCGTCATGCTCGTTTGCAAATGTTTCAGGGGCTGGAGATTGTTTGGCAATCCTGCTGTTTCTAGGTGATTTGCGGAATAACTAGTTTAATTGAGCTGATGATTGCCTTGTGTCTGCATTGCACTTCTGACTTAGATCTTTATTTCTGCAGTTGGCGTCGATTTGTACTATGTGGCAAGGGAATGGCATGCATTCAGCAAGCCCAAATTCCAGGGTTCCAGCCCACCCCTTCTTTTCCCTTGCCAATCTGATTTCTGAGGAATTTGCCTAGAGTTGCTACAGGAAAAAAGGTTGGAAAAGGAACTCTTTGCCCTACTTTGCAGACCATTTCATAGAATACCTCCTTTGGGTTGGGATTCTGGCCCCACTAACATAAAAAGGTTTTAAGCCTTTATTAAAGTGGAGGCCTATTTAGGATGTTCTCTGTAATTGGAGCATGTCCCACTGCATGTAGTACACAATGTAAACCAACCTGTCGCAACGTGGATAATAGTGCCAGTCAGATATTTGCTACCCAACAGAGCCAGTTGGAAAAAGAAATGGGTGGGGGGAATCTGGGTTAACACCAACCTTGTCCTGACATGCACTAAGGCTGTAGCATGAAGGAAATTGAAAACAGAAACATCACGAAGATCAGTGAAAAGGCAGGGCCTCTCTTTCTTCCTTTACTTTGTTCCTAACAAATGTTCATCCTCACCCACTCTAAATCATGTCACTGGAATGAGGACTGTATAAAAGAGAAGTTCATACTGTTAAATCAGTGTGAAAAGAAATTGCCCTTGACCACTAACGGCAATGGCTATATTCTGCATTGGAATGGGCTCATTCACCTTGAAACTAGGTAAGTACCCCAAGATAATAATTGAATCTTGGAATCTGAGATTATGATGACATCAAAAGACATCATTTAAAATGATTTCTGTCTCAATGAAGAACCTAATATAAAACCTTCTACATGGAAAAATTGGACAATATTCTCAGGTACATAGTAAATTTCATCTAGAAACCTCCAAATAATTTTCTCCTAATTTTCTCCCTCTCCCCTCCCAGGGAAATAACTGCAGTCCTCCCCATTCAGGGAAGAAAGATAAGCTTTCAAGGTAGAAAGGAAGATAACTTTGATGAATATGTCCAAATACATAGAATTCACTCCAATTCAAAGAAAGTATAAAACTAACAGATATCATAAAGTAAAACAGAAAAATAAGACAGTTCTTGTATTCTTCCTCTATAATAATAAATAAATAAAATGCAAGGGTTAGAAGATGAATTTCCAAATGGCCTTCTTTTCATTACAAACTTTTGAGCAACATTGCTCAACTTGTGCTGAAGGCAAATCTGACCAAATCGGACACTCAACGCACTCAACAGGCACGCATATCACTGAATTACAATGGGCATGCTGTCAAATTTAGTGAAATTTGTGCTGGATATTAGAAGATAGGGAACTCTCTTAATGTGAATTATCTGAGGAGAAAGCAAAGGCTTCTTAAGAATACCTAGACCTCCATAGGACTATGTTACTCTTAAGAACTAATTCATCTAACATTAATATAGCTACCCAGCTTTCTTTTGATTAGTATTAGCATGGGAAATCTTTCCCCATTCCTTTACTTTTAATTTTTATGTGTCTTTATATTTAAAGTAGGTTCCTGTAGACAACATATAGTTTGGTCTTATTTCTTTTGTCTGCTCTGTCAATCCCCATCTTTTAATTGATTTATTTAGACCACTCACATTTAAAGTGATTACTGATGTCATTAGATTAATCTCTCTCTCTCTTTTTTTTTTTTTTTTTTTGTCTTCTCTGCTTTTTCTACCTTATCTTCTTTTCGTGGAGCTTTTTATATTATTCCTCTCTCTCTCTTCTCTTAATGTATTAATTATACTTCTTATTAAGAGAATCTTAGTGGTTGCCTCAGAGTTTACAATATACATTTACAACAAATTCAAGTACACTGTAACAATATCCCACTTCTCAGGTAATCCAGGTATCCAGCCACAGAGAATTCTCAATCCCTCCCTCTTTTCTGTTACAATGTTTCTGTAATTTCTTTCACTTATTCCTAGGTTATAATCACCCAATACACTGTTTCTGTTATTATTTTGAACAAAGTGTTACTTGTTAGATAGTTGTTGAGTTGCAGTGGTGAAGATGAGAGTAATGATTTCCAAACTCCTTGCATATCAGACTGGAAGCCAAAAGTTGACCTGAATTTATACTACAGTAAGACTAGGGCAGGACAGAGAACAGGTGATTAAGATCCAGCAGGAACAGAAATGAGACCAGAATCCATAATCAATCACCAGGATATCCAGAAGTAACCAAGAAAAGTTCAAATGAGTCGAGAAGTGGGTGGAAATGTAGCAGAAAGAAAGAATAGAAGGAAAAGATATTTGAAAATCTAAACCTTTATCTTGTTGCTTAGTGAAATGCAGACTCTGAGGAAATAAGAATCCTGAAAGCAGAGTCAGACCCAATAGAATAACTTGAAATTTCCTGGCTAAAAAACATTGCTACTTTGTGCATTGGGAGAGATTGCTTTAATTGAAAAGGATAAATATGTAAACAAAGAGGGTCTGAGGTGACAGTAAACCTGACCTCACTAAAGCTGAAATTGTGTCATGAGACAGACAAGGTCTGAGTTATGGGACTCAAGTGTCACTTGTACCTAGCAAATCTCTTCAGCTCTTCTGGCCTCCATTTTTGTACCTATAAAAATGAGAATCTGAATAGACAAACTACAAGATCACTCTGTACTGAAATTCTAAGATTCTATGAAGGGTAGATATGCAGCAGCAGTATTGATCTGCCATCAGTCAAGGGCAATAGTGAATTGGAAAGACCCATGAGTGAAACCCTATAAGAGCAATATTGCATAACCCACGAAATGTAATCCCACGTAAACTTGGGCTGTCAGAAGCAAGGCCATGACATGTACAATGAACCAGCCGCTTGAGGAGAATCAAAGAGGCAATCATTACATGGAGTCCCAGAGGCCAGGACTATCTGAGGCTTAGTGCAGCCCCTCTGATCAAGAGAAGGGAGAAGAGCACTCTTTGACATTCCCGGAAAAGCCACATTAGGAAAGAAGGATGCCTTCCTGATGGACCCTGGCTAGGAAGGCAAAGGTTACCGGGAAGCAGACCCCAAAACATAAAAAATAAAATTGCTCCTTAGTACACGGAAGGTAAAGAGCAAAGAACATTGGAGTAGAAAAACAGAAGTGAAAAAAAGGGAACAGAGATGGAAGAATTCATTTGTTGTTCTGGTATTTGGTGAGAAGAACCACATCCAATCCCTCCCAGAGGCCATGAGAATACTTAGATTGGGTTGAAAGCAAGTCCTTTTTTAAACTTCAGAATATTACGGGGGTACAAACGTTTAGGTTACATATATTGCCCTTGCACCACCTGAATCAGAGCTACAAGCGTGCCCATCCCCTAGATAGTGTTCACTGCACCCTTCCCCACTCCCATCTACCCAACACCTGATGAATGTTACTTCTTTATGTCCACTTAAGTGTTGATCAATTAGTTCCAATTTGATGGTGAGTACATGTGGTGCTGTTTTTTCCATTCTTGAAATACTTCACTTAGAAGAATGGGCTCCAGCTCCACCCAGGATAATACAAGAGATATTAGTTCACTGTTGTTTTTTTGTGGCTGAGTAGTACTTTAGGGTATACCTGTACCACATTTTATTAATCCACTCATATATTGATGAGCACCTGGTTGTCACCAAAGGAGGCACTGTGGTCACTGATTGATCATCAGAATTGGAGTAGACTTTATACCACAGCAAAATGTGTGGTGGCACAGATTCTTTGCTGAACAATTCTTCAATGGCCAGGTGATACGATTTCATTTATTTAATGCTATAATTATATTGGAAAGCATGAAACTATTTTGAATACAAGTATTATTTGCTTACATGATTATTTTCCCAAAGATTCATTCTATGGCATGTTATGGTCTACTAGTAGCTACAAATGAAATCTAAGTAAATGGCCAAGGAGAGAAGATGGAGGAAAAGGAAAAACAGCTATTGAGGGCTTATGTACCAGGCCACACTACTCACATGGGCTCATTTGATCCACACATCACCCTTTAAGAGAGGTATGATTATTGTCTTCTTACAAATGAAGGCAATGCCTAATTCCTGAGAGCACATGTAAAGTGGACTTACTAAAATCTACAGGAAGCCTGAAGATTGTGCCAACAAATATAAAAAAATTTTTGATAAAATTATGATATAATACTAAATTTGAAACAGCATAGAAAAACCAAGCGACGATACAAACATTATTATTTTACCCTACAAATAATTTTTAACTGAAAGAAACTAACAGCAGATGTGTTAAGGTGACAAGACTGAGTGGATTGTTTTCTCTCCTCTATTTACAAAAAAATCTACAAAACAAAGTTATCAACAAAGACTTTTAAAAATTCAATCAACAATAAAACAAATACAGCAGGAAAGAGATACTACACACTATATTGTATTCCACTCATCTTTCAAAGAGTTAAAAGCACATAAGGAAAGTCTAAGTTTGAGTCCGAATCATAAACTTGACTTGAACTCTGTTGTCAATTGCCAGGGAAAGCATTCCAGACACTAAGAAACTGTTTGAATTTTTTTTTCCTTCATAGCACTGAAAAAATGCTAGAGGGCTTACAGGGTTCCTAAGCATGAATAATGTAGCCACCAGGAGAAAAACCCACTGATGCTTTCAAAGTCATTTTCCTACAGTTCCTTATAATGCTACCACACAGACCGGGTAAAGGTAGGATAGAGAAAAAAATCTCTTTTGGTTTGAAATCAACCAAATGATGTGGAGGGAAAAAGAATTACTTTGCCAAAACCCTATGATTACAAGTAATATGGAGACAGTGTCTGTCAGTATCTAGAGGAGTTTTGTAAACAATCAGATGCAAGACATTAGAGCCTTCAGAAGGAAAGATTTCTTTTCAGTGCCACTTTTGAAGAGTGATCAGGAATGCACTTCATTTCTGGTTTAATAAGGTTATTAACCCAGTTTCTTTTTTTTTAAAAAAAAGAGCAAAATAATGTTTTCTGTGAAAGTTTGCCGATAAGTATTAGCGTGATGAAGAAGTGTGTGCCTTTTTATGAACAAGGCTGCACAGTAGAATAAAACACTATCTCCATGAGCTTTCACACAGCAGAGCAATTAATTAACTTATCTCCGTGAACACTGTTCTCACTGAAACTTATTAAAAGTCTGATTCACCGGCAAAGCCCCAGGCAATCATCAATTGCCTCATAATAATACAAAAGAAAAATAAGCTATGGTTATGTTCTCATTTAATATCTCAAGAAGATCCTCTTTGCCCTCTGTCTTTGTATGAAAATATCTCTATTAAGAGTTAAAAAAAAAAAAAAAAACCTCCTACTTGACATGAAATACGTTATGGCAGGGAACTGTGGGAGTAAATTACAGCGCCTCCAGGATACCAGATTAAGAGGAGAAGCTGGACTTTCTCAAAGACACACAAATCATTCAACATGTAGCACAACAGGGCATACAGTGTGTTATCGATGCCGAGTTCCAAGCACCATTGTTAATACAAACCAGAGGAGGAATTGTTCATTAAATAATACAGGGGGAGGAGAGGGCACACGCAGGCTTCAGCGTTGAGTAAGCGGGCAGGGGGACGCTGGCTTCAAAAGTATGCAACGGCTTAGTAGTTATTAGTCTGCTTAGAGTTTTGGTTTAAGTTTAACGCTCAAATATCAACCTAATGACTTTTAAGCAGAAATTATAGTTTATGAACCCTTTTGGGTTTTTTTTAATGTTTAGTAGTAGAGTTGACAATATCAATAGCGCCCTCTACAGGAAGTTTCAAACCCACAACTCCGTTTTTCTTCCTTAAATTGCAAAAAAAGGCTAAGTAAGGTGAGCACCATCTGAGAACGAGATTAAAATGAAGAAAAAATCTGGAATGCTCATGAGGTCTCCATTTCATATGGAGATTTAGGAATTTGGAACGAAGCAACACAAAACCACAGCCAGTAGCCTGGGGTAATTGTATATTTGTGTGTGTGTGTGCATATATATATTTGTTGTTGTTGTTTGTTTGTTTGTTTAACACTGGGTCATTTGATAGAGGAACATTGAAATTCCTAATTCTTTTCTTTTTTCTTTATGGTAAAATCTCAAAAACATACCAAGTTTTCCCTAGCCTAAGATTTGCTAGTTGCAGTATTATACGGCATTACTCAGATGCTTTTAAGAAGCAAATAACGTGCACTTTTTTGAGAATACGTGAATAACTATTGTGCATACTTTTCTAATTATTTTCCTAATGTGCAGTAAATATGCTTAACTTGAGGCTTTTGCACGTAAGAATGTCCTGGTACTATTGATAAGTAAGCTATTCCTCTATGACTCCTAAAGAGATGGCTGTTTAATAACTATAGATAGTTATTCCCCATGGTCAGTGGTTTCCAATATCGACTCAGAAGCCAGAATGTGCCTGAAGAAATAGTTACAACTAAATATTCTACCCTGTGTCACCACATCCTTGAAAGTCAGAGATGCAGGCTTCTTCTCTCCCAGCTGTGATACATCAAATAACCTTGTGACAATGATTTAATCTCACCTTATTTTAACAAGTTATCATGATTTGGGAGAAATTTATTTCTGATTTCAGAGATACCTCAAGAATTATTAGGAGTGACACAACAAGTGCTAACTCTAAGAGTTAAGGCATTATTATTTTGTGTGCTCAAGAAAGGAGTAAGGACTTTCAAGGTTCAGGTTTAGTTTCCACCTTGCTGTCTTTTTAAAGTCAATTAATTTTTTTGTGCTTTATTTCCTTCATCAGAAAAATAATGAAAAATTTCGGTTTCGGGAAATACTTGGAACTAGGTACCTAGAAATGCTGGATGAAATATAATAAATATCTTTTTAATCATTGAACACATAAGAAAGAAAGGGCAAACAAATAGTTAAGCTCATAAGAACTGGAAAGCAGGTGTTAGCTAAATCTATGGCTGTCCGGTAGGCATTTGCCAATCTTGATAACTAAGAGGCTTGGATTTTAATGACCATACTGGGACCTAAGCAAACTAGGGAATTGGAACTGAGACCTCACATAAAGCCAAAATAATGAAGGGGTACATCTTCCACATAAATCACATACAGAGAAATAACAAGGAAATCTTCTGTCTCAGCCTGGGATCTGGATCAGAATATTACATCTTCCTTGAAAATTCGTAACCACACACCTGTCCATCAAAGGTGTGGCATTAAATCAATACTACCTGTACAATCCAGGAAATGTCAGGCCAACAAATTAACCCAATGTGGACCCAGATGGGTAGTGACCTGCAGGGCCCCTGCCGGAAGTAGATACAAACTCTCTCTTACGGACTCACCCTCAACCCAGGTCTTGCAGGATTCCTCTAGAAAAGCTGAGTGGGAACATAAAATCCAAAAGTACAAATGGCAAAAAGTTTCCCAGGAACTCAGGTTAACATCCTTCCGATTTATTTTAGTTGGAAAAATAAAAACTGGAAAATACTTCTGCAGCAGCCTTGCTTTAATATTCTGCTTTTCTATTTGCACCAGACATAGTACATTGTCAGTGCTCTGATTATTATTATACTATCTTATGCCTATCTCCTTGTCAAACTTCAGCTAATAAACAGAACATAATTAATATGTTCCTAACACATTACACAAATTATCTTTTGTTTTTTAGGTTAGGAGAGGTAACTATTTTGACAGTTAAGGTTCTTTTTAAAATGAAATGATCTGTTCTCAAACATGAAGTTCCTAATGCTGGCTCATGCCATGTTATCTGAGAGGGAAGGATGAAAAATTTCATTGGAAGCATAATTCTGCAACACTAAAGTAGGCAAAATAATTTTAAGCCACTAAATTTGCAGTAATCTGTTATAGCAGCAGCAACAGGAAACTCGCACAGATACCATTCAAAAGATGACTGTAAAGCTGTCGTACTGTGAGCTTTGAAAGGAAATTTGCTGCCTTTTCTTACTCTGTTATTTCATACACTCGTTCCCCACCAGCGGTAGTGCACACTGGGGTTGCCATTGTTAATCTTGCAATTGTACTTTTCTAGTTAAAGACGCCCGGCCTTTGGCCTCTTTTTCATTCCCAGCATGTCCAGTGGGTGGCCTGTGATGTCTGGCTGCTAACCTTCCACGATATTTCATCCGATCTAATAAGCACTCAGCTCGGATGGCTGTCTGTGCAAATGCCACAGGGAACAGCTCCCAAGGGACCCGGAAGAGTATTCATTTTCCAGAGAGAATTAAAGCCTACATTGATAGCATATAAAATAAGGACTCCTTACAATGTAAAGAGTGATGAGGTTATTTCACCCCTTTGTTATGCTTTTAGGAAAAGGCAAAATGTAAATCTTTGAGTGATCCGTATGCCCCCTTGACACTTCAAAGAAATAGAAAGCAAACTGGTAAAAACGTATCCTAACTCCCGTCCCCAGGTCCTGTTCTCCACAAATTGCCTACCCTTGTCCAACTAACTTTTCTAGTCTTCTGATAATTTTCTGATCTAGAAGCTTCAGAGTCATATTTTTTTTTTCTCTCTCCCTCTGATTTAGAACTTAGAAGAGGTTCTCACCGAGTCCTTGTTTTCTCTGGGTCTCCTTTCTCAACATTAGCGTGTGTACGTGAGACCTAACACAACTCTCATGGCCCCTCGTCTGTGTCCAGTGGCACGCTCGTTGGTCTCTGCCTCCGCGTTCCCCCGCTTGGTTCATTCTGTCCAGTCCACGTGTCTTTCTGCCTTCATCTCCACACCACTCACTCAGCACTTTTCAACGGCCCCCTGCTTGTTCGTCCTTAGGCATCAATCTTTCTGCTTGGTTTTCAAGGCCTGGCCCTATCTCCAACAGCCTTGCTCCCCACTCCCCCTCAACATTTCTTCCTCTTCCAGACAGCCAGGCAATCTCCTAAATTAAATTTAGCTTTTTCTCTCCATAGCTCAGGAGAAAGGGGCAAAGTTGAATGAGACAGTGACACCTCTCTCTTTGACAAGTAGGGGGTTTAACAGGGCAGGGAGAGACAAAGAAGCTACTGGGCACTTTTTAGGTGCCGTTGTATCTAATAAACGAGAACTGTAAGAGCACCAACCAGGGCCGAGGGATCCATGCTTCAAGTTGAGGGCAGGGGAGGAAAACTTTGGAGAAGAGGAGGTGGTTGAAAGATGAGCTGTCATTTTGAGAAGTGACTGTTTTCTGGAATATTCTGCAACGAACAGCAGACTCTGTTAACACTAATGCAAACGATGCGTGGTGGTTGATTTGCAGTGTCTACTTCACTGGATGCTCAGAAAGCTGGCAACACATAATTTATTCTCAATCATTGCATTAATTTTTCTCAATGCTTCGGTAGGCACTGAGTCTATCCCGCTTCTGCTAAAAGGGAAACCCAGGTGGTTTTGCTTTTGATTAGAATGCTTGGGCTGCCCCAGGTGTGTCTGTGAGGGTGTTTCTGGAGGTGACTGGCTTGCGAGTTGGTGGACTGAGTGAGGAAGATCCACGCTCGTCGTGGGTGGGCACCATCCAACCTGCTGGGAGCCGAGATGGGACAAAAAGGCGGAGTAAGGGTTAATTCTCTTCTCCTGCCCTGGAACATCAGGACTCCAGGCTCTCCCACCTTTGGACTCTGGGACTTGCACCAGGGCCTCCCCTAGGCTCTTAGGCTTTCTGCCTTGGACTGAGAGTTACACCAACTGGCTTCCGTGGTTCTGAAGCTTTCAGACTTGGACTGAACCACCCTACCAGCTTCCCTGTTCTCCAGCTTGCACCCTGTCTTTGGTGGGACTTCTCAGCCTCCATAATCAAGCAAGCCAATTCCTCTAATAAATCCCTTCGCATGTACTGTATCTCTCTATGTAGCCTGTCAGTTCTGTCTATGTGGAGAACCTTGACTAAACATAATGTAACAGGTGATAAGCAAAACTCAACCACTACCAATTTCCTCTTGGGGAGAAATTATCTACCTCACTCCAGTTCTCTTTTGTACTTAGGAGTGATTATTTTCTCTGGTGGGTTAAGAAAAAGTCAAATTTTATTAGGAATTGACCAATCAACAAACCTATATAGCTCGTTCTGCTGGAGTATTCTTGGTTTTATTCAACCATGAGGGTAGAGGAATGTGTTTTATGGTCTATTTCCAATGGTTTTGTATTGCCTTACAATTAGGCAGAGATATAACATGTATCTGAAAACAAACTTTTTCCTGTTTATTCTTCCAGTTAGTAATGCTAGCCCTATGGGAAATGAAAGTCTGAAATCTACATAATATTTTGAGGGGCTCTGGGAAGAATACTCCATTTCCCAAAAGTATGACTGTGTTTCTTAACACATTAACTGTCATGTGAGTTGTATTTAACTTGCGCTAGTTTTGAGCCCAGGGCCCTGTGAAGAAAAACCTGGGCAAAACTCTGCAGTTGGTGAGTGAAAATCTTACTTGTTGATGTTCTTATTATCACAATTAATGTTAACAAATTCTAAAACACAGATTAAATTAATAGAAGTCAATAAATTTTCTTTTTCATTAAATTAGAAATGATCATTTTGTTTTCAAAGTTTTTATTCTACTTTTGTAATAAAACACCATGGGCCCCAAGGGAAAACATGTTTTTTCTAGTGTGTCAGTCAATGTGTTAAATTTCACTATCATTGGTTTTCTCCCCTTTAAAATGGGGATAATAGCAGCACCTCTTTTGAGGATTAAATAAACATGAATATGAAAGCAAATTATCTGTTATGAGAAAGGCATTCAATACATATGGGTTCCCTTCCCTCCTTCTGGTTAAAAGATGTTTAAATACTGTTGAATTGCATCGAACTCTGCAGACACTAACAAATGAAGTAGTTCAAAGTCATGTTCACCCTAATCTTGATGAACACATTGGCGGGAGGGTAAGGAGAAGCCACAGTTGTAGCTTGAGGGAGAAGAAAGACGCCATAAGGAAAAAGAAGTTTCTGGAACCAGGATCTAATGAGGATCTGTGGATAAATGGTCTCCATAGTTTTACTGAGCCTAATTCTGAAAAAGTCGTTAAAGACAACACTATTAATTTGGGTGTCGGGAGGGTGCATAGGAGACTTACTGAATAACCACTACTTACTACGGCTCTGTAGAGTGTTTTCACATATAATATGGCAATTCTCACAACAACCCCACGAGATAGGTATTATTGTCCCTGGTTTTACACATGAGGTGACTGAGGCTGAAAGAAATTATGTGAGCCACTCAGGGTCACACTGCCAGAAAGATGAGCCAAAAAATGGCTACAGGTTCGTCCAAAGCCAGCCTGGCTGTGGTGGCTGCCTTCTTTTGCCACGACATGTGGCTCTACATCCACAGTCGGTACAGATCTGAGCCAGAAAGTTTCTTCCAACTACTTGCAGGCAACCCTGTCCCTAAAATGATGCTGAAGATCTTCCACTAATTTCTATTTGCCTGCTGATGTTTACTTTCTCTTTCCTCCGAGTGCCTCCAATGGCTGTAAAACTTGTGTGCTATTCCCCACAGTGGTGTTCTTCCTGTGTTTCTTCGCAGCCATCTAGCACTGTCAGAGCAGGACTTGCATCAGCCATTATGGGTCAAAACCATTCTCCAGAAAATTAAATAAATGGCAGGAAGGGCAGGTACAGTGACACAGCCAGCAAAGGCTGATGAGAACCTCCACCGAGGATGGCCCAGTCGTGTGCAAACACTAGATGGAAGCGTCCGTAGGAAGTTCTGCAGGGCAGCTCTCTGGCTGAGAGGGAAATGGAGCACCCAGAGCTTCCTGCTTCACTCACCTATGGCCTTCCCTTTAATCTGCCCCCGACCAGACATCTGTAGGGTTGATAACATTTGGCAGGGCAGCCTCATCCAAGGAGAAAGAAGGCCTACAGCAGTAGTTTTCAAACCTTAACAGGCATCAGAATCACCTTCACATGCTTGTTAAAACACTGATTTCCAAGCTCCTGCTCCAAAGTTTCAGGCTGAGTAGACCTGAAGTGGGGACTTGAGAATTTGTCTTTCTAACAAGTTCCTGGTGATGCTGAAGCTGCTGCTCTCCAACTCCACTTTGAAAACCGTTGCTCTAGATCAGTATTCTCCATGTGGGCTGTACATTAGAATCCCCATGAGAGGTTTTAAAAATCCTGATGCCCAACTACACCCAGATCAATTAAATCTGAACATCTGGAAGTGTGTATAACCCAGGTAGAAGGATTTCTAAACATCCAGGTGATTTTAATGTGCATCCAAGGCTGAGAACCACTGGGTCTTTGGGGGCTGAGTCTTGGCTTTCTCTGTAACTCCTGAAAGTTGAGCATAAGAAACATCCTGACACCTACTTTTGCTGATGGAAGGAGAAAATATTTATGACTTTTAGTGGAAAAGCATTTAGCTATTCTAAATTTTAAAGCAAACTACGGATATCTCAAAGATAATAGTTCTCAGAACCTTAAAACACAGGGTCAACAGAACAAATTAGGATAAACAAATTTAATTACTTTGGGAACAATTGGCTTAAATTGGTGGATAGAATATATTAGAGCGATAGATAATGTCTGTATCCAGGCCCCAGGCCCCTGATATCTTGTAACTTTATCCTTTGGCTTAATGCATCATTATTCATCATCACCATTTTATTACTGCGGCTCAGCTAATTTAAAAGCCTGTTATTTCTCATTTTCATTCCAATGTAAATTTAACTTTTTCAACCATGTCTTTATCAAAACAATTGTTCCAATTTTCAGAAAGTCATTAGAATATGGGGGAAGTAGATTCCAGAAACTATAGCCTAGCCAGTTTGATGTCAAACCTCTGGTAAGATTCTGGAATCAACTATTGAAAAACAAAACAAAACAAAACACTGAGCAGTGATTGCCTAGAGCCAGCAAAGGTTCCCGAAATCAGTCTGTCACCAAACCAGTCACATTTCCTTCTTTGACAGGCTTACAGGTCAGGAAGATCGGGGGAACACCTTAGACAAAAATATATATCTTGATTTCAGCAAAGAATTTGACATCCTCTGGACAAGTTGAAGACATGGTTGAGTCGATTTGTAGCTGGTTGGACAACTCTCCCCAAAGAATGTTGACTGTTTGATGAATCACTGCCTCCCACCCGCCCCTAAGGGCAGTCGCTGTGGCAGACTCCCAAGTGCTATCTATGGTTTATCCAGTTCAAAATTTCATTTAATGATGGATGAAGACACAAAAGACATGCTTATCAAAACTGCAGGTGTGACAAAGCTGGGACAGAAGCCTAGTTTACTCAACGTCAGATAAACCAGGAGAGGCAAAAGGTATCAATAAACTAAAATAGCAAGCTGACATGAATAAGAATAAACTTAACAGCAGTAAACATAAAATCATCCATTTAATAAAATCAAATGCAAAAGTATAAGAGTATGGGAGGCTGAGATTAAAAATAGTTTTGTGAGGGAGGAAAAAAAATCGCAGGAGTTTTAATGTCTGTAACCTCAATACAATCTAATGAGTCTTAACTTTTTTTTTTTTTTGAGACAGAGTCTCGCTTTGTTGCCCAGGCTAGAGTGAGTGCCGTGGCGTCAGCCTAGCTCACAGCAACCTCAAACTCCTGGGCTTGAGTGATCCTTCTGCCTCAGCCTCCCGAGTAGCTGGGACTACAGGCATGCGCCACCATGCCCGGCTAATTTTATATATATATATCAGTTGGCCAATTAATTTCTTTCTATTTATAGTAGAGACGGGGTCTCGCTCTTGCTCAGGCTGGTTTTGAACTCCTGACCTTGAGCAATCCGCCCGCCTCGGCCTCCCAAGAGCTAGGATTACAGGCGTGAGCCACAGCGCCCGGCCGAGTCTTAACTTTTTAAATTCTCAGACCTCTTTGAAAACCTATGAAAGCTAAAGACTATCTATCTCATAGACATGCTGGTAGTTATAAAGTTTTGTTTACAATTTCAAGTGGATCCTAGACCCCCTGGAGTCCATCTATGACCACCCAAGGGTCACAGACCCCAAGATAAGGACCCCTGAATGGTATAATTGGCCATACAAATTACAGCAAACCAGCTGTTTTAACAAAAATAAAGTATTAATAAAGAGATAATAGCCCTAAAGGGCTTGATATATCTTAATTATAGTCTTTGATTTATAGTATTCAGCTTAACGTAGAGACTGAAAAACTGGAACACATTTAATGGTAAAGGAAATTATGTTAAAGAACATTTAAAGGAACTTGAGAGGTTTACCCTAAAAGAAATTTGTAAAGGAAACATTATAGCAGTCCTCCAAAAATCTGAAGACTGCCATCTGAAGACTGGCACAAAGAAGGTGCAAACTTATATATACTCTATAGCAGTGCTATCTAGTAGAAATAGTAATTACATATATAATTTAAAATTTTCTAGTCACCACATTTTAAAATAAAAAGAAACAAGTGAGACTAATTTTACTATATTGCATTTAACCCAATATATCAAAAGAATTATTTCAACATTTAATCAGTATAAAGTTTTTTCTTAGTAAATTTTTGAAATCTTGTGTGTATTTTCCACTTAGAGCATATTTCAATGAGGACTAGCCGCATTTCAAGTGCTTGATATAGCCGCGTTGGCTGGTGGCTACCATATTGGACAGCACAGCTATGTAGCTCTCCAGGGCAAAAGAGCCAATTCACAGATGTTAAGGAAGGAGAACTTTCTAATAGAACTGTCCAAAGTGAAACGAGTTCCCTTGTAGAGTGAAAGGGTCTCTGTCATTGGATATGTTCTAACTGAGACTGGGAGACCACATGTCAAGGCCTATTTAGGCATTTCCACACAGGGTGTGGGCTGGGATGGATAATCCTGTAGTGCATTCTCACTCTTAGGCTATAATGCTATGACTGACAGGTTTGGGAATTGAGATTGTTTGAATCATCAACTTTATGATACTCTGGGACAAGTGGCCAGCCAGCCTTTCCTAAGAAGATCTTGCCAATTTAGTTATGCAAACACATGGCAGGTCTCGGCAACAGAACGAATCTGCTCCAACCCCTTCTGTTGTGGAGTTCAGTCTAAGCTATCCATGAAGACAGCCCATATGCTTGGCTCCGGCCCTGACATGAGGCTGAAGAGAGACTATTAACCACATCACTGAGCTAAACTCAGTCTGGAAAGAGCCCATCTAGAACATGTGTCTAACATACACACTTAATTGCTGCATTCACCCAACCAGCTCACCTTTAGTTCCAGTTTTGCATTAAGGTCATTAACAGAAAATGAAATGTTTAGCTACTTTGAGAACATAAAAACACTTCTTTGGAGGGAGTACCGAAAGTGCTGTTCAGAAAGGAAAGCAACCCACAAAGGGAGACCATTTTCTTGGGTTTAACCAAGTCACAGTCCCAGGCCTTGCCGTCTGCAACAGCAGATGATTGGCAGCAGCAATAGTCAGTGTGACCAAAATAGGCCAAGCAATGGATGTTTGATGGGCCGGCGCTTTATAGCCCACCTGCGGCTACAGTCGGGAGCGGCTGGAAAGGACATGGTGGGAGAGACTGCCTGAGTTCAAGCCCAACTCGTGCATCTCACTGGCTGTGTGACCTTGGTCAAGAGACTTCTTTGTGCCTCGCTTTCCTCATCTGCAAAATGGGAACGCTGATAGTACTTGCAGAGTTGTGAGAATAAAATGAAATAACCCATGTAAAACACTTATTCCAGATTAAACATTCTTTTTTCATTGTCAGTTGGAAAAATCCAGGTCTGGAAGCTTTCAGCCTCCTGCATTTGGGGGCTTTTTCCCCCAATAACTGAAGTGGTCTGTTTTGAACAGTACTCATTTCCAAATGAGAGCAGCTATATCCTCCTTGACAGCTGCATGGACAACTCATCTCAAAACCTACACCATCTTCACCATGCCTCCCTGAGCCATCGAGAAATAATTTTGCAGGTAAAATTTGCATAAACGAACAGGGAAAATCTTGATGCCCCAACATTATTTTTTTGAATGCCATCCTAGGTCATCTTTGATCTAAATTTTTTACAGCTTTATTGAGTTGTGCTTTACATACCATAAATTTTAACCCTTTTGAGTTCAGTGAGTTTTAATAGCAAAATACAGTTTTAGAACATTTCTATTACCTCTCCCTAACCCCTACAAATTACTTCATATTATTCTGCTTGCCAGGGCAGAAGAGAGTCAACTGATAGATGTTAGGGAGGGAAAAACTTTCTGACAAAACTGTCCAAATATGGAATGAGTTCTCTTGTGTGTTGATGAGTTCCCTGTCATTGCATCTGTTCTCATTAAGAGTGGGTGACCACCAGTCAAGGGTTATCAAACTGATAAGAACAGATGCTACACTTGATCTTAGCTAACAGGCCAAGAAGTGATGCCAAGGGTTATTTAGGTATTTCTGCACAGGGTGGGAGTGGGAGGTATAATCCTGAAGGCCTGTGTCACTCTGAGACTATAATGCCGTGACTGACAAGTTGGGAACTGAGATTGGTTTAAACAGCCAACATCCACGCACACCCCCAGCCCCAGACAACCGACCACTGCTTGACAGAAGAAATTCCATACAAATGGAATCATATGCAGTCTTATGCATCTGGCTTGTTTCACTTATTGCAATGTTTTTGAAGTTCATCCACATCGTCACATGTTTGTTCTTTTTTATTTTTATCCTTGTTGAGTTATTCCATTGCATGGATATACCACATTTTGCTTATCCACATACTTGTTGATGGACATTTGGTTTGTTTCAAGTTTGGGGCTATTATTAATAGTGCTGCTACGAACATACCAATGCATACCAATGTGTTTGTATGGAAATATATTTGAAGTAAAACTGCTAGGTCCTACTGTAAGCATATATTTAATTTTTAAAGAAACAGCCAAACTTTTCCAAAGCTGCTGCACCATTTTATGTGTATGAGGGTTCCTGTCTCTGCACATTCTCCACCACTTGGTCTGGTCAGTCTTTTTTGTATTTTTATTTTTTTTGAGACAGAGTCTCACTCTGTTGCCTAGGCTAAAGTGAGTGCTGTGGCATCAGCCTAGCTCACAGCAACCTCAAACTCCTGGGCTCAAGCAATCCTGCTGCCTCAGCCTCCTGAGTAGCTGGGACTACAGGCATGCGCCACCATGCCCGGCTAATTTTTTCTATATATATTAGTTGGCCAATTAATTTCTTTCTATTTTTAGTAGAGACGGGGTCTTGCTCTTGCTCAGGCTGGTTTCGAACTCCTGACCTTGAGCAATCCGCCCGCCTCAGCCTCCCAGAGTGCTAGGATTACAGGCGTGAGCCACCGCGCCCAGCCTGGTCAGTCTTTTATATTCTAGCCATGCTAGTTGGTGTGCAGTGATATCTCATTGTGGTTTTAATTTGCATTTTCCTAAACTTACTACTATAATATTGAGCATCTTTTTATGTGCTTATTTGCCATTTGTATATCTTCTTTAATAAAGCATCTATTCAAATTGGCTGAAGCTTGGGCTTTGAAGAACAAAGCCTGGCCTGGCAGCAGTAATCTTGGTAACTTCTAATTCATCCTTTTCGCCTGAGGTACTGGTCTGTCCCTGCCAATTATAGTGTTTATAAAGTAAAAAGTCATACACAGAGTCAGAAACAAGTGTTGGGTGGGGTTTGGTACACTGATGGAACTTCATGAGCATGAACGATATTTCTTTTTTAAAAGTGTTTTTATTTTTCCTAATTATATACATATATATATGTATATATATATATATATATATATATATGGCATACCTTTATCACAGAAAATTTGAAAACAATATAACAGCATTAAGAAGAAAATGTAAATGACCCCTTTTCTTACCACCACTTTCTAACATTTTGTCACTTCTGTACATTTTTTAACATAATGTAGATCATGTTAAAAACCACATAAACATCAATTTCTAATACATGTCTAAGTTCCAAGATAACACAGAGCAACTTTCTTGTTGAAATCTTTGAAGTTGTGCCTTTTCCTCTATCCTGACTGCCACAGGAAGGACTTGGCCCTCCTATTCTGATGTCCACCAGGAAGGACATCATGAGTCTGGATTTAAATGAGAGGCGGACAGAAGCCAGGTCGTAAGTTCGGACCTAGCAGCAGGTAAAAGACCATTAGAACTACAGTCCAAATGCTACCTTTAACAAGGAAGGAAACTGAGGCTCAGAGAACCAGAGTGAGTTTTTTATGACCATTCAGCAAAGCAGAGACGTGAAGGAACTAGAGCTGGCGTGTCCCTAACCCACATCAGCCCCTCCCCACCACACCACCCTGCTCAACACAGCGTGACTAAACCTTACACATTCTAGCTAATTTGGAGCCCACTTTCTGCTAGGCAGCTCTATATTTTAAGAGCAAAATTAAATGTTTTGATATAATTTTAAAAAATACTTGCATGGTACTCAGTTTGATAATAGGAATGTCAGTTATTTCACAAAGGGCACTTTATGAGGCTGTCTTTCCAAAGAAAAAGCTTAAACGAATTCTCATTGCCATGTGTAAAATATCTACTTAATTAACATGAACACTCATATTACTAGGCAATTAAAATGATTTATCCAGAGAGCTTTATAGTCATGCCTTAATACCAATCTATAATCAACTGGAGAAATAAGAGTAATAATACTTGCTATCGTTCCAGTTAAATATAACCATCATAAATAATATTTACACCTTTAAGCAATTCATATATCCTTCCCAAATAATAAGATTGTAATGGAGAGCTTTTGCTTTTCAGCGGGATAAAATATAGGGCTGAGTTTTATTTTGCTTTTTTGCAGGGCTAACACACAAGAAAGGACGTTTCCTGGTCTAGTTTAGACTATTTGTCTCCATGAGAAATAAATAACTTTAAAATTACAGAGACATCATTACCTGGAGGCTCCTTTTAGGGGAAACCCTCCCCAAATGCACCAAAATAACTCACTCCCAGTTCCTGGTTCTCACGTTTTTTTATATTACTTGCTGCATTGTATTATAATTTATTCGTCACTTATTAGTAATGTATTTATCTGCCTCGCTCTGCCTTCCCTGAGGGCAGAGAGTTGCTGTGAGAACGAACTAATAGTATATACAGGGCACTTAGCCCAGCGCCTGGCACAGAGCAAGTGTGGCCTGATGTTACCCATTGCTATCATCAGCTTTATTATGGACTTTGTTCCGGGCTCAGCACTGCCCAGAACAGAGTCTGGCACACTCAAAAATAGATGGAAACCTAAGTCCTTTGAATAACTGATATCTTAACCCTCTAAGTACTGGGCCATGGAAATGGCGTTTTGGATGAAGAGTCTCCCACTTTCTTAAACAGGTTACACTTAACCATCACTGGGCGCACGGTGTCCCGGACCGAGTTACAAGCACCGAGGCGATGAAGGCAACCTGTCCTCTGGCCTCTCACAGGCAATACTGGAGGACAGAGGAAGCATCTTAGAATAAGTGCAGTGACAGATCTGCGGAGGTGGCACTGGGGAGGGACTTATCTATCACTCTATCTGGAGGACCAAAAAGGGCACTTGAAAACAGCAGCCTTTGTCCTGAACGTTGCAGACGGGCTACCTGGGGAGGCTGGATACTAAAGGACCCTTCAGCCCATGGCGGAGCTGCCTGCAGGGCTCGCCGGGGACTGATGACCCGGTCCAGCTTCAGGCCTGGCCTCCCCGTCTCACTGTCGCACTTGAATGCTTTGCAGCCACCCAAGTCCCTTTGCCTCTTCTGCCTTCTCCCAGCTGTCACTGTGGGCCACTTTCTGACCCTTTCTTCACCTGCTTTCCTTTGTCATCTTGTCTTTTCTGTCTCCTGTCACTCACTTCTTTTTTTTTGCTTCTTGGCCTTGTCCCAATCCCTTTGAAGTGCTTCTCTCCTTCTCTCTGGGGAAGAAATCATTCCCAGGCCTCTAAGTTACCTTGAAGTGGTGGCTTGCTTCCTCAATGTCTTGGGTTCCCATTTTTCACTGCTGCTTCCTACAGAAAATGTCTCTCTTTGCACCAGAAACGTGTTCATTTTTTTTAATTTCTTGGTTTGGCAACGTTTGAAGTGCCAAAGTGCAATCTTTGAATAATTAAAGCCTTATGTAGGCAGCTCTAGGGGACTTTCTATTGCTAATAAATTCTATGAAATACTGTTACTTCAACTCACCCAAATAGTTCTCAGAAGTCACTAGAGCTACAGTATGTGTGTGTGTGTAGATGCACACTCTTTGTGCAGTGTATACATATACTTTTTATTATTTACAAACGCTTCTACTTTATTTTGCTCTTATTTAAGTATAAAAAATGTTTTCCACAAAATAACTTCTTTAAAACACAATGCACGTAGCTCTAGCACAATGCTCCCTATTTCTGTGTATATGTAAAGAGCCTCACACTTTTGGTCAATATATTAATGCCTTTACTTCCAATTCCCGAACTAACCAGAATGTCACTTTTAACCTCCCAAACACCTCACCTTTATGAGGTGTTTTATAATCACCAAGCTCTTTCACATACACGATTTCATTTATTTCACTCAACAACTCAGTATTATTTTTCTCACTTTGCAAATGACAAAAATTGAGGCAGAGAGATGTTGTGGATTTCTTCCCAGCCCTCAGCAGTGAGTGGCAGTGGCCGCCTGTTTGCAGGATGGCTAGGGCTGAGGCACATCTTGTCACTGCCTTATACATCCTTAGAGGATAGAACGGCCTTAACGTTTAAGTTCTAGAGCTTGTCCCATATCCCTCCAGTGAAAAATGTAACTACTACACTTCTCCTTTTCATTCTTTCTTCTCCTAATACTAAGCAGCTCCTCTGATCATTATAAACTAATCCAAAGACATTATAATAATTCTGACTTGTACCTATGGTTTGTACTATGAGCAAATATGTATAACTAATGTGCTTAACATTGCCAAGGAAAAATAGCTGCCAAAGTTATAAACCCCTGGAGATGTCCTCCAGTAGAACAAAAGGTGATATCTGCTCCCCTATTCAGGTTATTTGGAAGCAGAGACTGAGATGGGGATTCGTGTTCCCAGGATTTAAGGAGGCATTGCTCCCAAGAGAGATAGATAAGGATGGAGCAATGAGAACAGAGAAGAGGAAGGAGGTGGCATCTGGCAAGGATTAGCTTTAGCCTGAATTTGCAGGGAGAGGTGCAGATGCAGAAATCCTAGTCCCCTGTTGCAGGGCTGCCCTGAGTCTGCCCTGCCTTGAGGCAAAGAAGTGGAATTTTGCTACCCCATCCCAGTCTACCACTGGCCACAGGACAGACCAGTAAAGCAATCCCGGGAGAACTGAATGGGGCAATAACTTCATCTGCCACAACTACCATTAGTTGAATGCTTAGTATGTGTCAATCACTTACCTATATAATTTCCAATTCTTACAACAATGCCACAAGTTATCTCCATTTTATATATGAGGAAACTGAGATATAAAGAATAATATGGGCCGGGCGTGTTAGCTCACGAGTATAATCCTAGCACTCTGGGAGGCCGAGGTGGGAGGATCATTCGAGCTCAGGAGTTCGATACCAGCCTGAGTAAGAGCGAGACCCTGTCTCTACTAAAAATAGAAAGAAATTAATTGGCCAACTAAAAAAAATATATAGAAAAAATTAGCCGGGCATGTTGTCATATGCCTGTAGTCCCAGCTACTTGGGAGGCCGAGGCAGGAGGATCGCTTGAGTCCAAGAGTTTGAGGTTGCTGTGAGCTAGGCTGATCCATGGCACTCTAGCCTGAACAACAGAGTGAGACTCTGTCTCAAAAAAAAAAAAGAGAATAATATGACTTGCTTACAGTATCCATAGACCTGGTCACTGGCCATTCTGGGGCTAAATCCTTAAAAATCGTTGAATCCAGGGCTCATAACCATCCCCTGGTCTATGATACCAGCTCCAGTTCCAGGTCAATGCTAAATTGTGGGATGGGATGGGAGTCATTATCGAAGCCTGAATTACTAACTTATTCTTCCCAGAAAATACCACTGGGACATGCACTTGTACTTAAATAAAACTGTAGCAAACAGCAAAATTTCTATATCCATTCAACAAATATATATTGAGCACCTACTATGTGTTTGATTCATTTTTTGGCATTGGGGATACAGAGATAAATAAAATAGGAAAGATCTCTGCTTTCATGGAGCTTAAATACAGAACAGATATCATCCATTTCTAATAGAATATTTGCTATTTAAAAACATGAGTCTGTACCCCCATAATATGCCAAAATGAAAAAAAAAAGAAAGAAAAACATGAGATAGTGGGATAGAGAAGAAGGTGGTCAGGGAAAGCCTCAAAAAGGAGATGTTATGTGAGCTGAGGTCTCAGGAAGGAAAATAAGACGGCAATGGGACCACGTAGGCAAAGAGAATTCTAGGCTAAGGACGTAGCAAGGACAAGACCCTGAGAAGAAAGCAAGCTTGGCGTGTTTAGAAACAAGAAGAGGGTCTGCGTGGCTGGAGTTAGTGAGCAAGGGAGCAAGACACAGCCATGGAACTGGTATCAGAAAGGCAGGCAGGATCCAGACCACACAGCCCATGCAAACCCAGATACAGAATGGGAATTATTTTTCATGTAGTGTTTTAGGCAATGGAGTGACATGATCTGATTGACATTTTTAAAAAGGCATTTTTTAAAAAGCATAGATCACTTGGTTAGGAGATGGCAGAATGGAAGCAGGAAGACCAGCAAGGAGATATCAAGTCCTCCAGGCAAGCCATGATGGTGGCATCTCAGACTAGAGAGAGAACAGTGAAAATGACAAGAAGTGGGTGGATTCAGGATATGTTTTAAAGGTAGCACTGATGGAAATTACTGTGTGTGGGGGGGGAGGGGGGTGATGGCAAAGAAAAATCAACAATAACTCTTTGTTTCTTTGATTTAGCAACTGGGAAAATAATGGTACGAATTTGTGGGAGACTGTGAAGGAACTGGTGGGTGGGAAGTGGTGCTAATGAATCATGAGTTCCTTTTTGGACAGGATCAGTTGGGGGTGCCAGTTAGGCGTCCACACAGAAAAATCAAGTCAGAAGTTGGATGTATGAATCTGAGCTTGGGTGGGGGAGGTCATGGTGGGAGCATAAGTTTGGGAGCATTAGCTTATGGACAGTATTTGAAGCATTGGGACGGATGAAAGTCAGCTAGGGAAGAGACGGCCAAAAGGAGAAGGAAGGAAGCCCAGGAATGATGCCCAGGGCACCAAACATCTACCGTGTTTCCCCGAAAGTAAGACCTACCCATAAAATAAGCGCTTGCAGGATTTCTAGGCATTTGCGCAATATAAGCCCTACCCCGAAAATAAGACCTAGTGATGGGCGTTGCTACACAGTGTATCTGCACAACCCATGCATTTCATTGCAGAACAGTAAAGAAGATGAGCAGCCCTTCTCATCTCCCCCATTGTGACAGCTACTATCCCAGAGGTGACTGGAAAAGTGCGGGCAGCCCCACCAACAAGGTCGACTCCCCCTGTCAGGTCCCGGCCATCCTGTGCGTGCTGCAAGCTGAGGCTTTGAGGGAAAAGTCTCCTCAGTGAAGTGAGGAGCCGGACGCTCCGCTTTAGGTATTGTGTGTCCCCAGGGGGAAGAAGGAAAGCTGTGGCCGCCATTTTGCTATGATGATGTTCCAGAAGAAGACAACTTAACTATATTTGAACAAATATAGATTGTTGTACCGTACTTAAAACAAAATAACACATCCCCTTAAAATAAGCCCTAGGGTGTCTTCTTGAGGAAAAATAAATATAAGACCCTGTCTTATTTTTGGGGAAACACGGTAGGCATAAACAGAGGACTACCCAGCAAAGCAACAGGGAAGGAAAGGCTATCGTGTTAGGAGGAAAACTAGAGGTCTTAAGAGTATGCAAAGATTTTCCAAGGGGAATACAGGCATATGGGTAGTTTTAAGGAAAGCTATTTCCAGATCTTCCACTTCATATGTATTCTCTTCAAAACTTACCTGCCTGAGAAGGTGCCTAGTAAGAGGTTCTCTGTCCCAGCTTCCTTTCATTATTATCCATCTCCCACTTTCATCCGCCCCAAGTCCTGCAGTGCAGTGCCCAGCAGTGTAAAAGCATCCTAGGCACAAAAGGGAAACAGTTAGAATACTGGTGAAGTTAATAACTGTAACATCTAGGTAACAAATCCTTGTGCAAGTCAAGCGATGTCTAATTTTTTGCTTTCCACAAAACTGGAGGAGAACCTGATTCAGTTGAGAGCCGGTAGTTGAGAACTAGATCATTAGAAAACATCTTTTATAAAACATTACTCTATGATTTTGACCATATAACTCAGAGGGAGTTCAAAGAATTGAATAGCACTTCTATAATAAAGTTTATATTTACTTATTTATATGAATAGGTTTCCTCAGAGCTTACATCTTTTAAAAAGACAAAATAGGGAGACAATTGATGTTGAACTGTCTCATAAGAATAAGTAGTAGTATCCATGGATATATGAATTAATTGGGTGGAGGGAAAAAAACTACAGCCAGCTGATAAGAATTTATGTTTACAATAAAATTATTTAGGTTCATACTTTTTCATCATAATATCTATGTTATTTTGATCAAGTGTATAAATAATTAACTGTAATAATAACTGAATCTAAAAATATTTTAACTTATATAATCTGATAGGAAATTTGTAAAGTTTTAATTTCAATTTATATACATATTAAAAGTTGGTAAAATGATAAAATGTGTTGGGAAATTTTTTTGTGGGAAAAATTGAAGAAAATGCTGATTTAAGAGGAAAGGGCATGACGTAAAATCTCCAACTTTTAAAGAAGCCTGTGTATTTTCTAAATGGATTATGGTGAATATCAAATTGCTATGGTATTTAGATTCCACTGGGCACAATTCAAAAAGAGCAGTGTAACTCTTTTAAGTTTTAAGATGTCGATATTTATAACGTACTGGAAATTCTATACCCAGCAACTATTTAAACTGGCAGTGAAAAATATGGATGCCAATTCTAAAAATGTGTAAGAGTCTACAAAATTTTATGAAATTCTTTTAGGGGCTATCTGAGTAAAAGTGTTTGAAAACAACACAGGTAAGCCAAGAGGAAAAAAGGTTTCAAAGGTGGAGTGGTTGGCAGTGTTGAGTGTTGGGAGGTAAGATGAGAATTCAGCGGCTCTGGCAACAGGCGGGTTGTTGGCAACCTTGAGGAAAGCAGCGTCAGTGAAGGGGACAGAAGCCCAGTTGGAGTCTGTTGAAGAGAGAATGGGAGGTGAGGAAGTAGAGCCTGCAAGGAGAGACAATGTGCAATAAATTTTGCTATGAAGAGAAGCAGAGAAAGGGGGTAGTACCCAGAGGAAGAGAGGGGACCAAGAGAAGGGAGAGAAAGAAAGGAGATGCTACAACACAATTGTTTGCTGAGGCGAAGAATTTGTAGAAAAGGAAAAACTGATAATGCATGAGAGAAAGGGGGTAATTCCAGGAGCAAAGGACAGGGGGTGGGATCCAGAGCACAAGTGAAGCATGGCCACATCTTACAATGTAGTGAGAAAGAAGGTACTTGATGCAGATATAGAGGCCAGTGCTATTATTATGTTTTTAGGTGAAGAGGGTGCTGGGTGGTGAAAAAGGTTGCAGAGTCAAAGAACTGGTAGTCCTGATATGGTCAAAAATTATTGTAGCGACAATAATAGCATAAATGCACAGAAGTACCAGAGAGAAGAATGTTTGAGACTGATATTTTGGAGAAAATGCAATTAGTGGTTTGATCAAGGGAATTGATGGAGTGGAGGTGGAGTGGGGGGAAAGGTAATTGGAGGTGAGGAAGGAGCTGAGAGCCCAGGGTACTGGATGGATCACTCACCCTGTTATTGAAGTCACCAAGAATAATAACAGAAGTAGAATGAAGAAGATGGTAAACCAGGCACCAACCTTATAAATAAAGGGACATGATGGGGAGACCAGTAGAAAAAGGCTGTAAGAGACTGTTGGGTAGAATAGTAGAATGTTATGAGCTTTAAAGGAGTTGGCATTTTTGAAAGATGAGGGAAGACAAATAGTTTCTAGAAGATGAAGGCAGCCAGAAGTACATCTATTCCACCCTGGTGCTCAGAGGTACATAGAACATGAGAGAAAAATAGCCTCCACTCAGACAAATGCTGGGAAGGTAGGTGCAGATGGAGCAAGAGGATCAGGGCAGCTCAGAGAGGGGGGTAGGGATAGGAGGGGGTTTGCTGATGGCAGATTGAGAGCACCAGTGCACATGATGGAAGGACACCAGAGGGAGTCTGGAGGATGATGGACAGCCCAGGTGGCATGTGCTTCTGTGGTGATGTCAGGAATGATGGAATTTGCCCTGTTGGCCTCTCCAAGGAAGATACACCATCAGTGCATTCTAACATCCAGGGGATTTATCTAGAAGACATGTGAGCAAGTGTTCTAGTCCAGTTGGTGCAAGGCCTGGTGAATATGGTGGATGACAGAGAGTTTCCAAGTCCAACTTCTATAGTTTGAGCAGCATTGTTTGTACGACATGTTGTCAAGCATTGTCTTGCAAGAGGATTGGCCTGTCTCTGGTGACCAGTCTCGGCTGCTTAATCACAAACATCCTCATCATTTTGTCCAGTTGGGTGCAGCAGACATCCGCTGTAAAGGATTGACCAGGTTTCATGAAGCTGTAGTAGAGAATACCAGCACTGGACCACGTAACAGACACTAGTAGATTTTTTTGATGAATGTTTGGTTTTAGACTGTGTTTTGGCATATCATCTGCATCCAACCACTGTGCTGAACACTTGCGATTGTCAAAAAGAATCCATTTTTCATCACACATAACAACATGGTGTACAAATGGTTTGCCTTTATGTCATGGCACCAAAGAAAGGAAGCTTCGAGACAATGTCTCTTCTAACTCTAATTTAATTCATGCAGAACCCATCTATCCAGCTTCCTTACCTTGCTGATTTGTTTCAAATGGTCCAATATTGTTCGAATAGTACTGTCAAACCTTTCTGCTAATGTAGTGTAATGTAGTGTAGGTTGAGATGGATTTGCTTCCACTACAGCTTTGAGTTCATCATTATCCACCTTGTTCTCAGGTTACCCACGTGGCTCATTTTCAAGATTAAAATCACCAGAATGGAACTTCTCAAACCATTGACGTGCTATGTGTTCATTAGCCACATCCATCCCAAACACTTCATTGATATTTCGAGCTGTCTGCACTGCATTGGTTCCACAACGGAACCCATGTTAGGAAATAACATGAATTTTTTACTTATCCATGGTTTCACAAAAATTACTCTTAAAAAATTTCAAAAAATAATCATAAGCCAAAATGTGCATTTGAAAGACTGAGGATGTGCCATCACAATAAAAATAAAGTTAGAAGTGTCAAAATGAAATGTCAGAGATATCAACTGTCAAACAGTACTAAAGGAAATTAGATATTTCATACTTAATGACCTAATAGCATGTGCCTTTACTACAAACACCACTCTTCTAAATATGGAGTCAAAACCTTTTTGTGCATGTTAACTCAGAAATAATGTAGAAACTAATATTTAAGACCAATGATAATTCTCCCCTCAAATCCAAATCCATTAGTGTTATTCCCTCCATTTCACAGATGAGGAAAAGGGTTTCAGAGTGTTTAAGTAGCATTCTGGGATTCCATAGCTGGGTAATGGGAAGCCAAGATTTAAGCCCACCTCTGCTGGCCTCCAATGTCTTCTCTTCTTTTATACTTCAGTGCTACCCTATGCAGGGCACTGTACTGAGAATAGAGAGGGAACAAAAATGAGTATGATGTGGTTCTCACCCTCAAGGTGTTTATTACCTAGTAGGGATTCAGATGCACAATAAGTCCCATAAGAGAAGTTCAAAATCATTCTCATGTACATAATATCAAAGCTAGTTGGAGGATCAGAAAAGACTTCATGGAAGAGAGACTTCATGGGATGGGCTTGGAAGGATAAACAGGAAGTTGGCAGGTGAACAGGAGGAAGATACACTCACAGCCAATGGGGCTCATGCCCAAGAGGCAGTCACCCTCCTTTGGGGTCATCAGCCCAACTTAGGTCACTCTCCAGCCAATTAGCTTTGACCGCATCCAACCTGATCAAAGGAAAATTATGTGTTTGCCTTCTTCATGTCCCAGGACCAAGAACATCTGCTCTGTGTTGCCATATTGGGTATGGAGAGAAAGGGGGAGGGAGAAATGGAGAGTATTAGGTATCCCCATGATGCCATTAATAATTGAATAGACCAAGGTTTCTCCAGTATTAGATATTCCTCTGAAATATGTGGCTGCTCCAGAGATATCATCCACGACAAATTCCCTTTTTTAATTGACCCAAAGTAATACACAATGGCTGTTTCTAGTGCTTAGCTGAGTCTATCCTCAGCAAAGAATCTTAACTAAGCAAATGCTTTCTCCCCTTAGTGTTAGAAATCATAAAATCCTTGCCCATAACAGAACCCTTCAAATAACTTTAAAACTCTGTTGTACATACTTGATCTCATACAGTCATCAAAATAACCAACTGAAATAATTAGTTGCCTAATCCCCACTTTGCAGATTAGAAAACTGAGCCTCAGAGGTGTTGAACTTTTAACCAGCTTCATCAGAGACTTAATGATTTTGTTTAAAAAAATTTTGCAAGGCTTGTTTATACAGTTTTCTTTTCTGTGCCTCTATTCAAGAATCGTGAGGATGGTAACTACTACCACTGGTATGTGTAAATGCATAATTTGACTTTACAAATACATATCAATTATGGCTTGTGCTATTATCTAAACCTGGAATAACTGCTAGTATTGTCCATTGAGAATAATTGACAAAAGCAAGAATTGCAATTTTCTATTCCTGTTCCAAATATTGTCTTTTGTACCCTTAGGGGGAAAAAGCTGCTTAAATCTCTCATACTCTCAAATTTCATAGGTTTACATTTACAATGAGAAGAAATATATGCGCAATATTCTTTGTAAACTTAAAAATTATTGGCATATTTTAGGCCACTAAACAAATGTGATTTGTTCTTAAGCTATTATTTCAAAACAGGAAGTGAAGCTCATGGATTTTTTTGCAAAGTCACATTTCTGGTCCAGAGAAACAACTTAAGTTGAAAACAACACTTAGTGAATTTTTTAATTGCTCTTTTTTTGTTTATCACTAGCTAGTGTGGCTGGGAGATTCCCAAATGGACACAAAATTAAGTTTTTATTCTATACAAATATTAAAATAGGGTCTGGCCAACACTAAAGATAAAATGGGAAAAAAGATAGCTTCAAATGTGTATTTTACAATAAATATACTATGTACTTCTGAGAATTTGTTTAAATCAATATTTTAAGTCATAGTGTTGCCCAATTCTATTAGCCAAATGTAAAAGATTCACCGCAGGATAGAGCTGAAACACTTTGCTAATTTATGTTTATTGATAAGGACTTGGCTGAGAGAGGAAGATTCAGCTTTTACTTCAATAAAGAATGTGACTTGAGAACTTAGAACTTAATTTTGCTGGAGTGCTAGTGGGGAAAACACAATTAGAAGCTCTTCCCTGTCTTGCTACCATCTAGGCCACCAATGCACGCCTCTACCAAAAGACACAATACACAGAGTGCTGTGGTTCTATTCATTGGGTCATTGGTGAACAAGTCATCAGTCAAAAGTTTTGCCTGCAAGCAACAGAATCAACTCTGGGAATGTATCGGAAGGCTGCGTGAGCACCACTGAGTGAGTCTAGGAGGCTGAAACATGCGCCAGAATAGACAGGAATCAAAGGCCTCCATGGAGTTGGGAAGCAGGTTTCCAAGCAGGAACCCTGAGGTCTGCAAACTTCTGCATGTTTTTATCATTCCTTACACTCAAGAGTCAATGTCCTGGAAGAGACTGACCTATGTGAGGTCACATGCCCACTCCCTAGCTGGGCTGGGGGAGGGAGAGGAAAGATGCGGCCCCATTTTGCTTCCCTGGAGAGGCATCTGAATTTATGTTGCCAACAAGGCCTCACATGATTGGGGGCAGAAAATTCTCAAAAGGGAACCCCGTGTGCTGCTAAAGAGAAGAAATGGCTAACAGGCATCCAACACAATATGAATGTTACTAATGTAAATTTAGGACAGGTTCATGATCAAGGACTGCAAACAAATAGGACAGATTCTGGGGAGAGCCATTATACAAACACTGACCATGGAATAGGCTTATGAATACAATATAGGCCAGGCCCTGGGCTATGATTTGGTCATATTACTTTATTATTTCCGTCCTACAGTAAGACCAAAAAAAAAAAACCACCCTGAGGTTTACTAAGATAAACCAGAGTTTTTAAACCTCAATACTATTGACATTTGTGGCCAGATAATTTTTGTTGTGGAGGGCTGTCCTGTGGCTATAGAATGTTTAGCAGGGTCCCTGGCCTGTACCCACTAGATGCTGGTAGCACCCTGCCCCTCAGTTGTGACAACCAAAAATTGTCTCCAGACATTGCTAAACATTCCCAGGGTGGGACAAAATTGCTCCCAGTTGAGAACCACTGAAATAAAGTAATTTTCCCATTTCACACCACTATTAAGGATTGTTTCCAGGCCTGTTTGAACCCAGAACCAAATGCTAACTGCATTTGTGAAATACTTTACAGTTTACAAAACACTTTGTTTTTTTTAACTTTATTGCATATTGAAAAATTATAATTGTATATATTTATGGGGTACAAAGTGATGTTATGACATAGGTATACAATGTGGAATGATTGAATCAACATATCTGTCACTTCAAATACTATTCATTCCTCTGCTCTAATAGAAATACTGTTGTCTTTGACCAAATCTCCCCATTTCCCCAACCCCTGGCCTCTCATAACCACCATTCTGCTTTCTGCTTCTATGAGTTTGGTTGTTTTAGCTTCCACATATAAGTGAGAAGATGTGATATTTGTCTTTCTGTGTCTGGATTATTTCACTTAGCATAATGCCCTCCAGGTATATCACAAATAATGGAATTTCTCTCTGTTTTAAGGCTGAATAGTATTCCATTGTGTATATCTACCACATTTTTTTTTTTATCTATTCATCCACTGATGGACATTTAGGCTGATTCCACAACTTGGCTATTGTGAATGGTGCTGCAATAAACATGGGGTGCAGGGATGACTTTGGCATATGGATTTCAAATCCTTTGGTTATATATCCAGAAGTGGGGTTGCTGGGTCACATGGTAATGCTATTGTTAGTTTTTTCAGGAACCTCCATACAGTTTTCCATAACTGTACTAATTTACAATCCCACCAACAGTGCACAAGGGCTCCCTTTTCTCTACACCCTCACTAACACTTGCTATCGTCTTTTTGATAATAGCCATTCTGACGTGTGAGGTGATATCTCACTGTGATTTTAATTTGCATTTCCCTGATGATTAGCAATGGTGAGCATTTTTTCATGGACCTATTGGCCATTTGTATGACTTCCTTAGATAACTGTTTCTTCAGATCCTTTGCTCATATTTTAATCAGGTTATTTGTTTTCTTACTGTTGAGCTGTTTGGTTTCTTTATATATTTTAGATATTAACTCCTTATTAGGTATATGGTTTGCAAATATTTTCTTCTAATAGGCTGTCTATTCACTCTTTTGTTTTCTTTGATGTGTAGAACTTTTTATTTATTTATTTATTTTTATTTCGGCATATTATGGGGATACAGATTTTAAGGTTTCAATAAATGCCCTTTGCCCCCCTCCCCCCACAAGTCTGATTTTCCAGCATGACCATCCCTCAGATGGTGCACATGTCACTCATTATGTATGTATATACATATATACCTGCCCCCCTCTCCCCTCCCCCCTCCCCAATACCCTATTACTGTAGTACCTATGCTTCCACTTAGGTGCTACTCAGTTAATACCAGTTTGCTGGTGAGTATATGTGGTGCTTGTTTTTCCATTCTTGGGATACTTCACTTAGTAGTATTGTAGAACTTTTTAGTTTCATGTAATCCCATTTTGCTTTTGTTGCCTGAGCTTTGAAGTTCAAATCCAAAAATAAGTCATTGTCCAAACCAATGTCATGTAGTTTTCCCTTCTTTGCTTTTGTCTAGTAGTTTTATAGGTTCAGGTCTTATGTTTATGTCTTTTAAACTATTTTGAGTTGATTTTTGTATCTGTTGTAAGACAAGGGTCCAATTTCATTCTTCTGCATATGAATATCCAGTTTTCCCAATACCTTTTATTGAACAGACTTGTCTTTTCCTCATTGTGTGTTCTTGGCATCTTTGCCAAAATCAATTGACCATAAATGCATGGGTTCACAAAGCACTTTTACATGGATTATTTCATTAGTATCGGAAACACATTTGAGGGGAGCAAGTAAGATAAGTTTGGTTATCTTCATATTTCTTTTGGGAAAATGGAGCTTCATAGAGTGTGTGCCTTGCACAAGATCTCTCAATTCTCAATTTGTCAAGCCAGCATTCAAAAAACTTTTTTTGGTTGTTTGCTTTGTGTGTGTGTTTTTTGGTTTGGTTTTCAGTTTGGGGTTTTTGTTTTTCTTTTTTTGCTTCCTACTCATACTATCTAATATGTTTTCCACCCTGCCAGTTTTATTAAATTATGACTTTAAAGTTGGGAATAAATTCCTTGATCCAGGTGTTAAGGAGAAACCTACATTCTTCCTGAATGATTAGGTCCCACTATTTTGAAAGATGTAAAAAGTCAGGAAGAGGAAAGGAAGGAAAGAAAGAAGGGAGAGAGGGAGAGAAGAAGGAAAAATGAATGCATCTGGCTGCCCTGAAGTGTTTTCTTCACTCTCATCAACAATAGCCCCCCAACATACATAACAAATCACTTTGCACCCCAAAAGAACCACAGGGGAAAGTCTTTTGGGTTTCATTCCAGAATGGCCCCATACTCTCTCTAACATGCTGAGGCATTGTTTTATTTCTGACTCAGAGGGTGGACTGACTCACAAATACCACTTTACCACTTGGCCTTTCATTGAAAGTCTTGTGGCCAAGACCAGGTCAAATGTGAGGCAGCTTGGAGTAAGAGATCAGATGAGCTCATGGCCCAAGGCAGAATGGCTGCAGATGCTCAGGAAACAAAGACTTTGACAGCTGCGATGTTCGTGACTTAAAAGCAAAACAAAACTCCTGGCTAATCGGGAACCAAGGCAATGCCTAAAAAGAAAACAACATGCCTTGGTTAACCACCAGAGCTCCCAGCCTGGTCCCATCTGCTAGTAAGTGGCAACCAACAGTGATATCCAAGAACCACTAATGATCCTGCTGCTGGCTGTGCACCATCATCGCTGGCCTATCCAGCCACTAGAGGCCACATCAAGCCCCAGAGACACAGCAGCTGCTGCAGCCTTGGTCAACGTGAGACTGTGGGGAGTGAGTGTGGGGGAGTGAGGGATGTCAGGGCTGTGTGAGCAGGAGCCCCAGGTTAAACCAGCTCACCAGCACTTCTTTCTTGCCTCCCTGATGTCATAACCCAGTGTAGGGAGATACACAGAGCCTGTGAAGTCAGCAGAGAATATTCAAGCCCCAGTAGCTCTGACTTTCAGAGGACATGACCTTGGCCATGGGCCTTAATTTTTTTGGACTCAGATTCTTCATCTGTAAAATGGAAATAACCATACTAGTCCCCCCAGGGTGGTTTGAGAACTCAATGAAGGTATGTAGGCAAGACTCCTAGGACAATGCATGACACACAGTAGGTGTTCAGTAAAGGCTATCCTCTCCTTCACTACAGAACCCAAACATCCCAGGCTCCTTCCTCCACACTAGCGTCCTCCTCTGCTGTCAATAAGCACACACAGAACGCAATGATGTGAGTTTAAATTCTGCCTCCCCCAACCCTACCCAGTCCATAACCCCCCAAATGCCCTCTCCTTTTACTTTTGGGATCTCTTCTTCCTTTCATGAACCACAGCCACTTCTGAAAATTTCTTTTTTTTTTTTGTATTTTATTTATTTTTCATATATATATATACATATTTATTTATTGCTATTTCAGAGTATTACAGGGGTACAAACACTTTGGTTACATAAATTGTCTTTGCACCACCCAAGTCAGAAATTTCTGACTTGTATACAGTGGTGCTAAATGTTATTCCAAGCACTTGCTTCCACAGTGAACTCCTGGCACAATACTGTATTTTCTTAGTTCTTGTACATAGAATAGTTCCAATGCATACACTCCATGCTCTCCAAGAGCATATTCTAACTGATATACATTAATGCACATGAAGTCATATCTCTAAACTATAGAGATAAAAGATTAGCAGGAAAAGAAAAGAAGGATTTGGGGCAATATTTTTTTCTTTATTTTTTTTAATTGCTTAATTTTAAAAGGCTACATAAAAAAAATCCTCCCCACCCTGTCCTTTTTTAAAAAATAAAAAAAGGCTGGTGGAATTCAAACAGTGACTGCAAATAGCAAAATCATAAACAAATCATGCAAATACTTAAATACCTAATTGACTATAACTCCCTTCATCTCCAACAAGTTATATGGCAGATCCAACCACATTTTCTCCCAGTGAAGACTTCTGCTTTCAAAAAAAGGATAGACCTCCAAGCAAACGCCACCTACTGACAGGGACGGCATCTTGCACAGCCTTTCCACGGCACCCACTGACTCAATATACAGGGAGTGGTCCAATTTCACCCACAGGCACCACCTAACGCCTCAGAAACTAAACAAGGTGTGTGAATACCCAAACAATAACCTAAGGAAAGAAACAACAACTGATCGACATGGGAAGAAATCAGCGAAAGAACTCAGGAAATATGAAGAACCAAACGGAAAACACACCCCCAAAGAGGAGCACCAGCCCCCTAGAAACGGACACCGACCAAAATCAGGCAACCAATATGACAGAAGAGGAATTTCGTATGTGGAACATAAGAACACTCACCCAGCTGCAACAACAACTCAACAACCAACACCAAGAAACCACAAAAAGTCTCCAGGATATGAGAAAAGAAATAGACACATTGAAGAAAAGTGTAACCGAACTCCTGGAAATGAAGAATCAATTCAAGGAACTACAAAATACAGTGGAAAGTCTCAAGAACAGGGTAGATGAAGCAGAAGAAAGAATCTCAGAGCTTGAAGATAACACCCTCCAATTAAATAAATCAGTCACAGAAATAGAGCAGAGAAACAAGAGAAAAGAGCAAAGTCTACAAGAGCTGTGGGATTATGTGAAAAAACCTAACGTGAGGGTCATAGGTTTAGCCGAAGGGGAGGAAGACAACACTCAAGGGCTGGACAAGCTTTTTGAAGATATAATAGAGGAAAATTTCCCAGGCCTTGCTCAAAATCTTGATATACAAGTTCAAGAAGCCCAGAGGACCCCTGGGAGATTCAATGCAAACAGGAAGACGTCACGTCATGCAGTCATCAGACTGACCAAAGTATCAACTAAAGAGGCCCTTCTAAGAGCTGTAAGACAAAAGAAGCAAGTGACATACAAGGGAAAGCCAATTCGAATAACATCAGACTTCTCTAATGAGACTTTACAAGCAAGGAGAGACTGGGGCCCCATTCTCACTCTTTTGAAACAAAACAATGCCCAGCCTAGAATATTATTCCCTGCAAAACTAAGCTTCATATATGAAGGAGAAATAAAAACATTCTCAGACAAGCAAAGGCTCAGAGAATTCACCAAGACAAGACCAGCCCTACAAGAAGTACTTAAAACAGCGTTATGCACGGAACATCATAATAATAATCCACGGATATAAAAACAACCAAAACCCAAAGATATTAAATGCCAGATATTACAATGGCTCAAGACAGAAATCATAGCAACAACATCCAACCCAACAGAATGATCAGTAATCTACCTTACCTATCAGTTCTCTCAATAAATGTGAATGGCTTAAACTCTCCACTCAAGAGACATAGGCTGGCTGAATGGATAAGAAAATACAGGCCAAGTATATGCTGTCTTCAGGAAACACACTTAACCTGCAAGGATGCACATAGACTAAAAATAAAAGGGTGGAGATCAATATTCCAAGCAAATAGAAGCCAAAAGAAGGCTGGTGTGGCAGTTCTAATTTCAGACGATTTAGTTTTTAAACCAACAAAAGTAGTAAAAGACAAAGAGGGTCATTATATAATGGTGAAGGGCACAGTCCAACAAGAAGAGATAACAATTTTAAATATATATGCACCCAACTTAGGTGCACCCAGATTCATAAAGCAAACCTTACTGGAGCTAAGCAAATGGATTAATAGCAACTCCATAATCGCCGGGGATTTCAACACCCAACTGACGGCACGAGACAGATCCTCCAAACAGAAAATTAATAAAGAAATAATGGACTTAAACAAAACTCTAGAACAATTGGGTCTGACAGACATCTACAGAACATTCTACCCCAAATCCACTGAATATACGTTCTTCTCATCAGCTCACGGGACATTCTCTAAGATTGACCATATCCTAGGACACAAAGAAAATCTCAAGAAATTTAAAAAAATAGAAATTATACCATGTACCTTCTCAGATCACAGTGGAATAAAACTAGAAATCAACCCTAATAGAAACTCACATTTCTACACAAAAACGTGGAAATTAAACAACCTCCTACTAAATGATTACTTCGTAAATGAAGAAATCAAGACGGAAATAAAAAACTTCTATGAAGAAAACGACAATGGAGAGACAAGTTATCAACTCCTCTGGGACACAGCTAAAGCAGTTCTGAGAGGAAAGTTTATCTCCATAAATGCCTATAACCAAAAGGCAAGAAGATCACAAATAGACAATCTAATGAAACGACTCAAAGAGCTGGAAAAAGAAGAACAGACCAACCCCAAACCCAGCAGAAGAAGTGAAATCAACAAGATCAAATCAGAACTAAACGAAATTGAAAACAGGAAAGCTATTCAGGAGATTAATAAAACAAAAAGTTGGTTCTTTGAAAAAATAAACAAGATTGACACGCCGTTGGCTAAGCTAACGAAAAGCAGAAAAGAGAAATCTCTAATAAGCTCCATCAGGAATAAAAAAGGAGATATCACAACTGATCCCAAAGAGATACAAGATACAATTTATGAATACTACAAAAATCTTTATGCACACAAACTGGAAAATGTGGAGGAAATGGACAAATTTCTAGAAACACACAGCCTCCCTAGGCTCAACCAGGAAGAAATAGATTCCCTGAACAGACCAATCTCAACAGCTGAAATAGAAACAGCAATTAAAAATCTCCCTAAAAAGAAAAGTCCCGGTCCAGATGGCTTCACACCTGAATTTTACCATACTTACAAAGAAGAACTAGTACCTATCTTGCAGAAACTATTCCACAACATCAAGAAGAATGGAAACCTCCCCGACACCTTTTATGAAGCGAATATTACTCTTATACCAAAACCAGGAAAGGATGCAACAAAAAAAGAAAACTACAGACCAATATCCCTAATGAATATAGATGCAAAAATTTTCAACAAAATCTTAGCTAACCGAATCCAGACACTTATCAAAAAAATAATCCACCACGACCAAGTGGGCTTCATCCCAGGGATGCAGGGATGGTTCAACATACGTAAATCTATAAATGCAATTCACCACATCAACAGAAGCAAAAACAAAGACCACATGATTCTTTCAATAGATGCAGAAAAAGCTTTTGACAAAATTCAACACCCTTTCATGATACGAACACTTAAGAAAATAGGCATAGAAGGGACATACCTAAAAATGATACAAGCCATATATGACAGACCCATAGCCAACATCATACTGAATGGGGAAAGATTGAAATCATTCCCACTTAGAACTGGAACCAGACAAGGCTGCCCACTATCTCCACTTCTGTTCAACATAGTGCTGGAAGTCTTGGCTACAGCAATCAGACAGGAAAATGGAATCAAAGGTATCCAAATAGGGGCAGAAGAGATCAAACTTTCACTGTTTGCTGATGATATGATATTGTATCTAGAAAACCCCAAGGATTCAACCAAGAAACTCCTGGAACTGATCAATGAATTTAGTAAAGTCTCAGGATACAAAATCAATACACAGAAATCAGAGGCATTCATATACGCCAACAACAATCTAATTGAGAACCAAATCAAAGACTCAATTCCCTTCACAATAGCAACAAAGAAATTAAAGTACCTAGGAATATATTTAACCAAAGAGGTAAAAGACCTCTACAGGGAGAACTATGAAACACTGAGGAAGGAAATAGCAGAGGATGTAAACAGATGGAAATCCATACCATGCTCGTGGATCGGCAGACTCAATATCATCAAAATGTCTATACTACCCAAACTGATCTACAGATTCAATGCAATACCTATTAAAATCCCATCAGCATTCTTCACAGATATAGAAAAAATAATTTTATGCTTCGTATGGAACCAAAGAAGACCCCGAATATCAAGAGCAATTCTAGGCAACAAAAACAAAATGGGAGGCATTAATATGCCAGATATCAAACTATACTACAAAGCTGTAGTAATTAAAACAATATGGTATTGGCACAAAAACAGGAATATTGACCAGTGGAACAGATGTGAGAATCCTGATATAAAACCATCCTCATATAGCCATCTCATCTTTGACAAAGCAGACAAAAACATACGCTGGGGAAAAGAATCCCTCTTCAATAAATGGTGCTGGGAAAACTGGATAGCCACCTGTAGAAGGCTAAAACAGGACCCACACCTTTCACCTCTCACAAAAACCAACTCACGCTGGATAACAGACTTAAACCTAAGATATGAAACTATTAGAACTCTAGAGGAAAAAGTTGGAAACACTCTCCTAGACATCGGCCTGGGCAAAGAGTTTATGAAGAAGTCCCCAAAGGCAATCACAGCAGCAACAAAAATAAATAAATGGGACATGATCAAACTACAAAGCTTCTGCACAGCCAAAGAAATAGTCATGAAAGTAAACAGACAACCTACAGAATGGGAGAAAATTTTTGCATCCTATGCATCCGATAAGGGACTGATAACTAGAATATACTTAGAACTCACGAAAATTAGGAAGAAAAAATCAAATAACCCCATTAAAAAGTGGGCAAAGGACTTGAACAGAAATTTTTCTAAAGAAGACAGAAGAATGGCCAACAAACATATGAAGAAATGCTCAACATCTCTAATCATCAGGGAAATGCAAATCAAAACCACAATGAGGTATCACTTAACCCCAGTGAGAATGGCCTTTATCAAAAAATCTCCAAACAATAAATGCTGGCGTGGTTGCGGAGAGAGAGGAACACTCCTACACTGCTGGTGGGACTGCAAACTAGTTCAACCTCTGTGGAAAGCAATATGGAGATACCTTAAAGCGATACAAGTGAATCTACCGTTTGATCCAGCAATCCCATTGCTGGGCATCTACCCAAATGATCCAGTGACACTCTACAAAAAAGACACCTGCACTCGAATGTTTATAGCAGCACAATTCATAATTGCAAGGCTGTGGAAACAGCCCAAATGCCCATCAATCAAAGAATGGATTAATAAAATGTGGTATATGTACACCATGGAGTACTATTCAGCTCTAAGAAACAATGGTGATATAGCACACCTTATATTTTCCTGGTTAGAGCTGGAACCCATACTACTAAGTGAAGTATCCCAAGAATGGAAAAACAAGCACCAGATATATTCTCCAGCAAACTGGTATTAACTGAGTAGCACCTAAGTGGACACATAGGTGCTACAGTAATAGGGTATTGGGCAGGTGGGAGGGGGGAGGGGGGCGGGTATATACATACATAGTGAGTGAGATGTGCACCATCTGGGGGATGGTCCTGATGGAGACTCAGACTTTTGGGGGGAGGGGGGGAAATGGGCATTTATTGAAACCTTAAAATCTGTACCCCCATAATATACCAAAATAAAAAAAATAATTAAAAAAAAAAAAAAACAGAAAAAAAAAAAAAGAAAAAAAAAAAAAAAAAGGATAGAAAATTCAGCAGCCTTTTCAAATTAAAGTGCAAACAGCTGATGGGCATTGGAAGTTATCCCTGGAGGAAGTTTCTTTCAAAGAAGAATCTAGACTTTGCTGGGGAAAGATGTGCTGTGGAAGTTGGACCTAAGCAAGGCGAGAGTTAAGAAGGACCCAGCAATGCAGCCCCTCTGTGACCTGTCTGCAGAGAGTAAGAAATAGTCTTAAATTCAGAGTTGTTTCTTGATCTACACCAACTATCTCTTTCTGTGTCTCTAGTGAGGGATTAAGGGAAAGAAGAAAGAAAAAAGGAGGCATGTCCAGGGCCCCTGGTGTTTTTGTCTTTTTACATGTTACAAAACAGCTTTTTTTCCTCTATGTGAACACACGTGGCAGGGTTCCTAGCTGTCCTTCCAGTACCCGTGTCACCCTTCCTCATGGTAATAACATTCTTTACCCCCAAGAATGGAGACACATCTCAGGGTCCCTTCCAACCAGATATGGCCATGTGACTTAGCTCTGGCCAATGACAAGCGTCGTGTGGCAGCTTCCAGGAGCATAATTAAGGGACAGTGCAGGTGGTTCCCTTTCCCAATTCTGCTCCATCCTATTCCTGAAACACAGCACTCCCTGTGGTGGCACCTGGAGCATGTATGTATGGGCCATCCGTGGTGAAGCCACACAGCAATGACAGCCTGGCTCCCTCCTCCCAGAGCACCACAGCAACCCGAGGCCATCTGCCTGTGCTTTTACACGACGCATAGAGGAACTTGTCCAAGCTGTTCCTTTGGGTCTTCTCTCACAGCTGAATGACATCCTAACTAATACAGCAGGCGAGTGTGGGTTCTCAAGTTAACCCCTGAAAGCCTATGGGTCACGTTGCCCCATGAGCTTATCTCTGCTCTTGTTCAGCTCTTGTTGGTGCACCAGCCTGGGTAAATATTAAATAATCAGCACATATGTTATTTCTGCTCTGGTTAAATGCGCTCAGCATGCCGACCCATTGCTAAGTTGAGAGGGTGTTGCACACAAACCCGTGTCTGAGCCCACACATGCGTGTTGTAACACAGACCCACTTTCCACTGAGATAGCAGCCGTATAGGTGGAAAGCCTTCCTTCCAACACGCCACGTCTGGGTAAACTCCAAGAGCCAATTGCCTTCCACTTTGTCAAGGAGTAGAAAATGGCTCATTGTATCTTAAATGGGCTTAAGTGCCCCCTGATTTATTTACCTATCTGCATTCAATTAGAAAAGTGCCATTATTTTCTATTTATTTATAGACGTCATTTTTGGTTATGCTGGCGCTTTGCTATATGTTGTTCACTTCTCCCTACCAGAGAGGCGTGTTTACAAAGCCCTTACCCGTAATTAGTGTCACTCAGTGGAACAAGGCACCTCTGTTTTATACCTGCCACAGCTGTCATGCTCTCTTCAGAACGAATTGCACTGATGGACGACTTGAGTCACCCGTTTCTCCAGAAAGCAGCATAAAAAGTGTTATTGCAGCGGGCCCCTGTGCTCAGGGAAGCCGTATCAGGTGTTAGACTCTGTGACAGCCCCGAGCTCAGAGAGAGGCTCCTCTATTACATTTCCAGTTAATTATTCCTGCGCTTTTCAATAGCTCCGTGTCATAAAAATGCGGCAGGTAGTCGATTTGGATTAGCTTTATCCTGTCAGGTGATGGCAGACCTCAGACGACACGTGGATCAGGGGCGGTTGGCTTGGGCAGGCTGTGCGTGTGAATGCCATCGGCCACGTTCGAGTGGTGGGGCGGTGGGGGGGGTGGGGAGGAGGAGGAGGGGGAAAGCGTTTTTATGGGTATATATTTCATTAGAGTTCCAATAAAAGGGCCATGTCTGTCTGAGAAAAATATAACAGGCTCCACTGCTGTGTTTAATTTTTCTCTAGGACACTTTTCTATTAACATAACTTGCTTGAAGGAAAAGCATGTTGTAATATTTTTCTCCAAACGTAAAGCCTTATTATAACTTCAAGGTACTTTAAAAAAAAAAAATAGAAATTTGTCATGATCCTCGGTACTATTGCTTCGGGTGCTGCAGACGCAGTCACAGGCCAAAAGGGCTTGGTTCCAACGCCAGGTCGAGTGGAGGGTCAGCCGCAGGAAACTGAGCCATGGCTGAGGGAATCCACTGGGCCCTCTCTGTGCTGTCCAGAGCAAGGGCTGCACATGCGCATTCTGTCCCAAAGGAAGCAGCAGCTCCACAGAGCTCTGTCTCCTGCCCCGCCAATGTAATAAAGGTACCATGGAAACTTCCTTTCCTTGCTTGCAGAATGCAAGTGGTGTATACACCGTCAAAATGAAATAGAAAACCGAAAGCCCCTTGGATTGCTAATGCATGTCACTTTCCTGGGGATGCTTTCTCCTGTGACAGAAGACATCCCAAACAGTGGCTGAGACCACAGGCACATTGCTTGCTTAACAACACATTGGGAGGTGGCGAGGGCCCATTGGTGTGCAGAATTCATGCTGTCATCGAGGACCCAGGCCCCTGCCATCCTTCTGCCCCTTGTAGGTGTTCATCCTTAGGCATGTCGCTTCAGGGTCAAAAGGTGGCTCCAGGCATGAGGCTCTGGCATGGCCTTCTTGTGGGCCTCTCCTATCATCAACAAGTTCAACTCTTTCCCAGAAGCCCACAGCCACAGTGGGTCACATGCCTACCCATAGCCAATGGCTGGAAAAACCAAGTACTTGGATTTTTAAGTCTTGAAGTGGGACATGGGTAAAGGAGAAAAGAATTGGGGAGGGCCAACCAGCAAAGTTCAGCACAGGAGGGCCCAGTAATGAATGAGGGGGAAGCTTGAGTCTGCCACGTAGTGGCCTTTCTCTTATACTTAATTTGGACGTGTAAGTACAACCTAAATACTACAGAAATCCACTCTCGGCCAGGCATAATGGCTCACGCCTATAATCCTAGCACTCTGGGAGGCCGAGGCAGGAGGATTGCTTGAGGTCAGGAGTTCAAAACCAGCCTGAGCAAGAGCAAGACCCCGTCTCTACTACAAATAGAAAAAAATTAATTGGCCAACTAATATATATAGAAAAAATTAGCCGGGCATGGTGGCGCATGCCTGTAGTCCCAGCTACTCGGGAGGCTGAGGCAGCGGGATTGCTTGAGCCCAGGAGTTTGGGGTTGCTGTGAGCTAGGCTGACGCCACGGCACTCACTCTAGCCTGGGCAACAAAGTGAGACTCTGTCTCAAAAAAAAGAAAGAAAGAAAAAAGAAATCCACTTTCTATCTTGTATCCTATAGTCAGAGGGATCTTGCCTAAATTTTATTCTGATCAAGTCCCTGTTCTGCTAAAAATTCTTAATAACTTCCCACTGACCTCAAGATATAGTCCAAAGTCCTTAATGTACTTAATAATGTCTTTAATGGTACACTTCCTCTTCCTCTAGAGCTTTCTCTCTCCACTGCATCACCCTTTGTGCTAGACCCTTGGGTTGCTCCGAACTACTTTCAGTCTTCCATCTCCACCCTATTCTCCCATTTTGGGATGCTGCTCCTTCTCCATGAAATACTTTATCCTACACATGTGCACACACACACTTTTCCACCTGGCTCATCTTCTTTGTTCTTCAGCTCTTGCTGGAGATAATGAACTCTCTTCTGGGAAGCCATCCCTCACTCTAAGGCCAAGTTCACTGCCCCTCTCACGGACTCTCCTAGTATCCTGTGTTTCCCTTTCATAGTGTGGGATCCAGGACAGGACTTTGGAAAGGAAAAAAAAGGCACATCTAAGGGAAGGAACAAAGACGAGAAAAATCAAAGACAATTTTTTGCCTATTTCTTTCACTTGAACTGTTCAGGGGTGGGAATGCGTTTGCCACAGCCAAGCGGTTTAGTGCAGTGGATAGGAACAGGTGCTGTAAAGTGAGACTGCCTTGGTTCACACCTTAGCTTCATCACTTACTAGCTGAGAGACACTGGGTTGGCTACTCAAACTTTCTAAGTCTCAGTTTCTTTATCTGTAAAATGGGAATAATGGTAGTAACATCTATCTATAGCACATGTAGTTGGTTGCCTACTCAACATCTATTCCCTACTTACTGTGACAGTCTTCTGCAAAAGTCTTCCTACTAAAAAGCAGACAAGACACTAGGAAAAGGTGGTTACCTCTGCTTCGTCTGCTCATCGACATGAAGAATGTGACCCCTCAGATTGTGGCAGCCATCCTGTGACCTTGAAGGGAGCCAACTCAAAGACAGAGTCACACACTGAGAACAGCTGAACAAAAAGACAAAGAATCCAAATCCTTAACAGTGTCAAATGATGAATTGGCCACTCTTAGAGCTGCCCAATCTTCATACGTCTTATTACAAGAGACGGTTCATTTCTTTATCATGCAAATCATTTCTGGTTGATATTTTCCATACCTACAGCTGAAAAAAATCTTAGGACTGTAAGCATGTGAAATGCCCAGCGCAGGAGCTGGCCCAGAGGATACCCTGATACATGACGTTGGTCATCATAAACCAGGGGACTCTTCCAGGCCGATGAGGAGAAACTGTTCCCAATGTGGCTCAGGCCAGTGCAGATAGTGGTGGAAGATAAATTCCTCGGAGGAAGGGACCTTGTCTGAGTGAAACTTCCTAATTTCTATCATTGTCCAGCCCAATGTCTAAATCTTTATGAAGAATAATCAAAATAATTTTCTATTATAACGTAGCTGACTCGGCAGCTCTGTGCCTGTCAAATGATACCAGAACATTAATTTTCAAATCAGGTCTATTTGTTTTTCCAAAAAAAAAAAAATTTAAGGAAACTGAAATCAGACTTTTTAAAACTGGCAATTAAAACGAGTTGCATGTGGTTGCCATGAATGGCTCAGTTCCCTAAACTGCTTGATTTATTTGGGGGATGTTAATTTACATTTGTCCTTTTCACTCATCACTATCCCTTTATTACCAAACTTTATTACTGTGGACTATAAATTCCTCCATAGCATATGGACCACATAACTTTCTTGAATACCTAATTAACAAAGTTTTTTTTTCCTAAACTGTAATTATAACAAAATATGGTACATTTAGCTTAATTTTCAATTTAATGCTTGAAAGTGCATAGGAAATTTAGCTTTGTGGCTCAGAGATGGGGAAAGCTGCCATGTATACACTCCATGCTCAAGAGCAGGTCTGGGTAACAGATGTTCGTAGAAGCAAAGGAGAGATGAGGATAATGAAAAAGCATATATATGAAATGATATCAATGATTAAAGGCCAGGATGTAGTTCATGTTCATTAATAGATGGGAAGAAAGGAATAGGAAAGGGAAATCTCAAAGTTATCACAGGACATAAAAGACACTCTGCTTTTGGCATAGGCAACCTGCCTTCCTCCTGGCTCCTTCACAAACATCTTTCTGCTCCTTCGTGCAGCCCAGCAGTGTGGACCTGCAACTACTGGCTGTGTGTAGGAACTCTCTCCTATGAATGGAAAAGGCACAGAGCACTTGGAAAAACCTAGTGTTATTATAATAACTGTATAGTCCTAGGACTGCTTTTATAGACTTCTTTCATGAGGATATTCGGAGACTGGAAGCTATTCCAGAAAATCATAAATTACAAAGAGAAAATCTAAAATCCCTCCTTCACCCATGCATAGGGTTCAGTTCTTGCTTCTCTTTGCCATCCCAGCCACTCATCACAGTTAGCTCTTAATTTGTTTGAGCAGAGAGTGTGTGTATAATCCACCTTTGAAATGCATCATACTTTTGTCGTTACATAAAGGTGTGTCTGGTGGAAATTTATACGACTCATTGTATAAACATTATCCAGGAAGAGCTCGAATTCACGGTACCTGCTGGGACTGTTTATTTCAAACCTGGTCCAAAGTCCAACTCAAAGAGGCTCCGCCAAAAAAAAAAGGGGAATGTATTGGCTCATGTGATTGGAAGATCCAAAGATAAGGCTGACTTCAGATAAGACTTGATCTAACAGCACAGTTATCACCAGTGATCTGTCTTTTCTCCATTTCTCTGCTCTTCCTTCTGCAATTTGGGTTCATCCTCAAGCTCCTCACTCTGCCCTCTTCTCCCTGACTCAGCCCCAAAGCACCGGGCTCTCCCTGGGTTCACAAAATGAATGTCTGGTCTCCATCCTTACACATTCGTACCACGAAATCTAGTAGATTCCATGGAGGAAAGGGAGGAGTCTCTCTTTTCCAGACATTTCCGTCTCAATGGCTATTATTGGATTAAGAGCATCTCTCTGCACCAATCACTGTAGTCAGAGGAAACAGATATAGTCATTGGCTTAAGCCAATTAGGACTCTCCCATGAAGTTTTAAAGAGTCTAAAATTCCACCCACATTATCAAAATGGAGAAAGGGGACTTTCCCAAAAGAAATCTGATGGACTATAAACTGGGAGAAGCAATACGTGCTGAGTAGCAAGCAGTACCTCTACCTCTGCTCAGGTAGCCTACCTGCAACGGGGGCCCATATTGTGGAATGGAAATGGAGCGCCTTGGAGGGTATTAGAAAAGCAAACAATGAACTGTCTTTAATACAGATATAGATACGAATATGGACATGGATATAGACAGCTTTCCTTAGTATACTCCTTAGGTTAACCTTTCCCATTTTGACAAAAGTAAGCACCTTATTCTGCACCCTACCAGTGGTGGTTTAATGCCTGCCTCCACAAGGTAAGTTCAAAGTGACAACTGTCCTCCCTAATTGCCTCTGGGTAACAACACCCTGTAAGGCTAAGGCCTTGGCTAGACTTGGTGGCGATAACTGAAATAACTCATCTGCAAATAAAATTAGAATTGGTGATTTTTCAGCGGGCATCGCAGCACCTTTGCCCTAGAACACCACGCAGGACTCAAAACTCCCCGCTCTCTCTCAAGTGTCTAGCACAGTGTGTCACATAGCAGGATAAATAGTTGGACAAATATTCTTCTGATTGAATTAGTGATTGAAGAATATATAAACACAGGTATCAAAGTAAAACAGAACATCACCATAGTCACACCCCCCAGCTGTACTCCCCTCCTGGTGTCCCTCCATCACTGGAACTAAGATCCCTGATTAAGCAGATGACCATTCACACTGACATGGCTCAAAATATATATATATTTGATTTAGGTTCCATGGGCCAATTGAGAGCCCACTTCCTTAGTTGGTTCATAGGACATGAGGATTTGGAGCAAAAGCAAAATTATAAAATTATGAACGTTCACACTTCTCCTATTGGCCTTTCCTCCTGAAATCAATGCCACAGCTCACGCCCCCTTCCCCTTTTCCCACCACAAAAGGACACTAGATCAAATGGGGACGGGAAGAATTTGGATCCAAAAATCAGTGAAACCCATTATATTTTAACCGTAGTTCCAATATATTGCCAATTTGACTTGAAAATTAGGGAACACTAAGCATGAAAGATTGTTCCATGTGTCTAAGCTTCTGAAGAAGTGAGTAAAATGAAGAGTAAAGTAAGAGGGGAAAATTGGAAATAGTCATAGATATATTCTTTTCTCTTTTCTTTTATCCTAACTGTTAAGATTATAACCACTGTCTAAAAACACTGCTGAGAACTCTTGAAACTTCAAAATTGCAGAAAAATCAAACTGTTCCTCCCCACCCAGCTGTCGCTGATGGACAGTGGACTGTCTTCACTTAGGGCAGTGATTGCCACCCCGGAGCCCGGAATCACGAAGCCGACAGTGCAAGGAGCAGGCCCCGTGCAATCAATCGCATCGGTGAGCTCGTACCTGGCAACGTTTGTCTGTGGAATTCAGTTTCCTACACCGCATGTCTTTCCCCGGCACTAATGCTATCATTTAAGAAACAAGAACAAGAGCTAGGCCAAAATCAGGGTTGGTTATGCCATAAATAACCTCAAGTTTGAAGCAATTCATGCAGCTGCCTGGTGAGCCAGGCCCGGGAGGCTGGCACACACGGCCGCCGTGTGGACGGCCCGGGTGGGGAGTGTTCTGTGCGAGGAATGTGGCCGTTGGCACCACTTTGTTCTGTACCTGGATCGGCTTGAATTGCTGTCTCATTGCCAGGAAACCTAGCAGACCTTTGGGAACCCTTTAGGAAAAAGGCCATATATTTCATGTGACTTGTGAATGGAAAGATGGATGCTGTCGGCAAGCCCTTTTTGCTGCCAGATTGGGCACGAGATGAACATAAAGGGAATTTAGATTATGCAGAAAGAGCCTTTTCATAAACCTCCTTTAATAATAGCTAACACTAATAGCAGCTTCCAAGTACTGAGTGCCTACTATGGGCCAGGGAGGGTGCTGAGCATTTTAGATATATTGTCTCTCTCACCTCCACCATGCAAGGGGTGTGTGTGAGCACGCGTGCACGCAGGCGTGTGTTTATCGTCATTTTATAAACGAGGAAGCTGCTGTTTGGAGAAGTGACATGGCTTGTTTAAGGCCAGTAATGTGCCAGCGATGAGATGCAGACCCAGTTTTCTTCGGCTCCCGAGCCCACGTTTTTCTCCCTGAGTCACGCTGTCTATTGCCGTGACCTGCCTCTGCCCTCGCGGAACGAGAGCTGCGCGGATAACTGGTGACCAAACCCCTGCGCTGACCAGTGGGAGTGTTTGGATGAACAGCACGTGGAATCTCAACACAGGGACACAGCTCCTGCCCAACCCAGGGCAGCCTGTCATCGCCCTCACCTGGAGACCCTCTCTTCCTACAACTACCCCCCGCCAGGGGACCAGGGCCAGGATGAGCTTTCAAACCACGTGGATGGTCTGGAACACAACAACCCCTCAAGGAGACCCGTCCTCTCCAGCTCAGGATAGAGGGCTCTGCTAACAAATGGTTTGAATTATAGGGAATTTGAATGTGTTCCCTTTTCTTGGACAGAGCCGATGCAATTATGAAATAACCCCATTTTAAAAGTGTGTTGTCCATATGCCACTACAGCTGAATCTTTTCATGAACAACAGACTCATGCGGCGTCACACCCCACATGCAAAGTGGACATGCATAATCTGTGAAAGGATTCCAAAATGAAATTGAAGCTATTGCATCGAAATGTCAAGCTATTGAAACCTGCACAGTCCAGGATACGGAGGGGGGCAGAGTTAGTACTATTTAGAAAAGAAACAACAGCTGTTTAAAGACACTCTAAGAATTAGAAAAATCTCATAATTTGCCAAGATGAGCCAAATGTTATGACACATTAAATGCTGACATCGAAAGAAACGCTAATATGAGTTCCCCACTGCTTACTCACTTCATTTTTTAAAGGGCAATGTTTTTTTTTTGGTATAAAAATTTTCTATTTTTGGACTCAATCTAAACAATTTTTCCTCCTTCCTGCCTTTTAAGTAGTATTTAATCAAAGGCCACTTTAAGCTGTGCAGAGAGGGGACAGGTCTCTCTAAAAATAAATTGATTTAAAAAAATCTGCTCCGGTCATGTAACGCAAAATGACTAGAACAACACATTGGAAATCTCACAATAAAAAAAAACATTAATTTAAGTCTAAGGGACAAAATTTCATCAGTGCCTTGAGAAATACTTCTTCAAATTGAAATTGCATGTTTGCACACGATGAGTAGATTTGACTGTTTGAACATTTTTATGGCTTTGTAAGCCCCAGGGCCATGATGTACATGATTTGCTAGACTGAACAGGGAGAAATGTCCCACAGATATCCACAGAGCAATTAGGTTCCAGGAAGGGAAGTATACAGATGGTCTTGGCCAGTTTCTCCCATTCTTTCCTGCTCCCTCCCTTGTCTTAGCCTCCCCTCCCATAAAAGCCAATCCAGTAGGACTTAATATAATATCACTTCTTCCCTTTTATGTTGATCAAAGTTCTAATGTCCCAGTCCTATCATTCATGGCCATGGGCACTCACATCCCCCAGGCTGTCCCATGTGGTAGATCCACTGTGGCGGGTGCTGTGATGAATTCCCCACACCCCTTCTCAGGAAGGAGGGACTTATTCCCCCAGCTGCTGGGAGCTCAGCCAGAAGATGGCCCTCAGCTGTTAGCCACCTTCAAGAATTGCTTCTGCTGAAGAAAAGGGTCTGGCCCAAAGTCCTGTCTGCTTCGCTTCCTGCCGCAGTTGAAATCCAAAGACTAATCAATTCAAGGGTATAAAGGCCTGACCCCCTCATCCCCCCAGCTCAGGACAATTGCTGAGGGGTTGTCCCAAGTTTCTCCATGGAGTCAGCTAAGGCGTTTGTTGGGACGGTGCTACGGCCTGAATGTTTGTGCAGCCCAAAATTCATTCGTTGAAATCCTACCTCCAAGGTAATGGTATTAGGAGGTAGGGACCTTGGGAGATGATTAGGTCATGAGGGTGGAACCCTCATGAATGCGATTAGTGCCCTTATAGAAGAGGCCTCAGAGAGTTAACTCACCCCTTCCACCATCAGAGGACACAGTGAGAAGGCATCATCTGTGATCCAGGTAGCAAGTTCTCGCCAGACACTGAATCTGCCAGTACCTTGACCTTGGACTTTCAACCTCCAAAACTATGAGAAATAACTTTCTGTTGTTTATAAGCTACCCAATTGATGGTATTTTCTTATAGCAGCCCAAACTGACTGAGACACATGGCATCCCAGCTAACTTCTCCCGCCGCTCAATCCTGCTACCCATCTCTTCCTTCCACAGGTGTTGATCCCAAGAGCATTTCCGGTCATGCTGATTTGCATCTCAGAATCTGCTTCCCTGAGAGCCCAACCTGTGACACTTACCCATCGCTACAGTGCCTCCTTATGGTAATGTGGTCTCTGCGTCTGAATCTTAAGCTTGAGCAGAAGCCCCCCGCCGCAGTTTGTAGGGTTGGGCTTCTGCTGGGCCACCCTGCTAAGATGGCCTGTCTTCTGCCAAGACCAGCCTCTGCCACACCATCCACATTTATCCCCAGTACTCCCTGTGTCCCTAAGCTTCATCATGTCAGTTCGGACCTCTACATAGACCTTGGCTGATAGCTGAGGATCTGTGTGGACTCCTGCCTCCAGCCCATTTTCATCTGGCATCAGCAAGTCCCCACCACCCTGTTAGGCAATCCCAACCGCCTCCCCACTTCCCAGTGCTGACCATCTCCAGCCCAAGACAGGGTATTACTGCCTCCTGTCCCCTTGAACATTGTGCCTGGTTCACTCACCATGTTGAGTCTCTGCAATGAGCAGAAACCAGTCCCCACCTCCTCCAACCCTGCCAGGACCTGCCCTGCCCTAAAGAGTAAATTGGGATCAACTTTGGCTCCTCCCAACATCATTCATACCCCCTATCACAACAAATCCTGTTATGCAACAGGGGACATTGTTAGCTCAGTGGGATCTCAGAAGTGACAACTGATATTGATTTGCAGTTTCATACCATTGTGGTTGGAAACAATATTTGATATGATTTTGATTTTTTAAAATTTGTTTAAGACTTATTTGGTAGCCTACCATATGGTCTATACTGGAGAATGTTTCATGTGCACTAGAGAAGAATGTGTATTCTCCTGCTGTTAATGGAAAGTTCTGTGTGTGTGTATACACAATACATATATATATACACACACACACTATATATGTGTATATATATGCACATATATATACATATATATAGTCCATTTTATCTAAAGTACAGTTCAGTTCCAGTATTTTCTTATTATTTTCTGACTGGTTGATCTGCCCATTCTTGAAAGTGGAGTACTAAAGTCCCCTACTACTATTGTATTACTCTCTATTTCTCCCTTTATGTCCATTAATATTTGTTTATACATTTAGGTTGGGTACATACATTATTTACAATTGTTATGCCTTCTTGATGAATTGTGCTTTTTGTCATTAAATAATGTCCTTGTGGACAATAATGTCCTTCTTGTGTCCGTCTCTTGTGCCTGTTTTTTACTTGAAGTCTATTTTATCTGATATAAAGTATAGCCACCTCTGTTCTCTTTTACCATTGGCATTAAATATCTTCTTCCATCTTTTTACTTTCAGCCTATTTGTGCTCTTTTTTTTAATCCTCACTGATCTGTCCTGGAGTATTTATGCTCTTAAGGCTAAAATGGTTCTCTTGTAGACAACATACAGTTAGATCTTGTTTTGCTTTGTTTTGTTTTATCCACACAGCTACTTGCAGTGTCTTGTATCAAAATGACTATTCCATTTTAAGCAGGACATTAGCATTCACCAATAGGAGATGGGTTAAATAAATTCTAGTCATCCACACAATGGAAATCAGGTAGCTATTAAAAGGATGATGTATTGCTACATTTATTGACATGGAAAGATGCCCTTAACAAGTTATTGAATGAGGGGAAATAAGCAGGTAACAGAAGAGCCTATATAATATTATCCAGTTTGTATAAAGTTATATATGCTATGTATTTTAACATTTCTAAAATCCTTATTTTCAAATTTAAAATATAAGATACAGGGACTATTTAGCTCACCCAGGAGAAGACTGTTAGGGAGTGTGGGACGAAGGGAAGGTGCACATGGTCACTGTCCCCAAATACTTCCAAGTCTATCTAGCAGAGCAGGCAGTAAGCTTAGAGTCACTACCTACTCACTACTCCTACCATGCAAACATAAACTGAGCACCTGCTGTATGCCAGTCATCAGGCTACATGCACTAGAAATACATAGGTAAACAAGACCCTGTGCCTTTAGGAGTCCAGGGTAGAGGGGACGAGAGAAATGGTATATTCATTTCTTAAGGCTGCCATAACAGATTACTACCAACTAGGTGGCTCAAAACAACAGAAATTTATCTCTGTCAGTTCTGGAGATGAGAAGTCCACAGCCTAAGGTTAGGCAAGGCCACACTCCTTACAGAGGCTCTAGGGGAGAATCTTTTCTAGGGGAAATCAATTCTGGCGACTAATGGTATTTACTGGTGTTCTGTAGCTTATTGCCGTATCACTCCAATCTCTGCCTCCATCTTCACATGTCCTTATTCTCTGCGTCTGTCTGAAAACTCCCTCTGCCTTTCTCTTATAAGGACACCTGTCGTTGGATTTAATAAATGATCTAAATAATCCAGGATGATATCATTCCAAGAATCTTAACTACATCTGCAAAGACCCTTTTCCAAATAAGGTTACATTCACAGGTTCTGAGTGGACATATCTTTGGGAGAGACATTGTTCAACACACTACAGATGGCTAAGCAAATAATTAAAATGAAATATGACACAGTCTTTGTAGATGTATGTGCAAAGTATGGCAGTAAAAGTATTAGGACAGAGGAAAGAATATTCTGACATATACATATCAGGATTTTAGCCAGAGATGTATTCTATTCCCCAAGAGGTAGAAATTGGTCCATGTATTCAAAAAAATACATCTTTATGTAAAAAGTACAGGTAAATATATATAGCACATAAACAGATTTACAGTAGATCTCTGGCATTTAATTTTCATGGGATGAAGGGGTGATTAAGGAAAACAAAATCTAAAAAAACTCAAGGGAGCAATAATAAAAAAATGAACTAGGCCAGAACCCCGGCAAAACCAAGACCCATGTCATAGTCATCGACGAGTAGGCAAAGTGCTCAGGAACTATTAATTGAATAATTGAATAAATGGACGAAACTTCAAGGAGACAGATTGGGCTTCAGGAATGGGGAGAAGTATTCTAACTAGTACAGCTGACTAGTAGTGAACTAGGTCTGTCCCACAAGGTAATAAACACTTTGTGCTTGGAAGTAAATACCGTTTCCTTGGAAGTTTGCAGAAAAAAAGTTTAATGAGGATTTTCACGAGCTAAATGTCAGGAACACAATAGAAATGTTTGTTAGGCTTCACTGGTACATGCCACACAAAAGTCATAATACCATGAATCCCCTTGGATATTTGTCCAGCTGTTTTGGCTTTTAAGGCAAACCAAGTCCAATTATTGCAAGTCTAAATGTCTCTCTCTGACCATAGGTAAGCCCTAACTACCACTTTAGAATTTCTACCAAGAAGGAAAATATAAGAATCTAATGAAAATTGGTGCTGTTACTTTCAACCTGCCCTTCAGCTGGGAGACCTAGCTCACAATTTGTGGTTCTTTCATTTTGCTCCTTCTCTTTCACTATACTATTTTGCAAAGACTGTAGGGATACTAAAAACGAAATAGATTAGCAAAGAGTGAGAAACTTAGGTAAGTCACTCTATTACTTTCAATCTGTCATTAACAATATTTCCAGTTAGTCTAACTGCAAAGCACAATTGGGACTTAATATCATTAGAGAGAAAGGGCCTCGCTGATCATGCAAATTAAACATGCAAAAAAGGGCAAGTCTCTATCTATAGCACATGCTAAAAGGCTGGAATTTTTAAAAAATTAAGTCTCATATTTACATAAGGGGATAGTTTAACTCTCGTCTCAATTATCTAGAAATTGGGTAACATGGAGAGATAATTGATCAAAGGGTCTATAAATTTGAGTCACTTAGAGCAGCTGGTGTTTCGCAGCCAATGTGTGATACCAAGGAAACCTTCAAAACAGGAAATATCACACTCAACGCAAGAGAGCCGAGCTGTGGTTAATTTGTACTTTTCGGTTTTGCACAATGATTTGCAGATGTCCTCTGAAACCTGTGGCCAGGCAAGGGCATCTTGGGTCACACTTGCCCTTCAGTGGACCAAACCTTGCAGGCACCAAGAGCAGGGAGGCCCCTGGGAACTGCCAGAGTGGAGGAACTGGTGGGAAAGGCGTTTCAAATTATTCCATCCTTAAGAGAAAACAGCTTCAGAAAGCCATCAGTTTAAAAAGTGCTTAGGCATCTGCTCTTATTGAATGGGCTTGGTTTGGTTTTACTTCTGACCAGAGCCACATGGGATGGCACAACCAGAATTGTGAGCTCTGTTTCTGTGTTAGCCACAGGAGAATTTGTAAGGTGCCAAGGGCATGCATGGTCACATTGTGTGGGGAGAATGCAGTTTATCATGGACAAAGAGCTGCACCCTTTCATGGCTAAAACCGGGTACAAAATTTCTCACTCTGAGGAAATTTTTTCCAGCAGCAGGGAGAAAATGTTGGGTCTAAAATCTCACATACCATATTCCAGCAATTAGATTTTGAAAGAAAAGAAAGAAGGAAGGAGAAGGAAGGAAGGAAGGAAGGAAGGAAGGAAGGAAGGAAGGAAGGAAGGAAGGAAGGAAGGAAGGAAGGAAGGAAGGAAGGAAGGGAGGGAGGGAGGGAGGGAGGGAGGGAGGGAGGGAGGAAGGGAGGAAAGAAGGAAGGAAAGAAGGAGGGAAGGAAGGAAGGAGGGAAGGAAGGAAGGGAGGAAGGAAGGAAGGAAAGAAGGAGGGAAGGAAGGAAGGAGGGAAGGAAGGAAGGAAGAAAGGAAGGAAGGAGGGAGGGAGGGAGGGAAGGATATAAGGAAGGAAGGAAGGAAGGAAGGAAGGAAGGAAGGAAGGAAGGAAGGAAGGAAGGAAGGAAGGAAGGGGGGAGGGAGAGAGGGAAAAAGGGAGGGAGGGGAAGGAAAGGGAGAAGCAGAGGGGAGGGGAAGAGGAGGGGAGGAAAGGGGAGGGGGAGAGAGGAGAAAGGGAGGAAGGAAGGAAGGAGTTAAAGAGGTTAAGCAAGTTGGCAATAGGTCAAAAATACCACCATTCTGATTTTTATGAATGTTTTATATTTGAATCCAAGTTTGTTTTCTGAAAGCCGGCGCCTTGGGCGCAGAGTCAGCCTGAGAGACAACAGCCCCAATTCAAAGTTTCTTCTCCCCAATGTTACCCCATTCTGTAGCTGGAAGGCCGGTGTGAGGGCAAACTCTGGAAATTTCTGGAAACACAATCACAAACACAGTCTCTATCCAAGCCCGTGACCCTCGAGCAGCACAACTATGAGCCCATCTATAGTGAAGAAGAGCAAATAACGTTGAAAAAGGAACATCAGTGATTTCAGCTAGGACATTTGACAGTTGTCATCATTCTACGAGATAAGAATGGTTGTTTCCTTTCTTCAAGGAATTAGCCCATATGCTAATCCATATTAATGTATTAGAGGATGGTTATTCACCCACAAAATGGGTTCCTAGCTTCACAAATGAACCACTAAGACATCCCTTTGAATGGAGAGCTTCATGGGTCATACTCACATGCTGTTGACAGGTGGCTGTTATTTGCCACAACAGAACAAATGGAACCTGCCTCTCACAAAGGAGAATTTAAATCATGGGCAAAATTCAACCAGCTTCCCCCAAAGTGTATTTGCATATGGCTTTCCAGGAATATTCTCTATGACATAAAGATGTGTACGGTGACAGCCGAGAGCCCTCTCAATACCCTAAACAGTGTTTTTTGAAGTCTGGCCCACAATAGCCAATAATATACCAGCAGCTTGTGAAAATTTCAAATTCCTGAGCCCCATCCTAAACATACAAATCAGATCTCTGGTGGTGATCTGCATTTTAAACACTCTGCCTTGGTGATTAATTTTGATAAAGTCTGAGAACCACTTCCCAAAAGTGAAGCACCTACGGACAGTATATGACTGTACATTTAAACAGACACCCCCTACATTTGGAAGAGTCTGTGCAGGTAAGCGCTCAGCAAATATTACTTTTAACATTATTATTATTATTTGGAGTAAGCATGTGAAAGCCTTTTGACAGTTTAGGGGACCCTAATGGAAAAGAAGAAAAGCTGAGTGGAAACCTGGCCACACCTTAAAAACACACAGCACTTATTCATTCACACATCTTGTTGGAAGGCTTTTTCTCTTGGCAAGGATATTTGAAACGACTTGAAAGTGAGGTCTGTACCTCACCAAAAATGACAGTTGAGACACAGTCATAACCCTTTTGTGTTTGGGTCCATCTCAACTGTTCTGTGTTTTTCAGTCCTTTCTTGTGGCCAACTGCAGACACGATATATCATGGCGATAATGTCTATAAATTAGATTTAACTAAAAAGGGAGGCTAAAACCAAATGAAGACTTTAGGTTTAGACTGAATACAATTATAAAAAGTTGCTGTGCAGAAAGAGTGGATTGTTCTCATCCATTCTCCGGGGTTTGCTTGACACCAACTGGTTTGCAGGACGTTCTAGAAGCCAATGGGAGATAGGCCCACGTGTTCGAAGGGTGTTGCCATTATTTCAATACCATACTTAAAAGCAGGAATGCTTATTTTTATTTTTTGATCTTTCAGCTAGTAATTTTGATGGATTATGAGAGTAGAAGCTAAATATAATAAGGGGTCTGAACAAAACCAGACTTTTTTTTTAAAGGAAATGGAATACAAAGTAACTCATTTATCCCCAAATTGAGTCTCGAAGAAGCCATCTTATCTGCCACAAATCAGATCTCATAAACAATTTCTAATATCTGTGTTAGCATGTTCTCTCTCGGGGGAGGTGCAAAAATTATTTCAGTGAAATTCTGAGAACCTATACTTACAGATGTTAAAAGGGAGAAGAATGTTTTTGCCAAGACTGTTCAGCAGGACGTGTGGCCACAGTAAATACAAAAATGAAAAGAAGAATTAAAAGTTCTCAAGGGATCAGATTGCAAAGGCAACAGAAATACTAAATTAGGGGAGAAGGGGGCAGGGTAGAGACAAAGAAGAAATGCTGTAGGCTGGGGCGAGGTGGCTCATGCCTATAATCCCAGCACTCTGGGAGGCCAAGGCGGAAGGATCCCTTGAGCCCAGGAGTTGGAGGTTGCAGTGTAGTTGGAGATTGCATTGCGATATGATGACACCATTGCAATGTAGCCCAGGCAACAATGCAAGACTGTCTCAAAAAAAAGAAAAAGGCTGTTAATAAATATTTTGTCCTGTGCTTCACAAATTATGTAGCCAATCCTGGCCATTTAGCATGTATAGTAATAGTGATAAGAAGAAGGAGGAGGAGGAGGAAAGGGAGGAAGAAGAGCACAAAGAAAAGGAAGAGGACGAAGAGGTCAAAGAGAATGCTCATATTAAAAAGTTAATACTTTCATGGCACTTATTAAGTGTCAGGCAGTGTGTCCAAGTGCTTTACATGCTTTCGGGTATTTAGCTCTCTCAACAATCCTTTGAGATGAGCAATAGTAGTATATTGATCCATTGTACAGCCAAGGAGAGAGCAAGGCCCAGAGAGGTTAGGGAACTTGCCCGGGGTCTCCCAGGTGATCAGTGGCAGAGCCATCATCCACACCCAGAGTGTCTTACTCTGGGACTCTACTATGCTCTATTCTCCCTCTCTGTGCTACATATTATACATCAATTAATAGACTTGTACCTGCATCTTTGTTTTTATGGTTTAATTTTTTTTTTTTTTTGGCTTTTGTTTTTGTTTTTTTGAATAGTTTCTCACTTTGCTGCCCGGGCTAGATCGCAGTGGCATCATCATAGCTCTCTGCAACCTCAAACTCCTGGGCTCAAGCCATCCTCCTGCCTCTGCCTCCCAAAGTGCTGGGATTACACGTGTGAACCACTGCACCTGGCCTGCACCTTTGTTTTTATGTAGAACTTTTAGAATATGAATTCACTTTGCTTATCTTTGTTTGTCTTTCCAGGCATAAAACATTTCTTTTTTTAATTTAAGGATTGCCCCCTCCTTAAGTAACCCACAGCTAGTGGAAGTGCTGAATAATGCTGACTTCGTAGAATGAGGTGAGAGTTCCCATGTTGAAAATGTTATCTTTGCTTAAAAAGGCAACAAGTGTAGGCAAGCATAATCTATTCACCCACCAGTAATTATCTTAGCTGAGGATATGGGCCCGCACTTGACCTGAAACCTTATTATAGAACAATCTTCACCACCTTTCCTGTATCCTGGAACTAGATGTTTATGCAAGACAGGCCAGTAGGATGCAGGAGGATCAGGAGCTGCAATTAGCAGAGGAGAAGGGAGTTGGACTCCTCATGTGGCCAGCATTTCGTAGAAGTTTCTTTCTGAATTTCGGGCTGTTATCTCTGCCACCACCAGCTTCCCTGCATGGGATCCTCTGGCCCTGAATAACCCCTAGATTCCCTGTTATGGAATTTTCTCCTCTTTGAGAAGGATGTCACTTTCCATCAGGCCTCTATACCTTTTATAATCTATGCTCATTATAGAGGTTGGTATTATATCAAGATTACATAAAAGGGGGAAAAAGTAATTTGTAGTAAAAAGATTTATATAAGGGGATTTTTTTCCTATGAGAAAAAATGTTAAAAAGTCTAGCTACCTTCTCAATCCCCTGCCATCCGAAGGCTTTCATCAATTAACACTACCTCCAAACACATTGGATAATGCTTGGCGCAGACTATGGAAATAATAAAAATGCAAACACTGGGGACGATTATTCCTACCTTTCTGGTGCTGACTGTGGACTTGATGGGGAAACTGTGGGACATTCCTGAGAAGAGAGGGCTGGGCCACGAGGATGGGTGGCATGGAGCATTGCACCTTCATCCACTCCAAATGGACAACCAAGAAGCCCCATGTGGGTTGGGGGCTACACATGGCATTTTCATGAGTCCCTAAATGTCCAGCCTCCTCTTTGTAAAATAACAAAGGAAATGCTCCCAGTAGGAATCTTGGGAATCACAGAGTAACACACCTTTGCTCCCTTTTACCCTAAACTGCCTTGCAACTTTACCAACATTGAAGGGTAAAAATACTCAAACTTGTGGGTGAAGGTGTCCTAGGCAAATGAGTGGTTCAAGTGAAAGATGAATAAGGAACATGGGGATTAATATGTAAAACAAACAACCTCTTTCTGCCCTTACTCGTGGCTGTTCAGTTTCCCTTGGACCCACAGACCTTCTCCATGGGCTGTGTAGTATGGCAGACCTAACAGGAGACATCATTCTCTTCCTTTCCCTCCTCTGAGGTTCCTGCCTGTGGCTCCCTGTCCTTCTCAAGCTGAGGACCAGGTCTTGAAGTATGTTCTAGAACCTGACCTCAAAGAAACTAAAAAAAAAGGATTGGAATGACTTAATCTGTCACCCCACCCATGGAAGTAGCACATTTCACGTACAGATAAACTGGCTTCCATTAGTTGGATGGATTCAAATACCATAGATGCGAATGTTCGTCCATAATCGGAATGTGTTGAGTACATGATGCTTGGGAGAACTTACCTGGTACTTTTCAGTTTTCTTGCTCACATCATCATTTCTTTTTTTTTTAATTTAATTTTATTTTATCATATTATGGGGGTGTAAATATTGTTAGGGTTACATATATTGCCCCTGCCGTTCCTCCCCCCACCCCCTGCCTTACCAAAACATCAAGGGTGTCCTACCCCCAGGTGGTGCACATCACACCTATTTTGTAAGTATAAATTCTTCCCCTTACATCATCATTTCGGTGTTATATTATCAATCTGCAAAAGCCTAAGAAATTCAATTTTGGTGAACCTTGAAATTTCTCCATCTTTACTAGAGCAGCTTAGCATGTAGGATGGTGTTGTGTGCTTCTGCTAAGAGTCCGGTGTTTAGCTCTGTACAACTAGATGCAGGACATTTTGGGCACAATCCCTGAACCAGCAACTTGCTCTGCAGGCTGAACATGTACCCTAGGTCAAGCCATGCTATCCAGTCCTCTATCCGCAACCCTGAGAATCAGGCATTGTAACGGAGAAGGGAGACCCTACAGAGAGTCAGTGAGATTGAAAATATGTGTAGTGTTAGTCCTACTTTGTTTGAAATAAACAATACCTACATTTTCAATTTATCTCCCCAATGCCTCAAGGCATGCAGTAAACATATTTTGAAACTTAGATAAGAATTTCATATACTCTTACCAATAGCACCTATTCATTTTTTGCAAAACACTTTTGTCTGGCATGGATATTTCTAAAACATCTGCATCTTATTTGCTGAGGCATCATTATTGCCGCCCGTTCTCAGAACCAATACATTGCAGATTGGCTAGGTCAGTAATACAAAATTCATGTATCAAATTGAACATCCCTCTGTGGTCATCTGAACTCAGGGAACGAGCTTAATATCACAGGATTTATAGAAAAGAAACATGGGCTGTGGTAGATTGGAATGTCAGAATCATTCCAAACTTAAACAAAAAATCCTAGGGATAAATACTAGAAATGTCTGGCAGGTTTTACAACCTGATAACTTCATATGCTTGGAAAACAATTGGCTAGAAATATAAGAATTTATTGGAGATATTGGAATACCATTAAGGTATTATTGGCAAACTTCAAAAATGTGTTTGGACCTTTTAAAAAATGACTTCAGGAGCCTTAAATAGATTCTAGATCCATCTTCCTCTGCTAATGGTTGACTTTGCCTTGCTCTGAGAGACCAGTGTTTCAAATATTGAATGACCATCTACTGCGTGTGTACAATTAGAGATGTAGTAATCGTGTGTGGAACTCAAGAAATAGAGACACAGTCCCTGTCCTTATAGTACTTACAACTGAAGTGAAGATATTAGCCTGATGTGTACAGAGCAATAACACAAAACACACTGTATATTATTATTAATAAACATTTGTTGGTGTTTACTAATGTGCGATGCATTGTGTTAAACACTTACAATAGCTAATTTAACTCTCACAACAACACAGTGAAGGAGGAAGAGAGAGAAACCAGGAAAGTCGGGAAAGTAAATGAAAATGCCCCATATCACATAACTGTGGATTGTGAAGCTGCTCTTCAAACCATGTCTGAATAAATACAAGGCCCTTCCTTTTAGCTCCTGTTTGCTTTTGTCTCCTAATCCCTGTAGCATAGCATCAGCTATTGCTGCTTTAGAAATTCAGAGCTGCAGGAAGTTAAGGATATTAGAACATGCCTCTTCTCCTTGCCCACTCTAAGTGTGTCTTGACATTTGAAGTTTATGGGATGCTTCAGGTGGGATAAGGGAGAAACCAGCTGATTACTGTTTGACACACGGAAAACAACAGCCAAAAATCCGCCTCTGATTCAAAGGCTGTCACTGCTTGTGCCTGTTCTGTTTCATGCTGATGGGGGTTTCTTTGCATTATACTTTCATAGGGCAATCTGAAGGCCACGGACAGCGTCTCTCAATCTTTTCCGCATGATGCCAATTTATACCACGTGTAATAATGGGGAGAAACTGAAACAGAGACACGGGCAACAGAAAGCAAATAATCACATAAACACCATCAGGGGAGGAAATGGGATGGGTCCCCTTTTGTATTCTTGCCTATGTGGATGTCACTTCCATGACTATGCCTGTCAGAGGAGACAACTCTTGATTTAGGACTTACCTCTAGCATGAAAAGCTGGCATTTTATGGGAGGCAAAAATCATATTTATTGCTGTCCCAACTGTGTGCTTCTCCTTTCAACAACCTTGCAAGGCAAGTATTATCTCCATTTTAAAAATTTGGATGTTGAGGCTTGGAGAAGCCCAGGCACCCAGCTGCCTTCTACCGCATGCATCCTACACTCTGAATCAACAACTACATTTTGAAAGTGTTTTCAACTGTAACCACAGTTACAGCTGTTGACTGTGCTGTACTAAGTGGCAGAAATGTCTGCTACGACACAGGAGGTAACTCTGCCAGTTATGCACTAAGAAAGGAGGAAATGCCCTAGCTGAATAAATCTCTGAAACCACATCCTGGGGTCTTCCCAGGCCTTGTCGCTCAGCTGAAGCCAGCTTGGTGGCAGGAGTGACAGGAGAAGCCCTAAGGACAGCAGACACTGCAAGGATCTGGGGGTGCCTTTCTGCAGCATGAATTTACTTCCCAGCAAAGATAAGATTTCGTTTCCAAGCTCCTGCTCCTGATTGATTTGTCTCTTTTCTTTTTTTTCCCCTCTCTGTTTCCCTCCAAATTTAAATTATAATCGATTTGTTACTGACACATCCTTTTTTCCATGCCCAGCAGCATCCCGGGCCATCTTTTTGGCTCAGGTTTTCCCAGGCATCCTCAGGCACTGCCCTGGCTCCAGTGATTCCAGTGTTTGTCTGAAAGCGCTTCAGGCAGATGTCTGAAAATCACCCACTGACAGATTTATGTTCTTCAACCTCTGCAACATCCTCGGCCCCCATCCCAAACCATAGCCTGCTTGTGGGTGAAAGCACTCAGAGGCCAAGTTCACCAAGTCCTCTCAAGCACACGCAGAGCTGAGACACGGAAGGGCGATGGCATCCCGCCCGCCTCCTCGGCAACGCACAATTCTCTAGCTTGTTTTCTACCCAAGATCTGGAACGACTTGGGGCTACGCGTTTTGGAAACAAGATGAAAAGTTCTCTTTTACAGCACTTGCCGAAAAACTCCTCGGAGGAAACCTGGTTGGCAGGTAGGGAAAGCCAGGACATGTCTCCTTGAAAACCACAGCTGTGTTATCCTTTTCCTCCACTGATGGCTTCCAGATTATCGCTGGGGCAGCCGGCCAAGCAGCCAGTCCTCCGCGTCCCCGAGCCCGGCCCCGGCCAGAGCGCATTTCCCCGCAGAAGGGAGCACGTTTGAAGATGCGAGGCCGGCGACGAGCAGAACCCAGGGAAGGGAAGACTTGTTAGTGAGGGTGGCTTCACCTTCCAGGCAAGTCGGCACAGGAAGGTGCATCAAGAGCTGGTGCTGGCAGGAAGTTTACCCAAGCGTCGTTGGGGATGAGGTCAAACACAAAAGAGCCCTTTCTGGGAGGAAAGAAGATTGAAACTGCAGGGGAAAACAAAATGAAAACACACCCCGTGTGAACCTCACAATGATGAAATCTGTTGTTGGAAAACAGAGTCCTTTATGCAGCGTCTCTCGCCTGCTTTTGCAGAGCGAGTTCCCTCCTCCCAGAGCCCAGCGGGGAGCCTCTTCCTCCCTGGGGGTCGCTGGCACCTGCCCATTGCTCAGGTCAGACCGGCGGGGGTGGTTAGCAGAAGGCAGCCGCCTCAGCTTTGGACAACTTACTGCCAACAGAAGTCACCACCGTGACTTTTCCAGAAAGAAGGATCACATTGAGACCTTGGCTGGTCAAAAGCCTTTTTCATAAAATTCATTAAACTAGCAAACATAGTAGAAACTAGCGACATCGTAGAAACAGAGGTTTATGGAGAAAAGGTTTGTGCTTGGGTCCCTGTTGGTGGTGACAATGCATACGAATTGTGCCCACAGGAAGTCACTGTTTTGGCAAGAATCATCAGGAAGTTGACATATGCATTGAGCCATTGATTCAACCAACGTCTGTTCGGTACCTGCTATAGACTGGGACCACATGAATCCCCAAGGACAAAGTGGCCCCTACTGACTTAAAGAGCTTAGATCAGCAGCTCCCAAACCGTGCTCTGAGGTGTACCTACGTCATACAGGGTGTTAATAGTCTTGTCAGGAAAATAAGTTCCTATCACTGGAATAAGGTTAGAAAAATGCTACATTAAACAAAGCTGAACAGTTTTCTTTATTGTTGGGCTCTCTGCCGCATCTAACATGCTAATGTGCTTGTTGCAGCCTTTGTTACATTTATTAACCATAGAACCCTTTTTCACAATATATTTCTTAAGGTGATCCAGTACGGGAAGAACTGCCATAGACTGTCAGTAAAGACATGGTAAGGACCTGGCACAAGATTCACCTTCAGGAAATGCCCTTCTGGTTTTCTTTTCCTTGGGGTAGGTGTGTCGCTGCTTCTAACCTTACCCCAGAGTGTAAGGACTACCACAGAGGCGTGTGTTGGTCACCAGGCACTGTGCTCAGTGGGTTGTATATACCTTCACGTTGTATCTCTCAGTCATCAATGGGGCAGGTAGTAGTCTCCTAGTTTTGACCAATGAAAATGAAATGCAAAGATAAAGGAGTGGTGATTTATAGGACTAAGATTCATGCCTTACGACCGACAGCAAGAAATCAACCATTTCAACTTGGAACACATGCTGAAGATGGATCGTGAAGACAGCATCATCTCCAAGGGAAAAAAATGCCACATGGCCTAATACTCACATTTCCAGCCTTTGAGTGCAGAAGGGCACTGTCATCTCACCTTGAAGTGTTTTCCTAAAACATGTCTGATTTAATGTGCCCCTAATTATTAATTAGGCTTTTTTACCAAACATGCACAAAACAACCTCCATGATCTTTCCTCACACAGCCATAAAATGCAACAGGATAGCCTTTCTTCAAAGGCAGCAAATACCTGCTTTTTCCTTGGAAACAGAGATACATTTCCTCAAAAATGAGACCGTGGCCAAAGCTCCACAAGAAAATCAGCCCCTAATAATTCTCTGATTCTTTTCTGAAACATTCTGCAAACTTTTATGGAGGCTGCTTTGGCATGGCCAATATTTTTTCAGAGTGGTGTCAACGTTTTATGCTTACCTACTTCTATTAAAATTATATATTTTTGCAGTTCCCAATAAAATTCATTGTATGGTATGCTAGAATAAATCTCAAAATCTCCCTGAAGTGCTAGAAAATTTCAGATATATGTCCATTAAATTTTTATTTCTTCGGCAAGTGGCGTGTGTGCCAAAATATGCATTTCATTGCTGCGATGGTCACAAGTTTGCAAAACCATGGAGGAGCACTGAGTTGTCCATCGCTAGGAATCCACATCCATCAAGCTGGGAGTGGTTATTTCAGCCTTCCGCAGAAATCCTGTAGTAGTTGTTCACCTGTGTATCTTCCAACTCCCAAACACATTGGGCACTCAAAATATACTTGTTCAATTGAAGTTGTTATCCCAGGAATAGATGAGATTTTTTTTCTCCTTAGAATAGATTGAGGTTTTTGCCATATTTTCAGAGTACCAATATAATCAGGTCTCTTTTTCCCTTAGGATAGTGAATCACAGAGCAGAACTAATGAAAATGCTTTCTGTTAAAACTTGGATGAATAATTTTTAACTTTACTGTCAGGCACAGTGGCTCATGCCTGTAATCCTAGCACTTTGGGAGGCTGAGGAAGGAGGATTGCTTGAGGTCAGGAGTTCAAGACCAGCCTGAGCAAGGGCAAGACCCCATCTCTAGAAAAAATTAGCCTTGGGTAGTGGCACGTGCCCGTAGTCCCAGCTACTTGGGAGGCTGAGGCAGGAGGTTCACTTGAGCCCTGGAGTTTGAGGTTGCTGTGAGCTAAGCTGATGCCACGGCACTCTAGTCTGGGCAACAGAGTAAGACTCTGTCTCAAAAAATAAATAAATAAAAATAAAATAAAAGATTAAAGAGACATGGTGACCAAATGTCACATGTAGACTCTATCTAGATCCCAATTCAAACAAAACAACTATAAACAGACATTCTTGAGACAACTGAGAGAGCTTGATTATGATCTGCATATTGGACGATACAAAGTTTTTTTCAAGGGTAATAATGACTCCGCAATTCTTTTTTTTTTTTTAATGTCTGCATATTTTAGAATACTGGAGCATGTAAAGGTAAAATGACATGCTGTCAGTGTTTTAAAATAATTCAACCAAAAAGAGGGAAGGGGAATGAGTAGATTAAGCAAATGAAGCAAGATCTTAACAACTGGATAAAAATACTTTTGTGTATGTTTGAAATTTTATAATTTAAAAATCCTTACACAAATATATACATATATATGCATGTGCGTGTATGTTGAAATATATGTGTATGTGTGTGTATGTAGAAATATATCACTCTGCTTTTGTTATTACTCCTGGGAGCAAAACTGATGTCAAACTCTCAAAATGTTTTAGCTTAAAAGAATGTTAGACCTTGTACAGTCTACTCCACCCAGCCCTGTCTCCCAGATGAGGCATTTGACACCCCCAAAGGTCTCCTAACTATTTATTAATAGTAGTCCAGCCAGGACTAGAATCCACTTCTCCAGGCCCTCAGGCCAGAGCTCCTACACCAAACAGCCATGTATTTTTATACTTGTTTAAACATGTATTAAAATGTTGCTTTCTAATGTTGGTGTTATAAACTCTCAGATAAGGTACCTCACTATGATTATTTTGCAGAAGTACATCTGGTCAAGGGACAAAGGAACACCTCCTTTGCTCGTTCTGAGTAACATTTGCACTAAATGGTTCTCCCCCATTCTCTCCAGCCCTGCCCCCACCACACTCCCAGTCCCTTCTCCATCCCCAAGGACACCCCAGCTTCCGGCTTCCTTGCATCCTTTGCTGCTCTAGACCTCGTCTTGGACTCTGAGGCATCTGTGTCCACCCTCCAATGTCTTGCTCCTTTTGCTGAAATCTTGCTTATCTCCAAAGCCCAGCATGATGCAGCCACCTCCATGAAGCCTTTCTCCCTCCTCCAGTAGGAAGTGTTTTCTCCCTTCTCTGGATACCCCAGCCCTTGTTTTGAGCTTCATTATAGTCCTCATCTCCTTCCCTCTTAATGGTTAGGCACATGTACATCCCACCCTTTCCATGGTCTCATGTCAGGCATGTTGAGGCGCAGTGGCAGGAATCAGGGGAGAAAAGGAAGAAGCCGGGACCAGAGAGGCCCACACAGAGCCAGGAGCTATCACCCAGAAATATGGCGGGCCCTGGAAATAGCAAGGGAGGGAGTAGAGCTTTGAGACAAAATCCAAACATTGTTTCCAAAGGGTGCAAAGGACACTTGAACTTTTCTTAGCAGGGAGCATCATGTTCCAAAAGGAGCCAGCCTGGGATGAGAGCTGGCTCTCCTGCTGTTGGCAAAATCAAGTCAGGTGGCTCAATGATGAGGGCAACATCAGCCAGGCCCTCAAACTGGGAAGCTAGTGTAGATTAAGCAGGATGTCAGCCAAGGGGCCTGGGTTCAGGACAAGCCTCTATCCCGGCAGAGGACAGTGGGCACAAATCAGGAGCACAGGCCAGAAAGCCAGGCAAACCAGCTGGGCATGGGTGATGGGACCAAGAGAAAAGAGGAAGGTCCAAGGCTAAAGCTCTGTGGGCAGGTGCCTCAGGCTTGTTAATTCCACTCCTTTATTAAGCCCATACTCAAAGCCAAATGCTAAAGATATAGGAGTGTGTTATTCAGGGTTTTCCATAGGAATAGAACCAAGAGGCTGTGTGCATAGAGAGAATGAGATTTACCATTAGGAATAAATAAATGGCTCACACGACTATGGGGGATGGCAAGTCCAAAATCTGCAGGGAGAGCCAGCAGGCCAGAGACCCAGGAGAGCTAATGCTCTCAGTCTGCTGTAGAATCGTCTTGACTGGGGGAAGGTTGGTCTTTTTAGACTATTCAGTCCTTCAACTGATTGGATAAGGCCAACATAAATTATGGAGGGCAATTTGTTTTACTCATAATCCACCAATTAAATATTAATCTCATCCAAAACCACCCTCACAGAAACACCCTGAATAATGTTTAGTCAAATATTTGGGTACCCTATGGTCCAGCCAAGTTGACACATAAAATTAACCACAAGGGGCAAACAGAAAAGGTCTCGAGTAATTGCAGAAACTGGAAAACTAATAGGCCTTATACCCAGATGAATGAAGACCCAGGTCCTGATATGATTCTGGCAAAGAGCAGGAAAGAATTAGCCCAAAAGCTGATAGGGCTGGACCTGGTGAGAGATGGGCAGCTTTGTAAGCTATTAGAAGGGAGGGAGGGAGTCATTCATCATTAGACACAGACATTAGACATTAGATCACCTGGGTTTAAGTCTAGTCCGCTGCTTACTAAACTGAATAAATTACTTCTCCTCTCTGCACCTCAGTTTTCTCTCCTCTGTAAAGTGAGGCTGTCACCTGGACCAGCCTTGCTTACCTGCCAGCTCTCATTCATCACTCAGGGCTCGGTTTAAGGAAAAGTCTCCCCACAATGTGTTCTTGTAGCCCCTGCTCTTTTTTGTGTGCTTGTCAACAGACTTGGAATTAGACACAGAGTCACTGTCTGTCTTCCTCCTCACTCAGCCAGCTCCCTAAGGTCAGGCACCAAGTTTATATTGTTCACAGCTGAACCTGTGGGACCCAGTACAACGCCAGGCCCATGGCACTTAAATACGTGTTGAAAGAATCTAATACATCTGGAGATGACAGATTCCAGTTCTCAGCCAAGTCAATTGATTTGTAATGACCACCTGAAATGCCAGGTTGTGAAGGCGTCTGAAGCTATGTCACAGAGTGGCTGTCTTAGCCCGTTTGTGCTGCTATAATAAAATGCCTTCTGGGAAGCCATAACCTTTGTGCTAGCTCATTCTCAAAATGCTTCTCTCTGCTTTTCTGCTTTCATTTGTGATATATAGAATTTATATTTTAGTTACTATTATACATTCCAATTAATTTGTCATGGAGATTTAAAGAGTGTAATTTTCAAGTTTTGATAGGTTTTGCAAGAAAATTGGCTTTGATGTATTTAAGGTTCCACTCTAACTTATAATGGGTACTCATATCCCCCCAAAATTAAAATACATAAAGTATCTTAGACTGGATAATTTTTAAAGAACAGAAATTTATTTCTCACAGTTCTGGAGGCTGGGAAGTCCAAGATCAAGGCATTGGCAGGTGTCATCCATGATGGCACCTTATTGCTGCATCCTCCAGAGGGGATGGATTCTTTGTCCTCACATGGTGGGAGGAGTGGAAGGGGTGAACTTGGCCCCTCAAGCCCTTTTATAGGGCACTAATCTATTCCCGAGGAGCCCTCATGCTCTAATCACATCATAAAGGCCCCACCTCTTAATACTCCCACAATGGGGCTGGGCACAGTGACACAGGTCTGTAATCTCAGGAAGCTGAGGACTCCTGATTGCTTGAGCCCAGGTGGCAGGAGGATTGCTTGAGCCCAGGAGTTTGAGATTATAGTGAGCTGTGCTCGCACCACTGCACTCCAGCCTGGGTGACCAAGTGAAACCCTCTAAAAAAAGAAAAACAAATACGACCACAATGGGGATTAAGTTTCAACAGGAATGTTGGAGGGGACACATTCAAACCACAGCATTGGCTAAGGGTGAAAGTGTTACACTGTGAACAACATGTACCGTGGCCAAGGAGCACTGGAGGAGGAGCAAGGGCATCTGACATCCATCTGTTTATCTGCTGAGAATTAACTTTTCATATAACATTGTTTTGAGTTTAATAGCAAAGAATAAAAAGCTTAAAGAGAAAGTATGAGGGTAATTTATCTGAACAGGCAAAAGCTGCTAGAGCTATACCTATACTACAAAAGCAAGTAAACCACAATGTCAGCATCTATTAGATACCTATTGATGATCAACTCTAATGGTACCTGTAAGGGAGAGACTGTCAGACTATATCAGGTCATGGCCTAATATTATTTCCAACACTTATTGGCTAGTTGCCAAGAAATATTAGGTCATTAAATATGAAAGGTCCAATTTTGAATCAAAAGTGTAATGTATTATTCGAACAAGAAGCAGTACGATTAATCAAAATTTGTGTCTAAACTATCGACACAGTTTTGCCATCTTAACGGCAGCTTGTTTATGCAGCAGCCAAGAATCCTGGAGAGCAAATGGTGATGAAATCGCAAAAGGCATTTCCAGCTTGTTTAGAAATTAATATTTTTCCTTGCAAGAAGTGGTCCAAAGCCTGGAAGAAAAGATAGTCACTTGGTGCAAGGTCTGATGGATACAATGGATGACAGAGAGTTTCCAAGCCCAGCTTTTGTAGTTTGAGCAGTGTTGTTGTGCAACATGTGGTTGACAAGCATTGTCTTGCAAAAGGATTGGCCTGTGTCTATTGACCAATCTCAGCTGCTTAATGGCAAGCATTCTCATCATTTTGTCCAGTTGGTTGCAGTAGGCATCAGCTGAAATCGATTGACCTGGTTTCATGAAGCTCTAGTGGACAATACCAGCACTGGACCACCAAACAGACACCAGTAGCTTTCTTGGATGAATATTTGGTTTTGGACAGAGTTTTGGCACTTCATCTGTATCCAATCATTGTGCCAAATGCTTGCAATTGTCTAAAAGAATCCATTTTTCATCACACATAACAATACAATGTAGAAATTGTTCATCTTTATGTCATGACAGCAAATAAAGGCAAGCTTTGAGGCAATGTCTCTTCTGACGCTCATTTAATTCATGTGGAACCCATCTATCTTGCCCATTTGTTTCAAATGATCCAATATTGTTGGAATCATAACGTCAAACCTTGCTGCTAATTCACATGTAGGATGAGATGGATTTGCTTCCACCACAGTTTTCAGCTCATCGTTATCCACCTTGGCCTCAGATGGTCTACGTGGTTCATTTTCAAGATTAAAATCACCAAAACCGAATTTCTCAAACCATCGATGTGCTGTGCGTTCATTAGCCACATCCTTCCCAAACACTGTTGATATTTCAAACTGTCTCCGCTCCTTTGGGTCCACAATGGAACTCATATTGGAAAATAATGTGAATTTTTGACTTATCCATGGTTTCACAAAACTGCTGTAAAAAATTTTTGAAAGACAATCACAAGCCAAACGTGCGTTTGAAAGAATGAGGATGTATCTTCACAATAAAAATAAAGCAAAAGGTATCAAAGTAAAATGTCAGAGATATCAACTGTGGAACTTAGTACTTAAGGAAATTGAACATTTCATACTTAATAACCCAAATCTCAATCACCATTCTCACATTTCATATATATTTGTGAATACCTTTTTATGTTGAATCTGCATGGTCTGACACCAATTTTTATTTCATCTCCCATTTAGAATCTTGTACCATTATGAACAATAAAGACTTTTGATTTGGGAGTCTGCCCTGGAGGACACCAACCGACCTAGGACTGGGCTATAGCTGTAAAAGGAAGTTGGAATGGGTGGAGTGGAAAATTGGCAGAGGGTCTGAAGTCAGATACTTCTGAGCCATGTGATGGCCCACCAGTCACCGTCCCTTCCAAGTCTGTTTCCTTCTCTGTAAAATGGGGATGTGCAAACGAATATCACAGCAGGCACGTAAGAGCACTCAGAAAGTTATAACAGTTACAGCTAGTATTTAGGCTGAGAGTTTGTGGATTTCTGCCTACTATACTCATGAACAGCAAATGTTACAATTAATGACCCTTTGGCTGGCTGCAGCTAGCCCACAAAAGATTCTGGCTTTCTCAAAGAGGTGGCACAAAGATACTCATACAAGCATATTCACTGCAGCATCTGTTGTTATAATGAAAACCCAGAATTAACCTAAATTGCTATCAACAGCAGAATGACAAAATAAAAGCAAGTTGTAGATACCATTTTTAGAGTCAGATGTGCTACCATTGCGCCACGAGGTCACAAATGATACCATTTTTGGAAAAAAAATTAAAAAATCAAAATCTGTGCACACGTCCATACACATATGCGTGCATGCAAACCACACACCATTTCGGAGATGTGGACAAATATCTGGATGGACTCACACACACTGTGACGATAGTTGTTACCTATGGGGAAAATTTATTTAATTCTGCGTTATTTGAATTAATTGACAGGGAGAATTTATTACTTGAATCAATCAATAAGTAAATATTTGAAGGAATGAAATAGTCAATTAAAATAAAATAGTGAAATTTCAAAATAAATCAGGCCGACAGGTGATAAGCTTCCTGAAGGCTAACACTGAATGATCAGGGAGAGGACCCACGAGTGGCTGCTGGGTGATAGGAATGGAAAAGTCACCATGAATTCAACGAAGTCACTTTAGGAGGTGGCCAAGTATGAGCAAGCTCCTTCCTATAGTCACACTTCACTGTGTCAGACCACAAATGCCCAAAGGGAAGGCAGAAGCTTCACTCCTCCAAAATGGTGGCGCAGCTCTACTGAACCGCAGAGCTGGAATGCCCAGGGCGAAGCCGGGTTCCTCTGGTGTCCACACTGACATTGAAGGGAAGAATGTGCTGTCCTCCAGACTTTGTTTGAGAGTGGACAGCAGGTTTTCCTGGGATGTTCTCGAAGGAGACTCAGAGAAGAGGACAGATCAAAGGGCCGGGAAAAGAGAAGCAGAAAAGATTGGAGATGAGAAAGCCAAGATGTGGATTCAGATTTGTGTTCCAACATGAAATAAAGGTCACTGGTGGTTACAGTGAAGAAGACAGTTCCTCTACCTGGGAAGAGCAGGACAGGCTGTGAATGTGAACTGTAAGAGAAGTGGTTTTGCAGAACTTCACTGAAAAAGGGACGCTAAACATTCCTAGGTTATGTTTTAGGACAAGGCTGGCAACTCGTAGGTTTGTAATTTAGAACAGGAAGCTGGAGGAGATCCATTGTTTTAAAAAATATGTTTTTCCCTGATTACAAAATTTGATGACCATGTTGCAAATTTTGGAAATATGAAAAATCTCAGTGAAGAAAGTCATACATACATATATTAATACCGAGCAGAGATAATCACTGTGCACACTTTTGTGTGTATCCTTCCCGCCTTTTATTTCTATGAGTATGTACATATTTTTATCAAAATCAGAGCCATACAGTATTTACCATCTTACAACCTGCTTTTACCCCACTTAATAGTTTACCATGAAAATGTGTCCACTACATTGACTCTTTCACAATGTGAGTTTTAATAGCTACAGAGTGCTCGTGGTATAGGTGTACTATATTATAGTTTATCGCTGAGTCCCCAATTATTGGATACTTATGCGATTTCTTTTGTTATATATACTTATGAAAATATTACTCTTTACGTATGCCTCTCATTGTTTTCTCAGAGATTTCCTAGGTCCAAGAGATATAAACAAGTTTTCAGTTTTCCATAACCATTGCCCAACCATACATTGGAAAAGAATCAACAAACATTTCCACCAGCAGGCTAGGAAAGTGCCTCTCCTTCGACCCTTCCACATGGATCAAAATTGGGTATTAGTATTTGGGGGAGGAGATGAAGAGGGGTGATTTAATAGGAAGAAAAGAAAATATCTTGTTTAAATGATAATGTCTTTGCTTTCTTGTGAGGTTGAGCATTTTCCATGTACTTATTAGATGGATTTTTCACATATCCTCTTGTGCTCTGAGTCTATTATCGGCACAGAGTCAAATATATGCACTCATTTTCTTTCCTTGTAAATCTTTACTTAAATAATAGTTTGATGCATAGTCAAACCATGATCTTTTTCTATGTTTCAGTCACACAAAAAATTTACTAGGACCTTCATTTATTTTTTTCCCTAAGACCAGGCTCACATCTTTTATAGAAGACTTTTAGATAAAGAAAACAGAATGAAGCCTTATGTTTATTCTTGCTATCATTAAGTACTGTAATAACACCATTTAATTTATACATTTGAGCTACATTATACCATTTTGAAGGCCAATATTGGAATCATAAAAAAAGCAGCTGTTCTTTTGAGCTATTTATTCTCTTATTAACAAGATTGTCTGATTTTTATTCTGAAACTATATTTATTTTATTTCACTTTTATTGCCAACGTAAATTAAATGTGTGTTTTTCTTTGCATATATTTAAATTTTATTTTTGAACACTTGTGCAAAAAATATTCTAAAAACCAGTTAACATTAATCAGGTCCACATTGCTCAAATTCTTATTTGCGGTAACATTAAGTTAAATATGTATATATGCGTGTATATTTTGGATCATATTCATAAGGTTTTAGAGAGCAAGAAATTGGCCACAGGGAGGCAAAACTGGATATTTATATCAATCCTATTTTTTTGCTGACTCATAGAAGTTCCAACACAATATACAATTCCTATTCTTCTTCAACAACCAGACAAATATTTGTGTCAAACAGCCTAATCAGAAAACACATATACATTTATTAGGTGTTTGTATATCTTTACGTATGGCAAAGTTTGAAACCCAAAGAAGAATTCTCTCTACATTCAAATGCTTTAGTGTTAACTAGATAAAGGCTAGCTAATTCCTGCCTCTTGATTTATTGTTATAAAATTTTCAAAAAATGTTTTATTGCTTTTTTTTCTTGTAGTAGAATGAAACTATAATTGTATGTTACTTTGTTTTTTTATTGGGTTGTAGATAACTGTGCCAACATGTAAGTGAGGCCCCAAATTTTCAACTGGCCTCAAAAATTATGCCGATGAATTGAGCCAGTCAACTATTATATTTTCCAGAGCCAATAGCACTTACCCAAATAAATAAGGTTCCTAATAGATCTGCTTACTAAACATATATTGTGCAAACATTTGGAATTAGACAAGCTGCAATTAATTCTAAGATGAGGACTAGCCATTTAGACCTATGCTCTGAATTTTTAAAAAGAAATTGGTGGGAGAATAGCTCTCTATTCTGCCATCATCTTGTGAAATAGCAGTCCCTTTCTTTCAAGTTTGATTTTTACAGTAATTTAATCACCATAATTGGTGGGCAAAGAAGAGGTGATTTCTGTAATTCTTGTGGGTCCAAAGCCAAACAGATGTGGTTTTCGGTTCTCCTAAAGTGATTTTCCACATTGGTCTTTAAAGGTGGTGTTTTCCAGCCTGTTTTCCGTGCTGCAGAGAGGGCTGGCTCTCTGGGGAAGGTGAGAGGTGGCGCTCATGGGGCCCGACAAGATCCTGAGAAGGGCTTTCAACTTTCAAGGCCCTGGCTGCCTCTCTTGGCTTTAGCCCGTCACGCTCTAAATCCTGCTCTCTGGGACTTTGGAAGAGGCTCGGAAAAACTTTCTGGCTTTCGGTTTCCCCATCTATAAAATGAAGGGATTGGATTCAAAATCTAAGATCTCTTCCAGCTCTAAATCCTATGAATTCATCATATTAAAATCCTACAATTTAGATAATTATATTCTATATCATTTGATTCTTAAACAGTGAACACAACAAAAACACATTATGGTCCATTGTGGGTTTTATGATGTATGAGCCATTCGAACGGAGGCAGATTTTTAACATGTGATAGTCACTAAAGAGAATTGTATAAATGTTTGTTTTGAAAATAATTTGATATTGGTATTTCCTCTCGGTAGAACTAAAAATCAATCCCCCAAACCCCTCAAATTATTAATGAAATACTTAATCTGATGTGAAATAAGCTGCTTTTTATTAGCTGCCTCAAAACTAGAGGATTAATATTTTAATGTGGTGTATAGGGATACCGAAATTTCAGACTTCATTACTTTTAGCTTAAATAATATACCACATTTATATTAAAGAAATTAAATTTTCTAATGATGCATAGGTCATTCAAATATTCTGTGAATTTATCTATTTAAAAAAATTTCCAACCCAAACACTTATTATTTTCTGAAGCAGCTTCAATTAAAAACTTCTAATCAAGATGTCAAAGCTCTAACTTCACTCAGTCACTTTTCCAATTTAGCAAGCCTCCAGGGATTTTTGTCTCCAGGTAATATTTTTAAAGAATAGACACCAAATCCAAAGAAATTGGTTTTTTTTGTTGTTGTTGTTGTTGTTTTGAGACAGGGTCTCACTCTGCTGCCTGGACTAGAGTGCCGTGGCGTCAACTTAGCTCACAGCAACCTCAAACTCCTGGGTTCAAGCAATCCTCCTGCCTCAGCCTCCCGAGTAGCTGGGACTACAGGCATGCACCACCATGCCCGGCTAATTTTTTCTCTATATATTAGTTGGCCAATTAATTTCTTTCTATTTATGGTAGAGACGGGGGTCTCACTCTTGCTCAGGCTGGTCTCGAACTCCTGACCTTGAGCAATCCGCCCGCCTCGGCCTCCCAGAGTGCTAGGATTACAGGCATGAGCCACCGCACCCGGCCAGAAATTGTTTTTTAATGATTGTTCTGTCACATTAGTAACCCCAGGAACTCAGTCCCATTGGTATACTTCGTGCATTCTCCTCTTCTGGGCTATACAAAACCTACCTGTGCAAAAAAAAATCCTATCAAAGCTGTATCTTCTAGATATTAGAATGCTTTCTCTTTTTCTAGAGTACAGAGTATGTTTAGAAGATCAGGATATTATTAAAATGTAGATCCCAATTTCATATATCTGGGTTAGACCTGAGTCTTAGTTTCTAACTCACTACCCAAAGTCCCAGAGCCAATAGCATTAGCATCACCTGAGAGCTTGCTGGAAATATAGTCTCAGGCCACCCCAGCCCTACCCATGCAGAATCTGCATTTAACAAGACCCCCAAGTGATCTGTGTAAGCATTAACATTCGCGTAGCATGGGTCTACCTCAGTTTAGGGATTCTTTCTTAATGGGTTTTGGTGAATTCTAAATCTTGCTCCCACACACACTTGTTTAGAGTGAGTAGATTCTCCCCTCTCCCCTTCATGTACTTGCAAAGCATGAAAATCCCTTCCAGACAATTTGACCACCATCCAAGGACAGCTGAAACAACGGGTTCTCTAATGCCGTACCAACCCGACTAGTTCCCAAACAAAAGTTTTAGCAACTTTTCTCCTAAAGCAGGGGTTCTCAAATCTGTCTACACACTAGAATCACCTGAAGAGCCTTTTGAAAAGACCAAAACTTAGATCAGACCTTTTGACCAATTAAATCAGAATCTCTAGAGCAGTGGTTGTCAAATTTCCTGGGCATCTGAATCCCTAAAGGACACGTTAGAACCCAGATTGCTGGACCCCAAACACAGCCTCTGAGTCAGTGGGCCTGGGGTGGGCCCCGAGAATCTGCGTTTCTTACAAGCTCCAAGGTCATGCTAATGACATGTATCTGTGGACCGCCCTTTGAGAACCACGCTGTTCAAGGTGTCAGCCCTGAGTATGGGTATTTTTTAAAAGGTCTTCTAGAAAGTTTAATGTGCAGTCAAGTTTGATAACCACTGTCCTAGAGAAAGATGAGATGAGTCTATAAAATAATCAGATTAGTTCCCATACATCTTGTGAAATCTGTTTCATCACATTAAATCACACACTGACACTCAACCTAATTTCAGCACAGACTGTCCGCAGTTCCAAAACTGCTTAGCAAAATGAAATGCTCAGTAGAGGTTTGGTTTAAATGTGCATTCTTTTCACTACAAGTAAGCAAACCCCTCAAAAGCAGGGGTGCACCTTTGTACCCCAAAATACTGGCATGTAAGACATGCTCACTAACCGTGGGATGGATTCTGTCTATTGTACACCCAACACCAGCCGCCTAGAGATGGAAATACACTCTGTGGAGAAAAGAACACAGTTGCCTAAAATTTTCATTTTTCACCAAACTGCCTCGACAATGTGAAATCAAAACTTCTGAATGTTGCCACAAATATTAGAAATTATCTCCTCCCAGCTCATTCCGTGAACATGTGATCTCCTCGAGGGGAGCCGGAGCCCGGGAACCAGCATCAGGCAGGGCAGGTGGGAAGCCTCCCTCAAGCACCCCCCGAGGGGGCGGTGGAGAGTCAGAGGTTGAGAAGGTGAGCGGCCCTCCCTGCAAGACTGAAATGAAACACCTAAGGTTAAAAAAAAAAAAAGTTTTAAAAATCAGAATGAAGAATGAAATGGATAGTGAAGTCAAAAAGACTACACATTATATAAAAATGGATCTGGAGAGATTAGGAATGACTGAATAATTCCATTTAATTATCAAAATCTTAGTAATATAGATTTTTTTCTTTCTAGCAATTTTTTGTATTTTGTTTCACATCGTTTAGAGAGGCTGAGGATATACAGGAAGCTAACAGAGAGAGGTCTGGGGGACAGGAGAGGGAGGGAGGAGTCCCAGGTGCTAGGAAGGGGAGCTCTGCAGGTTACAGACGCTGCACCCACTTCCTGTTCCTCCACTTCCTTCCTGCAACTTGCTCCTCCCTTGGCCTTGGTGAGAACATGAATTCCTGATTGTCTTTCTACGCCTCTGGCCACAGGGTATTTTTTCTCTGCCTGTCTTCTTGGCTCCTGAAGAATCCATCCTTAGGCCTCTTCCCTTCTCACACTACACCCACATCTCCCCAAGTCTACCCTCCAGCTCAGCTCAAAATCCAGATGGACACTGCCTAGCAGGCGTTGCAGTTCAATTCCACCACCTCCTTCTTCCTTCCAAGGAACCTGTCTCACCATCATCCATTCAACTTTGTCCAACCGAAAAGAAACCCAGGTGCTATCCTCAGTCCTCATCCCTCTCCTCCAACTGATCACCAAGGTCTGTTCATTATACTTCCTTAATAGCTTTTGAAAGCATCTAGATTCTGAACTGATTCTTAACATGCAATAGGCAATCTCAATTTTAAGATAATTTTGATGTCAATGAAACGTGTTATCCAATGTGTATATGAATTTGCCCTAAGTCATAAACTTTGGTAACACAACATTGTAGGATTGTGAGATATATATATTTAATATAGGGTATATGTTAAGCTAATGCTTATTGGTTCAAATTGCACAATGAATGCAAGTCAATAACACCTCCCAAAGTCTTTAGGTAACATGAGCAGAAAATATTCAGTATTTGTCTATTCTTTTGAGGACAATAAGAAAAGGATATCAGCATCCCTGCCTAATAGAACTTTCTGCAATCATCGAAATGTTCTATGTCTGCATGGTATAACATGGTAGCTACTAGCCACATTAGGCTATTGAGCAAATGAAATGTGGCCAGTGTGGCTGAGGGTCTGACTTTTTGATTTATTCAATCTAATTAATTTAAATTTAAATAGTAGCACATGGCTGGTGCCTACCACACTGGACCTCCAGGAATAGGGAATAATGCCAGAGTACAAATGCTCTCTAGGCACTTTCTGTCCCCAACCTCATAACAGTGTCCAAAATCTGCCTCTTGCTCCACTACTTGGATTCATCAGATCAAAAAGAAGAGACAAACCTCTAAAATACTCCAGTTAATTTCATATAGAATAACAACACAAAGACTTCCCATGTGAAATCCACACTCTTTGAAAGGCCACAGACTTCCTCACTTTTATAAACAATCCCAAAGAAAAAGCAATCACAATGGGCGGCAGCTTCAGTGTTTATAAATCCCAGTCCTTTGGACAGAGGGAAAAAGGCCCTTTTTTTTAAAAGCCCAGACCTCTTTACAGACTTCCAATTGTGCCACCCAGTGGCAATATGCTTGGTTGAATTTCTCACTCCAATAGGATCCTTTCTGGTTAGGACGCTAAGCAAGTAAGGCAGTTAAGTAAGACAGTTGGGGGTGATGACAGGATTGGTGACCTAACCTGTCCACTCACACCGTGACGTTGTCACACTTTTCATCCTAAGTCAATCCATGCTTTGTCTTACAGCCTTTCTTATAAGAAAGACAAAACAGCAGTGATCATCTTGGTGGGCTATTAATCGTGTTTAAGATTCAAGAAGACTCTCTCTCTGAATTCCTTTAGCCTGATGTATTTACATTACAAGAAGTTTATCTCCTGCTCATCAAATTTAATATGAAGGTGTTGGATGGGTCTTTGCCTTTGATTAAGAATTTTTAAAAATAGAACATCTAGTGAGCCAGAAACATTTGGTAACATCATTTTCTGAGGATTTAAAAACACTTCAACATAAAATTAAATGCAGATGTATAATTTGAGAGCTCATGAATCATCAGTTTATGTACACTTATAATTACACTAAACTTAAGTATTCTGAAAGCCACATTAGTCTCTGGCTGTTGTAGCTAATCCTCCGGTGAAGAATTTGAATGGCATTCTAGCATTGCCTTTTACCTAGAATATACAGTTACAGAACTGTGTGTGGGATTAGCTGATTTTTCTTTTTCAATTTAGAATTTCCACTCATAGGAAAAAATACTCAATATGAAATACAGGTAAGTTCCTTATAGATGTAGATTCCAAGGAGCAACTGTCTAAGGAACAAAGAGTTATGGAAACTGAAAATAATCGGCTCCATAAGGCATCCATTGTCCTTGTAAGGTAAGCATATGGTGCACCTCTGGTTTCCTTGACTCAAGAAGGCCCAAAGCTGTATTAAGCGTGGTAGAAAATCTTGGCCAGGCGCAGTGGCTCACGCCTGTAATCCTAGCACTCTAGGAGGCCGAGGCAGGGGGATTGCTTGAGGTCAGGAGTTCGAAACTAGCCTGAGCAAGAGGCAGACCCCGTCTCTACTATAAGTAGAAAGAAATTAATTGACCAACTAATATATATAGAAGAAATTAGCCAGGCATGGTGGTGCATGCCTTTAGTCCCAGCCACTCTTGAGGCTGAGGCAGTAGGATCGCTTGAGCCCAGGAGTTTGAGGTTGCTGTGAGCTTGGCTGATGCTACGGCACTCACTCTAGCCTAGGCAACAAAGTGAGTCTCTGTCTCAAAACGAAAGAAAGAAAGAAAGAAAGAAAGAAAGAAAGAAAGAAAGAAAGAAAGAAAGAAAGAAAGAAAGAAAGAAAGAAAGAAAGAAAGAAAGAAAGAAAGAAAAAGAAAATCTTGTTGGAGCTTGATATCTTTCAAGGCGTAACTCCAGGGGTCATTTAAAAGTGACAGGAGCTGCGTATCTTCCATAGAACAAATGCAGAGCAAGTACAAGCATAAAACACACACACACACACACACACACACACACACAAATATAACATTTGACCCAGTTGGCATGAGTTGGCACTATAGTTGACAATTCTAGCAGAAAGACAAAGACTGAATGAACACAAGTACCCAGATTTGCACTAGATAAGTAATGCAAAGATGTCTGTCACCTCCTAAGGAGTGCTAAGCCCTCCCTAGAAGGGCTCTGCTCCAGTTTCTCCATTTATGTCTCCAGAACCTGTTCTCAGGACACCGTGGGAGATCAGCAAATTTGTTTCTTGACACTATGACTCAATCCTGCATTGACTCTACCACTCATGGTCAGTGTGGCCTTGGCCATTTATGTGCCAAGCAGATCTAGAGCTTTCATCAGGTTATCTAGGAAGTTCATGACTCCAAAGAAAGTACGAACTACTACACCAAGTTCTTTGGATCCTGAAACAATGCTGGGATAAGTAGAAGAGGGAGATTTTGCCAGATGTGAGGCCACATGCCAATTCTGAGTGTAGGTGGAGAAGCACATATAAGAAACAAGAATGGAGGAGGAGGATTCAGCAGTGAGGACTTCCCTGAGACCCTTACTGTGCCTTTATCTTACAGCCCAGTGACTGCTTATTTACTCCTCTTTCTCCACCAAACAAAAGACACATCTGAGTTGTATTATTATTCCCTGTGTCTAATATAGTCACTGGCCCATGGATGGTGATCAACAAATATTTGTGAAATGTGTTAATATGATATAAACCCTGTCATCTAGATTCTCAAATAGCAGCATTATTTGAAAAGCTCCCTATTTCTCCCTAGGAGTTATTGTTTGTTCAGAATGGATTAACAGTAATTTATCAATAGGATAAAACATTCAGAATTTGGTGACTAAGTATTAATAGAAATATAGCTGGAATATTCTGGTAATGTTGTAGCTTAGTCAGAGAAAAATAATGTAGCTATTAAAGAGAATCACTAGAAAAACATAGAAGACCTAACACAGAAGGAAGGAAGGAAGGAAGGAAGGAAGGAAGGAAGGAAGGAAGGAAGGAAGGAAGGAAGGAAGGAAGGAAGGAAGGAAGGGAGGGAGGGAGGGAGGGAGGGAGGGAGGGAGGGAGGGAGGGAGGGAGGGAGGGAGGGAGGGAGAGAGGGAGGGAGGGAGGGAGGGAGGAAGAAGGAGGGCAGAACAGGGAGAAAGACAGAACAATCTCATTTATGAGCTTAAACTAAATCCTGAATGTAATATTAGTGAACAGAATTCAACAACACTTTAAAAGAATTAAACCATAAACTAATAGGGGTTAATTTGAGAAACGCAAGAATGACTCAATATTAGGTGATCTATTAATTTAATTCATCATATTTTTAGACCAAAAGGGAAAACTCATATGATCCTTGTTAATAGATGCTGAAAAGATATTTGATAAAACTCAATATCCACTTAACATTCAATATACCTTCACATTGTTATGCAGCCATCATCATCGTCATCTTTCTAAGAATTTTTTCTTCTTCCCAAACGAAAACTCAATACCCATTAAACAATGAATCCAAATTCCCTCCCATTTCCAGCCCCTGGCAACCACCATTCTACTTTCTATCTCTTTGAATTTGACTACTCTAGGAATTTCATATAAGTGGAATCACACAGTATTTGTCTTTTTGTGACTGGCTTATTTCATTTAGTACAATGTCTTCAAGGTTTATCTATGATGTAGCATGTGTCAGAATTCCCTTCCTTTTTAAAAAAGATTGAATAATATTTTACCATATGTATATGCCATATTTTGTTTATCCATTAATCTGTTGATAGACACTTGGGTTGCTTCTACCTTTTGGCTATCAGAACAATGCGCTATGAGCATGGCTGTACAAATATCTATTCAAGCCCTTGTTTTCAATTCTTTGGGGCATATACCTAGAATTAGAATTGCTGGGTCATATGGTAATTTTATCTTTGATTTTTTGAGGAACAAAAAAATATATGAAGACAGGAACCATGAAACAATGTTCAAGTATACTTACAAGAGAGATGTAAATTTAAATGACACTAACCATTCCATCTACATCAAGTTGTCCTCTGTCCATCCATGCACCCATCTCCTCATTTATGCAGTAAACATATGCTGCATGCCTACTAGGTGTTGTTTGTGTCCTGTGGGGGAACTCTGGAGGAAAGAGCTCTGGACTGGAGGACAGGAGATCTGGATTCTATCTAGATTCACTCTTGATCCACCTGCCCTCCAGCCCCCCAAAATCACTGAGATACAATTTTCCCCTCTCAGATTAGCAAAATAAAAAGGCTGATATAATAACATGCTATGTTAGGGTGGATATGGAGAAATAGACATTCTCATACATCCCTGATCAAAAAAGTAAATTTATGCAGCCCCTGTGGAAGGCAACATGTCAGTATTTATAAAATTAAAACTGACTCCAGGATCCCGATCTCAGTAATTCACCCCTATCAATATATCAGTACATAAGAAAGGTGAAATTTATGCAAAGTTATCCATTGCACATTTTTTCTTAAAAAAAAAAAAACCCAAGGCAGGAAACAAATCAATAGGGAACAGGTTAAATAAATTATGGCACATCTACGCAATGCAATACTAGAGGGTTGTTAAAAAGAATGCCTATCTCTTTGTGCTGATAGGCAAGAATCTCCAAGACATACTATTATGTGGAAAACACAGTTATAACAAGGTATATATAATGTGCTACTATTCATATTAAAAGAACACAGAAAATAAATTATATATATATATGCTTTTTTATGCATTTAATATCTCTGGAAGGACATACAGAAGATGGGGCAGTGAATACCTGTGGCGACTGAAAGTGGTACCTGAAGGACCGTGGAGGGAGACTATTTCTATGTAATCCTTTGTACTTTTCTGGTGTTTGCAACAAATGACCATATTATGTAATTTTTTTAAATTCGTGTTTTTTAAAAAAAGGTATTTACCCAGATACCGACCAAAATCACAAAGAGAATTTGCATCCACATTCAATTGCTAAGACTGCACCTTTAGGTTAAATACATTTTTCTAGTTGACTTTTTCCACACTGTTGTCAAGACAACCTTCCCTTCTCCACAACATGGAGAGAATTAGGTGTCAACCTGGCATCTAGACAGAAATAGCTGCTTAATTCCAAACATGGATGGGTTAGGAAGGCCACGAAGTTATTGTTCTTATAGATTTATGTAACACCTAGTAAATACTTCTCGCCCAGTGGGGGCTCAATAAATGTTGCTGACTCATCAGTCACAGAGAAGCAATATTAACTCAGAAGGACTAACTGAAGTCATTTAATCAGAAAATCAATTTCATTTTCCTTGTCATGGGGAAAATATTTCTGCTAAGTCAAGAAAAATGTAGAGGTAATTATATTGTGTTGAGGATTCAAATGGGAAGCCAGGAGTTAAAATGGTGTGAACAAAACAGATGCAAATCAATTTGCTTTGCATTACAGTTGGCAGCGGGGCACACTTAGCCACATGTGGAAGTCATGTTTACTATTTCAAGAATATAGTATCACATTACAGTGCTTAGTAGTCAAAGTCCCACATTATATCGCTTTTTTGTAATTTTTGAGCAATTTCTGTGCCAAAACTTGGCATGAGGGTTACCAAGACCCTAGAATAATTGCAAACTTGCTTCCCTCCTCCTGAACTTTACGTCTTGTGGTCCTAAGACCATGATTGTATCAGATATTAATCTATGACCCAACCACCAAATGGATTTTATTGAAGCTGCTGTAATTCTACCACCAGAAAACATGACAAATAGCCAACATGTCACTGAAGATTTATGTTTGGTTTTGAAACCCATTATCTTTGAGGAACTGGCGCATAGTATGATTCACTGAGTAGCAGCAGTCTCATATAGCCCAAGGTTTTTCTGTATTGATTTCACAGAGTCGTTATTACAAATCTGAGTGTCTGTGCTTCGCTAGGCTCACACGATTAAAACCAGTCAGCTTCAGGGATCATTAGCAAGAAATCAATGTACCCTGCAACCCTAAGCATCCCAGACTGAGCTTCCACATGCTGGAAATAATGCAGCCTCCACTCCTCCCTCTGTGGAAGGCAGATTCAAGAAGGGGAAATGTGTTGCTTTGACTAAATTGACTGATAAATGAAATGGACCCACTTCAGATCTACACAGTATTTGAATCTGAAGGGGCCTTAAAGATCCTCCCCTCCCAAACTCTCACTCAACATAAACTGAGGCCACAGAGGTGATGTGACGTTGTCACACCAGCACTCTGTCCCCGGCGGCAAGGTGTAACAGCTCTGCTCACACTCAGCGCAGAGAAAGCATGGTGTAGGAAGGAGGCAACTCAAGGTACCAGGAGCACAAATAGAGGAAGGCCACTGTCCTGGCAACTTCCGCTGTCTCTTTCACTTTGGGATGTCCTCTTAATTAGTCAGGTGAGGGTAGCAAGCTCTCTTTGAATGGCAGAAAGCTCAGGGCTTTGCAATTAGGGATGAGATGGGGAGGAAGTGGAGGAAGGGGACAGTGGAAAAGGGTGTTCAAAGTGACCTTTAGGGAACACTCAAACAGATTGCTATATCAGTCCATGTACTGCAGTCATGGTGCAAACTCTTACCATGGCCAAGCTAGGTGTCCTAGATTCCTGTTCCTTTCTCACTTAGATTTTCTGAGTTTGAGAATCTAACCTCCATTCTCTGCACTCACTTTACTAAGACTTCTCTTGAGCATTAGACACAGCTGACCAGTTCCTCCTTCTTAACCCTTTGCACTCACTTACTTTTTTCTCAATTCCTTTATTCTACTTAACCGTGTCAAGTCACACTCGACATCCGAGTGCAAAGGGTTAAAACACTTTCCCCCCCTTTGCTTCCCGGTCCCTACGATCTCCTAGTTTTCCTTCTGTCTCATGAGCAGTTCATTCTCAATCAGATCTTCTCTTCCTCTCCCTTTCTTCTCACCTGCTTTCTCCACTTACTGATTAATAGGTATCTTATATTTAACATGTCCACAACAGAACTCATTATTTCTCTCCTCCCAGCACAGGTTTTTACCCCCCAGCTTGCCCCCTGAAGGAGAACACCTCAGGGAACCCTGGCCTGAGCCCCCAAATGTGTTTCATTCCTGAGCAAATGGGAGGAGGAGTGTGCAGAAGTAGCCAGCTGCCTGGCCCCCAGTGGGGTGAAGGCTTTGATTCCTCGGGGAGCCGGGGAGCCGGCCTTGGCCTTCAAAGGCACAGCACATTCTGCAATGTCAACTATTTGCTGAATGTGGCACATTTGTAACACAGACTCAGCCTGGCCTGATTTGGCTCAAGAAATAGCTCCAGTTCATGAGAGCATGAGACCTCCCGGCATCAAGCAAAGGAGCAAGTAAGCTATTTCTTAGTCAATGAAAAATTTCTTACCCCAAACCAATAGGTGAATAAAGTTACTATTGATGTGGGAAGCAGGAGGGGAAAAGCAGAGGCAGGCTGGCAGAGGAAAAGGCCTCGTTTAAGAAACTACCAATGAGAAGTGCCGCTTGGTGATTGCAAGTGCTGGCTGCTGTAACTGACGACAGGGGAAGTGCCAGGGCCTGGCTGTAGAGGGCGCTCTCTCAGCACACTGGTACCAAGTCAGCAGCACATAGGAAGAAGACATGAGGCTGGAGAAGGAAGATGAGGCTCATGGTAATGGATTTTCTTCTTATCTTAACTATTTGATGATCTCAATCACAACACTTATTTTCCATCATTGTTCTTGGAAATAAAGGACTGTGCTCAAAATATTTCTAATCCACGTTTTCTCAACCTCTCTACCATTACATTTGGGGCAGATAATTCTTTGTCGTGGGGGATCATCTCGTGCATTGTAGGATGTTTAGCAGCATCTCTGGGCTCTACTTAGGACAATCAAAAATGTCTCCAGACATTATCTAATATCCCCTGGGAGGCAAAATCAGCCCCAGCTGAGACCACTGATGTAAGGTTATTGAAGCGCTCAGACGATAATCCCGGAGAAATGTCTTCATTCAGGTTCCCAAAGTAGGAGATTTACAGGGAATATCACAAACAGCTCCTACAAGGAGTAAAGGAAGCAGGTTGGGCAGAGATGCAGTTGCAATAAAGGCATCAACAGATCCCTTGGGGAGCTCTGGAGCCCTTCAGAGCTTTGTCCCAAATCCAAGCAAGGGGCTGCACCTTGCCTCCTCCTAGTCTTGGGTGGGGCATGACCTTGTCAAGGCCAGGCAGGTCCCCAAGAGAAACTCAGCTGTGAAGATGGTTCTGGCAGTTGGGGAAATGAGCACCCTAGTCCTGAAGGGGACCTGAGCAAGGAGCCACAGTGCCCACCATCAGAAGACAAGACTTCAACTGCTGCAAGGCCATGGTCATAAAGATTGAGCTTGGCTGTCTTTAGAAGAAACCACCAGAAGGCCTCACTTTCACAATCACGATTTTCTTTCATAATCCAATGCTGTAATGGTCCAAGAAATTTAGAAGAGCTACTTCTGACCCTAATCATTTTTGAAATCTATCTAATTTGAATGTGGTTTTCAGAGATTCATAAGTTGGTTTTTATAGGTTAAAGTGCAGATAAAACCTGCATAAAACTGCCAAAAACCATGCCAAGCTCTTTTTCAGAAAGTGTTTAAAGGCCCCCTTAGAAATGATCAGTGGCTACTGATTATTAATTTATTTCATGAACAAATAAAATTTAATAATTCCCCCTGACTGTCTCTGAGCCAACGTGAATGTTCCACAAGGTGATGGGACTGTTCCAAATCATTCCTGGAAAAATGCTTGCTGGGCTGGTCGTGACGGGCTGTAACTTGCCCGGTCACTATGCATAATTTAGTCTCTTCTACTCAAAATGTGGTCTGCAAACTGCAATGCCGTGGCCTTGCATTATCTCATTTAATTGTAAAATAACAACCCTCTGACCATGTGAGGCACTGTTATCAGTAGCATTTTACCATGGAGAAAGCTGAGGCTGATGGGGCTTCCACAATTTACACAAAGTCATTCAGTGGCTGGATAGGGACCACAATCCAAGTCTGTCTGACTACAGAGCACCAGCTTTCGTTTCCTTGTATAAATATTCTGCTAGTTTTCTTTATATGCAAATTTATAGTCTCTGGGCCTCCCGAAGGAAGTGATAGCACAACAAGCACTGATTTTTGTTCACCAGGCCGACATCTATTCCTCAGCTGTTCTCTTGCAATCGTAGCAGAGAATAGGAGCTATGATTATTTACAAGACTTGTTCCCATATGTTTTCTCAATCCTTACCCAGCCCTCCGAGGCAGGGAATAGTATTCCAGCATCTTAGGTGAGGAGCAAAGGCCCAAGAAAGGGACTTGATTGATCAGCTACTAAGTGGTACAGGTGGCACCTGAGGCTTTTGTCCCTGACCTGTTTTCTCAGCACCCCCAGCAGATGCTTCTGAGCCATATTTCTGACAAGTTCGTACCCACTTCCAGTGAGCCATGGGGCATTTCTCCCTTCGGGAAAACCCTTTCCAAAATGGGTTCAATTTGGAAGTTGGCTAGGCTCTCTCTTTATACTAGCCCGGGGTTTGGAGACGTGGTTACCACTTAGATCTGTTTGTGTTGACGGCACCTATAACTAAATAAATATCATATCAGACGAGAACAGGGTGTAGAAGTGTTTACTCTTGGCTGTGCCCTCCACTAACAGCATGAATTGTGCAATGGAAAGAAAGCATAGAGAGGTACTTTGTGTGAGGCTACACAGACCAGGTAATGGAGCGAGAAATGGTAAACAGGCCGATCTGTTCTGGTGCTTTTAGCCTATGCTGCACTGGGTGTTCCAGCTGCAAGATGCAGGCAAATTAGAGCATTGGCTTTTATCTGTGGTTACAGATTGTAAAGATTTTACTAATTATTTGAAATTCTTGGGATTGAGAAGGAGCAGGACATCTCTTAACAGAATTATTCTACAGACACAAAAACTATTTCAACAAATAAAAGGGGAAAAGGGGAAAAGGGAAAACAATGCAGCTTCAAACGTCAAAGATGGGAATGCTACCCCTACAGGCAATAGGGCAATTTAGGGCAATATGTACACACACAAACACACACGCATGCACGCACGAACATTTATTGAGCATATACTATTCCAGGCATTGTTCAAAGTGCTTTAAATGTATTAGCTCATTTAATGCTCACCCTAGCCCATGAGTTTGGTGATATTATTTTCCCCATTCCACAGGCAAGGAAATTAAAGCCCAGAGAAAACAAGTAACTTGTGCATGGCCTTTTAGTTGGTAAGTAGCAAAGCAGAGATTTAAATCTAGATCTCCAGACTCTAGAATCTACATTCTAAACCACCATGCTATGCAAAGACAATTTCCTTGCCTTACAAAGACCCTGTGGGCAGGACCCACGGCATGGACCCACTTCATGGGTGTGGTATACCACCTACGCAGTTGCACAGACCCACCCTTGAATTAATGCACTGGTGTCATGTCTTAAAAATTCTTAATAATTTGAACAAGGAGCCCTGCATTTTCATTTTGCACTGTGCCCAAAATTTTTGTAGTCAGTCCTAGACAGGAAATACTACCCTATCATTCCTTAAAGACTTTACTTAATTTTAGATTAGCCTCCTTAATTAGTTAAGATATTCTTACAAAGTGAATGCTTCTGTGTTTGTATCTGTCATTGGCGCCCTTTGGATGTACTTGAATTTCCACAGTATCTTAGAATAATGTAAGTTTACAAAGATTTGTGTTTCCCAAAAATTTGAATTCTAATTAACTAATTTGGCAATGGCTTCCCCCTACCAGACACTAACCTCTATTCAGCCACATGCAAGGGCACTTAATAGACCAGAAGACAGGAACCAGACAATCTCTCCAGGTTCAAATTAAAGGCCTTGGTAAAGACTAAGGAGGACGGAATAGAATGGCCTTCAAAGAACAGCTTGTCCATACTGCCAAAATTCAGTAATAATTTAGCAAGAAGGAGAGATTTTAAAAACTGGACACTCACTAGGAGGCCAATGCAGTAAGCAACATTTTCATTCCCAAGGTTATTGGACATGTTTTATAAGTGTGTTTGAAGGACTGAGATGGTACCCCATTATGTATGGACAAGAAGAAGTTACATAGTTGATTAAAGGTGAAAGCTATTCCAAAAGAGGTGAAAAGAGAGACACAGAGAAAGTATGTCTCCCTCCCACCTGTTTCCTGCCCTCAGTCTGGATCCTTCCCCTGAGCGTTCCAAGGGAAGGATCTTCCAGTTCCCTGGCTCTTGTGAATCCTCCTAGGGATATCTAGGGCCAGCTGTGTCTTTATTTCAAAAGAAGAAGAAGGAGGACATCGAAATAAAGTAGATAGCAACTAAAAGTTTAAACCATAAAATCTAATACATAATTGGCATTACCAAAACTTAGTGGAATCTGAGGCTAACAGGTAAGCAGAGACATGAATAAGAAGGATTGAAGTCAAAATACACAACATTTAAATGTTTTCCTCTAAATAGGAAAACATGTCGAAAGAAGATAGAGAGTGTTAATTTTTTTTACTTTCCACCACATCCCCCCAAAAATGCTAAATGGGGAATAAGAAAGGGTAGTAATTTCCTATAGAGTTAGCCTGAATTAGAACACATTTTAGTGAAAGAAGAGTTTGCTGCATTTCTTTTAAATTGTACAAATACTTGTTGAGCGTCTATAATGCTCTGATCACTTTGCTAGGTCCCCAGGAGGATGCAGAGAAATAGACACGAGCCCTGATGAAGACAGACATAGAAGCACAGACTAGCACTATTGCTAATAGCTATTAGCCACCAGGCCAAGCATGTTATGCTTTATCTCATTTAACTCTCACAAAAACATCATTGAGGACATTGAGGCCTACAAGCCACACAGGCATTTAGTGTTGGAGGTGGAGTTTGTCACAGCAACAAGGTGAGCAAAGATAACTACACACATGGAGTAAGTGCCATGGAAGCACACAGGAGGACCATTCAAGGGTGGAAAGGTAGTAATTACTTTATTAATTTGGTTGATTAATTTGAACTTGGGGGTAGCTATAAGAAATTTCTCCTTACACTTTCACTTCCATAACTTTACTCAGTGCTCCTAAATCACCCCTCTTCTCTTCCTTCCTCTACCCCTCAAACAATAGCATTTCAGACTCCGAGAAAGGAGAGATTGTGTCCCTTAGAACAGAGTGGATCTAAACACTTGCTTTGGTTGTTGTTTTTTATAGCTTCATTATCTGCAGGACACTGATTAAAAAGTGCCCTGCTGTTATATTGTCATTGACACATCATTGATATATAAATATCTGTATATGGGTGTGTGCATATATAAATAAATATACAAACTAATATGCTCCTTTAACTTGTTCTTTCTGGTGAAGAATAGTGTTACACAATCAAATCTGGTGATTGGATACAAACCAGTACTGTGCTTGTACATGACTGTGCAAAAAGGTCCATTGGAATCTAACCAAAGAGCCACACCAAGGAGAAAATAAAGACATAACACAACTCACCTCTGCCAAGTTAGAACAAAAGTCTCCAGAGAACCTGAGGAGGTCATTGGGGTTCCTGATGGAAAGATATTTCAGGAAATAAAGATCTAACAGTAGAAATAATTTTATCTGTGAAATTTTTCAAATGATAAAACTCATTCATATGTTTTCATAAATTTGATCCAGAGCCCATTTTTTTTTTCACACAATATTTGGCCTACATAGTAGAATGTGTTGTTTGAATCCTTGCCCAAGTATTGGAATTCCTTTGACAGGAGAAATTGAAGATTTCTGCATTCAATTCTTAATCTAAAACCAAAGACAAAAACAAAAGAAAACAAAACAAAAAACTCCACTGGAGTTCATCCAACAAAATATACAGAATAACCTTTCAACTATTAAAATCAGTAGATGGGCCAGGTGTGGTGGCTCATGCCTGTAATCCTAGCTCTCTGGGAGGCCGAGGTGGGTGGATCACTCAAGGTCAGGAGTTCGAGACCAGCCTGAGCAAGAGCAAGACCCCGTCTCTACTAAAAATAGAAAGAAATTAATTGGCCAGCTAACATATATATAGAAAAAATTAGCCGGGCATGGTGGCACATGCCTGTAGTCTCAGCTACTTGGGAGGTTGAGGCAGTAGGATTACTTGAGCCCAGGAGTTTGTGGTTGCTGTGAGCTAGGCTGATGCCACGGCACTCACTCTAGCCTGGACAACAAAGTGAGACTCTATCTCAAAAACAAACAAACAAACAAAAAAACAGTGGATGGCCTGGGATTTAACTATAGATGAGACATCTTCCTCCGCAGCATAAGCTTGTGTGGAAGTGAACAACAGCATCTGAAATCTAAACAGTATCTTATAATACTATCTTTCTGATTATAGCAGTCATCTCATTTTTTTGTAACAATGAAAGTTTGAAATTCAAACCAAACATCCCAGATAACTCTCACTCATTCACTCAATAAAAACTTTGATCACTTTTTTTTCTAATAATATAAGAAATATCCTTTTTACAGAATGTTTTAAAAATACATGCAAGAAAAATTTTAAATAAATTTTCAAAAGAACCACAATTAACATTTTGGCATATCATTTCCCAAATATTCTTCTGTGCATTAGAGAATAATACAAAAATACATATCATATGTATTTTATTTTTACAAATACACATACTCACTGAAACTATATGCTTGTTTGTTTTGTTTTTTGAGACAGAGTCTCACTCTATTGCCTGGGCTAGAGTAGTGTGGCATCAGCCTAGCTCACAGCAACCTCAAACTCCTGGGCTCAAGCAATCCTACTGCCTCAGCCTCCCGAGTAGCTGGGACTACAGGCATGTGCCACCATGCCTGGCTAATTTATATATATATATATATATATATATATATATATTTTTTTTTTTTTTTTTTTTTAGTTGTCCAGCTAATTTCTTTCTATTTTTTTTTAGTAGAGACGGGGTCTCACTCTTGCTCAGGCTGGTCTCGAACTCCTAAGCTCAAACCATCCGCCCACCTTGGCCTCCCAGAATGCTAGGATTACAGGCGTGAGCCACAGCGCCCGGCCTGAAACTATATGTTAAGGAACATATTTCTACAACATCAGTTTGAGACCTAAATGATATTACTTTGAATGTACAAACCATAATTTATTATACTAGTCATTTTTAGACATTTATTTTTGTCCAAATACATTGCTGATATTAATTTGCTCTTATTTAAGTTATAATGTGACTAGTCTTGACACATATCCCTAATTATTTCCTGAAAATATATTTTTAGAAACGGGATTGCTGACTTAGAAGATATGCACATTTCTAAGGTGTGTGACTTATGTTGTCAAATTAACCTCCATTTATTCAATCAACAAATACACATTTGTGTTGGGTTCTATACTCAAGTCTGGGTTACAGTGGTGGGCAAAATAGATATAGTACTTGCCTTTCTAGAGCTTATAATCTAGACAGAGAGAGAGGGGAAAGAACAGAGCACAACAAGAAAATATAATACAGGGACCTAACTTAGGTAGGGCTGGAGGAGGCATGCCAAGGAAGTTAACTGTGCCACTGAAGCCGAGACCTGAAAGTGGAGAGTGGAGGGATAAGCATTCTTAAACAGGGACTAGCACCGTGTGCAGGCCCCACAAAAAGAGCTCCTCAAAGGAACCGGAAGAAGCCATGGGACTGGAGCTCAGTGACAGAGAGGGAGGGAGCTTGGCCGGGGCTGTGTAATGCAATGAAAGCTGTCATTGGAGGGTTTTGAGCAGAGGAGTCACGTGGTCTGTTTTATGTTTGTTTTTTTTTAAAAAGATTCCCTCTGGCTGCTCCAAGCAAGATAAGTAGCAAGACCATTTAGAAGATTAAGTCAGTTATCCAGAAAGTCAATGATGGTATCTTGGAAGGAAGCAGTGGCAGAAGACATGGAGAGAAGTGGACAAATTTAAGATATATTTGGCAGTCAGATCAACAGCTGATTGTGACTCAAGTACAAAAGAGAGCCTGTTTTCCTAAACTCTCAGAACATTGTATTTTTTCCTAATTAAAATAATAAATATAATAATAAAATAATAATAAATAGCATTTCCATGTTGCCTCCATTTGTATTGCTTTGATCACGAGCCCTTGAACACTTTTTATTAGTGAGAAATTTGCATTTCTTTTGTGTACTGCCTACTGGGTTCTTTGCCCCCTTTACTACTAAATCATTATTTTCTTGTTGCTGTTAGTTTCGTAGGTTTGCTGTAACAAAAACACCACAACCTACGTGGCTTAAACAACAGAAATGTATTCTCTCATGGTTCTGGAAACTAGAAGTCCAAGATCAAAGTGTTGGCAGGGCCTTACTCCTTCTAACATCTCCAAGGGAGGGTCCTTTAGCGCCTCTTTAGCTTCTAGCAGCCTCAGGTGTTCCTTGCCTGGTGGTTACATCAATCCAATCTCTACTTCTGTCTACACGTGAGGTTCTTCCTGTGTGTTCTGCCTATGTCTCCACCTCTTAAAAGAACACCAGTCACATTGGAGTAAGGGCCCAGCCTACTCCAGTATGACCTCATGTTAACTAATTATACCTGTAATGACTATTTCCAAGTAAGTTCTCATTCTGAAGCACTGGGGCTTAGAACTTTGACATATCCTTTACAAACACAATTCAACCCATAACAACTCCTTCTTAAGAGATCTTAATACACAGCAGGTAATTTTTTTACTCAGTTTTTCATTTGCTTTTGCATCGTATTTATGATGTTTGGGACAGATAGAAGTTTTTCATTTTGTGAATCAAATCTATCAGTTTTTCTTTTATTCAGTGAACATTTGTGGCGTGCCTCCTGTTTTTTTTTTTTTCCAGATCCTGTTCTAGATGTCCACCATCCAAAGATGAATGAGAGATGGCTCTCTTACCCCCAGGTGCTCAGAGTCTAGGGGGCAGACATGTAAACAGATAAATATCATTCGGTATGATGACTGCAATACTAAAGAGGAACTATGGAGAGGGTGGCAAGAGTGAGGGAACAGTCAGCTGCGTTTGGGCAGTTGTCCAGAGGAGGTTCCTAGCTAGCAGTTAAGGAATCATACCAAGTTTCATTAATTATGCCTCAAACAAAGTTTCCTGGCTGGCTGTGCTTAGAGCAGGGTACTCAAAGTGCGGTCTATGTGGACCACAGGGCATCACCTTGAGAACTTGTTAGAAATGCAGAATCTCAGGCCCTGCCCCAGACCTACTGAATACAAATCTGCATTTAAACAAGATCCCCGGCTGATTTGCATACACATGGAAGTCTGAGAAGTCCTGTCCTGTTCTTTGGAAGTCATTTCTTCAGGTTTCTAGTCACAGGCCTCTCTGTGATTATAAGGACATAAGTAGAAAGTATCCTAGAAGCCTTGCAGTATAAAGGCAAACTTTTAAACTCTTCCCACGTGTTATGTCAAGACGCTGATTAGTACATCAAATGAGCAGCCTTCACCAAATAGCTTCCTAATCCATGGGAAAAGAGACCCGGCTTGCACATTTCAGGGTAAGCTCAGTGGAAGCCAAGGGGACGATTTGCTCTAGGGATGACCCTGGTATGACCCTGCGATTCAGACCGAAGATAAGCCTCCAAATCCATTCCCTGGATCAGCTGTTCAAAGGGGATTTGTCTCCTCGGCTATAATTGGTCTCCCGCTTGTTATTTTGAGCAGGTGGTTCAGGGGAAAGGGAAACTTTGTTTAACTTATTTAAGCAGATGAATAAAGGAAGCGTCTCTTTGGGAAAAGAGATAGACAAGAACGGTTTGTGTCGCTGTAATTGGGGAGAGTCAGCTGGAGGAGATGGGGGTAGAGGAGAAAGTGATGGGAAGAGAAGCGGAAAACAAGAATCAGGTGGAGAAGAGAACTCTTTCACCAAAGCAAAGCAGCTGCTGGGTCACTCAAAAAACACTCTCCTTTACTTCAAAGCCAAGTTCACTTCTGTGGGATGAAAAGAAAAGAATGCAAGGAACACACAAGGTAGATAACTAGGGGTGAAGATGTCAGACAACTCAGCCTCCAGATATAAAATGTTATTTAGGAAACATTACAACACAGACAAGTCAGCCGCCTGGCACCCTGCTGAGTGCAAGCTCTCAGCCTGCACAATCTCTTCCTAGGTTGACTCAGTCGTGGTGGGTTTTAGTAGAGCAAAGACTAGAACCCTTCTTAACATAATGCTAAATGATATAATTGAGGCATTCAATGCAAACATTAATCTGGGCCAGTGTTTACTGCCTGCCTCCTATGCATCCTGCTCACCAAAAATCTGTTGGTGATTTTGGAGAGAATTGAAGGGAATTCATTTCAACTCAACAAATAAATATCAAAACGTGCTACCTGAGTTCACCGTGCTGGTCAGGGCTGTTGTGTACAGTTAGACACATGTGCGTTGCTCAACTCCAGGCTCCTTTTAGAGCCCTGTACTCATGATCCATACAAGCACACACAGCTGCCCCAGGAACAGGAAAAATAAAAACAAAAGTGATTAAGACAAGGTGCCTATATTCAAGAACTTACCACTTAATATAAATAAGCTGGGAGAATACATCTATAAGAAACTCTCAAATTTCTTTCCTTCCTTTCTTTCTTTTTTTCTTTTTTCTTTTTTTTGAGACAGAGTCTTACTCTGTTGCCTGGGCTAGAGTGCCGTGGCATCCATCAGCCTAGCTCACAGTAACCTCAAACTCCTGAGCTCAAGTGACCCTCCTGCCTCAGACTCCAGAGTAGCTGGGACTACAGGCATGCACCACTGTGCCTGACTAATTTTTTCTATATGTTTTTAGTTGTCCGGCTAATTTCTTTCTATTTTTAGTAGAGACGGGGGTCTTGCTCTTGCTCAGGCTGGTTTCGAACTCCTGACCTTGAGTGATCCACCGACCTCGGCCTCCCAGAATGCTAGAATTACAGGCATGAGCCACCTCGCCCAGCCCTCAAATTTCTTATGTCCTCTGAAAATGGGAACTACAAACCTTAAAAATCCATTCATCTTCATATAATGTGCATAAAGTTATTTTGGAGTTCATGGGCTATTTTTGAAAATGTTTTTAGTTGGATATTTCAAAATTCTGTTATTTTTGATTTGCCTGTTTGTTTAAAATTTATCACCTAGATTTTTGTAACTGTTTTTGGCTTCTTTGTAAAAACCTGATATGGGAAGCAAAAAGCACACACATGTATATATGCAATTAATAGAACAACTGGGATATGAGAATACTTTGTCCTGCAGAATGCCACAGGCAGCAGCCATCTGACAATTCCATTTCCAGAGCTGTTTACAAAGGGAAAAGCTCACTTTAGTTTTATATTTCTTTTTCAAAATCAGCCTAATGGTAATCAATTTAAATTTCTAGCCTACAGGCATACAAATTTTGAAAAAATAAATATTAGGAATTTGAAAGCTGTTAGTTCATTGTGATTATAAACTGATTTTTAAAGTACTTTTTATTCTTAAAAAATTTTTTATTCTTAAATATTTTTCTTATTTTTATTCTTGAATATTTATTCCTAAATATTTTAATTCTTTTTTTTGATGACATATTTACCATTTATTTGTAGTGAGAACATTTAAGATCTACTGTCTTAGCAAATTTTAAGTATACAAAACATTATTATTAACTGTAGTTGTGATGCTGTACAATAGATCACCAAGATTATTCATTTTGTCATTAAAAGTTTGTACCTTTGAACAACATCTCCCCACGTTCCCTACCTCCAGGTTCCTGCAACCAGTGTTGTTACTCTTTGCTTCTGTGAGTTCAAAAGCAACTTTCTTGTGTTACCCATAGCAGTATTTATCTTTCCGTGTCTGGCTTATTTTACTTAGCAAAATGTCCACCAGGCCCATTCACATTGTTGAAATGGCAGTGTGTGTGTTTGTTCACTTATATTTTTTCAAATCTATTCATCCTCAACAGGCATTTAGGTGGTGTCCATTATTTTGGCAATTGTGTATAATACACTGCAATAAATATGGGGGTACAGATATTTCTTTGGGATACTGATTTTATTTCCTTTGGTTATATACCCAGAAGTGGGATTGCTGGATTATATAGTAGTTCTCTTTTTTCCTTTTTAAAACAAATCTCCACCATGACACCACCAATTAACAACAGTGTACAGGGTTTGTTTTTCTCCACACTCTTGCCAACTATTGTTATCGCTATTCTTTTTGATATTAGGTATCCTAATAGATGCGAAGTGCTATCTCATCACAGTTTTGATTTGCATTTGCCTGACTGGCAATGTTGAATACCTCTTCATATACCTATTGTCACTTGTGTGTTTTCTTTTCTTTTCTTTTTTATTTCAGAATATTACAGGGGTACAAAAGTTTGGGTTACTTGTACTGCTTTTGTACAGTTTGAATCAATGTTTTAAGTGTGGCCATCACCCAGATAGTGTGCATTGTACCTGTTAGGTGTGAACTCACCCAACTTCTCCTCCGCACTCTACCTGCTTGATTGCTGTTGAGTTTTACTTCCATATGTGCATATGAGTGTTGATCGATTAGTTCCAGTTTAATAGTGAGTACATGCGATGTTTGTTTTCTATTCTTGCTATACTTCACTTAGAAGAATGGTCTCCAGTTCCATCCAGGTTGTTACAAATGGTGTTAGTTTATCTTTTTTTTTTAATGGCTGAGTATTACTCCATGGTATACAGATACCACATTTTTTTAACCCAGTCATGTGTTGATGAGCACTTGGGTTGATTCCACATCTTTGCAATTATGAATTGTGCTGCAATATACATTCTAGTGCAAGTGTCTTTTTTATAAAATGGTTTCTTTTCCCTTGTATAAATGTCCAATAGTGGGACTGCTGGATCAAATGGTAGGTCTACTTTTAGTTCTTTAAGGTATCCCCATACTGCTTTCCATAGAGGTTGTATTAGTTTATAGTTCCACCAACAGTCTATGAGTGTTCCTATCTCTCCATATCCACGCCACCATCTGTTGTTTGGGGACTTTTTGATAAAAGTCATTCTCACTGGAGTTAGGTGATATCTCATGGTGGTTTTGATTTGCATTTCCCTGATGATTAATGACATTGAACATTTTTTCATATGTTTATTGGCCGTTAGCCTTTCTTTCTTTTTTTTTGAAAAGCTTCTGTTCATATCTTTTGCCTATTTTTTAGTGGGGTTGTTTGATTTTTTTTTTCTTTCTGTTTTGTTTGAGTTCTTTATAAATTCTGGTTATTAGCCCTTTATCAGATGTATAGCAACAACTATTCCCATTATGTAGGTTGTCTGTTCACTCTATTGATTATTTCTTTGGCTGTACAGAAGCTTTGTTATTTTATCAGGTCTCATTTATTTACTTTTTTTGTTGCTGTGATTATTTGGGGGTCTTCTTCATAAATTCTTTGCCTAGGCCAATATCTATAAGTTTTTTCCAACATTTTCTTCCAGAATTTTTATGGTTTCATGCTTTAGGTTTAACCCATCGTGAATTAATTTTTTGTGAATGGTAAGAGGTGTGGATACTGTTTCAGTCTTCTACACATGGCTGTCCAATTTTCCCAGCACCATTTATTGAATAGGGATTCTTTTCCCCAGTGTGTGTTTTTGTCTGCTTTGTCAAAGATCAGATGGCAATATGAGGATGGTTTTATGTCTGGGTTATCTATTCCGATCCATTGGTCTATGACTCTGCTGTTTTGATTACTATAGCCTTGTAGTATAGCTTGAAGTATGGTAAATTGATATTTCCCAATTATTTCATTTTGCTTAAGGTTGCTTTAGCTATGTAAGGTCTTTTCTGATTCCATATGAAGCATAGAATTATTTTTTCTAGATTTGTGAAAAATGACATTGGTATTTTATTTTATTTTATTTTATTTTATTTTATTTGAGACAGAATCTCACTCTATTGCCCAGGCTAGAGTGCCATGGCATCAGCCTAACTCACAGCAACCTCAAACTCCTGGGCTCCAGTGATCCTCCTGCCTCAGCCTCCAGAGTAGCTGGGACTATAGGCATGTGCCACCATGCTCAGCTAACTGTTTCTATATATATTTAGTTGGCCAATTAATTTATTTCTATTTTTTTTTTGTAGAGACAGGGTCTCACTCTTGCTCAGGCTGGTTTTGAACTCCTGACCTTGAGTGATCCTCCCACCTTGGCTTCCCAGAGTGCTAGGATAACAGGCGTGAGCCACTGTGCCCGGCCGACATTGGTATTTTAATGTGGATTGCATTGAATCTGTAAATCACTTTGAATAGTATAGACATTTTAACAATGTCAAATCTGCTAATCCATGAGCATGATGTGTTTTATAGTTTAGACAGTTTAATAGATGCGAAGTGCAATGGCAATTCTGCCAATCCATGAGCATGATATTTTTTTCCATTTGTTTATATCCTCTGTGATTTTCTTCCTCAGTGTTTCATAGTACTCCCTATAGAGGTCTTTCAACCTATTGATTAAATATATTCCTAGGTATTTTATTTTCTTTATTGCTATTGTGAAAGGTATTGAGTCCCTGATTTGATTCTTAGCTTGACTGTTGTTGGTGTAAAGGAAGGCTACTGATTTGTGTACATTGATTTTATAACCTGAGACTTTTGTGCATTTATTTATTAGTTCCAGGAGTCTCTTGGCATAATTTTGGGGTTTTATAAATTTAAGATCAGATCATCAGCAAAGAGTGATAGTTTGATCTCTTCTTTCCTCATTTTGTTATTTTTGATTTCCTTCTCGTGCCTGATTGCTCTGGCTAGGACTTCCAGTACTATGTTGAATAGAAGTGGTGACAGTGGGCAACCTTGTCTGATTCCAGTTCTAAGGGGGAATGCTCTCAATTTTTCCCCAATCAGTATGATGTTGGCTGTGGGTTTGTCATATATGGGATTAAGGCTGGGCAGGGCTGGGCTGGGTGAGCCTGCCCTCAAGCTCCACAAATGCTGGCAAGGGATGCGGGGTCAATGGGATCAATAGGGATCAATGATCTGCTCCCAGCTTCTGGGCAAAGCCACAAGGCAGCAGCTGAAGTGGCCTCATTCAACCAGAAAATCTGCATGTGGAGACAAGGCTGTCTGAGACCCATGATCCGGCAGTTTGGAGCAGGCATCACTCCTTCCCACCCTCTCCTATTCCATGGTTTCTCCCAGGCCTCTTGCCAGCAAACAGGACCTCAAGCCAGCTGAGCTCCCCCACCACAGTGTTGCAGGCCAGGAGGTTCCCTGCCCAGGATCCCAGCTCAGCTGTCCTATGGGAAGAGGAGTTCCCCACAAGCATGCCACGACTAGGACCCACACTGCTTCTCCCCTATGATCTTCCTCTGTGGGCATCCACACCTCTCAAGAATAACTGGCAAATATTCCAACCCCCCCACACACACCTGGGCAATGTAACTGAGACCTGGGGTTATGGGTCTGGTCTGCGGGCCTGTCCCCTAGACCCCAGAGATCAAGCCCTGACCATGCCAGGGAGAAGCACACTGGTCTCAAGTTGCCCATGGAGTACCCAAGCAGTTTCAATATCCCTCCACCTCAGGGCATGCCCCACTCTGATGGGGTCACCAGGCAAGCAGCACCAGGGAGGGCTGGTGGGCAGGGAGCTCATAGTCTGAGCACCCCTCAGTCCAATGCAGGACCCCAAAAGGAAAAGCCTGGGGCCCCTCTCTGTGGAAGCCTCTGTGTGGTGGCTCCATTTTCTCTCTCAGCAGCCATGGGTGGGGGAAGAGAAGGGGAGAAAAAGAGCCTAGGTGGAGGAACATCTGTACTCTGGTCATGTCTGTCCCTCTCTCCGGGAAGCAGTCCGCCCAGAATGGCCAGGCTGTGGAGGCACATAGATCACCTGGGACCCAATGGACCCCTGTGGCTCCTTTAGTCTGGGCCAGAGTTGGGAAATGCCTGTGTGGGAATGAGCAAGACAAAACCTGTGGAGTTGAAGTGCACAGTGGTAGAGAAGCAATATGGTGCCTACCATCCAGGCTCAGGTCTGTGAGGCAGGAAGCACCTGGGGGCGCTGGGAGCCTGGTGCCTTGTCCACAAGAAGCTCCCAGCTCACTGGCAGCAGCAATCTCTGCACTCGTGTGGGCAGATCTCTCCCGCAGCTCAGGAACCCAGCGACTGTCAGGCATGGTAGGGAGGGATAGACTAACTGCTCCACCTGCCCTTCTCACTCGTCTGCAAGCCTCTCAGGGGTTGATCTCTGCTGATACTTTTCTCCTTCCAGTTCTGCTCTGCAACTTCTTCCCCTGAGTTTTCTTTTTTAAATAAAAAGTTAGAAAGTAATAAGGTAGACTAAATACAGTGACTCCTTTTGGGGAGCTGAACACAAGTTCCCTATAATTTACTATGCGCATTCACCTGTTACTTGAGAACACCCTAAGGGTGGGGTGGTGGCCAGAGGCAGTAAAAGGAGTGCCCCCCACACCACCTTCCCACTCTTGGTTTCTGATGTGAGCTGTTGCTGACAGGTGGCATGTGAAGAAGAAAACATATCCTACCCTAACCAATAACTTAAGAGGGACCAGTGCTGTCATACATGCTTGCATTTTGGTTTATTGTCCAGTTCCTTTATTCCACAATTATTTTTAAGTGGTTAATCTAACTTATAAAAAATTATTTCTATGTACATAAGAAAATGAACTAAAGGATAACCACTAAACTGGCAGGGGAATGAATGGAGAGAGGTAAAGAAGAGATTTCTACTTTTTACTTTATGTATTTATTTACTTCAATATTCATCATGAACATGTACTGCTTTTATCATTTTAAAAAACGCCACTCAAGTGGGATGAAATTGCACAATCTCTGTAATTTTTTTAAAAAATATTTCAGCCAAAAGTAAAAGGGAAAAATTAAGTAAGTATGGCAAAATCTTGATAATTATCAAACTGGGATGATGGATATATGGCACTATTGTACTCTCTAGTGTGTATGCTTTAATTTTGTATAATAAATATATTTTAAAAGGCCATTGTAAAAAAATTATACGTTTAAGATCTGGAGAATGAGGGAGAAGATCAAAGTAGAATCCATCCTACAAAACTGAATCAATAATGATTTTACTATCTACATTTGAAAAGCATTTAAGGGTATTGGAAAATGCTTACTGTATACCAAGTAAATTATAGACAAACTTTCTGTAAAGGTCCCAAAATCGTAAATATTTTAGGCTTTCTAGTGCTACCTCTCTGCCACAACTACTGAATTCTACCACTGTGACACAAAAACAGCCATAGAAAAGACAGAAATAAATACATATGACTGTGTTCCAATAAAACTTTATTTATGGACACTGAAATTTGAATTTTATATCATTTTTATATGTCACAAATGTTATTCTTTTGATTTTTTTCTAACCATTTAAAAATATGAAACCATCCTTGGCTCAAGAGTAATACAGACCTACAGGCCATTATTGTGCCCAACTCTGTTCTATACTATGTGATAACCCCTACTTTATTACATATGCAATGCAAAAGTGTACATTTAACTTCTCTCTATCAAAAATCCTAGGAGGAGTTAAACCAAAACGTGAATAGTGATTCTCTCCAGGTAGTGGGGTTACAAGTGATTTTTATTTTCTTCCTTATATTTTTCAGCATTGTCCAAATGTTTTACAATAAAGATATATTCTGATAATGTTTTTAAAAGAAGAATTTCACTACCCTCGAAAAGAGACAGGAAGATAAAACACGGAGATTAGGATACTGCCCATCTGTCCTGAATGTCTTCTGGAGTCCAGATTGGATTAAATAACTTCTGAGGATTTCCTTCCTGTTCTGTGATTCTGCCTTCTCACACAATCAAATGCCTGTAACATAATTCCCTTCAATTTGGAAAGCAAGCCTTTCTCTCTCCACTCTGAAAGTAAATTTCCGAAATTAAGTCCTGTAGGCTGAGGGACCACCCCGCCCCCTACCCCCAGCCTCCCCATCTGGGCAAATGTGATTAGCAATCCAGTCTGGCGTTCAGGGAATCAGACAGCCTCTCTCCTCAAAAAGCCAGCCTTGAAATGCAAAACACAGTTGTATTTAAACACCCTCCTCCCCAACACACACACACACACACACACACACACACACACACACACATCCCAAGGAAGAAGGAAGGCCACAAGGGGGCAGAGAATCTGCAACCCAAAGAAAAAAGCAGGTTTGGCCCCAGATAAAACATACTCTTTTGTAAATTGCCCAATTATCTAAATCCCTTTCAGAAATCAAATTAAGAATATTATAAAGACTTCATTTTGTTCACATAAGATGGTAATTCACAAAATTGAGCGTGCCTTTTTCTTGGAGCCTAGATAACTAGGATCTTTCAAAAAGACCAAAGCAGATGTGATTTTTGCATTTTTGTTTTTTGTTTTTCTCATGGAGCAAGGTAAAGGTTGTGGAAAATTTACACATTTTCCTTCTCAAACAGGGAGATTTTTTTCTAGCCTACAAGCAACCATAGCTTTATAAAAATAGTCTATTTCATTTTTTCATACAAAATACAACCAAATAGAATTTCAGGGGGGAAAATCCTGTTTATTACAATTTCCTCGTAAAAGATCTAAGAATCAAATGGAAAATATATGAGATGCAGACAAAGGCATCACTACTAAATCAGTTTAACCACATAAGTCATTCTAATAAAGTAGCCTAACATTGTTTCCTAAGTAACTCATAGATTTAAAAGTAATATAAAATTTTAACTTTTGCTTTTTTCAAGTAGCAAATAATAAGCAATAACTAATAATAACTGCACCTAACATTCATTCAGCACTGAGTACCAAAGAAAATACTTTTCATGTATTTTTTAATAATAACCATTAACCTAGGTGTAGATAATATTGTTATTCCACTTTTATAAATGCAAAAACTCAAATGCCTATTTCTCACCTGGACATTCCTGACTCAGGCCAACTAGTGCACACACCCTGCTCTCTCTCACAATCTTCCCACAGGAAGAGAGGGAATCTATGCAAGCTTCTTCGTATTAATAAACACTATTTTTCTTCATATATATGAACAATCTAGGATCTCAAGAACAAACACTCTTGATCTCCCTTCTACTCCAGTTTCTCCTTTCCTTCACAGAAAAACTCCTTGAAAAGTTCTATGTTTTCTGCTTCCAATTTCTCTCCCCCATTTTTAAACGTTTTAATCATGATAAATACACATAATATAAAATGTACCATCTTAATCATCTTTATGTTTATAGTTCAGTGGTGTCAGATATATTCACATTATTATGCAGCCAATATCCAGGAGTGTTTCATCTTGCAAAACTGGAGCTCTGGCCTGGTGTGGTGGCTCACGCCTATAATCCTAGCACTCTGGAAGGCTGAGGGGGGAGGATCGCTCAAGGTCAGGAGTTCAAGATCAGCCTGAGCAAGAATGAGACCCCCCCCCATCTCTACTAAAAACAGAAAGAAATTAGCTGGACAACAAAAAATATATAGAAAAAAGTTAGCCAGGCATAGTGGCGCATGTCTGTAGTTCCAGCTACTCGAGAGGCTGAGGCAGAAGGATTGCTTAAGCCCAGGACTTTGAGGTTGCTGTGAGTTAGGCTGACGCCACAGCACTCTAGCCCAGGCAATGGAGCAAGACTCTGTCTCAAAAAATAAATAAATAAACTGGAACTCTTATACTCATTAAACGGCAATTCCCCATTCTCTCCTCTCCCAACCCTGGCAACCAACATTCTACTCTCTGTCTCTCTGAATTTGACTACTCTAGGTACATCATACCTCATTTTGCTTATCCATTCATCCATCAATAGACATTTGGGTTGTTTCCACCTTTTGGCTATTGTGAATAATGCTGCTATGAACACGGGTTACCCCATACTTACTTGAACCCACTCTAATTAGGTCCTCATGCCCACCCCCCACTTTTGAGACTATTCTTATGGAGGTCCCATTGTCCCCATGTTATTAATACTAAATCCACTGAACGTTTCTTAGCATTCGTATTACTTGATCTGTCATCAGCATTTGACATTCTTTGAATCACTGGCCTCACTTTGATTGTAGGACACCATGGTTGTCTAGTTTTTCTCCTACTTTCCTGGCTGTTCTTTTTTGGTCCTTTTTTCCGATTCCTTCTCATTTTCATAATTTCTAAGCTTTAGAGAGCTCCTGGCCTTGGTTTTTAGACCTCTTCTCTTTTATGTTTTTCTCCCTATGTAATCTCATCAAGTCTTAGGCCTTGAAGTATCATTTCTATGCTGACACTCCCAATTTTATATTTCTACCCCATATCTCTGCCAAAACCTCAGACCCATATATTCAATCACCTACTGGCCATCCCCAGTTGTACGACTGATCACATCAAAAACTTAACATATCTAAAACTGAACTTTTGATTTTCTTTTTTCACAAACCTCTCTGGCCATAAACCTTCTCATCTCAGTTCCTGGTAATCCCATCCTTCCAACTGCTCAGGTAAATTCGGAGTTATTCTTAATTCCTCCCTTTCTCTCATATTCCCCCATCTAATCCTGAAAATCCTGTTGGTTCTTAAATTAAAAATATAAATATATTTTTAATATATTTATATATAATTTATATATATAATTTATATATATTATATATAATATAATAATATATAATTATATATACAAATATATATTTTAATATACAAATATTAAATTAAAAATATATATAAATATAGATAGGTATAAGTAAATGTGATCACTTCCCATCATCCTCAATGCCACTGCCATGGTCCAAACCAACTCATGTCTTACCTGTATTACTGAAAGAGCTTCCAAGCTGGATTCCACATGTGCCTCATTTTGATCTATTCTCAACACAGAAGCCAGAATGAGTCTGTTAAAACATAAGATAAAGCGTGTCATTCCTCTGAACAAAATCCTCCAGTGGCTTCCCAACGCATCCAGAATAAAAGCCAAAGTCTTTACTACGACCTACAAGGTTCTATGTAATCTGGTCCTCAACACCTTTCCGACTCATCTCCTAATCTGTTCCCTTCGCTCACTGTTGTAGCCACTTTGGCCTCCTCACTTCTCCTCTCACTTGGATGTCAAGAGCCCACCTCAGGATCTTTCCACTTACGATTTTCTCCAGCTGTAATGTTCTCCCAAATATGTGCCTCTCTAGATCCTTCATTTGAGATACTGACTCAAAATTCATCATCTTTTTTTTTTTTTTTATCCACCCACTTCATCTTCTAAATGAAATCTTCTCTGGCCATCTAGCCAACGTTTCAAACAAACAAACAAACAAACCCTAACCCAACACTTCATACTTTATATCCCACTTGATTTATATTTAGAATTTGTCACTATCTAACATATTATATATTTAACTTATTTATCTTCTTCATTCTCCCTCTGTCTCATAAACTCCATAAAATTCCATAAGGGGATTTTATCTATTTTGTTTGCTTCTGTATACCCAATATCTAAACAAAGTCTAGAAAGACTATGCACTCAATATTTAGTTGTCACATGAATAAATAATTGACTAGGTGAAATATGAATAAATAATCAAATATCAACAAACACACACACACAAAATCCACCATGAGTGAGAGTCCACAGAAACCATTAAAAAACATATTTAAGAACCCATTGCCCAAAACACCTCAGATATTGGAGTTCTCAGAAACAAAATATAATTAGATAGAAATATCTCAAATTTAAAAATAGAGTATTTATTTGAAAACAAGCAAAAAATACTATCAAAATGTCCAGGCAGATTCATAAAATAATCAAACTAAATTTTTAGTAAATAAAAATATAATTCTTGAAATGTTAAAACTCTGCGGTTGGGTTAAACAGAAATTAGACATAGCTGAAGAGTAATAGTGACTTACCTTACACCATATACAAAACCTAACTCAAAATGAATCAAAAACCTAACCATAAGTGCTAAAACTAAAAAATTCTTAGAAAAAAATAATAGCGGAAAAGCTTTACAACATTGCATTTGGCAATGATTTCTTGGATATGATACCAAAAGCACAGGTCACAAAAGAAAAAAATAGATAAATTGGACTGCATCAAAATTAAAGACTTCTGTGCATCAAAGGACACAATCCACAAAATAAAAAGTCAGTGGGAAAATATTTGCAAGTCATATATCTGATAAGGGGTTAATAATATCCAGAATATATAAAGAACTCCTACAATTCAACAACAAAAAAAATCAAGCAACCTGCTTTTTAAAACGGGCAAAAGACTTAAACAGACATTTCTCCAAAGAGGATCTACAAATGGCCAATAAACACATGAAAAGATGCTCAACATTAATCATTAATCATTAGGAAAATACAAAATAAAACCAAAACGAGATAGCACCTCATGCCCATTAGGATGGTTCCTACCAAAAAATCAGAAAATAACAAATGTTGGCAAGGATGTGGAGAAATTGGAACTTTTGTGTGCTGTTGGTGAGAAAGGGGTTGCAGTCATATGGCAAACAGTATGGCAATTTCTCAAAAATTTGAAAGTAGAATTACTCTATGATCCAGCAATTCAGCGTCTAGGTATATAACCAAAAGAATTAAAAGCAGGGTCTCGAAGAAATATTTCTGTTGTGAATAGAGACAATATTCACAACAGCCAAAAGGTAGATGCAACCCAAGTGTCCATCAAGGGATGAATGAACAAAATGTGGTATATACTGTACATACAATAGAATATTAATAACCTACAAAAAGGAAAGATTGGGATGACCACTTGAGACCAGTAATTCAAGGTTTCAGTGAGTTATGATTGAGCTACTGCACTCCAGCCTAGGTGACAGAGCGAGATCCTGTCTCTAAAAAAGTAAATAAAATTAAAACAAAATAAAAATAAATTTCAAAAAAGAAAACCAAAACGAAATTCTAGCATGCTACAACATGAATGAACTTTGAGGACATTACACTAAGTGAAATAAGCAGTCACAAAATTATAAATACAGTATGATTCTACTCATATGAGGTCCCTAGAGTAGTCAAATTCATTGAAACATAATAGAATGGTGGTTTCCAGAGGCTGATGGGAGCGGGAAACAAGCAATTGTTCTTTAATGGGTAAAAGAGTTTCAGTTTTGCAGATGAAAAGAGTTCTGGAAATTGGTTGCACAATATGAATGCACTAAACACTATTGAGCTGTACATTTAAAAACGATTAAAATGGTAAATTTTATGCTATGTGTATTTTACCACAATTTAAAAAGAAAAAATGAATGTGGGAAAAAAACATTGTATATAGTGTTTTTTCAGTGTCCCTGACCAAGTGAAATACCTTGCAGAGGTTATTTGTCCCTTGGAGACATATGATGGTCAACTCAAATGAATTTCTAGTTGGTGAGATTTCATACAGTAAAGTAGACAGTGAAAAGATTGTTTCAGAATCCAAAAATACTCGTCAGGTTTCCTTCTCACATGTGCTCACAGCACTTTGTACCTTGTTTTCCCAGTACTTGCCATGGCTGTCATTTTATTTGATTTGACTGTGTTAAATTAAACTAAAATTTGGCCTGAGGCTGCCTCTGTACCTTGAGTCCTTACATAACAAACTGCAGCTCAGCTTAGTAGATAAATAAACTGAAAGCCTAAATTAAGAGTATATTTTATAACAAATAGCTGGGTGTCAGCCAATCACAGCAGCTGAGCTTCAGCCAATCACAGCTGCTGAGCTTCAGCCAATCACAGCTGCTGAGCTTCAGCCAATCACAGGTTCCCAACGGGTCAGACCATGTCCAAATAAGGCAAGCACTGAGCTGTGATTGGTCAGGATGTCTCTGTACCTCACTTCCATTTTCTGTTTGTAAGTGCTGCTTGCCCACATTGCAGAGTTCTCTGAACCTCTTCTGCTGGCTGCCCAATTTGGGAATCATTCCTTGCTCAAATACACTTGGTTAAATTTAATTTGTCAAAAAATTTTTCTTTTAGCAACTGATTATTTCTTTACTATCAGACTGTAAACTCCATGAGGACAGGGAGCAAGCGTGGCCCTCCCTCACCTGCAAAGCCCTAGGGCCTAGTGGCCTCTCCACAATAATGCATTAGATATTGAAAGCAAAGGAGCCACTAAGGGATGGTATCAGTAATCACTGGCATTCATTACGTATCTTCTAAGTACTTTACACATAATTTCTCATTTGGTCCTCACCACCACTCTACCAGGTAGTTTCTATTATTACTGCCAAAGTTCCCACAGGTAAGCGGTAGAGCTGATCTATCACAATTCATTAGTTTCTTCTTTCCCAGTATTTTGACTTCACCAACTCTAAATCCATCAGTAGTTCTTAACATGGGATATCTAGGCCAGCAGCATCAACATCACCTGGGAACTTGATAGAAATGCGAATTTTTGTGCCTCATTTCAGGCACATTGAGTCAGCAACCCTGAAGGTGGGTTTATTAATATGAGTTGAAACAAGCCCTCTGCAGGGAATTTTTGATGCGGGCTATAGTTTGAGGACCACCGCTCCAAAGTCTGCAGCTGAATTTTTTTTTTTTTTTTCTTTTTTAGACTGTTCTTCCAAAGTAATTCCAATGAGCAGGGCTCTGGTAATAAAAGTGTGAGGACCCGGAACGAGGTTAGCTGTTCGTTGACTCATTTTAAGTCAGGTGTTTGCAAATTGGTAACTACACACATTGGGAATAGTTAAGCTAAAAACAAAGAGGAAATGCTTTGAGCTCATATTTCGCTGCTAGGCCAAAAGTTATTGTTTCATTCACTTTATTGAAATACATGTTTTGGATTGCCTCGCTGTAAAAGAGAAGTTCTTATATAAAATTCTCTCCATAAAGTTTATGTTTTCTCCAAGTTCTTTTCCTTATATGGTGCCTCCTACCCAAAATACATTGTAAAATTATTTTGTAGCCATAGTAATGTCAACAATAATGGCCTCTTTTGTTTTTATACTACAAGGAAGTTTTTGGAGACTTATTTAGAATTTTAATATATCTACTGCAAAGATCCACTTTTGCAGACATAACTTTATGATGTCTAGTGCTGCCGGAAGAACAAATACGTGTGTATGAAAAGAATCAACTTAATGATATTAGGCAAAAGTGAGACTGACAATTTCTTCCAAAGAATCCTAAACTTTTACAAAAATGAATTATTCGGTTGTGGCTACTCCTGCCAAATTATGTTAAGTTGTGATTTTCTGAAATGTGGTTTGGAAAATGTATGCTCCAGGAAAATAAATTAACTGAAAGAGAAAGCATTGCACTCATAATATGAAAAGATATAAGATGAATTAGAGTTTCTTCTACCTGGGAAAGTGAGTGTGCACAACACTGATGGAGAGAGGACAAAGACAGCAAAACTCTTCTGCCAGCCTGTTGGTAAACCCCAGCCAGGTTTGTCTAGTGACTAGTCCCTCAAGTTGAAACAAGTCAAAATACTCCCGTAAGTTGGCCTTAACTCATGTGTGATATTATTAGGTGCTGAAGTGAACTAAACAGTGACTTGGCTTCCTTAATATGATCAAAATTTAAAAACTCCTCACTCCCATCCCTTTAAAAAAAAAAAAAAAAGATATTTTCTTGTCTATTACTTTTCAATGACTTTTGTTTTTAAATCCAGTTCTCAGTTTTGCATCTTCTTTATTGAACACTAATAGCTCACATTTATTGGGCCATTGTTCTTGGTCAGGTACACACCAAAGACTTTGCTTACATTTTTTCATTCAACCCTCACAACACCCTGTGAAGGAGGAGAAGATACCCTCTTTGCCAATGAAGGAACCAAAGATAGGTTAGGAAATTGCCCAAGATCAGACTCTGGTCCTGGTAAACTACGGGGAAGCACAAAGTGATCTGTTATGCAAATGATCTGTTATGCAAATTTAATGGCCCTAAACAATTAAAAAGCAAAACAAAACACAAAACAAACAAAAGGCCTGTCGTGGTGGCTCACGCCTGTAGTCCTAGCACTCTGGGAGGCCGAGGCGGCCGGATTGCTCAAGGTCAGGAGTTGGAAACCACCCTGAGCAAGAGCGAGACCCAGTCTCTACTATAAATAGAAACAAATTGGCCAACTAATATACATAGAAAATATTAGCCGGGCATAGTGGCACATGCCTGTAGTCCCAGCTACTCGGGAGGCTGAGGCAGGAAGATTGCTTGAGCCCAGGAGTTTGAGGTTGCTGTGAGCTAGGCTGATGCCATGGCACTCACTCTAGCCTGGGCAACAAAGCGAGACACTGTCTCAAAAATAAATAAATAAAAAAATTTAAAAAAAGAAAAAACAAAACACCAATGCTCCAGACCAGAGATGAACTGTCTGGGAAGTACTTGCAAAGATGAAGTAAAGCAGTAAAAGGAGACTTTAATTTAATTAAAGGCAGCAAGTTGTTTATAAAGAATACTATAGTTCCCAGGAAACCACAGGAAGGCTGTTTCTCACAAAAAAGAAAAGAAGAGATGAGAATTTTTCCTTCATATTATTACCATGAACTCCCCAAACCTGCAGAGCCATTAGTTCAAATGCCATCCATGGAACAGCATCATGGGGAGCCCCCAGTTAGCTTGTTAGAAAGGAAATTCTAAGTCCAGAGCTGTTGAATTACAAACTCTAGAGCAAGGCCCAGCAATCTGTCTTAAAAAGCCGTTCAGTTAATTCTGATGCACACTCAAGTTGAGAACTACCACTTTAGAGTTTGTTTTGGGAACTACTAGGCAAACTGATCAGTATAATTTAGTCCAAACAACGTTTGGACCTGCTCACAGTGAAATTAATATTAACTAATTTAAGAATATTAATCCAATTCAGCTAGGTTTTACCATGAATACCTAACCTAATGCTTTGACACCCTAGGCTTAAAACAACAATAGTAAACCCTTTTCAAAGACATATTATACACCGGAGGCTGTTCTAAGTGTTTTACATTGATTAACTTATTTAGTCTTCATAACAACTGATGAGATGTGTGCTATTTTCACCCTCGTCTTACAAATGAAGAGAATGAGGCTGAGAGAGATTAGGTAACTTGCCCAGGTCACAGACTGACTACATCACAGTGGAGATTTGAACCCAGGCCACACAAGTCCAGAATCCTTACTTCTAACTGCTAGAGCATCTTGGGACCCAAAACTTCTTAAAAGAAATCTATTTGCCGGGCGCGGTGGCTTACACCTGTATTCCTAGCACTCTGGGAGGCCGAGGCAGGCGGATTGCTCGAGGTCAGGAGTTTGAAACCAGCCTGAGCGAGACCCCATCTCTACTAAAAATAAAAAGAAATTAATTGACCAACTAAAATATACATATATATACATACATATATATATATACAAAAAATTAGCCAGGCCTGGTGGCACATACCTATAGTCCCAGCTACTCGAGAGGCTGAGGCAGTAGGATCACTTGAGCCCAGGAGATTGAGGTTGCTGTGAGCTAGGCTGACGCCACGGCACTCACTCGAGCCTGGGCAACAAAGTGAGACTCTGTCTCAAAATAAATAAATAAATAAATAAATAAATAAATAAATAAATAAATAAATAAATAAATAGAAATCTATTTAAGGAAGATTTCTAGGCCAAAAAAAATAAATGTTTTAAAATGAAAATTACCCATGAAGTTTGAATTTTGAAGAATTTATCCTACCTGTCAAACCAGTAAGTATATTTGAGGCGAGAATCAGGGTCCTTCCAAATACATTTTCATGACATTAACATGACTTTGACACTAACTCATTATTAAATCCAATATCTAGAACATAGAAAATACTACTTTTCTATCGCAATGTTTACTTGTGGGATTCTGCAAAAAGTGTGTTGGGTGCTGTTTGCCACCTACAAGAGTTATCATTTCCAAGTATAAGTCATGTTGTACTTGAAGAAACTTTTCCAGAAAGGCTGACCAAAGGAACAGACAGTTTTAGCAGTGCTGAATGGAGGTGCCGCTGTGGACAAAGACTTCAGGCCAACGATGAGACCAAGAGGCAGCATCACAAATAGCAAGAGCCCATTAGATATCAGCCTCTTCCACCCTTGCCACTAATCAAAGTGGAAGAGCCTTTTCATTTCCATGATGCCTCTTCAGGCACACATATGCAGGCACACATCCTCCATAAATCTTAATAACCATCCTCAAAAGATGAGGGAAAAATTAAGGTGCACCTGCTATGTTAACTGGCCTTGCTGCAGGCAAACCATAGCCCAGTAACAACAAAAGGAGATTCACAGCCTGTATCAAAATGAATCTTATTACAAAATACTTCACTCAAGATTTCACTTTTAAAATGCATTCATTGAGTAAATAGGAATTTTAAGGAAAAGGAAATCACTAAACTACTATTTCCACTGAAATTTTTAAAACCAAAGCAAGTCTGTCTTGTCAGAGATTTTCAAGATCTGTATTTTCAGCTGAATAACATCAAGTGTTTTTACATTTAGAATCAAGATTTTTCTCTGCACTTGGAAATATCCTATCTGATAGTTTTCATGCTACCAAGGAAAATGGTTAATGGGTAGATTGATTTAAACTGTGGCACATATCCTGGTTAAAAATAGAAGTTCAAAAAATAAGTGGAGGAAAATACCCACATTCTCCCATTTAAGAAGACAGATATGATCTCACATATAGGGGGAATCTTAAAAAGTTGAACTCATAGAAGCAGAGAGCGTAGTGGTGGTTACAGGTGGCGGGAGGTGGATGGGAGAGATGTTAGACAAAGGCTGCAGAGCTGCAGTTACACAGGAGAAATAAGTTTTAGAGTTCTACTGCACAGCATGGTGACCACAATTAATAATAATGCAGAGCATATACCAAAATTGCTAAAAGAGAAGATTTTAAACTTTCTTAGCACAAAAAAAGATCAGTAAGTGAACTGATGGATATGTTAATTAGCTTGATGTAATCTTTCTACAATGTATACATATATCAAAACATCACATTGTACCCGATAAATATATATAATTATCATCTGTCATTTAAAAACTTTTAAAAATAAATTTTAAAAAAACAAAAAGAAGTTTGAATCAGGTGGTTGAGCTACATCTTATGTAACTTTGGACGGAATATTTTAGAACAGTGATATTCCATTAAAAAATTATTTGCTTGACCTCTTATCATATGAAAAAGTTAAGTTGTAATGAATCATAGATCTAAAGTAAAGTCTAAGACTAAAAAATGTCTAGAAGAAAATCTTTGTGAATTTGGGTTAGGTAAATAATCCTTAGGACACACAAAGCATGCTCCTTAAAAAAAATTAGATTTCATCAAACTAGAAATATCTACTCTTCAAATAACATGACTAAGAAAATGACAAGGCAAGCCACAAGCTGGGACAAAATATTTACACACCACTATCTCATAAAGGACTATTATTAAGAATATATAAAGAAATCTTATAATCCAATAAGAACACAAACAACCCAATTAAAAAACAAACCTTTTATCATAGAAGAGATGCAAATGGTAAATAAATGCATGAAAATATGCTTAGTATCATTAATTCTAAGGGAAACGTAAATCAAAATGACAATGAGGGCCAGGCAGGGGCATGGTGGCTCATGCCTGTAATCCTAGCACTCTGGGAAGCTGAGGCAGGAGAATCCCTCAAGGTCAGGAGTTCGAAACCAGCCTGAGCAAGAGCAAGACCTGGTCTCTACTAAAAATAGAAAGAAATTAACTGGCCAACTAAAAATATAGAAAAGATTAGCTGGGCATGGTGGTGCATGCCTGTAGTCCCAGCTACTCAGGAGGCTGAGGGAGGAGGATCACCTGAGCCCAGGAGTTTGAGGTTGCTGTGAGATAGGCTGACGCCACGGCACTCTAGCCCAGGCAACAGAGTGAGACTTTGTCTCAAAAAAAAAAAAAAAAAAACTACAATGAGATATTACTACATACCCATTCAAATGGCTTTTTAAAAAACCTGACAATACCAAAATCAAATGGCCCTTCAACAAACAAAATGATGTTCAGCATCATTCAAACTAAGAATTTATTTTCTGATTGAACTACTTTGAGAGGCTTCTTAAGGATCTGGGTGATTCCAAATCTACAGCAGGGGAAGTACAAAGCAAGCAGGGACATTTGGGGTTAGAAGACAGAAATTGCTCAAAGACTCAAGTGGTCAGGTCAGAAGAACATAGGAACTAGCTTGAAAGGAATCCCATTTGCAAAATTGGTAACAATCTGAGCATCAAAAGGAATAGCAACTATGACTGTAACATATTGAATATGTTATACAATTATAATCGATGAGTTCATATTGAGAAAAGAAAGAAAATACGGAAAGGAAGGAATAAAGGAAGGAGGATGGCTGGCTGGCTCTTAGTTACAGAAAAATATCATCTAATAAATACAGAGGCAATAATAGAATTAGAAAAATCATATTTTTACAGTCCCCAAGGTAATAACTAATTTGGAAAAGATTATCAATGAGGGCTGGGGCATGGTGGCTCACACCTGTAATCCTAGCACTCTGGGAGGCCAAGGCAGAAGCAGGAGGATTGCTTGAGCTCAGGAACTCGAGACCAGCCTGAGCAAGAGTGAGATCCTGTGTCTACTATAAATAGAAAGAAATTAGCCAAACAACTAAAAATAGAAAAAAAAATAGCCGGACACGGTGGCATGTACCTGTAGTCCCAGCTACCCGGGAGACTGAGGCAGGAGGATCGCTTGAGCCCAGGAGTTGGAGGTTGCTGTGAGGTAGGCTGATTCCATGGCATTCTAGCCCAGGGAACAGAGTGAGATTCTGTCTCAAAAAAAAGAATTTTGCATTCATACAAAAATGAATGATTTGATGAGTTATCTTTTCTTCTAAGTACTTCCATCCCTAACTTCCTCCTTGCAAGGCAAAGCAGTGTTGCTCCATCATTGGTAGTAGGCACTACCCAAAGCTTGCATGATTTTGGTCACAATTGCGCTGGGTTCTAAAGACACAGATGTGGAGAAGCATGTCTCTGAGCACCAAACAGTGTTAGTGACATCAGAAGGAAACAAGCCAGTGTAGCGAGAATGATAGACTTTCTACAAGATGGTGTGTTCATCAAACACACCAGATGAAGTTTATCTATTCTTGGTTCCAAAAAGGAAAGCATCTATAAAAGACTTGGGACAACAAGGGAAATTTGAATAGAGACTGGCTATAAGATGAAACTAAGAGATTATTGTTAAGGTTCACAGCTTTAACAATGGCATTGTGGTTATATAGGAAAATGTTCTCTTATGTTTTAGGAAGGGCATGTTGAACTCTGTAGGGATAACGTGATATTAGCGACTTACTTTCACATAGTTCAGGAAAATATGTTTGTTATTTAAGAGACTTATAAACATCCACATTATGGTGGTGAACACATACTCTTTCATAACTGTTGGGAGTATAAATTTAAACCTGTAGAACGAACAATTTAGCAGTGTCTATTGTGCAAATCCACTAATCTTTTGATGTAAAAATTTCACCACTGGAAATTTATCTTACAGATATACTGGTACATGTGCAAAATGATTCATGTCCATCAGTAGGTAAATGATAAAAATCCATTACGGTACATGCATATAAAGAAGTACTATGCAGAAAAAAAGGAAGGTTTTAAGCTAATGATATTGAAAGATCTCTAAGTCTATTACTAAGTGAGGGAAAAAAGCAAGGCACTGAGCAGTATTACAATATGCTTCTATTTGATTAAAAGAGGAGAAATGTTATGCATAAACTCTTTTTTGGCAGGATGCATAGGAAGTTAATCACAATGGTTGCCTGGGAGGAAAAGAATTAGGTAGCTGGGGGATTAGGGTGAGAGGGATGCTTTTCCCTGATGACCCTTTTGTACTTTTTGAATTTTAAACATGTGAATGAATTACTTATTCAAAACAATTTAAAAACTATCCACAAAAATGAAACAGAGGCCAGGCTCGGTGTCTCATGCCTGTAATCCTAGCACTTTGGGAAGCTGAGGCAGGAGGATTACTTGAGGCCAGGAGTTTGAGATAAGCCTGGGCAAGGGCAAGACCCCTGTCTCTAAAAAAATTTTTTAAAAAAATTAGCCAGGAGTGGTAGCCCAAGCCTGTAGTCCCAGCTACTAGGGAGGCTGAAGCAAGAGGCTCTCTTGAGCCCAGGAGTTTGAGGTTGCTGTGAACTATGAAGATGCCACTGCATACTAACCTGGTCAACAGAGAGAGACCCAGTCTCAAAAAAAAAAAAAAAGAGAGAGAGAGAGAGGAAAGAAAAAGAAAAAGAGTAGGGGTAGGAGTGCTCAGCCTTGTTTGGGCTGGTGGGAAATATTTTATCATTGGTGATATGTATTTAGAATGATGCAGACTGACTTTTTTTTTTTTAAGAGAAAAGGTCTTGATATTATGCCAGGCTGGAATGCAGTGGCTATTCACAAGTGCAGTCTAGACACGCTGCAGTCTCCAACTCAGGGCTCAGGTGATCCTCCTGCCTTAGCCTCACTCGTAGCTGGGACTACAGGCACTCAACACATCAGGCTCAGAATGCCTATTAGTAGGTTTTACAACTGGTTTTAAATTGTCTACAGACAATATAATCCCATATTGCCTGCACCCAGAGCAGAATGCTCCCATTGTCCTGCTCTTCGTATGCTACTGTACTGGGCAAATGTCATGAGCAGGCAATTGTCACACAGCAGGTAAAGGAGAGACAGGGGTGGAGATGTGGAGGGAAGGGAAAAAGAAAAGCCACATCAAATATGTATGTTCAACTTCATTACTCACCTTTGAAATGCAAATTAAAAGTTTTATAGAATAACATTTTTCACCTGACAAAAGAAATACAACTTTTTGCAATAGTTATATGCTGTAGTGGCAAATGAATGAAGAAGTGGGAATATAGAATTTTTACATTTTTAAATATTCATATCCACTGACCTCATAATTCCATTTCTGGAAGTTTATCTAAAGAAAGTAATCAGAGATGGGAACAAAAGTATGTTATTTATAGTAGCAAAAAAAATGAGAACATATTTATATTTATGAGAACATAAATATGTCCTTAATAATAAATTAAATTATATGAATATTTACATTATGAGAAACTATACATATGCAATCATGAAAAATCATGTTATAAAATAATGTTTATTAACTTGGAAATGCTAATAAGGCAATTAAAATCATATATACAGAAAAGAACACTTTTGTTATGATAAAAGCTTATATAACAAAATTTACCACTTTAACCATTTTTAAATGTACACTTCATTCATCTTGTTGTGCAACTATCACCACAATCCATCTCTAAAACTTATTCCATCTTGAAAAACTGAAACTCTGTACTCACTAAACAATAACTCCCTGTCTCTGCCTCCCCTCAACCCCTGGAATCCACCATTCTACTTTCTCTGTTTCTGTGAATTTGACCATACTGGGTACCTTATATAAGTGGAACTATACAGTAGTTGTTTTTTTTTTGTGACTGGCTTATTTCACTCATCATAATGCCTTTAAGGTTCATCCAAGTTGTAGCATGTGTCAGAATTTCCTTCCTTTTCAAAGCTGAATAACGTTCTATTGTATGGCTTACCTCATTTTATTTATCCACTCATCTGATGATGAACACTTGAATTGACTTGGATTTGCTTCTACCTTTTGGCTATTGTGAATAATACTGCTATGAACATGGGTGTATAAATATTTGTTCAAGTCCTTGCTTTTAATTCTTTTGGGTGTATACCCAGGAGTGGAATTGCTGGATCAGATGATAATTCTATTTTTAATTTTGTGAGGAACTGCCATACTGTTTTCTGCAGCAGCTGCACCATTTTCCACTCCCACTGATAGTGCACAAGAGTTTCAATCTGTCCACATCCTCATCAACACTTATTATTTTGGGTAATAGCCATCCTAATGGGTGTGAAGTGATATCTTATTGCAGTTTTAATTTGCATTTTCCTAATAAATACTGATATCGAACATCTTTACATGTGCATATTAAAAAGAGACCATTTTGTAACAAAAACAAACAGAAAAATCTATTATATAGTGGGAACAAAAGTATAAACATCAAGATACTAACAAGGTGCTGAAATACAGTTCAGCAAAAATTGACTCTCTTCCAAAAATTGACTTTCTTCACTGCAAAAATCTAATAAAAAAAAAAAATATTGACTCCCTTCCCCCATATTACCATGGGAGGAGTATACTTCTCTGCCCGTTGAAGTTGGACTTCTCAGTGTGTCAGTGTGCCTTATTTTGGCCAATGAAGTATGGCAGGTCTGATCTCTGGCCTTAAGAGGTATCATGTTTCCACTCATCCTCTGAGCAGACATGTCCTATGTAATCACTGAGCCCAAGACACAAATGGGCACCTGTGAAACAAACCTAAAATTGACCTGTACCCTAAAATAGATCTGCCCAGAGCCTCCCCACATAACTGTGAGCAAAAAAATAATTGCTCATTGTTGTATGCCATTTAGATTTTTGAGGTCATTTGTTACACTGGAAAAGCTAACAGGTTATCTCTGGATAGTGAGATTGAGTGATTATTTCCCCCTTATTTGTGCTTTTAACTATTTCCCCCATTTTCTACAATAAATATTTATTATTTATAAGATGATTTTAAAAACCTAAAATATTTTATACTAAAATATTAGCAGTGTTACGAATCACATATTTTAAAAATACTTTTCTTTAAGTTTTAAATTTGTTTCACAATGAGCATGTCTTACTTTTGTAACCAGGAAAAAATAATGAAGGCTTTGTTTGTTTTATTTTTTTCCTGGCATAATGGCCATTCAAGAATACCAAAAGGAACTTCTAGGATTTAGTTGTAAAGCCAAATGTACTGAGGAAAAAAATCCTTCTTTTAAAAAATTTTTTAATTATTATGGGTACATAATAGTTATATATGACTATAGGGTACATGTGATGTTTCGATACAGATATACAGTGTAAATTAATCAAATCAGGGTAATTGGGGTAGCCATCACCTGTGGCATTTAACATTTCTTTGTGTTAGGAACATTCCAATTCCACTTTTTTAGTTATTTTAAAGTATATCCTAACTTTATAACTGTTGATTATAGTCATTTTGTTATGCTATCAAATATTGTTCATTCTATCTAACTATCCAACTATATTTTTGCACCCATTAACCATCCCCACTTTATCCTCTCCTCCCTTCCCAGCCTCTAGTAACTTTCTATTCTCTGTCTCCATGAGATCAATTTAAAACATCCTTCTTTATTGATTGCCTGAGGCTGGAGGTGGGGATGAAAAGTGAGTACAGATGGACACTGTGTATCTTTTTGAGGTGTCAGAAATGCTCTAAAATTGTATTGGATTGTGATTATGGCTGCACAACTCTGTAAATTTTCTAAAAATCATTGAATTATATACTTAAAATGGGAAAATTTCATAGTATGTGAATAAAATTATTTTTTAATTCTTCCTTTACATGATTAAACAAAAAGTGGCTTTAGTTTCAAGAACTGGGACTACAGATAACACTTTCTCCCGATAAAAACACAAATAATGATTACAAAAACAAAAAGTAAGTATACAGACTCTCACTGAAAAGGTAGAATAATTGAAAGGCAAATCTGAAGGAAGCAAAGAGTCTTGGGAGAAATAAAAAGCTGCAACTCCAACCTTTCAACGAGAACACTTTCCTTTTGCTAAGCAAATTATGACTTGCCAATCACATTCTCCTGATAGCATGTAAGACTCAGGCTTCAGGGCAGAAAGTTAGTAAGGTGATGGATTCATGGTTTTGGAAGCCAGTACAACTTGGGGATGGGTTAAAAGACATGTGGAACAAAAGCACAACAGCACCCAGCTTGCTAATGGTGGGACTTGGAAAACAATACCCCAAAATGAAGGCCTCAGCAGCAGCCTCAGAAGCAAAAGGTTTTCTCTGACCTTCTCCTCCCCTCCAGTCTCTCAGTACCATTCTCCCAGAGGCTAGCCATAGAAACTAGAATCCCTCTTCCCCAGTGTGGGTCACAGAAAACAGAACCTCTTTTCCCCAAAGCCAGCCATAAAACCTACAGATATTACTCTAACTTTCTGTCTGCCTTTCTGTGTGAAAACTGGCCATAAAGAAATTGTCTGACTTACCTTGTTTGATTGTAGTCATTAAGAACCCCCACACCAGAAGGAAGGAATGCTGCTCAGAGAAGCCAAGAAGAATCTAGACAGACAGGCCTTGCTGGGTTTCCCCACTTAGTCTATTAGCATTAGATCATACCCCTTTTGCCCAACCATATATATTTTTTTGAGACAGTCTTACTCTGTTGCCCAGGCTAGAATGCCTTGGCATCAGCCTACCTCACAGCAACCTCAAATTCCTGGGCTTCAAACAATCCTCCTGCCTCAGCCTCCCAAGTAGCTGGGACTACAGGCATGTGCCAGCATGCCCAGCTAGTTTTTTCTATATATTTTTAGTTGTCCAGCTAATTTTTTTTTTTTTTTAGTAGAAACAGGGTCTCACTCTTGCTCAGGCTGGTCTCAAACTCCTGAGCTCAAACGATCCTCCTGCCTCGGCCTCCCAGAATGCTAGGATTACAGGCATGAGCCACCACACCTGGCCTGTCCAACCATATTTCTACATGGCTGTCCATACTTTGTTGAACCTAAGCATAAAAAATGGACAATTTTCCCTGTATCTTTGGGTCTTCATTCTGAAGTTTCCGTGTGTACACGTTAATAAAATTTGTATGCCCTTTCTCCTATTAATCTGCCTTTTCTCAGTGGTTTTCAGTGAAACTTCAGAGGGCAAAGGGGACGTTTTCTTCAGCCCTGACACTAACAAGTGCAAGATGCAGACAACTCTCATTTCCCCCACATCTACGGGCTAACTAGTCAGCTAGTAGGTGAAACTTACAGAATATAAATGAATAAGTTGAGTAGTTCCTTGTAGGAATTTGGGGTGTAACCAAACACTCCATGGTTGGTTTAGAGGTTAGCTTACTTGAACCAAAACCATTTGCAAATTATGTAAACTAGTTTAGAGTACAGTAAAAGCCCTGTGTCCCTGTCCAAACGTCCTAAATCAGCCCCTCTGTCTGGAAGTCATCTACTTGTCAAACTTCTAGGCTGACATCTAGCTCTTGCAATATGAAAATTGCCATGACAACCGAGGGGAAAGTTTTGTTCAACAGAATATAATCCAAAAACATTTAAAAAATAAATAAATGAAACCTTTTGAGCAGTTTCTCTAAGCCAAAAAGAATTCGCACAACGCACACCCAAAAAGTAAAATGTCTCACAGGTATAAAATCTGGGGATCACAGGGCAAGAAACAGAAAATTAGGTGGTAGAGTCAAATTAACAAAGCAGGAAACATGGTTGGCCCGATGACCTCTTTTTCTGAGGAGCACCTTGCACATAATACCCAAGAAATGTTTATTTATTTGTTCTAACACAGAGAGATCCAAATTCTTATTTCATGTCCCAAAGAAGAATGAGCTCGTCTTATTTGAACCAAGACCAAATGCACTAAAAGGATATGGATTTCAGAAATCTCAATACTAGAAATGATTGAGCTTTTATAGTTATGCTTCCTCAACCACCCTTGAGTTAGTACTTGATTTGACATCAATTCAAGGAAAAACTGCTTTTGCAAAAAGTAAATTCAATTAAGACAAAATAGAAAATGAAACATTTAAAAATAACTTCTCTTTTAGGTATTTCAGGGGGAAATGCTTACTCTGTATTCAATGGGAATTTTCTTATTTTTCTGTGTCATTTTATTCTCTCTTCGTCTGATGACTGCCCATAATTTTTCACCTCCCATTTTCAGCTATGTGGTTGCAGCTCTGCAAGTTTCAGGAGGAGGCTATGACTAGGCCTGGCCAATCAGAAGCTTTACACTCCTCTGGCCACAGTGATTGGTTCAGAGTTGTACCCACGACCCAATCAGGACCAACAGAGTCAATGCTGGGTTATTGGCTGAAGGAACTGAAAGAGTCCTTGTAATATCATCATGGCCATCTCTTGGACTGTAAGGCACTGTGCCATTCTGCAAATAACATTGCACCAACAGGTAGAGGAACTTCTTTTAAACTTGGCCCTGCTTCCTGCAAGCTGTGTGACCTTGGACAAATCAGGTGTCAAATCAGGTGACCTGGGTGTCATTCTCCTAATCTGCAAAATCCCTTGGGCATTTCCATGAAGATTTAACAAAAAATGCATATGTAAAGCCACTTTGTAAAGCCTTACTGAAATGTAGGACCTCGCCCTTTGTCTTCCTACCAGCCCAAATTGGAATGAGCATGTAGGGATGTGTGGGTCTGTTCAATGCCCTAAAAAACAAAAACATTACCCAAGACGAAGAGAATCTGAAGCCACAGAATGTCAGAGCCAAAAAGGACCTTGGAGGATATCTGGTCCAGCCCTTCATTTCATAGATGAGGAAACTTGCTCTATCTACCCTTGAAAGGGAGGAAATGAGATAAGAACAAAATTTGCAACCATTCAGCCAGGTTCCCCACATTAAACTAAAGCAACCAGATAATAAACTATGGCCTTTTAAGACAGAAACCATGCCTGTATCTGGATACTGGGGTTGGATATCTTCCTTTCCTGCGGTAAACAGCCTCACCTGCAGAGAAATGACAACTACAGAAAAAGTCAGATTTACCCAAAAGTTCATCACGTCCACACAGCTCAGCCCTCTGAGTTATAAGATGGAAGGAGAACAACTTTGCAGTTGGAAAAATTGCTGAGCCATGTGTCTGAAATGCTTAACAAATCACAATGGGGATTTTATTCAATTTTTTTTTTTCATTTTCCCTGTTGGTGAGAACAACTCCTGCCAAGAAATTATCTGCCAAATAGTGACTTCATTTATGATTCCAGCAATGTGATGTTTAACAGCTGACATGTGACCAGTACTTAAAAAAATATCTGTCCCTTAGCTCACATAGCAACAGAAGTGTTGCATGGTGGCTCACACACCTGGAATTCCAGCACTCTGAGAGGCCAAGGCGGGAAGATCACTTGAGGCCAGGAGTTCAAGACCAGCCTGAGCAAAAGCGAGACCCCATTTCTTCAAAAAATAGAAAAATTAGCCGGGCATGGTGGTGTGTGCCTGTAGTTCCAGCTACTCGAGGCTGAGGCAAGAGGATCATTCAAGCCCAAAAGTTTGAGGCTGCAGTGAGCTATGATGGTGCCATTGCACTCTAGCCCAAGTGACAGAGTAAGACTCTGTCTTAAAAAAAAAAAAGAAAGAAAAGAAAAAGAATTTTGTATGGATAAGAGTTATTGGAAGAAGTCACTTCTGATCAATATTTTTATAGATTATAATAACAAAAATACCTAGTACTCAGTATGTACAAAAAGCCAGCTTATGTATGTTAACTAATTTACTTTTAACAACTCTTTGAGGTGGATGCTATTTTAATCATCCATAGTTTGAAGTAAGGTCCAGAGAAGCTGAGTAACTTTCCCAAAGTCTCACAGCAAGAGACTAGTAGAGCTGGGATTTGAACCTAGAAGTTTGGTTGTTTAGTCTGTCTACTTAACCACTCTACTACAATGACTTTTTTATGACAATCTTGTACCTAGAATGCCTTATATTTTAAGAAATAATATACATATGAAATTAAAATGAATTAAAACAGCTATTCAAATTTATCTTTCCAGAACACTGTTTCTATCACAGCATTAAGAGAAAACAGAGTAAGACTGCAAGCTTCAGAGCCAGGCAGCTTGAATTCAATTACTGGCTAATAGCTGTTATTACCCTGGGCAAGTTCCTGCACCTCTCTATGCCTCAGTTTCTTTACCTGTAAAATAGGAATAATAATGGTACCTAAATCTTAGAGTGTTTGATAGAGTTCATGGAGATAATTTATGTAAAGTGAATAGCCCATTCTGACACATAGAATATGCTCAATAAATATCACCCATTATCAGTATCATTATTATTATCAATACCATTTGTACCACTTCAGCTCTGCTTTAGCTCGTCTCGGCCTTACCTGTCTCTTATTCCAGTCACCCTGCCCTCCCCAACCTGTCACCCCTGCAGCCCACTTCTGCACACATTCAAATCTGCTTCTCACATCTCCTATCGGGGCCTGACCTTAAACCCAGCTGTGCTCCTGTCACCTCCTTCCCTGGGGCATCTGGGGACCCAATGCATGAGACTCCAGGGGGAGTTGCTTGGCCCCGAACCATATGCAGAAGTACTGGGCAGTGAACCCTCCAAGAGTCAAACTTGGAATCTTTCTTCTCCCCTGTCAAAAGCTGTGTTCGTTTGCTAGGGCTGCATAACAAAGCACCACAGCATGGGTGGCTTGAACAACAGAAAGTTTTCTTCTCACAATTCTGGTGTTTAGAAATCCAAGATCAAGGTGTCAGCAGGTTTGGTTTCTTCTGAGATCTCTGCCCTTGGCTTGTAGATGACCACCTTCTTGCTGGGCCCTCACATGGCCTTTCCTCTGTGGACACACATCCCTGCTATCTCTGTGCATCCAAATGTCCCCTTTTTATAAGGGCACTAGATAGATTAGATCAGGCCCCACCGAAACAGGCTCATCTTAACTTAATCACCTCTTTACAGGCCCTATCTCCAAATATAGTCACATTCCGAGATGCTGGAGGGTTAGGGCTTCAACATAGGAATCTCGGAGAGACACAATTCGGCCCATAACAGAGGATCTCAAGCTACATTCCATTAGGCTCCTCATAAGGTCCTGTGGGACAGAGCAACCAGTTGACCTCAGTGGCCAACTCACCCTTGTTCCCTGGTTTACACCCCCAGCCCTCTTTGGGATCATACTTGCCAATAAGACTTCACACATGAGCATTGGTCTCAAGCTCCTTTTTCTGGGGAATTGGGACTAAGGCCCCCAATGGAAACTGTGGATGGTGTTCTACTGCAGGGTCAACCACACCCATCAGATGTGGCCCCAGCTGTCCTTTTGGCTCTTACTGCCCAGCCTGCACTGGGCCCAGCCTATATTTAATGTGCCAGACTATCCATTCTCCCTCGCCCTTTCGGGGCACAGAGTCTTCGTCTGCAAATGACAGGGCTAGGGCCCTTCCTCCCCTTCAAATTCTATTAAAAAAGCCATGTTTCACCTTCCTGTGAGTGACCTTTTTAACCCTCCTGCAGTTGAGTTATTATCTCCATAGAGTTCTAAATAAGCCAATATTCTGGACAAATAGTGAAAGCAACAAGGTCCCAGATTTGCACAAAAAGGAGACAGAAAATCACACAGTACTTGAAAACCTATTTAAATTAGTGCTCTAGCATTAGATAGGAAAAGTTAACACATATACAGCTGCCCAATCCCAGGTTTTAATTAAAACCCATCTTTTAGGCTGGGCGCTGTGGCTCACGCCTGTAATCCTAGCTCTTGGGAGGCCGAGGCGGGCGGATTGCTCAAGGTCAGGAGTTCAAAACCAGCCTGAGCAAGAGCGAGACCCCGTCTCTAAAAAAAAAAAAAAAAAAAAAAAAAAAAAAAAAAGAATAAAACCCATCTTTTATTGGTCAAAATATGACCAGTATGGCCACCAAGCCAAAAGAGAGAACTGGTTTAACACACACACACACACACACACACACTGTCACACACATACATGCAAACACATACTTCTTAGCATTCTGTTATTTTATATTATGTGGAAGCAGCAGGATGTGGATGCAAATGGATTTTTCATGTATTTCTCTTGGCATTCTGGCTGAATTTAATATAATATCCAGTAAAGCAGAAATTTTAATTAAGTTTATGGCCTGACCAGCTGTATTTGTTTGGAATTTTTGTCTCTTCAAAGCAAAAATGTGAACCTGGCTTTAGACCTGGAAATATCTCAGGCTGCAACTAAAAGCATTATCAACAATCTGTAAACGTGTGGTCTGATATATAAAATAAGATTAGAAGAGGTGGAAGCCCATTATCAAAATATCACAAAATAGCTGGGTATAGTGGCTCAAGCCTGTGATCCCAGTTACTCAGGAGGCTGAGGCTGGAGCATTGCTTGACCCCAAAAGTTTAACACCAGCCTGAATGACCCAGCAAGACCTCATCCCAATTTTTTCAAAAGTCACAAAACATCTAGGCATTAATTATGTAGTCATTAATTTATTTGGGCATGCTTCAGGGAATTTAAAAGGGAAATTTTATATACTTTCAAGGAAAGAAAAACACTCAGCATCAAAAAATTGCTAAAGAGTCATTTACATATATTTTACTTATTACTATGGTTTTGATGTTATTTTCTTTTTAATCTTTAGTTCTTTTCGCTTTATAAATGAATCAAACCTAGGTATAATCCATATTCAAATGTTTTAGTTAATCATGTAGGTTTATTTTCTTTAAAACAGTAAAACTTCACTAATGCACACCAAATAAGAATAATGAATGTGGCCAATATAAATTTTTTAAAAGTATTTGTATATATTTGGAAGCAGTAACAAAACACTCTTTCAAAATATTCTATGTATGAATGCTGCTTTTGAGGTGATCAAGGTCCTGCCTCTCCCACTAAACTCTCCCATCTCTAAACTAACTCTCTTCTCCCAAACTCATCCATTACATAAATTCATGAATTTACTCAACAATTATTTATTGCATGCCTGCTATGTGCCATGCCAGGCACTGTTCTAGAAGCTAGGGATACAGGAGCGAACAACAACAGCAGCACCACCAACAAACCATAGACTGCTCTTGTGCAGCTTACTTTCAAGTAGGACGTAAATCAGTTTCACATGTATTTAGAGACTGCCACTCTTAGAAAACAGCTTGGCAGGAGGTCAGAGTGAGATGGGAACAGGACATTGCACCTTGCACCTTGGAGGTGTGGCCTCCAAAAGAAAGTGCTACAGTGGGAACGGGGAAATCCCAAGTTTTTCATGCTCTACACCCATTCAGAGTGACAAAGCCCAGGAAGCAGGTCCCTGTGCAGTGCGGCAACGCAGAACTAGAAAAAAGCCTGCTAGACCAGCAGTCCCCAACCTTTTTGGCACCAGGGACCATGGAAGTTTCATGGAAGACAGCTTTTCCACGAACCAGGATGAGGGGGATGGTGAGCAATGGGGAGCAGCTGTAAATACAGATGAAGCTTCGGTCACTCACCTGCCACTCATCTCCTGCTGTGTGGCCTGGCTCCTAACAGGCTGCTAACCGGTCCCGGTCCCTGGCTCAGGGCTTGGAGAACACAGTGCTAGATGACAGAGAAGTGAACCTGTTCCATGTCAAGCGGGATAAGTGCTGTGAAGAAAACCAAAGCAAAGTGAGAGGGAATTGGGGATCTAGGATTAGGAGATGGGAGTGGAGACAGGGTGGTCAGGGAAGGCCTCCTGGAGGAGGTGATGTACAAGCAGAGTCCTAAAGGAAGCAAGGAAGGAAGAGCCGCCCAAGCCTGTGTGTGAGCATCAGCCTCCACCTGGCGGCGCCTGCTCCCAGGGCAACTCCTGGTTTGTCCTTTCAGTTCAGTCCGGGCCCAGTTGTTTCTGCCAACAGTATTTCCACAACATATCTTCCTCCCTCTGTGCTCTAGAACCTTCTTTAAAGCTGACATCCCCAACCCTTCATGGTGGACGGGCTCCAGGAGAAAGAGAAAAATAAAACAGATTATGCAAAGAGAAAATATATTTGGGGGGATTATAAAAGTAGTATCCACAGTATACATTTTCTAGAAAAATTATAAAATTAAAAATAAAAATCCAAACAAGCAGAGAGAACAAAAGGTTCTACAAAAGGATCCAAAACCAGGCTCACCTCAGACTTGGCCTCTACAATAGCACATTCCAGAAGACAATGAAGGAAGACTTTAGGGAAAGGGTCACAACACCAGAATTTGTATATAGGCAAACAGAAGGTCATTGTCAAGTATGTGACATCTCAGGAAGTGAATCATCCTTGTATCTTACTCGAATAAATTTCTAGAAAATACATACAGATGACCAAGACATAGGTGAAAACTAACTACTGCAGAAATAGGAAGTTGTAGCTAACAAGCCAGAGGAGTCCTTGTCTACTCAGGTTGGGACCCTAAATCAAGAGCTCCAGGTGAAGGCTCACATGTGGATGGCAGAGCGTGGCCCTGCTGTGTGGCCCTGAGGTGCTTCCTCCAGCACCACAACTTCTCCTGTGGCTTCTCTCTGGCTGCTAGGGCTGGGAAATGGGCTTGTTGCACCATATCCTCCAACTCGGTTAGCAGGAAATCTTTTGCATGTTTAATGGCCACTTAAAACAGCAATGAATAGTGTTCTCTTCCAGCACTTGCTAACAATGGCTACACTGATCACTCTGTTAAGAAACTGAACCAGGACAATTACTTTTAAAAGACGTTTTCCTACACATAAGCAGAATGACATAGTGCAGCATAATGACCATCCCCCCTTTATTTTTCCCTGCCATGGAATACGAATGATGGTTTTCTGCACCTTTCAAAGTCATACTGAGAGTCTTGCGTCATTGAGGTTTAATTGGGAAAGACAACAAACCACCAAGTAACACATAGGACCTGTCACTGAGCCTCTTTCTTGCAGGATCTATACATGTTAGCAAAACATTAAACCAGTGAATTGTAATTATGCTTTTTAAAAAATAATTATAAGGAAATGTGCCCAAACATTAAAAGAAGGGATAGTTTCTCTAGGCAGTGGACTTCCATGTGATATTTTTCCTGATTCATATAGTTACCAGATATTTTAAAAACAGATTTTTAAGAAACTAGCATATGTGCTTTTATGCATACCATGTAATTGCAGCTATGTAAAAATGAATACAGATGCTCCTTGTCTTATGATGGGGCTACATCCTGATATCAAGAGCCCATCATAAATTTAAAATATCATAAGTTGAAAATTCATTTAATACACCTAACCTACCAAACATCACAGCTTAGCCTAGCCCTAGCCCATCTTAAATGTGCTCAGAACACTTACATTAGCCTACAGTTGGGCAAAATCATCTAACCCAAAGTCTATTTTATAATAAATTGTTGAGCCCGGCACGGTGGCTCACGCCTGAAATCCTAGCACTCTGGGAGGCCAAGGCGGGCGGATCACTCAAGGTCAGGAGTTCGAAACCAGCCTGAGCAAGAGCGAGACTCCGTCTCTACTAAAAACAGCAAGAAATTAATTGACCAACTAAAAATATATATACAAGGCTGGGCGCGGTGGCTCACTCCTATTATCCTAGCACTCTGGGAGGCCGAGGTGGGCGGATGGCTCAAGGTCAGGAGTTCGAAACCAGCCTGAGCGAGACCCCGTCTCTACTAAAAAATAGAAAGAAATTAATAGAACAACTAAAAATATATATACAAAAAAAAAATTAGCTGGGCATGGTAGCGCATGCCTGTAGTCCCAGCACTACTACTCAGGAGGCTGAGGCAGTAGGATTGCTTGAGCCCAGAAGATTGAGGTTGCTGTGAGCTAGGCTGACGCCACAGCACTCTAGCCCGGGCAACAGAATGAGACTCTGTCTCAAAAAAAAAAAAGAAAAAAATTAGCCGGGCATGGTGGTGAATGCCTGTAGTCCCACCTACTTGAGAGGCTGATGCAATAGAATTGCTTGAGCCCAGGAGTTTGAGGTTGCTGTGAGCTAGGCTGACGCCATGGCATTCATTCTAGCCTGGGCAACAAAATGAGACTCTGTCTCAAAAAAATAAATAAATAAATAAATAAAAATATATATACAAAAAATTAGCCGGGCATGGTGGCTCATGCCTGTAGTCCCAGCTACTTGGGAGGCTGAGGCAGAAGGATCGCCTGAGCCCAGGAGTTTGAGGTTGCTGTGAGCTAGGCTGACACCACGGCACTCTAGTCCAGGCAACAGAGTGAAACTCTGACTCAAAATATAAAATAAAATAAAATACAGTGTTGAATATCTTATTTAATTTATTGACTACTATACTGAAAGTGAAAAATAAAATGGTCGTATGGGTTTCTAGTGAATGAGTATCATTTTCACACCATCATAAAGTCAAAAAATCTTATGTCGAAATTTCGTAAGACAAGGACCTTGTGTATATCAAAAGGATAAAATACATCATAATATATTTGTAAGTGAGACTATAAATAATTTTTCCTTGCCTTTGTTCTTATTTTCTGAATTTGCAATAAGATATATTATGCAGTAGCAGTAGCATATATCATATCTGTAAGGGAAAGAAATTTTTCTTAAATTAAAATAATGTGAGTAAATTGAGATTGTTTAAAGAGAGCAAACAGACTGCTATTTTGATGCCCCCAAAATTGCAAATTATACACAATTCTCATTTTTATCAAAACTGATCAGAGAGTTTCTATTTATACTTTTAATAGAAGAAGCGAATGCTTTTAACTGCAAAAAGATGAATTTCTTTTATAACATCTTAGAGTTCAAACTGTGCCTGTAAGTTCTCAAGGGTATGAGTAAAAATCCATAAAATTTTAATTTAATCAAAATTTTAAAGGATTTTCTACAGGGGGGAAGGAAAACAGACCATCAGTTGTAGCTTCAAGATGGATTAAGTAGTCAGATCTTTCTACAGCCTTGGCAAATCCTGCCAGGTGTTTAAGAGTGCACACCTTTTGTGTCGCTCACCTCATACAACCCAATCCAATTCTGGACACCAGCTCATTCCTGAACTCCCCTCACACCTCAGAATCTAAAAGTTAGAAAGAAAGCCCATGAAGATAGGACACTTGTCTGCCAAGCTCACTATTACATCCCAGAACATGGGAGGTGCTCAACATTTGTGGACTTGGAAAACCTGCTCAGGTGCCCATCTTTGTTAAAGGGTTGGAAACAACAAAAAGAAGCAAGTAAAAGACTAAAGGCCTTCAAGGTGGATGTGGCTGCCTGCAGAATCACAAAAGGAGCCCCTTCAGAATGCAGTGGCCTACTAGTTCTATCTCCTTAGTCCCTGGCCTGCAACCACCATTTTGCAGCAGCCAGTGCCTGCCCCAACAAGAACACCCTAGACCAGTTTTCTTCTCCCAGAGCTGGGACCCCAACCAGCACTCGAATGAGGGCTTTGCAGTTTGTGGTCTTCTACCTTCCTAGACAGCTGACCATCCAAGAAGCCCTGAGCTTTAGGAAGATCCTACCTCCTATTACCAACAGGAAAAGGCATCAGAATCCAATCTGACAAAAAGCACCTTTTCCACATTGTGGGACGCTTGGTCTGACATGACACCAAGACAGTGTCATGCACAGAGTGGAAAGGGTTGGGCTCTGACACTCCCAGGCCCACCCTTGTGCTGTCTTTACATCAGCAATGAGAAAGGACTTCCATGTCCTTTGCTCCTGCCCACCTCTGCTCCAGCTCTCCAAGTATACCGATTTGGTAACTCCGGGAAATAAAATAATGCCCAGATTCATAGTAGTCCAAATCTATATTAAGAACAAAGAAGTATTTCCTAAAAGAAACACACTGCCAAGATTTCCCTTCACAATCAAGACGGCCTTTAGTTTACTTTGCCAACCAATGTATTAATAGTTGTTCATTGTCTTAAATCTCCCACTTCTGAAAGGAGTTTTGTTTTTCCTTTACATTACCAAGTAGCCCGCTAAAGAGACTTTCCCAATCAGTATGTTCTCAAGATGGGAAATCAAAGCACATTCTCTCCAGTCATGTTTCTCAAAGTTTGCCCACAGCCACCTCGCCTCAGAATGACCTGGGGAATTTTTTTAAAATGTCGATTCCCTGGGAACTAGCAAAGATCATCTGAATCAGAATTCCATAGAAATGGGCCCTAGAATTTGTATTTAAAAACAAGTTTCCTGGCGGGATAAGGTGGCTCAGACCTGTAATCCCAGCACTTTGGGAGGCCAAAGTGGAAGGATCATTTGGGGACAGGAGTTCAAGACCAGTCAGTCTGGGCAACATAGCAAGACCTCATCTCTACAAAAAAAATTTTTTAAACGTTAGCCAAGTGTGATGGTGCACGCCTATAATTCTAGCTACTTGGGAGGCTGAAGGAGGAGGATCATCACTTGAGCCCAGGAGTTTGAGGTTACAGTAAGCTATGATTGTGCCACTGCACTCCAGCCTGGGTGACAGAGTGAGACCCAGTCTCAAACAAAAAAACAAGAAGCAAACAAGAAATTTCATGAGAAAAAAATATATGTGGCTTACACTGTTTGGAGTTCATATGTGATGAATAAATGAAAATATACAGGGGGCATGTAGTTTCCTGAATGATTCTAATGCAAACTGAAGAACCTACTGTTTTACTCTAGAAAAATTGTGAAGTTTTAAAAAAAAATCAATATACTCTTCCCACTTTCCCTCCCATGTTTTTCCATTAGTAGTCCAAATTACTGGGGTTCAGACTCAGCTCAAATTCCTGTTGTATCTCATTTTACAGGTAGGTAAAGGCATTCAGGAAGTGCTCATGTGCAGAATTCACAAGCAGCCCTGTAGTCTGACTTCACGATGGCATAATAATGGCCAATATTTATTGGCTGTTCCTGTCATTATCACATTTAATGTTTACTATAAATAGATAAAATCTTATGAGATAGATGTCATTTTATAAAACAGGTGCCATTGTCCTTATTTTGTAGTTGAAGAAACAGGCTCAGAAGGAATTTGAACCCAGGTGTGTTCTTCCATCCAAAGCTTGGGCTTGTCCTGCTGCACCTCCATGCCTGTCACTCAAGCTAGTGACATTTGTTACTAGTTTTCTCTTCTTTTGTTTTTGAATTATTTTAATAAGATATTTGAGCTTTTCTCCTGCCCAAATATATTCTATATGCTCACCTTAGGTTACCTATTTACCTTTGATTTAAAGCTTTATTTTCTGCTAAATACACCCTTTTTGGTTTTTACTAAAATTCATATTTTATTACTCTCTGGGCATTAATGCTAGATCAGTTCCAGTAAACTTTTTAATAAAGAAATGGTGGCAGAAGTATGAGATGCTGGATGCAGAGGGTGGGAAGGAGGCATCTCACTACTCCAGGGAGAAGGCACCAATGGTTGTCGGCTGTTACCCTTATGTTGTTACCCAGGACCAGCTTGCCCTGGAAACCTGTATTGACCTCTTAGGATTCATGCTCACTGACAGCAGTCCTGTTATGCCATGAGTGAGCTGAGCTTTTCAGAGAATCTTTATGTATAAGATGATGGTGGTGGGATATTAACCACCTTAAAAGAGACTAAGAATACAGTAGACAACAATTAAAATAGGCATGGTTATTATTCACAGTATTTCTTCATAGTTTTTTGCAATAAAAATGTGTTTGGGTTATGATTCAATGTAGCAAATCAATTTTATGAGCTTTTCCTTAAAAATTAGGCACTTCATTGTTCAGAAAGGAAATGACACAAAGAGGTTGTTTAACATCTGAGAAGGCAAAGGAAGACTGGGAGATCATGCAGAAGTTTGGGCATCTGCTTCTTTCTTTCCTTATTTCCATTGGAGTATATTAATAGTTTTTAACTGCAAGCTCTATGAGGTTAGGGATGGGGTTTGTCTCGTTCCCTGCATTATCTCTGGTGCCTAGCACCACAACTAGTATACAGAAGACAGTAAACATGTGTAAAGAATGTTGGACTGAGGCCTTTCAAAAACCCTACCATTGGCTTTGTCACAGAGGTTTTGTATTTTCTAATCTCTCACACAGCAATAAAATTAAACGCAGTAACAATGTCATAAGTTGTTATATATCTGAGCACATATGCAAGATTTCAACATACTTTTTGTCATTAAAGACCTGCCTAGAAAAAAATGAAAAGTCTGATAGATTAGAACAGTGTAGAAGAATCAAATAAATTTCAATTCAAAAATATCACAACAACGTTTGTTGCTATCTTTCTCTTTCCTTGTGCTCTGGAATAATATTATTTTGCACTAGGAACAATAAATCATTTGTCATCTGTGTTATGCTCACTTCCAAATAAAATTGCTATGTAGGATGGATTTATAGACAAAAGCCATGTGAGGATAATACAAGGTGTCCCAAAAGTCTCCATATAAAGGAAAAATTTTGTAATGAATATTTTGTAAATAAATTTAACTACAATTTCCCATTTTTCCCTATGTATGGCAACTTTTGGGACACACTGCATATTGAAGACTAGTAATTATTAGAAATTATAGGAATTTTTTTTTTTGGAATTTTATTATATATATATATTTTTTGAGACAGAGTCTCACTCTGTTGCCCAGGCCAGAGTGACATGCCGTCAGCCTAGCTCACAGCAACCTCAGACTCCGGGGCTCAAGGGATCCTATTGTCTCAGCCTCCCAGTAGCTGGGACTACAGTTATGCACCACCATGCCCAGCTAAGTTTTTCTATATATTTTCGGTTGTCCAGCTAATTTAATTCTATTTATAGTAGAGATGAGGTCTCACTCTTGCTCAGGGTGGTCTTGAACTCCTGAGCACAAATGATCTGCCTGTCTCAGCCTCCCAGAGTGCTAGGATTAGAAGCATGAGCCACCACACCCGGCCTATAGGAATGTTTTATTTAAGTTTTAAAAATCTAAAAAAGTATCAATCTTTAGGTTGCTACAAGTTTATTCTTATGGATTATAAATATGGAAAAATATATTATTTGGGAGGTAGAGATATTAAAGTGGCATTGTTTTGTTTTCAGAAGTATGCATCATTCAGGGCTATTGGATATAGAGTCAAAAGCAGTCTATTTATTTGTTGTGGTTTATGCTAATCTTATAAAAATCATTGATACTTCTGATTAGAATGAGAGAATTATAGAATAATAAAGTGACAAAGGTCTTCAAAAGGTCAAAAGATGTGGGCTTTGTTGCTATACATATTCTTGGCTAAAAATATGCATGCCTCTGACCCAGTAATTCCACTTGAAGGAATTTATCAGAGGTATAAAGATATGTGTACAAATACATACAACATAGCCCTATTTATAATAGGATGAAATTGAAAAGAGCCTAGGTGTGTGACAGTGGAAGATTAGTCACTTACTGTGTGGTACATCTACTAATTTTAAACCACTGAAGTCATATTTGTTGACATAGAACATGTTCACCATTTATTGTTAAGTAAACAGAAGAATATGAAAAGGAAACAGTATGGCTGGTCTGATGCCATTTTGGTAAGTTCGAAACTGTGTGCTTTTATGTGCGTGCACACACACATGAAAAGAGCACTATTGAAACATTCACAGTGCTCGGATTAGACACCTCTAGGGCCTCGAATTCCCTCGGCCAGCTTTCATACTTCAGTCATTGCTGTGGAAACCCGCTGTGCAAGTGTAACCTGACAGCACCTTGCCTCAGCTGGGAGAAGGTTCTCTCAACCCTGCAGTCTGCACAAACCTTCTCAGCCTTCTGATGTCTGCGCGGATTTGGAAGAACAAGGTAGTTCATGCCTCGTGGGGTGACCTTTGACCCGGGGAGGATGGGAGTCAGTAGATAGATACTTCAAGTGGAATACTGATACATGTTGAACCAGCTCTCTGACTAAAATAGCCCTAATTTGTTTTGTAGCTTTCATCAGTTTCATCATGGTGTAAATACTGCCACTGTGGTCAATTTCAAGCTACCAACCTGACAGCAGGGAGCGCAAAGTTGGCACGAGATGTGCAAGACAGGAGGTGCCAAGCTGGGGTGAGCAGGCTCCGGCACCCCACTGAGTCATACTCACCTCGCCCATCTCCTGAGTGGACAATCTGAAGCACATTCCATACGCCTCCTCACAGGGTACCCAGTGACACTGAGTCCTAGCTGCCCAACATGATCAACAATTTGTTAACACACCTTTGAATTTTTGCCTTTCCCTCCTTCCCTGCTTTCCTTTTGCTAGCCCTCCACTCACATTCCCTGAGATACCTTCCCAACAGGGACAACCTGCTCGTGAGCCCTTGTCTCAGGGTCTCTCTGAGGAAACCCAAGTGAGACAGAGGTTATTTTGGGATATGACAATTCTAGTTAATTTGGATTTCTTTTATTCGTGTTTTTTAATGGTCTCAATTTCTCACATCAGATGTGTCACTTGTGTAATTTAAAGGAAAAAGTGTGTTATTTAAAATTGTAGGTGAATTTTATATATTATAATAGGACCTCTTGTAAATTGGAAAACATCATGCAATTTAGGAAGTTTCAGCTGTCCCGAGGGTGACATGGAAAATGTCGAGTGGGACACGGCCACTTGCCGCCTCCCCATGGCTCTGCATCCACCTGGGCCGGCGCTGTGAGGGGCGGGTTGGAGGGCACGCTGCTGGGGCCGGCCAGGGTGGGCCAATGCCAGTCCCTGCGCTGACATGCGCTGTCCAGCGCGAGCGCGGCCCCTCCTGTCATCCAGCCCACTGCTCGCATGATCCTGATTGGGTAATTTTTGAATCCCACTGTTGCTGATTGGATGTTAAAGCTTGTTGCTGATTGGATGTTAAAGCTTATAGTGGATTGGACGCTTTTTGAGCCCTACCAAAGGTATAAAAGCAAGTGGAGACCAAGGAAGGAGATCAGAAGATGGGAAGAGAGCTGTAATGTTTGCTGTGCTGAACCTGCTGGCTGAATAAAAGGCTGTTCTCCGACTCTTCGCGTCCTGCTTTGTTCTTTCCCCCGGCCAAGAGCTGTAACACTAGCTGTACACTTGCCGCAGCAAGGGTACACATGTGTTGTTCTCCACACCTGCTTGTCCTATCTGCCTAGACTGCAGATATAAGACTCCTCTGTAAGGCCGGGCGCTGTGGCTCACGCCTGTAATCCTAGCTCTTGGGAGGCCGAGGCGGGCGGATTGCTCAAGGTCAGGAGTTCAAAACCAGCCTGAGCAAGAGCGAGACCCCGTCTCTACTACAAATAGAAAGAAATTAATTGGCCAACTGATATATATATATAAAAAAATTAGCCGGGCATGGTGGCGCATGCCTGTAGTCCCAGCTACCCGGGAGGCTGAGGCAGAAGGATCACTCGAGCCCAGGAGTTTGGGGTTGCTGTGAGCTAGGCTGACGCCACGGCACTCACTCTAGCCTGGGCAACAAAGCGAGACTCTGTCTCAAAAAAAAAAAAAAAAAAAAAGACTCCTCTGTAGGAAGAGGAAGAAAGGATGGGACCAAGAAGGCAAGAATTAAAGGAAAAGATACATTTTCTTTATTTTTCTTGTTGGTTTATTTTTTTTCTATAATCCCACCAAGGGTCACATATAGGTATCCATTAAAGGATAATGAAAATAACAGCTATAGATGAAAAAACTGATTCACAGAGTTTAATGAACAGAAAAAATATTTTGGCATACTATTCATATTTAGGGATAAAGAGTATAAGTGAGCATTAAAAACTTGTCAGTTAACAGGGAGGCAGTAACATTATCATCACTTTCAGGACATGTTTCATTCTAAGGAAAGCTCCGTAGAGGAAAAGAAAATCTTATCTGTAAAAGAGAATTTAGTTAAAACGTCCAAATGCAAAATAAAAGCACAACAATCTATAGACATTAGAAATGGCCAGGGAAAAATTTAATAGAACAAATATTTTTGTTCACCATATAAAAAAATAACACATATAATAGTATAAACTTCAACAAGAAATGTGTGGGGCTCATAGGTAGAAAATTACAAAATTATACTGAGGGATATGAGTCTTAGAAAAATGGAAGGACAGCCACGTGAAGAGACTTGGAGTGGTTATCCCTTCCCACCCAAGGATAAAGTCAAAGAGACCCTATTAAACCCCCTACGGTTACACTGCAGGGTCTCAGAGAATCTTTTCAGCATACCCCTTTCTCACTGGCTTTGTGTGGAGTCAGTCTCTCTCTATCTATCTATCTATACACACACCTGGATATTGGATATAGATGTAGAAACATATACATATATACACACATGTACATATATGTGTAAATCCCTGACAATGGGAAGAAATATACCCAAAGATTTAAAATATTCTATATATGGTAGATTTACAGTGGCATTTCTTTTATTCTTTAAAATTTTTATTTTCTACAAGAAGACTGTATTATATTTTACTTTTATAATCAGAAGAGAAATAGTTAAAATGAATTAAATTTTGTTATGTGTTTTCTTAATCACAATAAAAAATTATTTTTAATCAGGCTCAAATAGGATACACTTTCGGCCTCTCAGGTATTTATACCTAAATTCTCTCATCAAGCCCGGATTACTACCCACTGAGTAGACAATCTGAAGCACATTCGATATGCCTCCTCGCAGGGTACCCAGTTATACTGAATCCTACCTGCCCAGAATGGTGAAAATTTTGTTAACTCACTTTTAAATTGCCTTTCCCTCTTTCCCTGCTTTCCTTTCACTAGCCCTCCACTCCCACTCCTGGGGGCAGTCTTCAAGAGTCAATCATCTAGCATGAGGCACTTTTGGGACCAGACTTTATGAATCCAGCCTAATTCAGCACTTGTCACAACAAGGCAGCTTAAAAGTTCCGGAGCTGAAATGACAGGATGACTTAGCAATACCTTGGCGTTCAGGGGGGACTGAGACATGGACTTAGTGACAAAAAGTGCTGTTCTTCCCTTGGGCAACTGGTTCGTTTTTGTTTTACAGACACTGTGGATCAGGTGCTGGTTTTTATTAATATTTCGCTCTCTCCTCTGGCCTTGACGCTCAGAGTCAAATCGTGTCCTATCTTTTCCAACTCCATAGGACCTTAAATGTACATTCTGGGGATAACTTTATTTGTTTGCTCATACTTTCTCTCTGACTTTGTCTTTTTTATTCTGGTGTTTTTCTACTGTATTTTATGTCTCTCTATAATCTGCCTGAAATCATTTTTGGAAGAAAAAGAACACAAAAATTAATGAACTAAGCGGAGTCAGGAACACGCTGCTCTCCCTCGGGGCCTTCCCAAGCCCTGTGAGCTCCCTGAGAAGCACAGCTCACTGCAGTGGAAAGAAAAACCCAATGGAAAGGGCAAGATCAGGCTTCTAAATGTGCCCTTTTCACAAGCAGGACCTGAGTCAAGTTGCTTAACTTCTCTGGACCTCAGTCTATGAAGGATTTTTCTTTCCTAAAATTCCTTCGAACTTTCTCTGGCCCTGGTTTCCCTGATTTGCAAGAGCTCTAAATATTACCTGCCATAAAGTAAGTATATATAATGAGGTCCACTCATCTAACAAACATTTAAGGAGGGTCTGTTATGTGTAGGGCAGAGCGCTACATTAAATTGTCACACTCTTCACCCTCAGAACCCAATTTCCCTGGGTTAATTCTAGAGAATTTTTTTTCAAGACTTGATGTCAAGATATTTATAGCCATGTCATTAATAATGGCAAAAATGTGACACAACAAAAATATTCAACCACATGGAAACAGGATAAGTAGTTTCTCAAATCTAATTTGAGAATTAGAAACATTAAGATAATATTGAAATATAGAAACAAATATATGTAATAACAAATATATTTATATTTTATTAAATATATTAATATTTATGATATAGTAAATAGATACTATTATATTGTATTATGTAATAATTATTTATTATACATAAGTTTTGTTGAATTAAATATATATGTATGTGTATACACACACACACATACATACCCCTGTATATAAAATCAGAAAGGAGCGCACAGGAATTTAAATAGCTGAGTTTGAAGTAAAGTTTTAAGTGTACTTTTTTGGGGGGTATGATAGGTAGTAAAAAGTTCAGTGATTACTGCTAACATCAAATCATTAGTTGCTTTGAACCTTTGGGTTCAAGATTTTGGATAGACTATAACTTACAAAGATATTAGGGCCCATAAATGTGTTCAGACCATAAATTCTTCATCAATGGATCTAAGAACTATTTGAGAAAATTTCAAAATAACTTATTGCAGAATGAAAAACTTTGGACAGCTTTGCTTACAGTTTTAACAGTGTCAGTCTAATTTTGGCTTTAGCAGGTCTAAGTTATTTTCCAAGAGTTCAATTGCTCCTGCTGCTTATTCTTTACTGTAAGTCATAATTCTATGTTTGTGGCAAAATAATCATTTCCATAGCAACCAACTGGGATGTCTCAAGGAGAGGATTAAGACTTCAGGAAAGGAATAAACAACAAGGGCAGATGAATAATGAAAATAATCATGATCCTTAGTCTCAATAAGGCGAGAAGGAATATTAGGACGAGAATGTGCTATAAGTCTTTCAGAATTATTTCAGCCTTCAAAAAATGACTTCAATTCAATTTTCTAGGAGTCCTCAGTTACTCTAAGACACAGCTACTCTTAAACATTGTATACATAAATGGAGTGGAGGAAGCATAATCAAATCTCTGTAACATTCTAATTGTCTACATTCCAGTTGTACAGACATACCCTGCAATAGTATATTGGAAAGAAATGTATAGGTGTTTGTAAATTACAGTGTACAATAAACTGCAGGGGCAGAGCTGAACTCTTTCATTTTGTTAATTTACTTTTTTTTCTAGAACAAAAGGAATTCAGGGGAGTAGTTTTGAAAAGAATAAGTCATTTGAAGAATTGATTTAAATGAAGCAGGGATTAATACGGTCCACACTTTTCCTATTAAAAAAACATTCTGGAAAAATAAAAAATTCAAAAGACTATCGATGGAATTTGTGTGTGTTGTCTATATTTTAGAGCAAATGTGACATTATAAAGTGATTAACAACATGAACCATAGGCAACCCTCAATGTTTAGCTCCTCAACTTACAGCGATTTGCATGTTGCACAAGTTGCCCTTATGCCTCTATGCTATGTATACCTCTGCTGTTAGTGACCTCTGGCAGCAGACCAACATGCAGTCCTCGAATTCCAAGGAAAGATAGCTCAACAGAAGACCAGGGAATGTTTTTGAATATTTTTTCATTGTCATATACTTTACATTTAGTAAAATGCCCATATCTGAAGTGTACAATTCTAGGAGTTTTGACAAATGAGTAGGTCCATGTAACAGCAACCCAATCAAAACACAACATTTTCATCTCCCCAGAAAGTTCCCTCATGCTTCAATACTACCCTCTTAAACTCTCCGAGGCAACCACTGTTCAGATTGATTTCATCCTAGATGAGTTTTTGCCTATCTGACAAAATCATATAAATGGAATCATATAGTATACATTATTTTGTGTCTGGTTTCTTCTGCTCAAAAAGTTTTTGATATTCATCCACATTGCTTATATCAATAATTTCTTCCTTTTTATCACTGAGTAGTATTCCATTGTATGACCATGCTGATTTATTAATAATTTTCTCAAGTTCATTGATCTTTTGGGGCCAGTCTATACAATATAAATTGTAAAGCACTAGCCAGCCTTCCTATATGACCTATACCTTCTCTCTCATCTGATCGTCAAGATTTTGCATTTCTAAGCATTAAAATGAAGTTAAAATCCCTTAATTTGGACTGATAGAAAAAGCCAAAATGATATAATTTTTGTTAAAGCAATGAGTTTCATTACTTTCATATTTATGTCCAAAGTACTGGCAAAGCAGAGATTTTTCTCAGAATTGCTTTATTGAATCTACAGGGATTTTAATTAGCACATCAATTTTTTCAGGGCTGCCACAGGACAAATTTCATGGAGCCGGTAAACTTTGATTTGGAAGTCCTTCCACCCCTTCCCCATCTCCCCTCCCAGAGCTCAGCTCAGGACAGCTAGCCCACTCCAGTCTCACATGGCCTTCATTGCAGCTGGCTATGACAGATGGAAATAGTTCTAATAAGTTAATTCTAGGGGGTTAGATAATGAGGGCTTAAGGGTTTTTCCCTGCCAGGGGGAATTTACATTTTAAAAGAGGACTCTTGGAAAGCAACTCCCACTGTGTGGAAGGTAATCAGTAAATGTTATCTCCATTCTGTTGAAGAACCAAAGTTATGAAACTTTGAAAGTAAAATTAGACAGAAGGTAAGAAAGATATTTTCAGAACCAGAGGTACAGCATAGCATCCTTTGAACTCTGCTAAACTCTACTGACAGGATTGTCCTGGAACTCCTAGCATCCACCTTGCCGTTGAATCCACCAGCAGAAAGCAAACCAAGACACGAAGAAGGAGCAGCCTGTGGAAACATCAAAACCTGCATTCAGACTCCTTGGACTCCAGTTATAGCCATGTGCAATCCTTCACACACAAGGAAGAACAGGAATTGGAAATATTAATTTATGCTTATTCTTTTTCCAGTATTCCAAGCTACCCTCATACTTCCCCGACATTTAGGCAGCAGAGAGGTTGTGTGTGTGTGTGTGTGTGTGTGTGTGTGTGTGTGTGTGTGTGTGCACGTGCACATGTATAAGTGTACACGTCTTCAAATTAGGGTTGCTATGACACAAATGCAAAGAAATAGAAGAGACAATGAGTTTGTCTTAGTCCCTTGGTGCTGCTATAATAAAATACCACAGACTGGGTAATTTAACAATAATAGAAATTGATTTCTTACAGTTCTGGAGTCTGGGATGTCCAAGATCAAGGCACCACCACTCATGTCTGGCGAGGGACTTCTTGCTGCACCCTCACATGACTGAGTAATGGAAGGGCAAAAAGGGACCTAAGCTAGTTTCCTACTGCCCTTTTACAAGGCACTAAACCTTAATTGCTTCCCCAAAGCCCACCACCACCACCCCCATGGGGATTAAGTTTCAACATATACATTTGTGAAGACATTCAGACTGTAGTAGATTTCGAAATAGACTTTCGAAAGTAGAGACAATAGTTTGAGATAAAGGGGTTTTGAGTTTCAAAAGCCTGGATTATCAGAATCAAAACCGAGCTTCTGAAGGACTAGAGAGGCATGAAGGTTACACTATTATCCATGGATTTGGAAGCAATGCTTCCCAAAAGAGATACACCCTCTTCATACTGAGGGAAGAGGAGGAGGAAAGCTATTTAGAGACTGCTGGGTGTTCCAAAGAAGGAGTCACACCTGCCCCTGGCCAAGTCAGGCAAGGCGGAAGCCCTGGTAAATTGGGGATCTGAGAGCAACCAAGGACTGTGTTTGACTCCTTGGCTGGGGCTCACAGAAGTGGCAAATCTTGCTGCCCTCTCCCACACTAGCATGGTAGAACAGCAGCAGTACATAGCCATGATGGTGCAGCTTGTCGGGGCAGAGGGAGCCTTAGGTGGTCTCACTCCTGTCACTCTAAAGAGTATTTGAAAGTCTTTGGTCTCCCCTCAACATCATGAAGAAAATTACCTTGATGACATGGTAGCTCCTATACTACAGGTACACAACCGGGCAAGCTACCCTAGAGATGCTGTATCGAAAAGGATCAGAGACCAAATTAAGATATTCAAATCACACAATTTATTAAATCAATTTAAAACATACAGCAAGAAACAGGGGGAAAGGGATCGGGTAGGCTAATGTGCTTGGGAAATGGTACAAGCAAGGTAGAAGGGGACACTATTTGAAACCTGGATTATAGGATGCTCATAGGCACTGTCCTCCGCACCCAACCAGCCTTTCCTGCTGATGGTTGGCTACAAGGACCAAAGACGAGCAAAGAGGTCCACAAGACAGAAGATGCCTGGGACCAACACAGATACTTGTTTTATAGGAGAAACATAGGGCTATGTAAATATGGCTAGAGCTGTGCCTCACCAATTAGCCTGATGAGCAGCTCTGGCTTTTATCTAGCAGAGGATACTTGGGGCCAGAATGGGTGTCACCAATGGGTGATCAATTTCAGATGTCATGGATATAGAAGGCTTCATATTCCTCATATGTATTTAGTGTTTCATGAAGATTAGGTACCTCTGGCACCCCATGTACATTTAGTGCTTCATGAAAATTGGGTATTTCTTAGTTCTTTCATCTCCCCATACCTGTGTTCAATATACTTAAGCCCTACTTTGTCTATGTTTAACATGTCTCACAGGTTACTAACTTCCTTATCCACATTTAACATATCTTATGAGTATCACCATTCCATTTGTATAGTAGAATTGAATATTCTCAAACTTTAGAAAAAATACACATTCACCCAGTACTCCCTATACATACCACCACCACCACCACCACCAGGTCACAAATAATACTTATGGGATGGCCAGCAAACCAGAAGATACAGTCAGTCATCTGAGAGACCAATGACCAGAGACCAAATAAGAAGTCAGAGGGCTCAGCAGATGACAGCTGGAGGATTGAGAACCAGACTCTCAAGGAGCCTTGTAAGGTTTAGGTGCAATGTAGGAATAAAGGGAGGAAGGAGACCCCTGAACTAACTGAGAAATCCTTGCTTGGACTGAGTTTGCCCTGCTGTGAGCATGTTTTCAGCAACTGGGAGGAATAGGGCCTTTGAGTTTATGCTGCCCAGCATGGCAGATGGCCTCTCTACCTGACACTGTAGATAAAGAACTTTTTTTCCAGAAAGTTCTGTAGGATAGCACACTTCTCCAGAAATAAACTGATTTATAAAAAAACAAATGAAGTCACATCCCCGGAATATCTAAGCTTAAAAACTGATAGTACTTGGTATACATATAAGCATTCATCACTACTAGGGGATCATCAACTCTACTTTTTTTTTTTTTTTTACCTTTTGTTTGCTTTTAGGAGATAGAAACACTCTGATTCAGCCACTTATATTCACTTTATTTTCTCTGTGTTCAGTGGCCTATGTTTTCAAGATAGTTAGATACAGTAAAAGGATTCGTCCAGAACAGAGTGAAGCCAATATTGATCAGGATAAGAGAACAATAGTATCATTTGCTGGATAAGGTCGTACCTCTGGGAAAAATTTAGGAACTTTGGCTTTTTCCCTGAGTCACTGGGGAGTTTAAGCAGTAGAATGACATGATCTGACGCATGTTTTAAGAGGCTTACTTTGGCGGCTATGTGGAGAATTAATTGGGAGTTTACAAAGGTGGACATGGGGGACCATTCATTGCCCTACTCCAGGCAAAGTGATGGCTGCTTGGCCCACAGTTGTGGTTGTGGAGACATGGAGAAGGGGTCATCTTCTGAACATACCTGATGGGAGAGCTGCAGTATTGCTGATGGATCACAACTGGGGTACAAAAAGAACACAGGAACAAAGGGTGGTCCATGTGCTCTGGCCTAGGCAACTGGAAGAAGGGCCACTTCCATTTATTGAGTTGGGAGATCCTGCAAAGGAATTAGGGTTTGCAGGGGAAGTATTTTGGAACATGCCACATTTGAAATGACTACTTAATCTCCCAAGTGGAGACACTAAATAAACAGCTGGAAGTGTGAAGGCTGGAGATTAAAGTTGGGTGTTACTAGCATATAGATGGCATTTAAAGCCATGAGACTTGGATAAAATCATATGGGCAAGGAGTAAGTGAAGCTAGTGAGGAGATGTAGTCTTCATAAGGACCCCTGAGACATGTCAAAGTTCAGAGATGGAACCTACAGAGAAGAATGGAAAAAAGCAATGGGGAACATCTGAAAACCAAGACAGTGGAGGGGTGGGTCCTGGAAGCCACATGAAGATAATCAATGAATAAATGGTCAGCTGGTGTTGATAGGTTGAACAGATGTATATCAAGGGTTGACCTTGAGCCTGGAAACACAAAGATCACTGGGGCCTTGAAGGGGTAGGTTTTGAAGAAATGATGGCACTGAAAGCCTGAGTGGAATATGTCCCAGGGTTACTGGGATGCCTGGTCATCTCCAGGAAGTACACTAACACAAAGAGTTTAGCACACTGAAAGAACCAATAGATGTAGTGACTTGGGTTGAACAAGTGAAACAAATCTACTGAGAGACAATGTTTCACACTTGGGACACAGAACCAGCACGACTCAAAATTAGACAAGAAAAATAACTAGAAAATCAAGAATCTTGAGCTACTAACTCACACTGAAAGATTATGAGCTAGAGAGTCTTTAGAGCTATGGAGTCTTTATTTATGTTAGTGTTAGATAACTTTTTCCTCATATTAACTTTAACTCCCTGGCATTATCTCTTAAAACTCTTAGTTCTTCAGATTTACTTATAAACAGTAGCTGACGCCTTTAGGGGAAACAGATTAAAGAGACTAATAGTATAATCTGCCTCACTAAAAGAGAGTTGGGTTTTTTTTTAAATAAACAGTTTATTTTTGCACTTTTTTTTTTTTTAGTACAGAAGGGTGTGTAAGTAAAGGTGCCACCCTGACTTGTCAAAGGAAATCTCTTCTAACCATTTCTAGGTGTAGTTCTTTCTGACATGGTAAGTTTTTATTTCTTTTAAAAAATTTATTTGTCATTTTAAGAGATTATCATTCAAAAGATTCAAGATCATTCAACAGACTGCCAAAAGGATGAAAACTTAATTCATTTTCATTATTCCCTTTCCCCCTCCTCCAAAATGTTGATGACTATCACTGTAGATCTTTTATAGGTTATTTCCATTATATACTTAAACATACTTTGAGTTCTTTTTCGTCAACCTTAGCCATTACCTCTTGACTCACCACTTCAATAGATAAGCATGGTATGAGCCTTTTAGAAGTGTTTCCAAATATACCTAATCACTCCCCATCTATCTTTTTATCCTTACTTCAAGCCACCAATGTTCACCATCATTTCTGACCCGGATTATTGAAGTAACATCCTATATGCTTTCCCTCACTCCTTTCATGTGCTCTAACATAGTGGCTCTCAAATTTGAGCATGCATTAGAATCCCCTCGCAGGCTTGCTCAAATGCAGATCACTGGGCTCCACCCCCAGCGTTTCTGATTCAGCAGATGTGGCATAAACCTGAGGATCTGCACTTCTAACAAGTCCCCAAGTGAGGCTCATCCTGCTGGTCCAGGGCCACACTTGGAGCTACTGTTCTACTCTGTTCCCAGCACTGCTGCAAATTGTGTCCTATGTTAAATAACTTTATTGAGATATAATACACATACCGTCCAATTCACGATTTAAGTGTGCAGTTCAATGACTTTTAGTACATTCACAGAGTTGTGTATACATCACTACAATTGATTTTAGACTTGTGGAAGAAACCCTGCATCCCGCAATTTTTATTTATTTTGATGATGTCAAGCTCACATTTTGTCTTATTAGTCTTTGCATCCCTAGCATTTAACACAATGCCTGGCACACAGTAGGCATCAACCAGTGTTTGTTGGATGAATGTAAAAATGCAATCAATTCAATTAATAAGCTATAGCTGAGATATCTACCACATAATATAGAAGCATAAAATATATTAGAACAAAGATTGCTACTTACCTCTGAATATCCAGACTTCCCTTCTGAGTACTAGAACCTCAAATTACATTTAGGCTCACTGTCCTCACGCTGACAGACCACATTTCCCATTCTCCCTCGTAGCTAGGGACCATGGGACTCAATTCTGACCAATGAGATGGAAGTGGAAGTATTATGTAGAACATCTGGGAATTTTCCCAAAGAAAAGAAACCACACTCCTTTTTAGTCTTTCCCCTACCCTGCTGCTTGGAACTAGGATGTGATATCTGGAGCACTAGCAGCCATGTTGGACAATAAAGGAAAAGCAACAGACAGTTGGAAGAGCCCCTGACCCTGAAGACCAAGGAATCTCATACCACCTGTTACAGGAAAATATTTTAATCCGTAAGCCACTGTTTTTAGAATTTTAATTGTTTGGAGACTAATATAATCCTCACTGATTTATGAAAGCTTATACTCTTTCTACCACATCACAGGATTCATCTGACACAAAAATGCCTTCTGTTGTTATTGTTGAATTCAGCATACTCTCTGTTGTCACTTGTTAGTGTTCCTGCAGGCATCCCTTGAACTTGGGGTCTATACCAAAGTTTATCGGTCTCTTGGAGTAGCACTGATTCATTAAAAGAGAATGGAATCTAGAGTCAGATAGTCTTAGAGTCAATCCTGGCTCTGTCTCTCAGTAAAGCTTACTGAGTTTCAACTTCTTCTTTTAGCAAGGAGTTATAACGAAACCCCACCTGCAGGCTTGTCAGGAAGATGAACGGAGATGAGGCATGTGACACATCCAGAGGAGTGACTGGGAGATAGCACATAAATGCTTCTTCCTGTCATTTGGGGTCTCTCTAGGGAGCTCAGGTCAGAAACGAATTAATTTGAGACATCTTGATTATTTTATGGAATCCACAGGAAACACAAAAGATAATTCTGATTGAGAAGAATGTGAGCCAGATGATAAATTTCAGGGACTGTGTTATTTACTGCTGTATCTCTATCGTCTAGAATCAGTAAGCACTCGAGGAGTGTTGGCTGAATGAATGAATGAAAGCATCATAAATTCCATGGCCCCAGTGCCTCAGGTTCAATATGCCTCTGAATGTAACCCAGACGAAGTGTTTACCAGCGTTACTTGTAAAGTGACCAGTCAGACCTACATTAGGATCTCCTGAGGCCTGTGTCAGACCAACCGCCCAAACATCTCCCCCCTCCAGCTGTTTCAGGGTCCTTGAACTCTGCTACTTAAAAGAAGGGACATTATGCTCAACCACCGTTATTAATAAGCAGCAGGCAGTGGGATGCAAGTGAAAGTCACAGCATGGCAAAGTAAAAGCCACCTGCATAACATCAACCTTAATCACAGGTGCTCAGAAAGATTCAAGTTTATTTTTTTTTCCCCATTCCTTTCTCTTCTTGGGGAGAGTATAGACTGGGTGAAAAACTCTGTAGCCAGATCCTGCCTCACCTGCTCTGTTAAGAAAACAAGCTCTTCTCACCCCTAGAGCTCTTATGAGCTAATTACTGAAAATTGCTATGAGATCTTTTACAAAATATAATACCCCTATAGTGATTCTAGTAGATGCCTCCAGGGAGAAGCAGCATGCCTTCTCCTGACTATTTTTATATTTTAAAAGGTTTGACTGAAGCACCATGCAATTCCCCTGGAAACTCCCTCCTAAAGTCTGTGAAATAGCAGGAAACAAGTGCGAGCATCTTGAACTTCAGATATTCACTTAGAGAAACAGGTGCAAGCCTTGTGTCCCATATATCCAAGAAAAGCAACAGCGTTGATTCACCAATGATTTTCAGGAAGCGGATTTTGCGGAGGAGGTAAATTCAGTGTGTGTAAAATAATTTGGAGCCCAAACCATAAGAAGGCATGGAAGAAAGGAAAGAATATGGCCTTCCCTCCCCAGGCAGGGCATTTCTATCCTAGCCATGCCCCACTTACCCCAAGGCGGATCACCAGGGCACCCACAAGAGAAAGCATGCGGTTTCTTCGGTGAAAATTCACTATCCTGCCCTTCTTTACTTGCTAACCTTCCTGGTCTTCTTCTGTTGATCTTTAAAATTTTATTGCTACAATATGAATGAACCTTGTAAACATTATGCTGAGTGAAAGAAACCAGGCACAGAAGGCCACATATTGTGTGATTCCATTTATATGAAATAACTAGAATAGGCAAATCTACAGACACAGAAAATGGACTAGTGGTTACCTGTGGGTGGGGTGGGTAGATAGAGTAATAGAAGGTCCTAGCTAAGGGGAATGGGTTTTCTTTTTTGAGGTGATAAAAATGTTCTAAGACTAACCATGGAGTGACGCTTGCACAATTCTGTGATGATACCAAAAACCACTGAATTGTACACTTTGGATGCGTGAACTGTATGGCTTGTGAATTATAGCTCAATAAATCTCTTACCCCCAAAACCTCTTTTATGACTAGTTTTAAATCACATTTTGCTTCATGTAAAAATTTACATGACTCTTATTGCAACTCCATTTCAGAAAGGACACTCTGTAGACAAGCTGGACAAATGAATATATTTAATTGATATGTCGGAGTTTCAATCAGAATTTCCCTATGGGTACTTCAAAGGTTTTTCAGCTGTTAATAAGTGTAATCATTATTTTAAAAGGTTTTGCAGTCAAGGAAATTTAGGAATGGCAGAGCTAAATTTAAACAGGATCTTTACGGTTGGAGCGCTCGGAGCTTTAATAGGCAGACATGCATTGTGAATCTCCAAGAGGGGGATAAGAGCGTGCCTGGTTTGCCAAACCGGTTTAATCTTGAAGCCTATCATCGCAGAACATCACGCAGAATCAGTCTTCCATGACGTGTATGCTGGTAAATGCCGGTATAAGTCTCTAATCTCAACAGGAACCTGTGGCAACAAATGTTATCATGCAAAAATTAATATAGGCCCTCACACATTTGTACTATTTTCATTTACACTCCTGCATCGGTTTTTGAAAGTTCAATCACAAACACTGATTTTGCTTTCTAAATTCTTTTCATTCTATATTTAATATATCTAAACATCACAAGCGGTGATTTAGAGGAGAAATTCTCTTCTTCACTAAACAGTAAGTCGTTCTCTGGTATAACTCTGCTTGCTTCTGCAAAGTGGAATTTGTGTTATTTTTTTCTCCTGAAATAGAAAGGCATTCTAAGAACATATAAAAATCCTCAGTAATCCTTCTGTCCCTGGCCCATAGATCAAATCATTCCCTCAGAATTCCACTTAACTGCATTTCTCAGCAAAGATGTATTGGCAAGCTAAATGGAAAGGCTTCAAATTACTCAGACTTTATTAATTTTACAAAATATGCTTAGAAGTGTTATAATAAATAATTAGAAGTAAATGGCACATTTGAGATTAGTGAGCAGATGCTTGGGGGCATCACTCTTTCCTTCCTTCCTTCCTACTCTGTCCTTCACGACTAGCAGCACTGCAGAAAACACGGTATCTCTCCTATCACTGTACCGCTGCTTGAGCTCCACTGCCCAGACTTGTTTAGAAATAACAATTCATCAGGGGAGGGAAGGAGACTAATAATTACTGGGCATAATAGGTGGATAGATAGAATTTGAAGAAAAAGCACTCCAAGTAGAGGAAGGCACTACGTCGAGAAACTTCAGGTACCCACCTTAAGAATGACACCTTTCAGTCGTTGTTTGGCGACCAATAACAAGAATCTTTTGCACGGGGCTTTCAGTTTACAAAGCACCATCATACGCCATGCTTATTTAGCCCTGCAAACAACCGTGAGAGGTAGCTCCTCTCTCCTCATTTCTCAGATGGAGAAATTAGGACCCAGAGAAATTAAGAAACAGACGTAAAAATTCTCAGAATATTGTGAGATGGCAATTTGACTCCGAGGCTTGTGATTTTAAAACCTACCCTTTTTCCACCTTCACTCGACTAAGAGATGTCAGAAAGACAGGCTGGGAAGAAATTGCAAAGGTCCTTGAATGACAGAAAAATGTACACTTTACCCTGCAGGCAGTATGATTGTTATGTACGATCTTGTCTAGAGGTATACAGGTGCAACATGCTTAGGCGAATAGAGTCACCACTTCTGATTCTCTTAAGAAAAGTTCTCCATGTGAATAACCTTCAAATGCGTTCAAATAATCACAATAAGCATCAAATGTTTTACTTGCTGTTTTCAACCCAGCCTTACAAATGTTCTTTGTGCAGTTAGACCAGGATCCTTTCAAAGGAGGTCCATATCAGGTATTCACGAAGGGTGCAAATAAACTAACCCCATAATCCTATGTCTGTCCTTGCAAGCTTTGCATTGGAACAGGAGGCAATAGAAAAATCTAAGTCCAATATTATGTATTGATGATTCAACACACATGACTTGTGCACCTACTGTGTCAGGCATCAATGCCAGGGGCTAGGCATTCAATAAATAAGGAAGATATGTTCCTACCTTTACAGAGCTTACAGCTAAGTACAGCAAAGCATCCAGGCGGATAGAGCATAGCGAGATAAAGGATAAGACAGAGAAAGCAGCGTGATAAAGGATAAGACAGAGAAAGCAGCGAGAGACACAAGAGTGCATCACCTATACTTAGGAATAGGAGAGCTTTCCTTGGGGAGGTGACAGGCAAACTGAAAGACCAGTGGGAGCACAAGGCCTCAGGACTGCAAGCAGGATCCCAATGCTGATTTTACATTAGACTCGTGGAAAGTTTAAAAACTACTGCTATCGCCAAGGCAGGAGGATCACTCGAGGTCAGGAGTTCGAGGCCAGCCTGAGCAAGAGAGAGACCCCCATCTCTGCTAAAAATAGAAAGAAATTAGCCAGACAACTAAAAATATATAGAAAAAATTAGCCAGGCATGGTGGCGCACTCCTGTAGTCTCAGCTACTCAGGAGGCTGAGGCAGGAGGATTGCTTGACCCCAGGAGTTTGAGGTTGCTGTGAGCTAGGCTGACACCATAGCACTCTAGCCTGGGCAACAGAGCGAGACTCTGTCTCAAAAATAAATTAATTAATTAATTAAAAACTACTGCTATCTAGATCCCAGCAGGCCAATTCCATCTGAACCTCCCCAAGTAAGGTCCATCCAGGTAGTCTTTTTTTTTTTTTGAGACAGAGTTTCGCTCTGTTGCCCAGGCTAGAGTGCCGAGGCATCAGCTTAGCTCACAGCAACCTCAAACTCCTGGGCTCAAGCAATCCTCCTGCCTCAGCCTCCCAAGTGGCTGGGACTACAGGCATGCGCTACTATGCCCGTCTAACTTTTTCTATATATATTAATTGGCCAATTAATTTCTTTCTATTTATAGTAGAGACTGGGTCTCGCTCTTGCTCAGGCTGGTTTCGAACTCCTGACCTCGAGCAATCCGCCTGCCTCGGCCTCCCAGAGTGCTAGGATTACAGGTGTGCCCCATCACGCCCAGCCGGGAGGCAGTCATTTTTATAAATCTCTCCCGCTGATTCTAAAGTGCGGCCAGGTTTGAGGATCGCTGACTCTACTAAAAGTTTTTCCAAGAGGAAACTATGTGCACCATCTCTAAATTCAGATTTAAGTCCCACGTAAATTCAAAGTAAATAATTTTTAAATGATTTTTCTTAGTGTCTATAATGTGACCTTTATCTTAGTTGTCTTGCACTTGAAAAATATTTATGGCAACACAGGGAGATAAATTTTTTTACAAAAATAAAAAAGATGAATCTGAATATTCTGAATGTCGGTAGTTTTCCTAACACTTAGGAAGTAACTATCCCTGTGCTTACCAGTATTTTCTGTTCTCTTATGGGCAGCGGGAGGACTATTCTTCCCTGCCCCTTTGAAGTCATGAGTGGTCATGTGACTTTTTGAAATAGCTAAGTAGGGAGCAGAATTGATGTGTGTCCCTTTCATGAGGAATTCATTAAGAACTGATCATCTTACGTTCTCTTCCCCCGCCTCAATGAGCCCTGAAGACTTGTGTCAAGAGGGTGACATCATAAGATAGAGGCACCATGAGATCAAAGCAGCCTGGAGTGCTGAGCCACCAAGCAAAGGGCACTTACCTTGCAGAGCCACTCACAACTGCTGTTTTAACCACTACGAGGCTAGGTCTGCAACACAGCCTAGCCTCACCTAGTAACCTTCTCAATCAGGTAGATCCCTATTTTTGTATTTTCTTTCCCTGATTCAAAGATTTTCTATTCACATGTTTATCCATGATCAATATGATGATTAATATCAACCTTTCTTTCCTCTTTCTTTTCCTTTTTCCCTCCCTTCCTTCCCCTCCCTTCCTTCCTTCCTTCCTTCCTTCCTTCCTTCCTTCCTTCCTTCTTACCTTCCTTCCTTCCTTCTTTCCTTCCTTCTTCCTTCTTTCCTTCCTTCCTTCCTTCCTTCTTTCCTTCCTTCTTTCCTTCCTTCCTTCCTTCCTTCCTTCCTTCCTTCCTTCCTTCCTTCCTTCCTTCCTTCCTTCCTTCCTTCCTTCCTTCCTTCCTTATTCCTTCCTAAGTTAACAGTTCCTTTAAAAAATTACTAGGAATACCCAAGCAAGAAGGATAGCCAGAAGGTAGTTGAGTGGATGGTGGCCCAGTGGGTTAGAGTATTTGTTGCATACAGGGGATTGAGAAAATAAATACAGTGGACCCTCAATCTGTAGATTCAACAAAGTCCTGGAACCAACTCCCCACGGATACCAAGGGATTATTGAGGATTATGCACCTGGGTTTCCTGTTGTCAGGTAAGAAAATTTTAGACAGGAAAAGGAAGAAAGATTGTGTTTCAACTGAAGTGGTGGTAATGTTATGAACTCATATACATATATTTCATTAGACAGATATAAAAATAAATACAGGTGTGTCTATATTCTGTCCTACTTCTGTCCACTGAGAGGTCCTAGAAGTAACACTAAGCCATCAGCAATAAGCATACCTAGCATACAGATTGCTAAGCACCATTTTCCACTAACAGAAGAGGTCTTAGAAAAATGACTGATCTCAGGGCTGAGGCAGCAAAAGCATAATTTGTTTTGCTTTTTTTTTTGAATCTGAAAAGTAATTTAATGCCAGGAAATAATAAAGTACTCTAAAAATTATGGGGGCATGTCAAAAGGATATTGAAACCAGTTTGAAGGGCAAATCTGGGACAGTTTGAACATTAAAATAAGTAGTGCTAGGGAGGGATTATAATCTGTTGAATAAAATATCATTGCGTCCATGCAGATTTAAACAAACTAATAAGTAAATGGGGAAAAGAGAAAGTTCTTCCTTATCGTAGAATGCCAAGTATTAAATGTAGATGAAATAATAGAAAATCACCATTTCGCAACGATCATAGTAATAATTAATTCAGGCAAGAAACATCAATAAATGCTAAAATTTGTGGGCAAAAATTAGAAGACAAGTAGAATATTTACATAGATTCAAATTATCTCTCCACACAAGACATATTCATTAAAAAGAATAAATTTCCAGTGATGTAACCTGACAGAAACCACTTTATTCAAGTGTAACATCAAATGTAACATCAAATGTAACATCACCAGATTTAAATCATGTGCTACCTGATAGGATGCAGGAAGAACTAAGTATTGTTTTCATAATATTCCCTGCCCCAAATGCTTGCGTAACCTGACGCAAATTATGAGGAAACATCAGAATATCCTAAATTGAGGAACATTCTACAAAATTATTTGATCATTATCTTAAAAGTGTTACAGCCATAAAAGTCAAAGAAGGACTATGGAATTGTGGTGGATTGAAAGAGACTGAAGAGCAATGACAACTAAAGGCCACACGTAATGCTATATTGGATCATTTTGTTATGAGGGACATTTTGGGGACAACTGGCAAAACAAATGGGATCTCTGAGTAATAGATATATGGGAGTTCTTTGCAAATTTTCTGTAATTTTGAAACTATTCCAAAACTAAAAAATATTATTATTGTAATTTGTAATACTTTTATAGACTTGTAAGTCAAGTTTACATTATAAACTGAAAAGATATGGAAAGTTGGAGAGTAATTTCAAATTATTCAGTACTAGCTATGGTGTGTTTTCTTTATTTTTAATGAAGTACCTGAAGTTAGGGATCTTAATTTTTTTATTTGAACTTATTTAAGTTTGTATTTTATATTTAAGTTTGCATAACCACTTAATGCTTTCAGAATAGTGATGGGCTCTAGGGAAATATGGGTATGGCAATTGGGCATGTGTACAATATGAGTGAATTACCAAGAAATTATTTTCATCCAGGTTTTTAGTAATTTGAATGCATATCCAGAGAATACACCAACAGAATAAGATTCAGGAGGCCACTACATTCAAAATATAAAAGGAAAAAAGACCCTAAGCATTGAGCTTTTCCCCCATGCTTAACACAAGCAAATTCCTTTGGCCAGAAAGGTATCAAATGAAGATTATTAAAAACTGTCCTCAAAAAAATGAAAATATTATTTTTTCTTACCATAAGATGCTTGAGGCCAGGAGCGGTGGCTCACACCTGTAATCCTAGCACTCCGGGAGGCTGAGGCGGGCGGATTGCTAGAGGTCAGGAGTTCAAAACCAGCCTGAGCGAGACCCCATCTCTACCAAAAATAGAAAGAAATTAATTGACCAACTAAAACTATATATACAAAAAAGTAGCCAGGCATGGTGGCACATGCCTGTAGTCCCAGCTACCCGGGAGGCTGAGGCAGGAGGATTGCTTGACCCCAGGAGTTTGAGGTTGCTGTGAGCTAGGCTGACTCCACGGCACTCACTCTAGCCTGGGCAAGAAAGTGAGACTGTGTCTCAAAAAAAAAAAAAAAAAAAAAAAAAAAATGCTTGAAAAATAAAAAGAAATAGAAAAATATATTAAGCAAAGAAAACCTATTTTTCTATCTCAATAAACATATGTCAATAGTTTGCAAATTGTGCCCAAAAGGGTTGCTCTTCAACTTGCTAGTAAACAAGTATTCTGTGAACAATGCCAGCATGCACGTCTTGCCACGGGCTTTTGGACCAAATTCCCATCCTATCTACTGAAAGAGACACAATGGGAAGTTTAAAATCTTGGCTTGATAAATTTAGAGGCTGGTCGCTAAGTGAGCCTTCAGAGACGCAATTTGGGTCCCAGATCACCTTCCTCAATCGAAGCATGTGCAATCTATCCCACTCTGACAGCCAGTCCTACAGTGAGGCATTCAGTGAATGTCCACCTGTACCAGGGACCAAGGGCCAATATGGACTCTACTTTCCATGATGGGGGAGCACAGTACAAAGAGAAGTGGAAGTCCTGCCCTGTCTAACTTACAATCATACTGAAAATGTTCTAGTTATCAATGTATCCATCATGCCATTTAAAATCATACCACTTTCATTAAAAGCAAAAATAAGGAAATATCACAGTTCTGACAGCTTCACAAATTTTTTTTCATTTATCTCAAAATTGAATAACTTTATGGACTCCTAAAGAACTGTATTAAAATAAACAGAGCAGAGGCCGAGGCAGGTGGATTGCTGGAGGTCAGGAGTTTTTAGTTAGCCAATTAATTTATTTCTATTTTTAGTACAGATGAGGTCTCGCTCTTGCTCAGGCTGGTTTTGAACTCCTGACCTTGAGTGATCCTCCTGCCTCGGCCTCCCAGAGTGTTAGGATTACAGATATGAGCCACGGTGCCTGGCCTCCCCTTCCGTTTTGTGCCATGTGACATGCCTGCTTCCCCTACACCTTCTGCCATGATTGTAAGCTTCCTGAGCCACTCTCCTCAACTCTGCAGGATTCTAAAGAAGTGTGGACTGAAGTTCAGGGAGTGATGAGTTCTCAGCCCACAGTGGCTGCCTAATGGGCATAGAGATAGTGTCCTAGGCCCTGGGTCAGCAACTGTGCGAACAATTGGATCAAGTAGCGCATGATCTTCAGCACAGCAGAGATTAGGGCTTGGCACACATTCTTCTTCCCCACCCCACCCACCCCCACCGCCACCCCCACTCCCGCAGCTGCCTCAGGTCCCCAGGGCCTTGTGTGATCATTACTATGGCACCAACAGAGGATATTAGGTTTTGTGGAACCTGATGCTTATATGTCTGGCTGGGGAGCTCTTTGAGAAAAACAATGCAGCGTAAGATACAGGGCCTGGGTAGGGACTTGTACAAGTCAGGGGCCTGAAACTGACGTGTCATTAGCTTTAGGGTAAATCTGCCTCGGAGCAGAAGTGGTACAGAGTACAGTGGGACCATCTGTAAATTGCCTCATTTTACTTGCTTTTCTGCAGAACACCTTGGCTAAATTGCATTAAGGAAAATATAAGCAGCATGGTGTGTTTTATTTTCTAAGTCTTTTTTTTTTTAACTTCTTCTTTTATGAAAACAATCTAAAGTTCTGCAGTTTGGCTGAAGACCATCTAAAAGTCCGTATGTAGGAAGCAGTTGTGGAGAGATAAACAACAGCTCTAGACACTTAAAAGCAGGTGCTAAGTGGTTAGTCAGTACAACAAATGGCTTTTATAATATATACTTCCAAATGTTGCACGATGAATTTAGTACTTAAGAAGTAGGCTTTGTAGATACAAATGAGTCAGGTAACCCATATTGCAATAGAAGCAGTGAAATATACATTTTAATAGTCTGAAGCATTCTTTCACATTATATAGCACTTTGTAGCTGCTGATTGTTTTCTACCTCTAATTATTTTTTTCAATGGTCTGGCGAGACCAGTTCTAGTAGGTACTAGCATCATTTCAAAGTTGGGAGAAAGAGGCAGAGGCTACCAAAAATGATCCCAAGGGCAGGAAGAGACAAATGCCATAGGAAGACAGACTCAAAAGAACAGGAATATTGGAGAAATTCAAAGGAAGACATAGCTGATAATGGCTGCAGTTGTGACCATCCCAGAAATCTAAATTTTTAGGCTGTGGCAAGGAGGTACCTGTTGGTGTTTGAGAATGTCAGAATTAATGGAAGAACATATTACTTGTCTCACTTAGAAATAAGCACGTGGAACATGTGGAGGTAATATTTGGCCAAATTTACAAATGACCAGGTTATAACTAATTACTATGAGAGTACAGAATTCTGTCAGTCAATGTCAGAGAGGAAACCCAGGCCCTCCGGTTGCAAATTTCCTTAGTGCTATTGTCCCATGAGGAGGGCAGCCAGTGGACCTGAGTCAGGACAGTCATACAGTCTACGGCCACACCACCCTGAATGGGCCTGGTTAGTACTTGGATGGGAGGACAGTCATACATGTGCCACATCTATCTCACTGACTGGTCAGATCTGTATGGCTTTCTACAAACCTCTGAATTCCTCCATGGTAAATTCAGAAGCAACTGAAACATTTAGACTCAGTCTAGGCAGCTGAAATCCCAGCAGCATTATAGTCACTCATGTTCAGAAAGTAATAATGGCTGGCACTTAGTACTCATTAAGCCCAGGCCACATGCTAAGCACTTGGAGACATTAACTTATCTAATCTTCACAACAACCCTGTAGGACAAAGTGTTTATTTGTCAGATGGAAAAACTGAGGCCCAGAGGAGTTAAGGAACATGCCCAAGGTCACACAGCTAGTAAATAGCAGAGTCTGGATTTCAACCTTATGCAGTCTGGCTCCAGAGTCTGTGCTGTAATTGCTTCTCCTCTATTAAAGCCTTATTAGGAGCCTTTAAAATGCTTTCTCATTTTATTATTTACATATAAAATGTCAATGAACATTTCAATATTTCAATAGCATTGTAAAAATGGGCAATGAGTAAGCTATTTTTAAAGATAGGAGAATAATTTCTAGACTCTTGTCTCCAGGATTACCCACATGCTATATGTACTCTGTTTGTGCTTCTAAATTGCTTTGGAACTTATTTTACTTGTTATTTTCTTAGTTGTACTTAGGGTTTTCCTGGGGCAAGTCCAGGAAACATTTCTGTTCTCTTCTGTTGATTTGTGACATATTTGAGACAGGGACCTTTAAGAAAACTTTGTATTCCCTAGAGAGTCTAACACAATGACTAGCACGAGGTAGGCATTTAATAAATGTTTGTTGAATTAATAGTGTTTTAGTCTATTGGGGCTGCTATAACAGAATGCCAAAGATTGAGTGGCTTATAAATAACATTTTACATTTATTTCTCACAGTTCTGGAGGCTGGGAAGTCTAAGATCAAGACACCAGCAGAACTGGTGTCTAGTGAGGTCCCACTTCTTGGTTCATAGATGGCATCTTCTCACTGTGTCCTCAGATGGAGAAAGGAAGGGGAAAGAGAATTCTCTGGTGTCTCTTTCATATGGTCGGTTATCCCATTCACAAGGATCTGCCCTCATAACTTAATCGCCTCCCAAAGGTCTTACCTGTTAATATCACTTTGGGGTGATAATCACCTTGGGGATTAGGTTTCAACATATAAATTTTGGGGGGACATAAACATTCAGTCTATAGCAAATGGAATTGAGATAAATGCAGTCCAGGCAATAGATTGTTTTTAATTTGATTGAGAATTAAAAGATCACTCTGTAGCAACATGGTGCAATGGAACTTTTGGCAATGCAGGAACTGTTCTATATCTGCGCTGTTTAATGGGGTAGCCAGTAGCCACGTGTGCCCAGTTGAAATGTGGCTAATGTGACCAAAGAACTTCATATTTAATTTTATCTAATTTTGATTACCTTAAACTTAAATTTAAATAGCCACAGCTTTATAGTATTGTTTTGTTTTACCAAATAAATTATTTCAGGTTCTTGTACCTAAAACGATTGCCTGAGATTCAGTCTTTATCAAAGTCAAGGACTCAGTCCTAGCAATCTTAGATAAGAGGCAAAAGAGAGTGAATTATATTACCTTCTAAATGGTTCTATGATATTGTACATTCGGAGTTCACAATGGCCAAGGGGATACCCTAAAACTGAGTTGCTAGCCATGACAAAGGAGGTCAGACAAGCCTCATCATACCCCCCTCCCTTCTTGTAGATACCCTTTGTAACCCATTAACAGGCCTAAGGCTATGCAAGACAAACCTGCAGGTCCTTGATTTACATAACAAATCACTGAGTCTGGGTATGTGTCCCTGGCTTGTCTCTGATTAACAGACTTCCTTATCTTAAAACATTCCAAGCCTTTAGACAAAGCTTCATTTCTTCTACCAATTACAAATCAGAGTCTTCAAACCCACCTATAACCTGTAAACCAACCCCCGCCCCTTTGAAATGCCCCACCTTTTCCAGCCAAACCAACGTATGCCTTCCATTTATTGATTTATTGATTTATGACTTTACATGTAATCCCTGTCTCCTAAAATGTCTAAAACCAAACTGCAACCCAACCACTGTGAGTCCACTTGCTCGAGGCTTCTTGGGTGTGGCTCCAGGCCAAGGTCCTCAAATTGGGCTCAGAATAAACCTCTTTAAATTATTTTACAGAGTTTGGCTTCTTTTCCATTGATAAGATAAATCAAGGTCCAGGACAATGTGACTATCATAATAATCCTTGATTATAAAAGGATATACGCACAGGCCTTTATATTGCTGGAAAGCAAAACAAAAATCAGTGATTGTCTCTGGGGAGAGCACACAGGGGGGGGAGAGGTCAGTGTTAGAGGGGACTTACTTTTTCATAGTGTGCTCCCAACTGTAAGACATTTTCAGATGTGTCACTCAATGGGGGAGAAGGTAAACAAACCGTACTAAGCTCTACTGGCCTCTTGCAGGTGTGTTGCTCTGAGCTTCAGGGCAGAGTAGGTACATAACATTCCCTGACAGGAACAGTTAGCTTGCTGGGTGTGAGAACCGCTAGTGTGAGCCCCAAAGTAGCCAGCCTTGAAGGTCAGATGGAAGCTGAGAAAAAAAAGCCCCAAGGTCATTAGGGAAAAAATAGACGCTAACTCCACATCCAGATTTAGACCGTTTAAAGAAGAGATGGCACTTCTTTCCCAGAAGTACGCTAAAAAGAAATGTCGGGAGGGGATTTCCGTTTTGGTAGCCAGGAGCCTAGAACAGGAAAGCTAAGAAGATGGTGAGGCTGCAGCTAATTAAGAAGTGTGAACTGCAGAAGAAAGGAAACAGTTATCACCCAAGGCAGCCAACTGTCCCTGCAGGCCTGGCTCGGGCGCAGGGACTGCGCCCCCTCCCTGCAGTGAGGCACCTCCACCCACCACTTTATATTTCTGGAAGGCAAAACAAAAGTGAGTAATAGCGATTGCCTCTGGGGAGAAGGCCCCTGGGGAGGAAGTGGTCCCTGGAGGACCCTGACAGACATTGCCCCAGGAGGGAGGAGCCTAACCCTGGGGGAATGATAGCAGTTAGCTGGGAAAAGCTGAAAGAATGCATTTTCGGTTTAGGTTTGAGGATGGAGAAACAACTCGTAAAGCCTGACATCAGTTTGGGAAGTATAGGCGAAGACCCTGCCCCATGGGACCTAGGGCTTCTCAAAGCAAAGGAGAAAAAGAAACTACCAGGTCCTCAAGAGCAGGTGTCCCCAACCTATGGTGAGTTGTGTAATTATTTCATTACATATTACAATGTCATACTAATAGAAATAAAGTGCACAATGAATGTAATACTCTTGAATCATCTCAAAATGATGCCCCCCCCATGGAAAATTTGTCTTCCATGAAAACAGTCCCTGGTGCCAAAAAGGTTGGGGACCCTGCTCAAGAGCACACTAAAGCACAGTTGCTTAACATTTGAATCGCTTACTCCTTCTAAACCTCAGTTTACTTCTCTGTAGGATGGTAATAAGTAATAGTATTTATCTACCTCTGTGGTGAGGGCTAACAAAGCTCCACCTGAGCATATCTGGAGATGACAGGACCAGGGGCAGTGTGAGGTGGCCTGTGCTGCTGGGACCCCTTGCCCATGTGCCCATGTCCTATGCTTGGCAAGCACTCTGGCACTTGCTATCTTACTTAGGGCTTGCGTGGGCTCATCATCTTACTTGCTGTGGGCGTCTCTAAGTGCTGTTGACACTGTTAGTTGTTCCTTTAGTCTCCATGACAGCCCTGTACGGTAGGTTTGTTATTGTCCCCATTTTACAGAGGGAGAAACTGAGGTACAGAGCCCTCAAGCAGCTTGCCTGGGTTATCCGGGAATTCAGTAGCAGAGGCAGGACTTGACCCCAAGCAATTTGGCATTACAGGTTGAGCGCTTAACCACTAAGATATGTACCTCTTATAGTAAATGGGGGAAAATGGTAATTGTGGTTGTGGTGATGATAATGACTGCAAGGTAAAGGTACCGTTATTTATTCCCATCTTACAGATAAATAAACTGAAGTATATAAGGATTAAGTGATTTAAATGTTAAATAACTGTGCTTCTGTGACCTAATGAGTGGGGCTCACATACCCCTATCAGTCAGATTCAGACAAATGTCCCTAGGCCACCTGCTCCAGTGATAGCTCCTGTGTGGCTGGTGGGAACCAGAGAAAAGGACCACCTGAGTATACCTGGGGATGACAGGACCAGGGGCAGTGTGAGGTGGCCTGTGCTGCTGCAACTCCTTGCCCGTGTGCCCAGGGTGGAGGAGGCCTGGGTGGGCTTGGTGTGGCTCCAGGGCAGGGCTCAGAGCAGAGCAGCACCCTGATAGTACAGGAGCCCCTAGAGTTTCCAGTTGGGGCTGCTTGGGACAGACACCGACAGTGGCAGGAATGGGATCTCAGCAATTCCCTGTCTCGTTAGGAACAGAAGGAGGAGACTGGGAGTCAGGGTACTGACTGCATTGGCACTGTGGCGCACACCTAGCACGGTGGTCTGGGAAACACCTGCCCCACCTCTCGTTGAAGTCTGTGACACACTAAAGCAGCTCTTTGAGTGAAATGTCATTTGAAGAGCTGGCTCCGGCTCAGCTTAAGAAACCGTAGGAGAGTGAAAAGTTTATAAGCTACATGATGACTAAAATGACTATAGTATTATGGGATATAGCTCAGATAATTAATTTAATAACTGGTAGAGCACAGAAAATGTTCTTGTTTTGGAAATGGGCTCATTTCTTTGCCAAGCGGGTAGATCAGACCTGTTTAAGTTCGAACTCATTTCTTCCTTTCTTTTTCTCTGCTTTAGTCTTGAATTTCCTTTAGTTTTTGTGTATTGCTAAAAATTGCTTTTGGTAGGCTATACTTTACAAAAATATTTCAGTATGCAGTTGACCTGTTTTGGTTTCTGTAAACATTTTATATTGGTAAACACTTTATTTTTGTTAATCATGGGATGATTTGGAGGGAACAAAATAAAATAGGGGAAAAACGGAGTGGGGGATGGAGATGGGGTGGGAGTGATGGCGGCCACAGCGAGCATTTTTGTTGTTCCTTTCATAACTGCATTGAACTTTCCACTGGGGGTGGTGTTGGGGTGGGGGGAGGGGGCTGGAGAACCGTGCCTAGCCCAAGGCCAGGTGGGAACAGGCAGATGCAGTGAGAAAGTGTCTATGGGCTGATTACAGAGTTTTTTGCACCTGTCAAAAGATTTTTTGACATTTAGTTTCAGGAGGCTTGATTAATTCACCAAGTAGGCCAGCAAGACTCTAGTGTAAATGGCAGGAGGAAGTCTTTTATTTATTCCAACATATTGCCATGGACCTCTCCTTCCTGCTATGACAACAGGCTGCGAGCCCTGTTGTGATGACCCTCAGACCTCAACCTTTGATTCCACCCTGTGGAGTTTCTGATGCTAGTTGGGAGTAGGAGGACTTGCCCTGCTGCCCTGCCACCCAGCCCCTGGCTCCATAGCTGGTAATTTGGCCTGGCAGAGCCTTTAAAGCTTAGTCTTTTATGATCCAGGTCAGGGAGTCTGAATGAGCTGTAGACATTTCTGCTATATAGGGTTCTGTTCAAAGTCAATTGTAAAATGTTGAACAAATCAAATGGAGGATTACACTGAATGAATATTTAGAATACCAGAATTGCATTCGACTATAAGTAATAGAAACCCAAGAAACAGTGGTTTAAATGAATAGGAATTTATTTTTCTCCCACAGAATGAGAATTCCAGAAGTAGGCAGTCCAGGGCTGACAGGGTGGTTCCAGTTCATCGTCCTACAGTGTGGTCCTCACCCTCATGTTCATAAGATAGCTACTGTGGCTCCAGCTATCACACAGTGCTCTCAGAAACAGAAAAGAAAATGAGCCAAGTATAAACAGCGCCCAGCAGTTGAATCAGTATGTTCTTTAGGCTTTCCTAGGAGCCCATCCAACAATTTGGACTTATACTTCAATGACCAGAACTTAGTCATATTGCTACGCTTATCTGCAAGGAATTTGGAAAAGTTGGGTTTAATTTGGACACATTGCTTCCCCTGACAAAAATCTGTTACTAAGAAGCAAGATGAGAATAGATATTGCATAGGTACCTAGAAGTTTCTGCCACAAGCTGTCTTCAGATGAACGAAAATGTGAAAATATGAGTTGCTGAAAGTGGCCAAATGTAACGTGGCAGGAAAAAGTTCATAGAAAAAGTCCGAAATTCTTGAGCTTTGTTCTTTAGCTCCCAAAGGCTGGCAGACAACACTGACTGATAATAATACCACTAATCTAGCATAGATGACAAACCTACACAATGGGAGGTGAAAGACATTGCCACCGGGAACACAGAAACCAAATCATGAAGTTGCTACATCCTACTCCAAGGATGAAACCTGTGAAAAGCAGCATAGGAATGAATATATTAGGTATTATTTGAATGGACATGCACAGTTTTGTCAGTTTGCATGTTTTGCTTTTTAGTAAATACATATATTTAAATGAGAATATTATGTCAATTAAATTTATATCAATTCTCTCCTCCAAGTAAATACTTCATGCTTAACAAGCTGGTGCCACTGGTTAAGTCCAATGTAATGAATTTTTTAGACGATGGAAACATTTTTTAAGCAATAATCAATAAAAAATTAACCAGTAATAATGGAAATCATACTAAATCTTACTACTTGTTTCATCAACATATATTAAATAATTTAACATAATGGAAAGTTTTTTGTTTTGTATTTAATTGACACATTGCCCATAATTTGGGGGTGCAGTGTGATGTTTCAACACATGTATACATTGTATATAAATAAAATCAAGGTGTTTAGCATCTATCACCTCCTACATTTATCATTTCCTTGTGCTGAGAACATTCAAAATTCTTTCTTCTAGCTATTTTGAGATATATAATATTGTCAACCATAGTCACCCTACGGTGCAATAGAACCCCAGAACTTATTCCTCCTATCTAACTATAACTTTGTACCCACTGATCAATCTCTCCCTATCCTCCCCAGCCTCTGGTAGCCCTTATTCTACTCTCTAGGCCTATGAGATCAACTTTTTTAGATTCCACATATACGTGAGAACAGGTGCTTGTGTCTTTCTGTGCTTGGCTTATTTCTCTTAACATAATGTCCTCCAAGTTCATCCATGTTGTTGCAAATGATAGAATTTCATTCTTTTTTATGGATGAATAGTATTCCATTATGTATGCGTACCACATATTCTTTATCGATTTATCTGTTGATGGACATTTATGAAAAAATGTTCAACATCATTCATCATTAGGGAAGTGAAAATCAAAACCATAATGAGATACCACCGCACTCCAATTAGAATGTCTATTATCAAAAAGACAAGAAACAACAAGTGCTGGTATGGATGTGAAGGAGAACTCTATACCTTGTCAGTGGGAATGTAAATTGGTACAGCCATTACGGAGAACAGTATGGAGGTTCCTCAAAGAACTAAAAATAGAACTGTTGCACGATCCAGCAATTCTACTCCTGGATATATAACCAAAGGAAATGAAATTAGTATGTCGAGGAGCACGCCCATGTTTATTGCAGCACTATTCACAATAGCCAAGATATGGAATCAACTTAAGTGCAATGAAACATTTTTGACAGGCTGTTTGTTACTTGTGTAGAAAACCACCGTTCTCACCATTTCCCACCCCTTCACCATCTGCCACACGTGCACACCACGCACGCCCTCCCCCTCCCCCTCCCCACACTACTGCTTCATAAGGGAGGGAAATTTTGATAGGGGGTAGACATATTCCTGTTCCATGGAGGACAGCTTAGTGCCAGCAGGTACTCAGGCACTTGGGTTATACTTGCATTTTTAAAATAACTTCATTAATTGAAATACACTTACTTCTAAATCATTACCTCAAATTGCTATGCTATTTTAATTCTGTGCTTTTGTTTGTGTGTTGTGTGTGCGTGTGTGTGTGTGTGTGTGTTTGAGACAGTTGTTGGTGTGTTTTATTCTAGCAGTAACCTTTGTATTTGCTGTTTGTAAACTGCTGCACTCTGGTAAAACCAGAACCCCTTGTTTATTGGCCTGTGGACAGAGTAAAAGTCAAAGGCTTTGGGAACTCTGAAACACTTATGGTGGATATGTAAATTGGGAAGCCCACTTTGGAAAATGGTTTGGCAGTATCTATGAAAACTGAACATAGGCCTGTTTAGGGACCATACTCATGACCATCAACTTAGTGACACAGCTTTATCCACTGTATCCATACCAGGGCCCAGCTCAGCCTTCCTTCCCCTGTGACAACTCAGGCCTTGTTGACACCAATCTCCTGTGGCATCCTCTCCATGGGCTGATCATCGGTGGGCCCACCTCAACCCAGCAGAGGAACCACAGTGGAAAAGATTAGGAGACTTGGGCAGCCTCCTCTCAGTAAGCTCCCTGAACACTACGTAAGATTTCCCACTCCTTTTCCAGAAACCTTCAAACTCTGTACCATTTGGGATGACTTAACCATCAGTATCTAGTATTATAAAGCCCAACACAAACTGGCTTACACTGTAAAAGGTGAGTCACTGGCTCATGTAACTGCAAAAGACCAATGTGGGCTTCAGGTACAGTTCTATCAAGAGGTCCAGTTCACCTTCTCTGAGATCTCTCAACTCTGCATTCTACCAAGTTAGCTTTGTCCTCAGGCAGATGGGCCTCGTGGTCTTAAGATGTCTGTCTGCATCAACTGGGCTACATCTTCCTTGTTCAAGGGAAGACAAGAGAGCAGGCCTCTACCCAGATAACCACAGAATAGATGCTCTGAGCTTCACTCTGACAGGACCTCCTGGCCACATGCCCACCTCCTGAACCAGTCATTTAGGCAGCAGGACTCCATGTGCCCGCAGTGCTGAAGCCCTAGGCTCTAGTCAAGCAAAACAAAACAAAAACCAATTCCTGTTGCACTTCTCCCCAGAATAATGGATGCCTTACTATGTCTACATCACTAAAAAGAATCCTCTCAGGTAGCCCATCTCAGAACGAAGAAGGTCTGAACTCCAAAGTGATTTCACATCCTCACGACGTCTTAGAAATAGCAGCGGTTGGCAACTGTAAATGCCATTTTCCCTCCTATAACTTAAAGTTCTGCCTCGCTGCTGTACCAGACTGCAATACCCAGTTGCTTCTCCAAGAAGTCTAAGAAAACTTGGAGGGAAGAGGTGACCACACACCATAGCATTTGTAGCACTGGATTCAGAGGTAATAATAAAAACAGCTCATCTTTAATTAGCATTTTTATAATGTCTAGTGTGCTTTCATAGGCAGCTCCTCATTTCATCCCCAGAAGCTGGGTAGGAACTGTCCTGTTACATCCAGTTTGTAGATAAGGAAATCTCAGAGAGATTGACTGACATACCCAAGGTCAACTATCTGTAAGTGATAGAGCTGGCATTGGAATCTAGAACTTTTTTTTTTGTTTTTTTGAGTCAGAGTGTCACTCTGGTGCCCCAGGCTAGAGTGCCATGTCATCAGCCTAGCTCACAGCAACTTCAAACTCCTGGGCTCAAGCAATCCTACTGCTTCAGCCTCACGAGTAGCTGGGACAGGCATGCGCCACCATGCCTGGCTAATTTTTTCTCTATATTTTTTTAGTTGGCCAATTAATTTCTTTCTCTTTTTAGTAGAGATGGGGTCACGCTCTTGCTCAGGCTGGTTTCAAACTCCTGACCTTGAGCGATCCTCCTGCCTCGGCCTCCCAGAGTGCTAGGCTTACAGGCGTGAGCCACTGCGCCCCGCCAGGATCTAGAACTTTTTAATGCTGAACTTTTGTGGGGATATTTCCTCTGACTGGAGCAGGGTACAGAATAAGAAAGAGAAGATACAGACTTGATTGAGGTTCAAAGGAATGAGAGACTGAGTAGGGGTTATCTGAAGGGGGATACTCCTCTGCTGCAGGACTTTGGGGCACCAGAGAGAAAAGACAGAGAAGATCCCCTCAAACTCTGCTTCTGCCCTTTTTTTGTTTTCTTTCACAATTTCCTTTTTTCCCTGTTTCTTTCTCAAAGTCTCTTCTCTGGTGCAACATTCTCAAACACAATACCAAACACTTTCCATGGACAGGCCCCATTCAAGGATCCATCCTGAAAAGGCACTCTGGGAGGGTGGGAGTGGGGGGCAAGGGAGGGAAAGGGGGAGGGGACAGGACTGGGGAAGGGGAGGGTGAGAATGGGGATGGTGAAAGAAAAAGAGAAAAAAATTGGAATCATGAGTTGGCTCTGACACTGAAGACTAACCTTAATCTAAAATGTTAGATTGCTATGTATATTTCTAAAGAAAATACCTTCAAGGCAATGTGACTTTGAACTGCAGGTGGAGGAGGGGTGATACTCAGAGATGGGGAAGCCCAAACCTACCAACTGAAGGGTTTTGTTAATTAGTTTAAGGTGTAGATGGAAACTGGTCAGGCACTATAAAAACATTATCTTTTACGGCATTCCTTTTAGATGAATTTGGAGCTTTCATATATTCACTTTGTTGGAGATTAATTTTCTTATGACTCTGATCTGCATTGAGGAATATGAAGAGATATTCAGAATCAAGAAGTGTTACAGCCTGGAAGACAGTCCTTATTGACTATTTCTTTCCTCTGATATGACCCTTACTTGGGCAGCTCTGATATTATCTTGGAGATCTGTTTAAGGTGCCACAGGGCCCTTTTTGAATTGTTTGCACCAAGAATTAGATTGCAGCTAAGATTTCATGGCAATGAGAGACTGAGAAACCATTAATCTGGATATTCCTGGGCTGTTGTGACAATAAGAGTAGCCTAATTGTTGCACTGTGGCATGGAAGGAAAAGCAGGTGTTGCAAAATAGTGGACTCATGGGCCAAATATGAGCTGCAGGTGGGACTTGTTTGGTTTCCAGTGTTTCAAGTCTACAGCTCTCTTCAGGTCATGGCTGGTCTCCACCATTCACACGACACACACACACACACACACACACACACACACACACACACACACACGCTCTCACATACCTCTTCCCTCATTGCATCTCCTGCCTGGCCCTTCGGGCTTCTGAGTTTGAGGCCTCTAAGATAAGAAAAGTCATTAAAAATATAAGGCAATACAGGGATGGAAGATAATCATTCATCTTGGCAAACACACAAAGGGATGATAATTACAGAAAGGTAAATTTAGTTATAAAACCAAGGGGAAATGTCCTTCCTGGAGAAATTACTGGAATCTGGGTTTGTTTTCTGAAAGGTGAAAGTAGCCTTCATATGGGTCCAGCTCAGGAAAAGAAGGGATTGGGTTGCAGAGCCCTGCGAGATGGTGTTCAGTGGTACTGTTTGTTCTCTGACTCTGGGAACGAAAATTGCAACAGAAAATATGATTACACAAACAATTGGCTGAAAGGCAACGTGATTACAGTCATTGCAGGACAGGAGACAAAGCGCATGACGAAAGCAAAAGGGATTACCTTTCCTCATGACAGGTGATGCCTGTGTTCCCGGCTCCACCTGGAAATCAACAGTAGGAAGGTGCAGAGTGAAGATTAAGTCAAGGACCAGCTGAAGAGCAAAACAAGGGTATCTTTGAAAAGTCTTACTTCTCCAGAAAGTTTAGTTTTAAAATAAGGTACTTAAGACCAGGAAACAAGCTTGGCAACAGCAATGAAAGACCTCCCAAAGGAGACGGAAAAGGGAAAAGATAAGGCAAGAGCTTCAATACCTGCTGAAAGCTCCATGACTTCTCCATCATCAATATCTATCCGGGATCCATCCATCCTGGATGCTTAAGTGCATCTGGCAAAGCAGGATGCTTTTGCATCCTGGAGCATCTTAGTGTTTGTGATATACACAAACATGGTCTTTGCCTGGGCAAAGATCCCCACTTCCGCCCCAGATTCAAGGGGAGAAAAGGAAAATGGTCTATAATCCACAAATTCAAGTATCGATACTATGTTAAGAGCCAGGATTCTGGAGTCAGACAGACCTGAGTTCAAATCCCAGTTCCAGCATTTATTACCTTTAAAGAGACCTCAGCAAGTTACCTTATTTCCCTGGGTCTTGTTTTTTCTCATCCATAGTTGAGGCATAATAGCATTTGTCTACCTGATAGGGTTTAAATACGGCTGTATGTTAAGGCATCTAGTCCAATGTCTGACCCAATAGTAGGCACTCAGTGAATGGTGGTAATTGTTATTTAAAATAATCATCATAATGAACTTGAACATCTGTGAAAAGGAAAGGTATGCTAGTCTATAAAACGAGAGCTAGTGTCCGATCTCATGTCATGGCTGAATGCCTCTCTGCTTATCTCTGTGCAGTTGAACAGCTTTGCCTGCATCAGCAGAGACTACGAAACTGGTGCCAGCAAAATGAATGAGACAAACATTTTGTAAGTGCCTGTTATGGGCACAGCACAGTGATAACTGTCCTAGACCTTAAAAGGGGTCTCATCAAAGGTTGGGCCATGATCATGGGAAGGAATAACTTTTGTATTCTATCTAAGCTAAGAGATGATTGAAGACTATCTATCATTGATGCTACATAAGAGAAAAATAGTAACAAATTGTTAGAAACTGCTTTAACATTGAAAACTGAAAGCTTAGCACACTGCCTTATCACAGTGCAGAGCTATACCCCCATATAATTTTTACACTATGTGCAGTCACAATGAATGACAGTCTCCTTCCTCTAGGAGGCTATAATCAAGTGCAGTGCTATCTAAGGAGGAATGCATTCACCCCAGGATGTGGGCCAGCAATACTCTGGGTGTGGGATAAAGATATTAGACCTTCTATTTCTGTGGTTTTAAAAAAAAGTCATCTTTTTAAAATGCCTGATTTATGTTATAATGTACATACTATATTTGAAAAACGGAGCCTATATATAATTTATAAATAAAAATATAAATTTCTATGAGATCAAGGCTCAAATCTTCTTCTTGATGGGATTCTTGATCACAAAGGTTTGGAAACCACTGATATAGACAGGGAAGACTAGTAAGTCCACAGTCAAAATCTAATGCACAGGGAACTTGGCTGGAATGTAGATGATAAGCGTTCAGTTTAGCAGAGAAGGAAGAAGAGGCAGGATCCAGAGAAAGCTTCCTGGAGGTAGTGATAGGCTGAGTTGCTGAAGTGTGTTTGGTGGAAAGAAAGAGGAAGAGGGAAAAAGAATGTTCCAGGCAGGCTACACAACACATGCAAAGAAAGGCAAAGTGGCTTGTGCATGAACATGTGCATTTTGAAAACTAATTTGGTACAACTTGAATTGTTAATACATGTGGGGGAACTGGAGAAGGTAAGGCTGGGAGGCTTCTGCAGAGATTGATTATGGTCATTGAAGAGTAGGATGCTTATTCTGATAGTGAAGGGTTACCACTAAGGAATTCTTGCAAAGGAGGTGAGACTGTGGAGCACTGTTCCCAACTTGATTCTCTAGTCCAGTCTCCTCTGGCACTTGTCTGAATCCTAGAGGAAACAGATTGCAATAGTGTGAGCTGGTGAAACCTCAAAGAGCTAGGACAAAAAAGGTGCTAGCAACCTTTGGAGGAACAGAAATCCTCAGTGCTGTGTATTGCTGGGCAAGCATCAACAATACCTAAAAACACGTCGTTGGGCAAAAAGGCTATGTAGTCTTTTCCAAGCATTAGTGCCTTAGTAGCTCCATTACCATCAACAGCAACAACAGTTATTACCTTAGTGAGCCAAAGCTGGAAAGGAGGAAAATAGTGGACAGACACCAAAGTAGAAGAAAGGGCAGTATGTGTCGTCCAACTGAGTCACCCCTGGCAGGCTCCTAGAATGGACTCAGGAAGGCCTTGCAAGGTACCTGGTGTCCCTTCATGGGAGGAGAGACTGTACTCATCTCATTCAAATGGTATCCCTATCCCTGGTATCTTGCATAGTTGATCAGGACTGCAGGGTTGCACAAATCCTGTGGTCACTGTTCATGCAATTGCCTATACAAATAGAGCCTTCTGGAGTTGTGCAATGGGACACTTGCATAGATGTTCCATCAAGATATGTTAAAGGAACAAATGAAATAGTGACTGCTTGGCTGTTCTTATGAACCTTATTTTAAACCTCAGGCTGGGCTGGCCTGAGAAGCAGTGGTTCCCAACAGATTTGGGTTTGGAGCTATCATCTGGGTGGCAGTGTGGCAGATGACAATAGGTGAATGGTCCTGGGACACTCAATTAGAACTGCAGTCATTGGCAGGGTATTTTACTACTTTAGTTCTAGAGAAGTCCTGAAAGGAACCGGAAATAATTTAGTGCCACAAGTATGTATATAGTCAGTAGGGCAGAAGTAGCCAGGTGGAGAGCTAGCGGGTAATGCCCATGAGGATCAGTCACTGGGGGCAACTGACAAGAGAACCCTTGTTACTCATTCAAAGGCCAACTCTTAATCCTAGGCAAATGAGACTGGGGGACAAAATGAGAACTGATCACCAAAGAGCAGATATAAAGCTGATTGATTTCTGAACTGGAATAAAATCAGTACAAAGAACTTGAGGACTTGGATGCATAAATATTAAACAAGAAAATCTGGAATAGACATTGTCCTCCTTGGAAGGAGGTGGGGCCTAAAAAAAACATATCCTATAGAGGCAAAGGTTGGTAGAAGTGGCAACCTTAGTAGTCAAGAACTGGGGAGCATCAGACATTGTTGTAAATGACTTGCATGAGCTAAAGAAGACCTGGGTTTATGACCTGCTCATTCCATACAGTGGTGGCAGTAAAAGGAGTGCCCCAACACATTGCAGAGCCTGTTTATATCTAGTAAACCTGAAAAGAACCTTAAAGAGGAACTTGGAAAACAATCTACAAAGCCCAAGAAAGCTAGAGATGAAGACAGTATCAAGAGTTATATTCAAGATAGAATCCAGTGTTCACACAGATCCTCTTGTAGCAGTCACAGATGTCCACACAGGGCACAGGAAGTGCACGGTTTTGATTATCAGGGTATCCCAAAATTAACCGAATCCTGTATGCAGAAGCTAAACAGCTGCATGAAGCAGGATCTTTCAGTGGCTTCAGTTGGCTCCATTAGACCAATGGATTTGTACCTCCCTGGCAGCTGCCCCATACCCAGGGCACTGGCCATGCTGGATTTTAGGAGACTGTCTCTGGATTCCAAATCACTTATAATGCTAAGTACCATGCCATGGGGCCAGTATACATCCATACTTTGGACCTACACGTTGGGAGGCACTGTGTGCTGCAGGGAGAGGCAAATGGTTTGCAGGTAAAGGCTCCTTCATCCCAGGGAATGCTCCTACTCCACAGCCACCCTCAGATCCTTCTGACTTCTCAGTTCTCTCACTGTCCCTCTCTGAAATATTTTTTACTCCCCCAATTAGATTTTGTTTGGAAGTACGGTGTGTGTTTTATATATTTTTATAGCTTAAATGTTGACTTTATCTAAAAAGACACCCTTGAAACAAACATTTTTAAATGTAAGGTGCAAGTGCCATTGTAAAGCAATTTTTAAAAGTCTGCCTGTGGTTACTGTATTGTTGTCCTTCTATTGTCTTTTAATGCCTCACTGAATGCACTATGAATATAGAGGGAAAACTGTGAGCACCAGGGAAAACTTGCTTGATGCTTCTGGCTTCAGTTTACCCAATCTACAAAATCAGTGGGTCTGATGGCCAAAGTACCTTCCAGATCTAAAAGATCATGACCATATATCTCATATAAAGGCCAGAAATGCTTAGAATGCACAGATTAAGAAAAAAATAGTATGAGCAGAACATCACATGAGCAAAGCTGTGGTCATATATGAAGTAGTAGGGTAGGTTATTTCAGGTAAAATAAATTTCTTACGAAATATTAATAATTATCCAAGGTAGAGAAAATAATTTTAAGTCTTAAAAATCCAAGTCTTGATTCATTTGTAAGGTTACTTTGGCTCATTTTATTAAAAAAAAAATCTGTTTGTTCAATTTGGCCTACCAAGATTTTATTTTAGGAATAGTGAAACTGATAGGAGGTAGCGGAGAGCCATGCATTGGTGAAATGCATGAAGGCCCCTTCACTTCCTTCATCTTTCACCTGCACATTTCTGAGTTCTCTTATTTGATCCACCTCTGAGCCTCTTTCTGGAGTTAATTCCACACAGTTTTTCCTCCAGAGGATATAGTTCCCACTTCTTCAAAGCTCTTGGTTCTCCCCAGATGCTGCCTAGCGGGGATACCTAACACTGAGATCTCTAGGGGAGGCTGTTTTGGCACTGTTTTTCACTGAAGTTTTTGCATTGCATTTCCATGTCATTCTGTGTAGTATGTGCCTGCCAGATATTCTGACTGCTCTGAGCTGAAGGCCTTCCCAGACTAGGCAGCTGAATGCACTGCACAGCTGCCAAAATTCTAATTCAAGATCTAGAATTCTAACTCCTGCTCTTTAGACCCTTGTCTGGCCTTGGCCCCAGCCTTCTGCCAACCGGGTCCCTGGTTCATTATGAGGCCCATGAGAGCCCTGCCCCCACCATCAATTGGGTCCAGGAAACCATTCTTGGCACCAAACTGAACTTTGAGGACACAGCTGCCCCAGGCCCACCCAATCCAAATCTCGTCTCAGCACAAGTTTGTCACCTTGCAAGCTGGAAGACAGAAGGGATGGGCAAGAAGGGAAAATGCCATGGGTGAGGGAGATAAGCTCCAGGGGCTGTGATGGTCAGACTGTAAAACTTTCTGCAGTAATGGGAACACTACATGTACCTTTAAACACTTACATGAAAAGCCTTAACAATCCCATTATTAGAAATAACTTTAGAGATGCACACAGTTTATGAAGGGAGGCATAATAGTTTTCTATGTATCTGCACCAGAGAGTAAGTGAAATTTGCCCTAAGGAAAAATGCTAAATTCAGTATGCATATATTAATAAAAAATGTGCCGTGGGGTCGTAAACTGCTGATAATGTATGTTTCTTAGGGACCTGAAGAAGTGCTACTGGGGAACACACACTTTACAGGTAAAAATGACTGCAGCTGGGGGTGGGGTTGGGGACAAGAAGATAATTCTTAGCAAAATGCTGATTTTCATTCAACTTTAAGTGCTTGACTGGTCATCATTATAGTTTAAATGCTCACAGGATGATGTAATCTTGATTGATCGGAGGAATCCTTCACTTTTAAATGAAGAGTATAACCCTTGACCTTGTTTCCACTCCTCGCCTTACCCAAGGCACTGTCCTTTCTGCCGTGGCAGAAACACACAGATGGGTTAATTACCAGGCTTGAGATGGTGTAGTGGATACAGCGGGGTGCTGTACTTTGGGGTAATGAAATTAGTTTAGTTTCTGTTTTCCCGAATGGAGCAAGGAGCATAACAAATGTGGTACATATGTAAAACACAGGCATATGCACTTGACAACCAAGCAGTCTATTTTGAAATTTAAATAAAGCTAAGATTTTCTTCTGGCCTAGAGGGAAGCTTCATTAAAATCAATTAGTACAAACCTCCAGAGAATATGGACTTTTTTTAAAAAAGAAGGTTTAAAGAATAAGGTGCACACAATTACCTTTCCTGGGCCCCCTGTGAATGTCGGTGTCGCACCCAGACAGGTGGCCAAGTGCAAACAAATGTCCCCGAGAGGGGCCTGGGTGACTAACTCCCCGAGTTCTCACTGCTGGCGAGTACGGGTAATTAACGGATGTGTGTGTATCAGGAACGGAATATGCACAACCGAGGAGGCTCCAAGCAGGCTGCATGTGTGGCAAGCTGAGCAGGGCCGGCCGAGCGGGACGGAGTTGGCGCCCGCAGGTGAGGCCGGGTCCCGGGGCGGAGGTCGGTGCGGCACAGCTGTAGCGGCGCGCCCTGGTCCCTCCTCCCAGCGGCGGCGGCCTCACCCCCACCCCACCCCCACCCTCCCGCCGCTCCCGACGCCGCCGCCGCCTCCCTCCGCCTCCCGGTGGCTCCTCGGCTCCTTCCATCTCTCTCGCCCCCTCTCCCGCCGTCCCGTCCTCTGCGCTCCCCTCAGCCCGCCTCTCTCCCCCTCCCCCAGCCCCTCCTCTCCTCACCCCACCCGGCCTCCCGCCCGCCCGCCGCCCGCCGCCCGGCGCTCGCAGAGCCGACACCAGGGGGGCTCTCGATGTAGCACCATGACAGGCATCGCCGCCGCCTCCTTCTTCTCCAATACCTGCCGGTTCGGGGGCTGCGGACTCCACTTCCCCACCCTGGCCGACCTCATCGAGCACATCGAGGACAACCACATCGGTAAATGGCCCGGGGGTGGGCGGGGGTGCCGGGCGCGCGGAAACTCCTGCTCAGGCGGGGAGCCCCGGAATGGCCAGGGGTGGCCGGGCGGGCGGCGGCGGCCGGGCGCGGAGGGTGTGAGCGAGCCCCGGGCGTGGGGGTGGCGGGATGCGGAGGCGCGAGGTGCTGGGGGGGCGGGGAGCGGGCGGGGTGGGGGAGGGGGCGGGCGCCCCGAGGTGCGGCGGGCGGGCGGGCGGCGGGCTGGGGGATTCCGAGGGCGTGCACGCGGCGGCAAAGTGGTGGGAGTGGGGGTGCGCGGCGGCGGGGCGGCTGGGGATGCGGCGGCGGGGCCGGGCGCCGGCGGAGGGCGCGGCGGGCGGCCGGGCGCCGGGCAGGGGCGCGGAGTTAGTTGGCCCGGGTGGTCGGGGCGGCCCCGGGCGCCGGGGGTGGCGGGGGGCGGGCGCTGCACGCCGCCTGCCGCTTCCGCCCCGGCTCGAGCTGTCAGGGCTCGGCGGCGGCTGCAGCCGCGGGGAGGTGGGAGCGGGGGGGCGGGGGTGGCTCCACCGCGGCAGCCATTCCGCTTCCTCCTCCCGCCGCCGCCGCCACTGCGTCCTGTCAGCGCCGGTTGCTAGGTGTGGTGCGGCGGGAGGGGGCCGGGGCCGGCGGCCGCGGGCGGGGACGCGGCGCTCGCCCTCCGCCCGGGCGGTGGCAGGGCCGGCGGGGACGCGGGCGCGGGGCTCCGGGCGCCCGCCCCTCCCCGGGCCTGGCGCGGAAGCCGGGGCGCTGCGGGCTGAGGTCCTGGGTGCGCCCGCGGGCCGCGCCCAGCGCCCCGGGGCCGGGCCGCCCTGGAGGCCCCCGCGGCTGCGTCCGCTGGAGATCAGTCCCCCGGGGCCGGCGGCCGGCATTTAAATTCGCCCGGCTCCGCGATTTGCCTTTCAAATGGTGCTAGGCCCGAGGTGCGCCGGCCGTGCCCGGGGATCGGCGGAGGCCTGCGCAGCGCCCCGGGCGCGGGGACGCGGGGACGCGGGGAGGGGCGCCCCGCGGGGCGGCTGGTTTCCCTTCACGCCCAGGACCCCGGCACCTTTCAACAAGTCCTCCAATTCGCAGAAGCCCTTACACACATTTGCACACTTCCATCCCGAGCCCCTGCGATGGGAGGTGGGTCAGGTTCATCTGGCTCAGGCGATCCAGCCACCTGCGGAAGGTGTGGCCGGCGCCCGCCCACAAGTTGTCCTGCGTGGGCTAGGAGGTGAAGGGGCCGCGCGATGTCCAAATGGGGCTGTCTAATCCGGACAACCTGTGAATTGCCCCAGGAAGTCAAAATGAATGCCATGGATTCAGCCATGTGGATGCAGCTCACGTTTCTACAAAGTTGAGAGAATAAATCACGGCTGCTGTGTATTTATGCACGAATAAAATGGGGCAGAGCCTTATGCGTCTTTGCTTAGTATAACGCTGTGTCTTTGCACACAGTGGGTGCTTAATAAATGTAGAATGTCTGCTTAGAATGGGATTTGGTGGGCTTTCTGGAATGGGAAGTAATCATGGAAAATGTCTACAAAATCTCTTTAAAAAGATAATTTTGATGAGTAATTGTCCAGGTTTTTAAACTTTTAAAACGTCCAGGTAATAGTTTCATCCATATCCTCTGATAAAAGTGTGACAGAAGAGCTAGGCAAGTTTTGGTTGTTTCAAAAGTAGTTTAATGGAGTAACAAATTTGCTGATTCATATCATGATCGAATAGTCATAAGTGAAAGTGCTTGAATGTAAAAATCAGGGTTTTCATAATTTCATAAAATAAAGTTAAAACTCCAGTATTACAAAGAAATTTTGATAGTTCCAAGTACCTCTTCTTACTCGCAATAATAAATAGAAAATAATAAATATAAATAATGCTATCAATAAGTATATATTACATAAACATACATATAAATAATGTAAATAAATAATATGTTTTGACCTAGGGGAGGCCATCATTGCATATCCCATTCATTCTTACTAGCAATTATTTCAGGATAAACTATAATTTATATAGGCTGAGTAATAATTTTACTCCATTGCCTGCCTACTTGGATTAGCTGGTTAAAAGAAAATATAAATATTATATTTATTAAAATGTGTTAAAGACAGCTATCCTTCTTGAGGATTTAGTTTGTAATCAACTAGATGATTAAAAACTAACTTGGTGAATCACGAGTGTTTTTAAGTTTGAAGAAATTGTCTTAATATTGTGCAGACATTTTTAAGGGGGTTAAGAGTTTCATAAATTTTTAAAAACTCAGCTTTTATCGTTGTATGTCATCCCCAAATGGCCATTATTTTTCTCTTAATGTGAAAATATTGAAAAATTAATATATTTTAGTGATGACTTAAGCCAGCACACCATGTGGCAGGGATAACAGTTACAGTACTTGGGAAATAGTTTGAACCAGGAAACTTTATGAAAAGTAAATGGTAAAATGAACAAACATTTGAAATTCCCAGGATGAAGAAACTCAGGCAGCTGTAGATGCAGAAAGAAATAAGAGTTGATCTTAAGAATAAAAACATCTTGATTAGTAGGTAGTGTCACATAAATATACTTTTGATAAAGAGGTATGAGTGAAAATACCAGACAAAGCATTTAATGACAGTAATATATGTGTATTGTTATGTGGTATTGTTTGTGATTCAGTCTATAAATTTTTGGAGACCATTAGATGGTTATTTTTAATGATTGACATATTGATCTTACGTCTTTGCAAGTGGTTACATTAAAAAGATTCATGAAAGGATTAAGAGATGTATGTTATTTTGCCTTTAATTTATTCAAAGATCTTGTTATTTAGCAATCCTAAGAGTGTTAGAGATATGCTTAGGTGAAAGTTCCATTTTGGGGACCTGTTTGGATTATTACCATTTAACCATTAGTCAAAACCCTTAAACAGTGATGAAATGAATGTCTGTAGGAATATGGTGTGTTTCTTGCTTGACACCTGTTTCAAGGCCTGTAGTTTTCATTGTAAGTATATTGTGTTCAGGTTAATTAAGTGCATTGAGTGTAACTGTCCCTGTCATCTTATACATGTGTACTTAGCTCTTGTTTTTAACCATTTTCCTTTTCCCATAAGGAAAAAAGATTTGGGGCTTTAGAGCCAAGGAAAGTGTGATTTTTACCATCCTGTGTTTTAGCTATTTTCACTCCTCCAAGAAAAGTGTTCTACCTAGGTTCCTGTTTTCTTCCTTGTGTTTCACTGCTGGTTCAGTATTGGAGCACCTGCCTTGGTGTACAACCTGAGTATCCCAGCTAAAACTCTCTCCCACTCTGACTTAAATTGCCTAGAAATCCCACAGGCCTGTAACTGTGAAGTTGCAGGATAGTTTTGCTATTAGTTCATTTGTAGGCCTGGCTCTGTTTTGTGGAAATGGGAAAAGTTGATTAGGGTTGGTTTGCTTCTTATTGAGAGTAGTTGAATTTGTAGAAATACTTTTGGTATGAACATCTTAGAGAGGCGAAGTTAAACTGTTAACTAGGAATCTTAGAAACACCAGGAGCACTAAATTTAGCACTGAAGGTCATGCCTGGGACTCATGAAATGCTTGCTCCAGCTCTGCATCCCAGTGCTGTGAAATCGTTTGGCTTTTGATTTGAGAATGACAACTGTTGAATCATTCTTACCTGATTTGATTATTTGATGCATTTGTCAAAGTACCTCTGCATTTTGAATTTATGTGATAATACCTATTGAGTACCTGCTTTGTGCCAGACGAAATTCTAGGCACTTAGTGTTTTTTGGTGAACAAAATAAAGATCTCAACCTTTGGGAAACTTACATTCTGTTGGAGGAAGATAGACAATAAACAATTGAAGTAAATGATATAGTATGTTGGAAGGTGGTTAGTGATATAGAAAAGAGAAAAGTTAGAGTGGAGTAAGGTAGATTGGGAGGAGGACATGTTGGAATTTTAAATAGGTGGGTCAGGATGGGCCTCACTGAGAAACTGATATGGGAGCTGGAACCTTGAAGGAGGTGTGAGAGTTAGCCAGCCATGAGGACACGTGGGGAGGGGGGCGCGAGGTCCAGGCAGGGAGCAGACAGTGCAAAGGCCCCAAGGCAGGACTGTGGTTCTTGAACAGAAACACAGGAATGCCACCCAATTCAGTTATTCTTGTGATAGTACTCATGTAGCAGGTCATTTAGAACATTCCCCAGATGTTAGGAGTCTCAGCTTTGCTGTTGTTGACACAGATTTTCTTGCAGTGGCCCTGTTGAAGGATGGAGTTTCATTAACTAAGAGTGGCTTACATGAGCTAAGACTTTGTAGTTCTTGACCCTGAATGTCAGCAGGCTTCTTGTTGTGAGTCTCTACTTGTTAATTTCCTCATCTCCAAAACTCAGATGATAAATCCATGGTGCTTCATTTCATAGGGTGGATTTATAAACCATCTAATGAATAAGTTCAAAGTTTCTAGAAAGAAAAATAAGAACACTTGGTATAATAATATAGAATTTGACTCAAAAGATAGTTTAGAAAACATTTGCATTATCTTCTCAAAGTAGCACCATAGATAGGTTGTACAATATGTGGTAGACCCTTATTATTCCCACTTCATAGGTGAGTAAACTGAGATACAGATAGGTTACGTAGCTTGCCAAAGTTTCCATGGCTAGTAAGTATGATTTGGGATTTGAATTCCAGACAGGGATGCAGAGCCGAGACTGCCAAATTGCCAAATACGTAAAGAACTTGACAGTACCCTTCCAGCTCCCTCACACAACTGGTTGCTTCCTCCTTTAGAAAGTAGCTCTGAGCTCATGAGATGAGGATTGTATGAGAAGCAGCTTAGTGAACCTAGCCCGCTTGGAGTTGAACATATACCTCTTCCACTTGTTAGGCATATGACCATGGACAAATTACTGCGCCTCGTCTGAAAGTGAGGAAAATAACAGTACCCACCGCATGGAGTGGTTAATGAGAAGTATGTAAAATAACATATATAAAGTAAATATTGAGTTATCTACATCATCAGATTTCTTGCCATTTGTGTATTTACTAAATAAATATATTTGTAATCCTACTGGGAAAATCTGCATTAGAGGTTAATAGAAAACATATGAGTCGTATCTACCCAGTTGTGGTGCTATTTTGGGCATCTTATAACTATGTAAAATCATCAGACTCTTCCTGGGAAGGATTGAGAATGGGAAATAGGAGACTCCTCAGTAGCCCAGCATTGGTGTGGCAGCCTCTGGCCACTTTCTCTTCTGTGTGGCCAGAGGCACTTTAGATGCTGGCAAAGGCACTTGCCACTGTGGACTGGGAAAGTGGTGTCAAGGCCAGCCGCTTCCAACATGGCCTTTCCTTGTGGCCTGAAGTTATTTGAAAAAACCCAGGACTAGAAAGAGGCACTGTGCCTTGGCCCTGTAGGCATATTCACTTGAGGACATTTCCTGTGGGGAGAAGGAATAACTGAATGAATAAGTGAATGAATGAAAGGCTTGTTGCTGCCTGCCCTGCTCTCTGCCTGCACCCTGTGGCTTGGTGGTAAGCTCCCCTTGTTACTCCCTCCCACAGTTCCCAGGAACGCCAGGTATGGAGTGCCAGGGGAGGTGTTAAATGCTTGTGCATGCATACACACCATACTCAGTGTAAGGGAACCCTAAATCCAAAACTTCAGTGATCTCCAAAACAGTGTCTCTAGTAGTTTTTCCATTTGACTGTTTTACCTGTAAGCAGTCAAATCATCCTTTGGGAGACATCACTACTGAGTATCCTGTCTCATCAGTTTCACAAGCTTCTGATTGTTTTCCTTTAGTGTACGTGTTTTTTGATGTGGGGCAGACACCAAAACTCCGCCTGTAACTGACTGGGTTGATAAAAACCTTCATATTCTTTGAGCAAATGACTTCCTTTAGAATTCATATATTTTGGAGACATCTCCTGCCTTGACAGTTCTAAAAATGCAAACTGACAGCTGTTTTCAGAAAACCCGATGATGACAGCGAAGAAGCCTTAAGGAGGCTGGTGACGCTTGCTGAGAGGGTCATTCCTAGGGCTGTGTGGAAGCCAAAGCCCTTGTGTTTTAGACTGAGTATGAGAGACTGGAGACAATCTACTGAACCTCTTAAGAATCTTCCGTTTTGTAGTTTTTGCTTCTAGGACAAGCAATCGTATCCCACATTTCCTCATATTTCTCTCCCCACCCTATTGTTAACCCCTGCCTTCAGATCTTGACAGTGCAGACATGTCCTGGGTACTGAAGAAATACTTAGTGGATTACAGATACACACTTTGTTTCATGATGAGGTGATAGATTTGTTCCATGTTGACCTGGCTAAAATGTTGAATTTAAAATGTCCTTAATTTAGAATCGGAAAATCAGACATGACAAAGGTCAGATATGTGTACTATGTGTATATTTTTAAAAAATGCCTTGCACTTAATATGCTAAGTCAGTTTTTAAAGAAAATTATATTTTCCCCTTGCAATAAGAACTGGGATGTCACAGTAGTTTTCACTTTTTTTTTTTTTTTAAAGGCTAGCTATAAGCAGGAACCAGATCAATGGTATTCTCTTTAAGGGTGAAATCTTTCCAATAACTCTGTCTCCACTTTGGCAGGAGTCAAAGAGACTCTTCTTGGGTCACTAATGATAGACCCTCTGCCCGGCACCAGAGAACATTGATAGTCTCCTGATGGCCGTGTCTCTCGTCTGGCCTGCTCACTGGCCTCCCAGAGGAAGCAATGCTGATTGTCTGTCAAGCTACCTTGCTAACTTTCTCCTCAGATATACCTTGAAGGGACAAGATCTGGATACCATGTTATTAACACTGAAAAACTCACTATTTCTTTGGTATTATATATGTAATCGATATATATATAAAAATATATAATAATACATAGGTAAACAATATATGTCTATATACACATACCACATATATGTATATACATACGTCCATAAGTGTGTATGTATATGTATATTTATATGTGTGTATATATATATACACATATTTATATTACACATCTTTACTCTCACTTCCTCAGAGTTGCCATGGATGATGAGGACTACCACACATTTTTGAGGATTTCCTATATGCTAGTTCTTAAGACAGTACTTACTGAATCCAAGGAGTTGAAATTTATTTGGAGAGACCAGACAGGTACAGACTGCGGTAAATGATGAATAGTAATAGGGACCACAGAGGCAGATTTATTGTGAAGTGAATGAAGCTCAAGCCCCAGGGCCCCTCACTTGTTTGACACTCCTTTTTTTTTTTGTTACCATTTTAGAATATGTAGCTAGGGCTTACCCAAGCACTTTCCAAGGCCCTGGAGGAACCCTAGCAGTGTTTGTAGCGATGCATTCATGTGATCAGAACTTGTAAAATTTGAAAAAGATTTTAACAGCAGTCAGTTAATATTTTCCTTTTCTACCCTGACTTCTCTTCTGTCGCATTTCTCTTGAGTTTGATGACATTGGAGTTTCAAATATTTTTGAGATATAGCTAAGGGGAAGTTGAATTGGGGACACTTGTAGTTTGGGTTTAATAGGATGTAAATGCCCATACAGTTCACAGTCATTTCTGTGTCTAGTTATGTTGTCTTCAGCTCTGCTAGTGTAGGAATTGTTCCTAGGAACACCACCTACTGTGCTAGCTCACCTGGGATCCTTACACAAAGGGGAGGGTCAAAGGTAGCATTGCAGCATTCACATGTAGCATGACATCCGTCATTGGGAATATGGTTTGAAATGTATAGAGCCAGAAGCTAGCTAGCTAGAAAATTCTTCCTGTTATTAGTTAGATGTGTAAATTGTAAGTGGTGTATTTAGTTTTTATCCAAGTGGAGTCAGTACGGAAATTCTCTTCTGTTAGGAATATATTCAGTAGTGCAAATATACAATTATAAATGTGCCTTTTTATGAGAATTCTGGTTTAAGTTTCTTATTCATTTGACATGAATATAGATAAAAAATACAACAGACTGGTTAGTGAATATCATCAATACAAAGAACATTTAAAGTTTAGTCAATGCACAAGAAGATTTGAAGTGCCTTGAACTTTTATAGCTTATATGTAAAAGAAATTTAATAGAAGTGTTTACAAACTTGACAGCAATCCTGAAAATTTATGTGACATTACCAATAAAGAGCTATGAGGCTAAAAGGAACTTTTCTGAATTATCAATAATTAAAAATAAATTTTGATCAGCCATACTTGAGGGAAGACCGATTAGTTTTTTGCCATATAGAAAATGATATTAATATAAATCATTGTTATATGAGAATTCATCAGAGTGTATAGCCCAAAAGAAATACTTATAGCAGTGTGTCAGGCAATTAATTAATGTACATACTGGGTTCTTTTCCTGTATTTTGATTTTTGTGATGTTTTGGTATTGTCAGCTTATATAATTTTGTGTTTTGCTGTGATGTCTTAATCTAAATCACTTTTATAAGCATTTTATATTTGTAACATTACATATTTTTTTCATGAAAGGTCTGAAGCTGCAGGCCCCACAAAAGTTGGGTCCATTCCTTGAACTCTCAATTTGGGAATCATTACTATGTGCTAAATAATGTTCATACAGTATTTAATTTATCCTTATAGCAAGCCTATAAAGTAAACATTACTCCCATTCTAGAAGTACTGCCTTCTAATTTGGAGTTAAAATATGCTACCATATTAGTTGAATGCTACATCTAGTGACATATGAACTACAATGTTTATTTTGGTAAGAGTGTAAAACAGAAATATTTTCCTTCAGGGCAGAAAGCCTCTTCTACCACAATAAATATCATTATTATAGTAGGGGCTCCTTCCCTCTTTGTCCTGTAGCACCTGCCCCTGGCTGCTCCAGAGTGGGCGTGGCCTGAACTGTGTGGTCACTGCCCCGTGTGCTATGCCTTCTCCTGCAGAAACTCAGCTCCCTCCTGGAGGACAGGGTCTTGTCAGCCTTCTGTCCTCTTCCTCAAGAAGCGTTTTCAGAAATGGGATGAAAATAAAAATCAAGAGGTACTTTGGGCTATGAAAAGAGTAAGTTACAAAGGTAACTTTGGGCTGCGAAAATCATCTTTGAAAGTAATCTCTGGAGGTGTGCATTCATGAGGGATATATATTTATGTGTTGTTTGTGGCATGTACACAAATACCAGTTAGTCCAGGGTAGTTTATATTAAGGGAATGTGAAGATGACCTTTTTAATTGTTTTTAATAAGAAGATTTAAAAAGGAAATAGATTTCTATATTTTTATACTTGAGAATAGAACTTAGTCCTTCTCCAGGTTGAGGACATTACGAAGCTTAGTTGAATTATTTCTTGCTTTGCCTACAATGTTTGGTTGCCTAAAACATTCCAGGGCCTAAACAATCTGAACAATGCTAGGACAAAAGTATGTCTTGCTTCTTCCCATGTCTTCTTTGCCAGACGTATCTGGTACTAAGGAGGCAGGGACCTGGAGTGGGAGAATCTTGGACTATGTGGCTAGACAGAACAGAACTGGATTTTGATTCCTCATCCTATTGCTTTTAGCTTTTCAAACTTGGGTAGCTTTGACAGTCTTATTTGTATAAGACAGTAAAGTAACTCTTCTTTATTAAGCACCTACTGGGTAATTGCTTTAATATGCATGATGCAGCATTAGTCTCATTTGACCCAGGAGGAAACCAGAACATAGACCAAATAACTAGACTGAAGTACACAGCCAGTAAAATGCTTGGGGAGCCAGGATCAGGCTTTGGTCTTAAATGGGCCCGTATACTCAGTACTTATTCTTTACAGCCTAATTTGTGACCTTTTATGAGACATTTGCATTTTAATGGAAGGCTCTTCCACACCTAAAAGTCTGACGTACAAAAAGGCTGGATTTCCAATGGGAGCCATGTGGGTTGTTGGTGACATATTTTGATGCTGGCCTTCTGGTGGAGATAGAAATGTTTTAGAATGTTTCAAAGAAAATATTTCTAAGAAAATACATAGTATAGGAGGGTCTATGAGAATCCCATCATCACAGTAATAATGATGAAAACAATGATTTGTCAAATCTGTAATGGCTATAATTACTGAATTGTCCAAAGGTGCTAACTAGCTTTCTCTTCCTCACTGATAATTGTTTATTTAAGGATGAGTTTTCCTGCAAACAATAGCTAACCCTTTATACCCCACCCTTTTCTTTGATTTTCAAAATTAAGTTCGTGTCGTTCATGTTCATGTGTTTTATTTTAACAGTTTGGCCCAGTAATACATAACAGAGCCCAGCTGTAAACATTGTGAATTAAGAACTGAAAACCCCTGGTCCTCCCTCCCTACTGGACACTTCCCTGGCAGCAGCCAGAGAGGGAGCACACTTCGGGTTATATCACCAGACCTTAAACAGCTGGTGCAGGAACATATCTGGCCTTAAAATTGAAGTACCCTTTTTCTTACCTAAAACTCCTTCAGTGAAATCCTCTCAGATGCTAATTGAGCTGTCTGATTTTTCCATATATGGCATAATTATGAAAGTAGTGGCAAAAGCGGGGGAATCCACAGAGACATATTTGTACAGTTTACTGTTAAGTGAATTGAGCACTATGATAATAAGCATAAATAAGCATAAATTAGGCCCATGCCTCCTAAGGTATTAAACATCAAATGAAGGAAATGGAATTTCTGAAATTTCTTTGTAAACCCAGGCTAAGTACATATTATAGAAAGCCATTGCCTCAACAGTTCCAGATTAAACTTTTGCCAGGCCTCTCTCTTTTCCTTGTTGGGCTAATCTTGCTTTATTTGGGAATCTGACCGGCTGGTGGGCTGTGGGCAAAGACCCATTTTCAGGACTCACGAGTGTCAGGCAGGTGTTTCCTAGCCCTCCTGTAACTTACATAGGTAGTTTAGATTTTAGAGAGATGCGGAGTACATCTTTTAATAAGATCTTTCTGACATCAGACGTCTGGAGTTTGGCTCCAGCTCAACCAAATAGCTGATGATGTGTGATTTAAACTAATATGTCTCAATATTCTGCCCTGGTTGGAAACTCCCTTTTTTGTGTTGGCTCCACTTTGGCAGTTTCAGGGGCTCTCACCAAAATATTTGCTGTTAAAATATGCAAATATCGAACAAAAAATAGTTAAGAGATGTTAAATTACATGTTTATTTCAGATGTTAGAATAAAGGAATCATATTTTGTCGATCCCTGGAAAGACGATGATACACCTTACATGTTAACATATCTAAGGTATCTTGTACAGTAATGAGAACGATTCTCATCTTTGGATCGTAGAAAACAAGTCTCGATTTGTCAGTCACACCCTATATGTCAGTAGAGTTTACACCGGTAGTTTTCAACGCAGGTTGCCATCAGAGTCACTTGGGTGAACCTGGAGAAAATAAGGCTGCTGGGGCTCCCCCTGCCCCGTGAGTGTCTGATGCACTTGGCCTGGAGTGGTCTGCATCAGAGTGCCCATGTTCTTAACCCCTCAAAGCTGATTTTCATGCTACCAAGATTGAGAACTGATTGAGATACATGAATGGAATAATAGCATTGTGAGGATTGTGGTGTTTTAAAAAGGAATCAAACTTGTACAGGGGCGTGACCTTTTTGGGTTTCAGTTCTTTAGGTATAGTTTTTAGTTTTAATATGTTTTAATATATTTTAGTTTTTATATATTTTAATAAAATATAACAAGCCTTTAATATAACAGCAAGTTTAAGGATATGTGACACTATCTCCAATATGCAGTTAGAATAGAAATGTTCAAACTGGGGAGCCTGTGGCCAAAGGGGCTCAAATGCAGATGCCATCAGGACCCAATGTGTGAGTGAAGTGGCCAAGTTCAACATAATTGGGAGTGGCTGAGACTGGCAAACTGGAGAGCCTTTGCTTTGCTTAAAAAGGCAGCTGCTACCCAGTGTTGCCACGTTGGAGTGTCAGCCCTTTGTTTGGCACATGCTTTTATTTATCATTATTATTATTTGAAAGAGAGGAGCTAAGAATTAAGATTTTTATATGAAATCCATCTTTAAATGTTGGCAAGTAATAGAGATGGGTTTAAAACATTGCATAAGACAACTACTCCACCCAGTCGCTGTATTTAATAAGAGATATTAATGATAGGCCATGGGCTTTAATGAAGCACATCTGAATGGTGGGACACAGAGCAAACCTTGAAGACCATTGCTTCCAGGAGGGAAGCTATTCAAACTGTAGAAGGTGTAATGGAAAAATAGTAGCTTATGGTTTTTTTTTTTAATTTCCCTTGTTCTTTATAAAACAGTTAAACTATTTTTTAATATGAAAACTTTGTGATTAAAAATTTTTCTTTTATACCAAATTCTAAAAAGATGAGCCTTAATCCTAAAAGTATATTAGGATCATTATCAGTAGCATTTCCTTCCCTCAGGGCGAAAAACAAGGAGCATTCAAAAACTCTGCCAAGTGTTTTGATCCTGGCAAAAAACTCTTTGCAGATGAATTGAGTGTCCAATCACTGAAAACCTGGAAGGAAATTTAGAGATGACCTAGTCCAACTAGCTAATTCTGCAGATGAAGAAGATTTAAAGTCATGAGGGAGTGCGAGTGCTGGGCCAAGAGAAGTTGAGAGAATGGCAGTAAGCTGTGGCTCTGTGTCTGGTTGCTGGAGCTAGCTTGCCTCACTTGGGGATCTGGCTTTGCTCCTTCTGTCGAGTTATATAATCTATCTGTGCCTCACTTTCTGCATCTCTAAAATGGGGGCAGTAGTATGTATGCACCTCAGGGTTTTATGAGATACCATGTGTATTCAGCATGTTAGCAGGTGAATTCTAAAGAAAAGAAAAAGCTCTCAGGTTCTCTTCCCTGTCTTCTGCAGGAGGCTGTGCTGTGGAGTAGTCATGGGTGCTGCCTCTCGTATCCTGCAGGCTACGAAGCCTTGGCCACATTATTTAATTCCTCTAGGTCTCAGCTCTTGTCAGGTGGGATGGCAGTAGTGCTTACTTCGAGTGTTGTTATGAGGATTAAATAAGAACATGCATGGGAAGAATGTGGTGACTAGGAAGCACCGATAGGTGTTAATAGAGACATGATTGTACCATTTTTTTGCATCCATGATGATGTTCCCAATGCCCTACACTCCTCGGGTCCTTCTGTTGCCTTCATGTTTTCATACCATGATGGAAGAAAAATAATCAAAATAACCGTCTACATTTCTGTTTTTTGTTAAGCATTTTTACTTGGGGATACTTGAAATTTGATTTCCCTGGTAAAGTTTTGGTTTGTGTTTGTATAAGTCATACTGAGTGGTCGCAGGAATTCATGAGCTGTTAAAACATTCCACACACAAATTCTTGCTGTTTCAAAATATACCAGCCTTAATTTAGTATTGTTTATCCAGATTTAAGCTTTTGAGATGTTAGATCATGTGATTAGAAAAATGACTTCCATATTTGATAAATATAATTTTCAAGTTAGGAGACAAGGCATTTCAAGAGCCTAGAGTGGTTTAGTAAACTACACAAACAGAAAACATAATTTTTTCATGTTGCAACAACTAAACAATGGAAAAAAACAGATGATTTTGTATGTATTGTTTGTAAAGGCTTATTGTGAATCATTCAAAAGGATTTGTAGGCCTTTTATGAACATGACTATAGGACTCTTCAAAATTCCGTGTCGTCTTCTTTAAGAGGCTGTGCATCTCTTCAATAATAGTCCTTGAAATATCACAGACTCAAACACTAGACGCTTCTCAGGAAAACCCCAGGACAGGCTTTGTTTTAGAAGGCCCAGTACCAATAGTTGTTTACTTATTGTGGAGAAAACTTAAAATACTTTATTCTTAAACAATATTTGGCAATATCGCTTGAAATCATTTGCAGTCTTACAGAATATATTGCCACTGGTTTTTCTCTTTAAAGAACGTTCCGGGGTCAGATACAGTCAAGTAACTGATTCAGGGTTATGTTACACAGCAGTAGTTGAGTAAGAAAATGGTTCCTACTTTTTTATTATTCAGGGCCTCTTTCATATTTTCCTTCTCCATCCTCATGGGTTCTATGTCTTGAAAGGTTTTGTCTAACAAACAGGCTGATTTATTAAGTAATTAAATGCTTTGTTTTTCTATTTTTCATGCAGCAACATCTAGAACTCCCAGTTTATATGTTTGGGAGCTATGTATTGAGTGCCGACTCTGCAGGCACTGCCCCGGCTCTGGGAGCTGGGGATATAGTGGTGAATTGAAAGCCCTGTGCTCATGAGAAAAGCAGAACACAGTAGGTAAGATCATTTCAAACAATCATGACGCCATGAAGGAAAGTAGGGCGAGTCAGGCGAGAGGTTGAGAGGCCTGAGATAAGGTGCTCTGGGTTGGCCTCCTAGAGAGGGACATGTTGCAGAAGGGGCCTGAGTGAAGTTGGGGAGTAGATGAGCCATTTGGGTGTCTGGGGAGAGAATTTTCTAGGTGGAGGGTGGGGTAGGGGGGCCCTGAGACAGAAGAGTGTCTGGTGGAGAGAGGGAGGAGGAGAGGGCTAGGGGTGGGGTGTGAGGGGTCTCCAGGGCCTTGCTCAGGTAGACCTGTGTGTCAGCTGGTGTCACTGCATGGAAGGAAACTAATTCCAGCCCCAGATGATGGTGTGGAATGTTGTGTGGTTTCATTATGGTTAGTTTCCACTATGCTTTTTTATAACACTTAAATAGCTCAAAGACCCATTACCACCTTCAAAGCCCTGTAGGAATCTGGGAAACCCTAATTGGCACTGTAGCTTTCTTTAAATCTAGTTTGCTTGTTTTTTAATCCTAAAAGCTCTATTTATCTTTTGAAATCTACATTGAAATAAAAATTTTTGACTGATGTCATTCATTTAGTGTTTGCTATTTTATTTTGAAGCAGGAGTGAAAAATAAGGATTATAGGCTGGGCACGGTGGCTCACACCTGTAATCTTAGCACTCTGGGAGGCCGAGGTGGGTGGATGGCTCAAGGTCAGGATTTTGAGACCAGCCTGAGCAAGAGCAAGACCCTGTCTCTACTAAAAAGAGAAAGAAATTATCTGGACAACTAAAAATCTATATAGAAAAAAATTAGCCGGGCATGGTGGCACATGCTTGTAGTCCCAGCTACTCAGGAGGCTGAGGCAGTAGGATCGCTTGAGTCCAGGAGTTTGAGGTTGCTGTGAGCTAGGCTGATGTCATGGCACTCTAGCCAGGGCAACAGAGCCAGACTCTGTCTCAAAAAAAAAAAAAAAAAAAAAAAAAAGAAAGAAAAATAAGGGTTATATATAATTGTGATGTATTGCAAATAACAATTGGTACAGTTTTTGAACTTTGGGCACCTATAGATTTCTTTAAAAATTTTCTACAGTCGGTCTGTGAAACCCTGCGTAGATTTTAGTGGTTATAAGAGTTAGCAGAAACATGGGGTGGAGAAGGAGAAGAGAGGAGAGAATGGTCTTGAAAGTAGCCATTTGAAATACATTGACAGGACAGAAAAAGTACTGAAGCGGAATATATAGACCCTGAGCCTGGAGATACTATTTTACTATCACAGCACCTTCTTTTATTCTGAAACTGCACACCTGTTAGGAACCGGCCACACAGCAGGAGGTGAGTAGTGGGTGAATGAGGGAAGCTTCCTCTGTATTTACAGCTGCTTCACATTGCTTCCCTTCACATGGCTCCACTTTGCATCTGTGGCATCCCATTACTGCCTGAACCCCTTCTTCTGTCAGAGATCATTGGCAGCATTAAGATTCTCATAAGAGCAGGAGCCCTACTAAAAACTGTGCATGGGAAGGATCTAGGTTGCGACTCCTTATGAGAATCTAATGCCTGATGATCTGAGGTGGAGCTGAGGCGGTGATGCTAGTGCTGGGGAGCGCCTGCAAATACAGATTATCATTAGCAGAGAGGTTTGACTGCACAGAGACCATAATAAATCAGTTGCTCACAGACTCATATCAAAACCCAATCAGTGAGTGGCAAGTGACAATGTAATAATAATAGAAATAAAGTGCACAATACATGTAATACACTTGAATCACCCTGAAACCATCCCTCCTTCCCCCATTCCCCCCACTGTCCATGGAAAAAGTATCTTTCATACATCTTCCATGAAACCAGTTCCTGGTGCCAAAAAAGGTTGGGGAGCACTGTTCTGAAAGCTAGTATGTTATGTAGCTTTTCTATGAAAAAGAGATACTGTTTTTTTCTTCCAAATCTGCATCATATAGAGCGATGTTACTGACAAAATGAGCCATTGTTTTACTAAGGGATTATGAACCTGTTCTCTGTTTTCACCTGTCAGCTTCTTTGTTCTTTTTTTTTTTTGAGACAGAGTCTCACTTTGTTGCCCAGGCTAGAGTGAGTGCTGTAGCGTCAGCCTAGCTCACTGCAACCTCAAACTCCTGGGCTCAGGCGATCCTACTGCCTCAGCCTCCCGAGTAGCTGGGACTACAGGCATGCACCACCATGCTCGGCTAATTTTTTCTATATATATATGTTAGTTGGCCGATTAATTTCTTTCTATTTGTAGTAGAGATGGGGGTCTCACTCTTGCTCAGGCTAGTCTCGAACTCCTGACCTTGAGCAATCCGCCCGCCTCGGCCTCCCAGAGTGCTAGGATTACAGGCGTGAGCCACTGCGCCTGGCCAGCTTCTTTGTTCTGGTAATTGAGAATTGGTGTGTTTTGGGTGACGGGGTGCCTGTGAAGTCAATGAATTCAAGGGAAAAATCAAAGAGTGCGAGAAATGCTGAGATACACATATTTGTACCTGTAATTTATTTAGCCTTTCCAATTAATATAATAAGATGATGCATTAGTCAGCTACTGACGCAGTAATGCAGTGTCCCAAACTATCCCAAACTCAGTGGCTTTCTACAATGAGCACTAATGTTGTCTGGTCTGTAGCGGGACTGTGGCGTGGCTGATGGAGGCTGGGTTCAGCTGGGTGGCTCTATGTTAGGATGCTGGTCAGCTGGTCTACTGTGGGTTGGCCTCAAATCTGCTCATGTGTGTTCATTTGGGGGACCAGGTTGTAGGGGCAGGCTCTTCTCACTGTGGACCACCAGCGTGCAAGTGCCAGGCCAAATCACGGAAGCTTATATAAGGCCTCTGTTCACGTCATGCCCGTTACAGTTACGTTCCTTTGGCCAAGTCAAGTCGCACGGCAAAGCTCAGAGTTGGTAGGGCAAGGAAATATATTTCTGTCCAAGGGGAAGGGGGAGAGATGTGAGTGAACAATAATCCAGTCTATCACGGGTGCCTTGTATCAGAAATGGGAAAAGTCCAAAAGGATTTTGATATTTAGTACAGGGATAAAAATTTCCCCCTAAAATGATCATAATATTCTATAAACAGGAGGTTGCTGTCCCTACTACATCCCAGAGAGCTTGGGAGGCATACGTTGTGACTCCCCAGGGAGGTATTAATAAGTATTTCAGACAGGAAAATTGAGACTTAAATGGGGGGAAAAAGCAAATGAATGATTTTTACTTGGCCACAAAGAACAGGGGAGCCTGCTTCTCTGGTTAGGGGTGATCCTGCTTTCATTCTGAGGTTACTTAAGAATCCAAAGGCTTTAATTTGGGTTGCCCAGGACTTTATGCTTGTACTCTAAATTCCTGAGCGGCCTGGCAAGGCTGAGAAAGTTAAGGGATGCTTCCTCTGATGTCCTCTCCCAGCATAGAGCAAGAAGCTGTGGGCTGCTTGGCTGCTCCATCCTGCGCCCCTTCTCTTCCCTCTGTTCTGAGCCAACGTCCTAGAGGATGGAAAAGAGATGCCCAGCCTTTCAGGAACTTTTCCCTCGTTCTCCAGCTGTAGTATCACACCTTCTGGTGGCTGAGAGAGCTGTCACTGGTATCAGATGCCCCCAGGTTCTGGTTGGACTGCCGTGTGACCTTGTGCAACTTACTAATGTATAATTTTCTAATGTGCAAAATGAGGAATAGGATATCTACCACATAGGGCTGATGTGAGGGTTAAGTGAGTCAACACGACAAATCCAAGCAGTGTCTGGCACATGTTAAACATTTAACGAATATTAGCTGATAAGGCTTTTATTATTGTCTGGTACAGTAGGCACAACGGACAGCATTCTATTATTGTTATTCCGGTATTTTTCTGTTTCTCCTCACTAGATGGTGAGCCTCCAAAAGACGTGATTCATGGCTCTGCGTCTCATGTTTGTGTCCCCACTCTGCAACAGCACTAAGTTTATGCTGTAGTAACTTAAACTGATATCCACGGAATTGTATTCAGATATATGTCCTCCACCATGGAAGGCTTCAACTAACTCTCGAAGCCATAGGAATTTAAAGGCTTTGAGTTAGTTTCATGCTTTGCTTTTAATCAGACACTTTACACACCCAAGGAAGCCCTGGCTTCTTTATGTTACATCAGAAGTATTGAAATAAGTATGGAGACTAATTTTCATGGTGTGTCTACAAGATTTAAAGGGCATTTAAAGAATATATTGTTCTCCTGTTCTATCTCCTGTCTTTTGTCTGGCCTTTCAGGTTGTGCCATGATCTTACCATTTAGCTTGTTCAAAGGTATTGTAACTTATCAGCTAAGTTCCGGCTTCCAAGGCGTGGCCACACCTGGGTAAAAGGCTCAGCTGTTGTAACAAATAGGACCAACTTTGCCTGGATTACAGGTTCAAGAAACGTGTTTGTCTTTCATGCAAGGGTCCAGGGTTAGGTAGGCAGGCTGCTTAGCTCCATGTGGTCATTGAGAGCTTCCAAGTCCTTCCATCTTATTTCTCTACTCTTCCAGACTGTACTCTCTTCTGTCTGGTAGAAACTGGGTTCCCTGGAGTCCTTTCCTTAGGAAAAGAGTATGGGAGAGTACACACACAGTGTGTTGTGGCCTGGGGCCTTCAGTGGTAACTGTCACTTCCACTCCTGTTCCATCAATGAGAACTTAATTGCATGGCTACACGTAGCTGCAAAGGCGCTGGTGCTTGAAGCCCCCAGCAGGGCCTAACTACAGTTCTGTCACTGTGGAGGGAGGGAGGGCCTGGTTTGGGTGGACAGCTAGCAAGTTCCTGCCCTATACTAATAAGTGAGTCTGAGAACTGTGCCCTTCTGTTGAATAGCTACCATATAGCTTACTGGGTTAATGGAGAGAGTGGGTGGTTATGATAATAATTAGTAGCAGTTACAATTTGTTGAGCTCTAACTGAGTGATAGTGACTACTAAACACGAATGAATGTGTTGTCTCCTTTGACCCTCTCAAAAAGGCTGCAAGGGAGGTACTGTTATTTGCTTTTTATGGGCCAAGACATTAAGGAGGGTATGCAACCTCCTCAAGGTTGCACAGACAGGCCTGCTTGACCCCAAAGCCTTCCCCATACCGCCCCGGGAATGGGGAGATTCCTGGGGAATTAAAGGATGGCCATACACTGTTTCTACGTTTGGCTTTTATAGCTGTTCAGCAGCAAAGGCTGTGAGGAAAAGCAGTGGGTTCTCTGGAAATACTCATGCAGAGGCTGTGTAACTGCCTGTCAGGGTTGACACAGAGGGGCTTCCTGCTTTGCACCTTGGGCCATGGTGACCTCTGCTATTCTCTGTGACGGTCACGCGCATTGCTTTATGCACTTCCGTTTCTGAATGTCACCCATGACCCTTCATTCCCGTGACAGCAGCCAGGCTCTTCTTAGCTCACATTCTGTACTTCCTTGATAACGAAGAGGCACCTGGTGACATAGAGCACAGGAGGGCCAGTAGTTGAGACTGGCGTTCTCGGTCACCTTGACTGGTCACTTCAACTTGGAGCCTGCATTTCTTGGGGAATAAAATATGTGCTCTCGCCTTAATCACTGGTTTTCCAGCTGTGTTCTTGGACTCTAGGGTTTCTGTAGAACTCTCTAGTAGTTTTTATCCTTTACATAGAGGGCTTTTTAATCTTTTCTTAGATTGAAAGATTTTTCAAGTTTGAAAAAAGTAAAAACCCAAAGGCTGGTTATAATAATGGCTTATATGTTTTGAATGCCTGCATGTGCTAGGCAGTGTTATTGTTCTGCCTGCTTCATGTGAATTATTTCATCTAGTGGTGGTACACCTATTATTGTTCTCAATTTATTGATCAGGAAGCTGAGCCACGGAGCGGCTCAATAACATGTCCATCAGCACTCACTAGAATGTAACCAGAATTCAAACTTAGACTTGGAGATCCAGAGCTACACTGTAGGACTGGATGATTTCTGAAGTTTCTCCCAGGTCTAAAAATGCTTTGGTTCTATTTTCTGATAGCTCAAGAACATTTCTTCTTGCAAAAACAAAAATTAAAAAATTAAAAAAAAAAAAAAACCAACTTCTTAAAAACTCAGTACCTCTCTCTTGACAATTAGAAGCTGAGTGTAAGTCATAAAGTTTCGTATTTTGCCGATAATTTTAGCTTATAATCTTCTCGTTATTGCCTGATGCAGGATGAGGCACTGTTATGCTGAAGTTTCAGACCGTGGAGCTGCTTTGATAAATGTGTCGTGGCCTTCCTAAAACACAGCTGTTCCTGGGGGTAAGGATCATAAACAGGGGGCCACCTTCTGATGAGATGCTTTTGGTATGCAAGGAATGGCCTCCTAGGATGGATCTAAAATGATGCGTTGTGGCTACAAGGCATCGTAGCCTTAAGAATTTTTGCAGCAGCAGGAGCCTTTGAGAACATCTAATCCAACAGCCTCTTTTCACAAAATAAACCTCACCTGCCATGTGCCAGGCATTGTTGTAAGTGCTGGGGATAAAGCAACAACAAAACACTTGCTGTCATGGAGCTTACATTCTGGATGGGGAAGACAGAATAAACAACAACAGCAAAAAAAGAAAAAAGAAATAGTTAGTGGTAAGTGCTGGAAAGAAACATAAAGCATGGTGAGGGACAGAGCGTGACAGTGGGGTTCTGTGTTACGCTGCATTTGGGGTGTTTATGCAAATCTGCATTTCTCAGCTCTTTTCATTATGCTCCCTACTCCAGAACCTTCTTTTGATATTTTTTCCTATCCCCACCCCTTCCCATGAAAATTTAACAGTATGTAACTGTATATGGACTATGTATATATCTGTGCTTTGTACATAAAGAATGAGATTCCCCACCCCCATCCCAGAACCAGTTTTTTCCACCTTGGGGGCAAGAACACCTTGTCATTCTGTTAAGTTCTGCTTTTTGATATTGTGAGCAAAACCAAACTCACAAAGTGCTTGTTCTAAATGTATCACGATCTAACCTAAAGGAACTTTTTAATTCACAGCACTTTATTTCCTCATTATGTTTTTGTTTATGAGGAATATCAGGGCTTTGGGTGAAAAATTTTAAAAAATTGTCTAGGCATTAGGAGTGAAGTAGTCGGAGACTGTAGACTCGCGGGTTTGGTACAGTATGCAGTGAAATAGGCTGTGTGTACACTAGGAAGAATGAACTTCACCAGGCATAACTGATCCTTACTGCACTTGGCGAGGAGACTGAAGACT